>NW_026691418.1:598616-1198616 GCF_020826845.1 Diceros bicornis minor
ACATTCAACTGAATAGTTTTTACAAATGTTTTGAAGAAACACAGCATAAAGTCTTACTTTCTCCCTTTGTGATCCACTTCAAAGCCATTTCTGGTGTATAAACAACTTCCTCTGTGAGATCACCCACATACGGATTCCTCTGAAACAAGGTTAATGATTGGAACAGTAGAGAAATAGAAGTCACTTAAAAGTTTGCATCTCAAAAAGAAGGTGCAAACTATTACAGCATTCATTTGTGGAAGGTAAAAGTGGGCAATGGGGACTATTACTCTGTAAAAAAAATAACAAGTAAGCCTATGATATTTACAATTTATTTCCTATACCAAAGCACACCAAATTCTAACTTCATCTTATTCTTTTTAGACACTTACACAAAGGTATTACAGCTGTCAATATTTAAAAACGATACATATCCCTTAAAAGTTGAGCTCTATGAACACAAGTAAGAAGACAAAAAACAAATCATAGAAACAGGAGACACTTTTAAAAATATGGAAATTAAAGGTAAACGTTCATGAACAATAATCTCATTGTCAGTCTATTTGTTGAGCCACTCTCTTAACTCTGTTACTCACACTGAAGTCTTCTCGAATTATTAAAGGTTTCATTTTTTGAGTGTCACAGAGTAAGTCTGTAAAGGTTTCATTGTATATTTCCATGTAAGACACACGTAAGAGAAATTCCCTATCAGGAAACTAGAATAAAAAATATATAAAAAACGTCAGAGATCATCCAATTACGAAAACCTATTACTGAATGCTTATGTGCTCTTATTAAACATTAAAATATTCTTTGAGAAGTTATCTTTGCAAAATAAACAAAAAAAGCCCCTATGGTTCTACATCAAGAAAAATAAACACAAATATAAATGCATTGTTTTGGAAATAATGAAAATATAGTATTATAGCATTAGAAGAGGAGAGTGCCTAGCCCAACTCTCTAAGCTTAAAATAAAACCCTATCAATAGATGTTCAAATAAGAACCTTAAAAATCATTAGGTTGCCTATCCTGTTCTCCTAACCATATCTTCCCTCTCCTGCTCCTTAATGATCACTGGCAGCTATTCAAAGGCAGTGATAAGACTTCTTGTTTCTCAATGCCCACTTTTTAGCAGGCGTATTACTGCTTCAAGATGCAAGGGAAAGAATGAAAGAAGTTTAAGCTCTATAAAGTCAGTTTGTGGGGAAAAGTGAATCTATGCTCTGCCTTTCTTCTTTCCCTGTGGATAAGCAAGAGAGAACTGTAAACATACTTTCTTTCACCATGAGAAGACATTACTACTTTTACCTGTATGTACTAGAAATTTAGCTACTTACCTTCTTAACTTTGTTGAAAATGTCATGAATTGCCCTGGGGATTATTCCTAAATCATCTTTGGAACCGATCATGGTATATGTTTTGCCTGAAGCAGTCTGCCCGTAGGCAAATATAGTACCCGCAGAAACAAAACAGACACACGCAAGAATAAAAATGAATCTAGAGTGTGTAAAACTATCAGTACTGTTGAACAGACACCCAAGACTAAATAAAGCATTTCTGCAGTGAATACAAACCATTGTAGCCTTGCATGGCCGAGTCTATGATTGGTACTGCTATTTCTTCATACACATTTTCAGTCGATTCATTATTGAGAAAGACACGATCTAAAAAAAAACAAAAACACAGAAGTTAAAGCAAACAAATCAACTATGCATTCATTCTGAATTAGTAGTTGCCCGAAGAAATAAAATTGTCAGAATATGGTATGATAAAATATTTGTCACAATATTTTCTTCAACTTAGTAGTCCTCTGAAAATACACTTCTCTATAGGGTAAACTGTGTTGGTTCTCACACACAAAAAAACACAAGTCAGTTATCCTATGTGCTTTCAAGAGGGAGTAAGGCGTAGTGGCTGAATGTGGGGGTCTGGAATCTGACTGTCTGCGAATCTTGGTTCTGCAAGTAAGTACAAGCTGTGTGACTTTGGGCAAGGTGGTTGCTGTCTCAGTGCCTAAATTTCCTAACCTGTAAAATGAATACATATTATCTTCCTTATAGAATTACTGTGAGCATATGGTTAATACTCGGGAAATGTGAACTATTACTATTCTTTGAGAAATTTTAGTGTTTATACCATGTCTAGCAAGAAGGCCTGGCTCAAACTAAACCAGGAAATGCAGACATTTGGAAGAAAAGTACTGAACGAAGTTGAGGTGGTACAGAGAATGGCCGGTTGGCTGGCTGCTGAAGGTTGGGTTTAGGGCAGCATTTGCGCTGATGAATCCACTAGTCCAGGATGCAGTTTCTGATTTTGTCAGCGCATCAGGAATGGACCACTTTTTCAGTGGTGGCCTCACATTAGAAAGCTTACAGGAATGGATTTGTAAATCAGGAGGGAAATGTACGGACCATCTTGAGAAACTCAGTGATGACACTGCTCGCACCATGACCACATATCTGCCCTTGTAGGTGGAACCATATGGAGAGCCAAAGTGCCATTGGAAAGCTGTTGGGGTCCTGATTTCAGAGCAAGGACAGATGGCAGGATTATTCAGGTCTCAACGCCAACAGCTTCAGACAGGTGGGTGAGTCCAAATCCTTTGTGAGCATGCACGGCCACTGACAACCTATAGTACTTGAGTCTGAATGCCTGTGTATCCCTTGTTCTTGGTTTTCTAATCTCTGGCACACACTGTTTTACCTTTTTAAAAATTATGTTGATACTATCAAATAGTCTTTTAGCAGGAATCATTTTTTAACCTATACATCTTTGCTCCAAAGCCTTATATGCTGGGTTTCTAGTGTAACACTAACTCGACAACCTAAGCACTCGTACTCCTAAGGTTGTTGAGAGGACCTCACTGTCCTCTACGGTGCCTAAGTGGAAACATGGTAGTGTGGCTGGAACATAGATCTGACTCCCCCATCTGCTGGCTGTGTGACTTGCGTATCAGTTCCTCATTAAAATGGGAAGGTACATACTGCACAGGCTGGTTAGGAGAAATAAATGAGTTAATATACATGAAGTGCTTAGAATGGTGTCTGGCACATTGTCAGCACATATATGTGTGTGAAATCAATACACAAATCAGCCTAGCCAATGTTGAGGGCCTCCAAGTCCCTTTCTCCCAGCTGGTTCTCACTCATCCTGCAGGCTCCAGGGTAAGTGGTACCATTTCAGACACCTAGACTAGTTAGACCCCCTGCTACAAACTCCCACAAAGCTATGTCATCACGAGTGTAATTAGTTGTTGAAAGCCTTTCTTCCCACCATATGATAAGCTCCACAAAAGTGGTGGTAGGTCCCTGCTGTATTCTAGCAAAGAAGGAATATCTTCACTATTTATTCTGTCAAGAGTTTTCCTGAAAATAATTGTGGAAAGAATATACTAAACTGAAACATCTTAAAGATGACTCGACATTAAGCAACAAATTTTGGGCTTACAGAGTCTTAGGCCACAAATACACTAACAAATAAGAGGAACAGTGTTAGTTTCAGTCATAAGGCACTATGACTATAATCGTGTTTTAAATATCAATTTATTACCTTACTTATCATATGTGATAAACAATTTTTTAAAATTTCCACTGAAGGAGTTTACAGAAGGCTTAGTCTGATCTTTAACGACAAATGCAGTATTATTGAAAAGCCTTTTGTACTCAATAGAAAAGAATAACACGTTAACGTTTGATGCTATTATAAGCTTACCGAAATTGAAGGATATACTTCCATCAACTTGATAAATAGTATTATTGTCAGTTTTCCAGTGATCTTGCATAGCCCCTCCAAGAGCTTCTTTCCTAAAAGAATAAAAACAGTGCATTTTAATACAACTGGTTTTGAAGTCATGTTGCATGAAAGAGAATTTAAAAGATTTCATATTCTGAAGAATATTTCAAAAGATCTTAATGACCTATACTATATACAAGAGCAATGTGGAAAGTCCCCCGTTGAGGGGTCAGCACTTTTAAGTGGGGTTTCAGCGACCTCCTGCCCTGTCATGGGCCTTTCCTTGGGAAGCTCTCCACTCCCCTCCCCCTACCCAGTACTGGCCACTGAAGAGAGACATTCAAATCCAACTCCAATTATGTCCTTCCTGCTTAACATCTTTCAAAACCATCTGAAATCCTTAATATGGCACATGAGACTGGGATCATGTTTATTTCTCTCTTCAACCTTATCTTCCTCTAACTTCCTATATACAACCTAACTCCATACAAATCAACTATCTGAAGGTTCCCCCAAGATAACAGATTCAATCCCTCTGTGCCTGGAATACCCTGGCTTACCTTTCCAACAAGTAACTTAACTATTCTTTCATTCCTGAAAAGTGTCAGGAGTTTCCTGACACCAGCCCTGCCCCTTTCCCCACATTGTTATCTAACCGAAGGACTAATGAGCCCTCAGCAAACACTCTCCACCTGCCTGTCATAGCACTTGTCACAATGTATTGTAATGGTTTCTTTATGTAGCTGTCTTCTAATGCATTAGATAATGAGCTCCTAAAAAATAGGAAACTCCTCATCTGGATATGCTCATTTATTAAACACTCTAATCTTTAACACATAATTCTCAAACAGAAAAATGTGTTTGTATTCTTGGGGAGGGGCAGAGATTAGAGAAGCAAAAAGCCTTCATTTCTTCCCGTTCCCCAGGGCAACAACGGTAGTACCTACACTGTACCAAAAAAAAAAAAAATGGACTTCAATACTGATAAATCTCAGTCATTCAACATTCTGCATGCTGAATTCAGCCATTGACTGTGAAGTCTTGAGCGCCTTCTGAACCCAGTGCAACAAGACAGACTCGGCCTTGCTGTCAAGGACACCGTAGAGGGGGAGACAGCCTAGTGCACCAGGACCACCTGTGAGGAGCGCCAGACGCTCTTTCCCACAGGCGTCCCTGACGGGGGGGGTGGGCAAGCGGGGACAGGGTCACGGGGGTGTGGGCCTGAGTTACAGCGGAGTCAAGCGAATCCCACAGCGGGACCCTCCAACCCCTCCTTGTCACTGTACCAAGAAGGAAACCGTGCAAGGCTGTGCGGGAACGGGTGGCGAGGAGCAACTCCTCAGCTCGGGGCTGCCGCGGGGACCTGGCCGGGTCGTGCCGCCTACCTGCTGAGGGGCCACAGGCGCACGCAGACGGTGATGGCCTTCTCCTCCGCCATCCTGCCGGCCATCCTGCCTTGAACGGGAACTGGTCCAGATGCCGCGCTGCAGCTGCGGAGCACCAGGCCTCCCTGCTTAAAGCTTTCAATTTCCCCAACGCCGCGTTTGAATGGGCTGCCTTCTCCTGATGTTTCTCACCTGCAGCGCATGCTTAGCTAAAGGGGGCAGGGGTGTTAAAGGGTCTGGAGATAGCGCGCTAGGGGAATGCAGAGAGCCGCTATCCCAGTAATAGCAGAAATTGCTGTCACCTGCTGAAAGCCATTGAAGGGCAGGCAGCCATTTACAAACACATCCTCCACCACACCCTTCAAGAGTTTGCAATCTGTAGAAAAAACAACGCAGAAAAACTTTTTCACTAACAAAAGAGAATTATGACATTTAAACAATCACACTTTATTTTTTAATTAAAAAGAGTCAAACGACGAGTTGCAAGTCACTACCCAGCCCAGAAACATAAGAAACTTGTGCTCTTTAGAAACTCTGAGATTTAGGTTTCTCCTCTTGCTTTCTTTTTCTTGAAACTCCTGTTTCCATTGGCTGTCAGTTCCTGAAAGGTTGACTTAGGAAAAGAATTACCGAAGAATGGAAAAACTCACTTAGTAATGAGCTGAAACTTTTATTAGCGGAAGTGGGAAAGTGATTCTAAATTCTTTCCCAGAAACAGTGCTTGATTTTCCTTTGTTTTAAAGATTTTTTTATTTATTTATTTTTCCCCCCAAAGCCCCAGTAGATAGTTGTATGTCATAGTTGCACATCCTTCTAGTTGCTTTATGTGGGACTCGGCCTCAGGATGGACGGAGAAGTGGTGCCTCGGTGCACGCCCGGGATCCGAACCTGACCGCCAGCATCGCAGCGCGCGCACTTAACAGCTAAGCCACGGGGCTGGCCCTTCCTTTGCTTTAAATATGCATCACAGTAAAGTATTACATATTCTGTAGGAGATTTCATTTTCTTTCAGTCCTTTTCTTAGTTGATTTAAGATGCATCAAGAATTACCTCCTTTCAGGGTCCGCCAAGTGGTGCAGCAGTTAAGTGTGCGTGCTTCACTTCGGTGGCCCAGGGTTCGCATGCTTGGAACCCCGGGCAGGCACCAATGCACCGCTTGTCAAGCCATGCTGTGTCAGTGTCCCATATAAAGTAGAGAAGATGGGCACAGATGTTAGCTGGGGGCCAGTCTTCCTCAGCAGAAAGAGGTAGACTGGCATCGGATGTTTGCTCAGGGCCAGTCTTCCTCACAGACAAACGTTTTAAAAAGGAATTCTCTCCTTTCCCTCACCAAAAACATGACCTGCAGTTACTAATAACGGTTCATTATTTAGAGGAGTAGAGAAGCCTATTGATTCAATAAAACTATTTTGGAGGGTAATTTTGCAATATCAATAACATATGAAAGGCACGTGTATGCCAGCAATTCTAAGACTTTATTTATAGATATATTTGAAGTGATGAAATCCCGCCATTTGTGACAACATGGATGGGCATTGAGGGTATTATGCAAAGTGAAATAAGTCCGAGGGAAAAAGTCAAATACCATATGATTTCACTCATTAAGTAGTAGATAATGACAACAACAAACAAACACATAGAGACAGAGTTTGGATTGGGGGTTGCCAGAGGGGAAGGGGGGAGGGAGGAGGGGGAAACGGATAATTTGGCACATGTGTGTGGTGATGGGTTGTAATTAGTATTGGGGTGTTGAACATGATGTAATCTATGCAGAACTAGAAGTATAATGATGTACACCTGAAATTTATACAATGTTATAAACCAATGTTACTGCAATAAACAAAAAATTTAAAAAAAGTGAAAAGCAAATAAATAAATAGATAGATAGATATATTTGAATGACTGTGCAAGGGCATATATATGAGGCTATTAGTTGCAGCGTTGTTGACAGTAGCAAATGGCCGAAAACACATTAAATTCCAATAAATATGGCACTAATTAAGTGGATGGCATTTTTTCAATACAATGAAACACTATGTAGCCAGTAAAAAGAATGATATTGCTCTTTATGTGTACTTTAGAAAGCCATCCCAGATGTTTCATTAGCTGAAAGAAATCTCAAGTGTAGGACTGTATGCACAGTGTGGTCCTATTTGATATTTTCAAAGGATATTTGTATGTCTCGATACGCATACATGATTTCTGGAATGGTACACAGAGTATGCCTAGTTTCTTTGGAGAGGGAGGACTCAGTTAGATAATGGATCAGCCTTTCATTGTCCAGTAGTTCCCCCTTATCTGTGGTTTTGCTTTCTGTGATTTCAGTTACCTGAGGTCACCTGCAAACTGAAAATATTAAATGGAAAATTCCAGAAATAAATAGTTCCTGAGTTTTAAATTGTATGCCACTCTGAGTGTCATGTTGAAATCTCAAGCCATTCTGCTCTGTCCTGCCCTGGACGTGACTCATTCCTTTGTGCAGCAGATCCACCTTGTGTCCACTACCCACCCATCAGTCACAGTAGCAATCTTGATTATCAGATCAACCGTCGGTATTGCAGTGCTCGTGCTCAAGTCACCCTTATTTTACTTAATAATAGCAGAAAAGCACAGGAGGAGTGATGCTGGCCATTTGGATATGCCAAAGAGAAGCCACAGAGCAGCTGCTCTCATAGAGCTACGATTCTCTGAGGGCTGATGGATAGTGCACAAACTTCCCTCTCTATTCCTATCTCTGTCTCTCTCTCTACTGCTATTGGGTGGTTGTGAGAAGAGGAGTACAGCCAGATCAAGGGAGAGATTGAGAAGGTGGGGGTGGGGGTGCTAGTTTCTTATGAAACACATTCTTGTGGGTAGAAGCAGAAAATACAGAATAAACATGTAAGTAAAATAAGATGATGAGAGGAGGGGCCACTTTAGATGGGGTGTTCAATGAAGGCCAAGGGAGGGGACCTTTGAGGTGAGACCTACATGATAATAATTAGCCAGACTTGGGAGGTAGGAGAGAGGGCTTACCAGACAGAGGGACAAGTAAGTCAAAGAATCAAAGGCTCGTATGTTAGCCACGTGTCTGAGGCACAGAAGGAAGGCCACTGTAGCTAGAGCATTTTGGGCAATGGAGAGAGGTAGGTGGGGCCAGGTCCTGTGGGGCTTTGTGGACCATGATGAAATGTTTGGATGTTATTTAATAGTGAGGAGAAGCCTATGGGAGACTTTAAGCAAGAGAGTGAAAAGGGATTCACTAATTCCTCCAAAGAAGATTTTCGTTTCTATTTCACTATGAAAGTAGGAGCAGGCAGAATAAACTTTGCAATGACTCCTGTCAGCCTGTCTACCCACCCACTTGTCTGTGCCCATTTCCACAGTCTTCCAGATTGTAATAAGATGAACAACTGTCTTCCACTCTGACAATCTCCCCACCTGTGCACTGGATCCTACCCCTTCCTGCCTACTCTTCTCTCTCTTGCACCGTCATTTCCCCTGCTCAATTAAACCAATCTCCTCAGCAAACACATGCCTTAATTTCTCCCATCTTGGACATCTGATAGATACTGCAAACTTAAAATACTGATACCAAATTCATGATCTTCCCCTCAAAATCTGCTCAAACCAGTTTTCCACACCTCGGTTGATGGCAAATCCACCCTTCCAGTTACCCAGGCCACAAACGGTGGAGTCCTGATGCTTGACTTCTTTCTCCCAAAGTTGACATTCAATGTGCCTGAGAATTATGGTGGGGCTACCTTGAGAATATTCCAGAATATGATCAGTTATCACAACTTCTGCTATCCATCGGATCCAAAACAGCATCATCTCTCACGGAACTCATCTCCATGTTTCTACTGTTTCTACCTTTGTCCACCCCCACTGCCAGTCTATTCTCAACACAGCAATTTCAGTGATCCTTTTACAATGTGAGTCAGGTCATGTTAATCTTTTCTGAAGACCCCCAGGGCCACTGATCCTGATTTTTCTCAGGATAAACCTACAGTCTAACTGTCTCCCGAGCCGTACACGACTCTGCCCCTTCTTACCCTCTGGCCTTACCCCCTGCACTCCCTTTTTCCCTCTCCATTCAAGCCACACTGGTCTCTTCACAGTTTCTTGAATACTAGACAGGCTCTGTCTCTCTCTCTCTCTCTTTTTTTTTGCTAAGGAAGACTCACCATGAACTAAAATCTGTTGCTAATCTTCCTCTTTGTTTTATGTGAGCTGCCACCGCAGCATGGCCACTGACAGATGAGTGGTGTGGTTCCATGCCTGGGAACTGAACCCAGACTGCTGAAGTGGAGCACGCTGAGCTTTAACCACTAGGCCATCGGGGCTGGCTCGACAGGCTCCCTCTTGATTAAAGCCTTTGCACTGGCTGTTCTTTGCCTGTTAGGCCCTTACCCAAGCTATCTAAGTTTTTCTTCTTCCATTTAATTCTGCGATCTACTCAGATGTCACCTTCTCAGAACTCTGTCTGTATAAAATAGCAACTTTCTTGTCTGCTCCCTCTGTTTCTTTACTCCTCTTCTTCTTTTAAAATATTATAACTTTCAGATATAATATCTGTGTGTTAATTTGTGTATATATTATTTGTCTTCTCTCACTAAAGTGTCATCTCTATGAGGCTAGAGGCCTAGTTTTTATTTACTCATTATTCCTTGCGCCTAGAAAGATTCTTGGAGTATGGTAAACATTCAGTTAAAAAAATTTCTTATTCAATCACTCAATATATACATATTGGTGTGATATCTGGAAAGATACATGGAATATCCTTAGTCTCCTTTGGAGGGGAGGACTAAGCTAGAAGATAGACCTACCCATGGTGGTGGCACCTGTGACCCCAGCCCACTCAGAAGTGGTGATGATGCCCACAAACATGGTACCACCAGCAGTGTTGGTGACAGCAACCCCAGAAAAGCCAGGAACAGCAGCAGAGGCAGCATGAGCGACTCCAGTCCCCCTAGTCACAGCAGCACCTGAGGCTGCAAAGAGCGAGTTAGCAATGGCAGTAGAGCCTGTGACCCCAGTCCCCCCAGCTAGAACAGTGCCTGCAACCCTGGCCCACCACCTGTGGCGGTAGCACCTCTGGACCAAACATCCTCGCATGTGGCAGGGTGCCCATGTCCTTGGATCCTGCCCCACCCTCTCCCTCCTCCCACTGTAGTGGGGGAACCCATGACCCAGGTGACCCTGGAATCAGCAGAGGGACTAGACAGCCTGGGGAGCTCAGTGGTGATGCCTGAGATTGCAGTGACGCCAGCAGCAGCAAAGCACCAGCAACCTTGGAGGCACAAGCGGCACAACAAGGGCACCAGGAACACCACTGAAAGAGGCAGTGGAGGGTGGAAAGCACAGACATTCAAATACAACCAGAAGCATCTCAGAATCAAAGTACACAAAGCCCTACCTAAATAAGAACGGTACTCACTACTAGAAATGCACCAGCAGAAGAACAACTCATCAAGCACCATGGAAAAATATGGTAACACGTTATCACAAAAAGAAAACAATTCTCCAGAAACCAAACTTGAAGTTATGGAAGATTGCAGTCTAGCCAATACAGAATTCTAAATAGCTGTCATCAAGAAACTCAATGAGCTACAAGAGAACTCAGCAAGACAGCTCCTTGAGCTCACGAATAAAATCAATAAACAGAAGGAGTACTTTATCAAAGAGATTGAAATTCCAAAAAAGAACCAAACAGAAATTCTGTAGCAGAACTCAAAAAATGAGATGAACAAGACAGTAGAAAACATTGGAAATAAAGCACACCATATGGAAGTGAAAATTAGCGAACTCAAAGATAGAAACTTAGAAATGATAGAGGTAGAAGACAAGAGAGAAATAAGATTTAAATAAAAATGAAAAATTAACAAACTCTGTGAGAAATATCCAACTCCTTTAGCACAATACCCTCAAGCTTTATCCATGTTGCAAAGGGCAAGATTTCATCTTTTTTATGGCTGAGTAGTATTCCATTGTGTACATATACCACATCCTCTTTATCCATTTGTCCCTTGATGGGCACCAGGGTTATTTCCAAGTCTTAGCTATTGTGAATAATACCACAATGAACATAGGTGTGTGTATATCTGTACCTATTCGTGTTTTCATGATCCTTGGATAAATACTCAACAGTGGGATAGCTGGATGATATTGTAGTTCTATTCTCAGTTTTTTGAGGAATCTCTATACTGTTTTCCGTAGTGGCTGCATCGGTTTGAATTCCCACCAGAGTGTTTGACACTTGCCTTCTCTCCACATCCTGTCTGACGCTTGGTGTTTCCTATCTTGTTAATTACAGCCATTCTGGTGGGAGTAAGGTGATAGCTCATTGTAGTCTTGATTTGCATTTCCCTGATAGTTAATAATGTTAAACATCTTTTCATGTGCCTGTTAGCCATGTGTATCTCTTCTTTGGTTAAATGTCTGTACAGATCTTTTGTCCATTTTTTAATTGGGCTGTTAGCTTTTTTGTCATATCATTCTTTGAGAATATTATATGGCAACCCTCATACTTGACCACCATTATTTCTGAACACCTTCATAACTGATCACCCCTTTATCAGACCAGCCTCATGTCTGACAACCCTCATAACTGATCACCCTCATATCTCACCAACTTCATATCTGTTCACACTCATATCAGACCACCCTCATGTCTTACCACCCTCCTATCTGGTCTCCATTATATCTGACCACTATCACCTCAGGTCACCCTCATATCTGATCACCCTCAGTATATGATCCCCCTCATATAAGACCAACCTCATAAGTGGACCCCCTCATATATGTTCACCCTTATATCTGACAACTCTTGTATCAGACTACCCTCATATCTTCTCACATTAATATGTGATTGCCCTCATAAATGTTCCTTCTAACACATGACGATGCTAATATCTGACCATCTTCAGACCTGATCACCCATATATCTGAATCCCCTCATATTTCATCACCCCCATATGTACCCAACATCCTATCAGATCACCCTCATATACGATAGTCCTTAATATCTGATCAGCCTTGTATCTGATTACCATCATATCTGACTGCCTCATATCTGGCCACCTCGATTTCTGACCAACAATATTTGTGACAAACCTCACATCTGACCACCCAGATATTAGATCACCCTCATATCTGTCCGCCATCATGTCTGTCCACTGTCAAAACTGATCATCCTCCTATTCGACCACACTCCTAAATTATCACTCTCACATATGACCACCCACGTATATGACTACTCTCATATATAACCACCCTCATACCTGGCATCCTTAATATACAACGACTCTCGTATCTGACCACCCTCATATCTGCCCACCCACATATCTGGCCACCCTGATATCTGCCCATCCTCATATATGGCCATCATCATATCTGATCACCTTTATCTGACCAACAACATATCTGACCATCCTCGTATCTGGCCACTCTCAATTCTGACAATCCCTTTATCTGCCAACCCTCATATTTTACCACTTTCATGTCTGATCACACTCATCTGATCACCCTCTTATCTGACTACACTCATATCATATCATCCTCATTTCTGATCAACCTTGTATCTGTCCACCCTCATGTCTGGCCAACCTCATATTTGGAAAGTCAGATATCTGACAAGCCTCACATCTGATCAACCTGATATCTGACCACTCTTAAATGTGATCACCCTCATATCTGAAAATGCTGATATATGAACACCTGCATATCTGTTTGCTCTCATATAAGATCGTCCTCAATATTGGACCACCCTCATATCTGGTCCCATTCACATGTGACAAACTTCATATCTTATCACCCTTATATCTGACCAACCTCACATTTGACCACCCTCATATCTCATCACCCTCAATTCTTTTCTTTTTTTTTTTAAATTTTTGGTTTACTGTAGCAGCATTGGTTTATAACATTGTATAAATTTCATATGTACATCATTATACTTCTATTTCTGAGTAGATTACATAATGTTCACCACCCAAGTACTAATTACAACCCATCACCACACACATGTGTCTAATTATCCCTTTCGCCCTCCTCGCTCCCCCGTTAACCTCTGTTAAACAACAATCCAATCTCTATCACTATGTGTTTGTTGCTGTTATTATCTACTACTTCATGAGTGAGATCATATGATATTTGACCTTCTCCCTCTGACTTATTTCACTTTGCATAATACCCTCAATGTCCATCCATGTTGTCACAAATGCTGGATGTCATCGTTTATTATGGCTGAGTAGTAGTCCGTCGTGTGTATATACCACATCTTCTTTATCCATTCGTCCCTTGATGGGATGGGCACTTAGGTTGCTTTCAAGTCTTGGCTATTGCGAATAAAGCTGCAATGAACACAGGGTTGCATGTATCTTTACACATTGTTGTTTTCAAGTTCTTTGGATAAATACCCAGCGGTGGAATAGCTGGATCATATGGTAGTTCTATCCTTAATTTTTTGAGGACTCTCCATACTGTTTTCCATAGTGGCTGCATCAGTTTTCACTCCCACCAGCAATGTATGAGAGTTCCCTTCTCTCTACATCCTCTCCAACATATCTGACCACCCTCATATATGTCAACCCTCATATCTGATCACCCTCTTCTCTGACCACCCTCTTATCTGATCACTCTTGTAGATGACCACCCTCATATAAGATCACTCTCATATATGATGTCCCTCAATATCTGATCACACTCCTCTTGGACCACTCTCATATCTGTTCACTCTTATATCTGACCCTACTCATATCAGACCACCCTCATATCTTCCCATGGTAATATCTGACCACCCTCATATCTGTTCTCACTAATATCTCATGATGCTCCTATCTGGCCATCTTCAGATCTGATCACCTGTATATCTGAAAACCCTCATATCTGACCACACCCATATCAGCCCTCCATCAAAGCAGATCACATCGCATACAATTGTCCTGAATATCCGATCACCCTCATGTCTAATCCCAGTCAGATATGGCCACCCTCCTATCTGATCACTATTACTGACCACTCTCCTATCAAACCACCCACATACTTTGCCAACCTCATATTTCATAACGCTTTTCTCTGAACAAATTTATATCTGACCACATTCACATCTGACCACCATCATAACTGATCACCCACACATGTGATCACCTTCAAATCAGAACACAATCACTTCTGATCACCCTCATATATGACCACACTTATATCTGGCAACTCACTTACCTGATCACCCTTATTTCTGATAGCTCATATCTTATTACACTCATATCTCATCACACTCATATCTGTCCACTCTGATATCCTTCTAACCTCATATCAGGAAACACTGATTCCTGAATACCGTCTTATCTGATCGCCCTCATAACTAAACATCAATATTTATGCACCCTTATATGTAATCTCCCTCATATGTGGAAACACTAATATCTGTTCACACATACATATGACCAACCTCCTATCTGACCAACCTCATATCTTCTCACAATCATATCAGATCACTCGTATATCTGATCACCCTCATATCTCGCAACCGTCATATCTGGCCACCTTTGTTTCTGATCACCATTATATCTGACAGCCCTCATATCTGACTACCCAGTTATCGGGTCACCATCATATCAGACCAACATCATTTCTGACCACCATCTTATCTGATGACCATCATATTTGAGCACCTTCCTATAGGACCACCCTCATATATGACCACCCACATATATGATCACACTCATATCTGGCCACCCTCATACCTGACCACCCTAATATACAATCCCTCTCATATCTGACCACCCTCATATGAGTCAACACTCTTATCTGACAACCCTCAAATCAGATCACAATCATATTTAATCACCCTCATATCTGATCATGCTCACATGTGACCACCCTTGTCTGGGACCACTCTCATATCTGCCCACACTCATATCTGGCCGCCCTGATATCTGACCATCCTCGTATATGGCCACCATCATATCTGATCGCCTTTATGTGATCATCTTACCTCACCACCCTCATATCTGGCCACCCTCATTGCTGATGACCCCTTTTCTGACAAAACTCATATCTTATCACCCTGATATCTGATTACACCCATCTGATCACCCTCTTATCTGATTAAATTCATATATGATCAACATCTTGTCTGGTCGCCCTCATATCTGTCCACCCTCGTGTCTGGCCGTCCTCATATCTGGACAGTAAGATATCTGATATACCTCACATCTGATCCCCCTTATATCTGACCACCCTCAAATGTGATCACCCTCATATCTGAAAACCCTGGTATCTGACCATCCTCAAATCTCTTTGCTCTCATATCTGATCGCCCAATATCTGATCATCCTCATATCTGACCCCCTTCATGTTTGGACATCCTCATATCTGATCATCCTCATATTTGCCCTACCTCTGATCTGGCCAACCTTATATGTGGCCCCCCTCATATCTGACAACCTTGATATCTGATTACCCTCATGTCTGACCAACCTCGTATCTGATCACACTCATATCTGACCACCCACATATGTGAGCCTGCTCATATTTGACCACCCTCAGTTCTGACCGCCCTCCAATCTGACCAGCCTTATATTTTACCACATTCATATCTGATCACCATCTTTTCTGATCTCCCTCACATGTGACCAGCCTCATATCTGACCAACCTCATGTCTGATCACAGTCCTTTCAGACATCCCTCATACCTAACCTCTCTCTTGTCCTATCAGACTCATATCTGATCAACTTCACACCTGATAACATTCTTCTCTGACCACCCTCATACCTCGCCACTTTTATATCTAATCACGATTATTTTTGACAACCATGATATCAGATCATCCTCATATCTGACCATCCTCATATCTGACCAACATCATATCTGATCTCCGTATAATCTGATTACCCTCATATCTGATCACCCTTGTCACTGGGAAACCTCATATCTCCTCACACTCATATCTGACCACTCTCCTATCTGTTAACCCTCATATTTGATCACACTCATATGTGATCACCCTCCTATTTGATCACTCTCATGTCTCTCCACACTCATATCTGGTCACCAACATATCTGATACTATTCGATATGTGATCACCCTCATGTCTAATCACACTCATCTCTCACCACCCCAATATCTGATAACTCTCTTATGTGACCACCCTCATATCTGTTCACCATCTTATCTAACCACACTCATATCTGATCTCCTTCATATCTGTTTGCCCTCAATATCTGACAACACTCTTGTCTGACCACACTCATATCTGATCACTGTCATATATGTCCACCCTCAATTTGCTATCAACTTCATATCTCATCACCCTAATATCTGAGGACCCTCATGTTGGATCTTCCTCATATCTGAATCACCTTCGTATATGACCACCCTCATAAATGACCACTTCATATATGGCCACTCTCATTTCTTACCACCTTCATATCTGACCACCCATATATCTGACCACCCCCCTCATATCTGACAACCTTCGTATCTGACAACCTCATGTCTGGCCAGCCTCATGTTTGATCACCCGTATAGGTGATCAGGTTCATATCCTATCATCCTGAATGTCAGACGACTGTCATAGCTCATCTCCCTCCTGTCTGACCTCCCTAATATCTAATCACCATCTGAATTGACCACCTCATATCTGACCACCTTCATGACTCACCACCCTCATATTTGATCATCCTCATATCTGATCACATTCATATATCACCACCCTCATATAAGATCACCCTCATATGTGAAATCCCTCATATCTGACCACTCTCATATCTGATCACGATTTTATCTGACCTCCTCATATCTGATCATCCACATATCTGTTCTCCCTCAATGACTGATCACCCACATATCAGACCACCGTCGTATATGACCACCCTCATATAGTCTCAAACTCTTATTGGAAAACCCTCTTATCTGAACTCACACTTGTCTGTCCACCCTCATATCTTTCCAACTTCATATCTGATCACAATTTTATCTGGCATCCCTTATATCTGATCACCCTCATATCTGACCACAGTCATATCTGATCACCATCCTGATTAGTGTTATATCTGACCACTCTCATTTCTAATCACCCACATATAAGTTATCAATAAATATCTGATCACCCACATATCTGATCACCATTTTATGTGATCACCCTCATATCTGACCACACTCATATCTGGCTACCCTAATATCTGATCACCCTTATCTGATCATCCACATATATGAACACCCTCATATTTTGTCTCCCCCATATCTGATCAACCTTCATCTGATTGACTTCAATCTGATCACCCTAATATTTTATTACACTCATTTATGTTCACCTTAATAGCTGACCACCCTCATATCTGGCCATTCTTATATCTGGCCAACCTCATATCCGACCACCCTCATGTCTGTCTGCTCTCTTATCTGAATCACAATTATTTCATCACCCTAATATCCGACCATCCTCATATCTGGCCACCCACACATCTTATGACCCTTATAACCGACAACCTTCACAACTCATCACCCTCATGTCTGACCACCCGCATATCTTGCCACATTCATATCTGATCACCCTTATATCTGACAACCATCATATCTGATCATCGTCCTTTCTGACCACCCACATTTCTGATCACACTCATATCTGCCCAACCCTCATATCTGGCCCCCTTTCATAAATAACACCCTGATATCTGATCATCATCATACCAGACCACCCTCATATATTACCAGCATCATGTCTAACCACCCTCCTGTCTGATGATCCTTATATCTGACTATCCTCATGTCTGATCGCCCTCATATCTGATTACCCACATGTTGGACCACCTCATATCTGATCACCATTATATTAGACCGTCCTCATATGTGTCTAACATCATATAAGACCAAACTCATATCTTATCACCCTTTTAAGTGATCAGCCTTATTTCTGAGGCTGACAACCTATAACTGACAACCCTCATATCTCATCACCCTAATATATGACCACATCATATCTGATAACCCTCATATCTCATCCTCGTCTTATATGATCACTCTAAAATAATATCAGTCCCATACCTGTCCCCCCTCATACCTGACCGCCCTGATATCTGATAAATCTCGAATCTAACCACACTCATAGCTGATCACCCTTATATCAGACCATCCTCATACATGATCAACATCATATCAGGCCACAGTCGTATCTGGTCATCACTGTAAGTGATCACCCTCATTTCTGACTACCCTCATATCTCATGACCCCTATAACGGATAGCCATCATAAATCATCAATCATATATGACCTTAGTCATATCTGATAACCCTCATTTATGATCACACTCATATATGATGAACATAAATTCTTGCCACTCTCATATCTGTCCACCCTCATATGTGATCACTCTCATGTCTGATCGCCATTAGTATGAGATGACCCTCATATCAGATTCTCCTCATATTTGACCACCCTCATAACTGATCACCATCTTATATGACCACTCTCATATCTGATCACCCTTATATCTTATTGCTCTCCATATGTGATCACCCTTATATCTGCCCAGCCTTATATCTTCACACATTCATAACTGATCACCTTCATATGATCATCCTCATATCTGGCCACCTTCATATCTGATTACCCTTCTATCTGAACAACATTCATTTCTAATCACCCTCATATCTGACGACACTCATAGGTGGTCAACCTCATATCTGGACACCATCGTATCTGGCCACCCTCATATCTGATCAGCGTCATATCTTACCATACCACCCTCATACCTGATCATCCTCGGTTAAGATCATCTTCAATATCAAATAGCCCTCAATATGTGGTCATCCTCATTTCTGATCACCCTCATATTTGATCACCATCATATCTGATCCCTATCATATCAGATAGCCCTCAATATGTGATGAATCTCCAATCTGATCACCCTCATTTCTGACCACACTCATATCTACTCACCCACTTTTGCTACAACAATCCTATCCGAGGACCCTCATATCTGACAACCCACATATCTGTTCAGCCTCTTATGTGATCATCCTCCATATGTGGTCACCCTCATATCTGACCACCCTCATATATGTTCACCCTCGATATCTATTCACCCTCACACCTGACCACTCTCATATCTGGCAACCCTAATATCTAATCATGACTATATGATCACCCTCATATCCGATCACCCTCATAACTTACCTCCATTATATCTGAACACCCTCATGTCTGATCACTCTCATAGCTGACGACCCTCATATCTGATAACCCACATTTCTATCCTCATATCTAACCTCTCTCATATATGACCACTCTCATATGTGACCACCATCTATATTGTCAAGTTCATATGTCATCACCCTTATATCTGACCACCCTCAAAGCTGACCACTCTCATATCAGGCCACCCTTGTGCCTGCCCACCTTCATAAATGATCAGCTTATAACTGATCACCCTCATATCAGACGCCCCTCATATCTGTCCACTCACATACGTGATTACCATTATACCTCGCAACTGTTCTATCTGATCACCCTTGTATATAATCACTCTCAATTCCTACCAGCCTAATATATGATTGTACTCAATATCTGATCACTCTGATATCGGATCACCCTCATATCTGACCACCTTCTTGTCTGACCACCCTCATATCTTATCACCATTATAACTGACCACATTCCTATCTGATCAGTCTATCTGATCACCATCCAGATCTGATCACAATCATATCTGATCACCATCGTAATGCTCCCCATTCCTATTTGACAGCCATCAAATCTGACTACCCTCATATCTGGCCAACCTCATATCTGATCACCCTCCTATCCAACTACCCTCATATGTGAACATACTCATATATGAGCAAAATTAAATTTTGCCACTCTCGTATCTTGTCAACATTATTTATGACCACACCCATATCTGATCACCATCGTATCTGAATACCCTCAATATCCGATCACCCTCATTTCTGACAACCCTCATATCTGGCCACCCGCAGATCTGATCACTCTGATATCTGACAATCCTTATATCTGACCAACCTCAAATCAGATGACACACATATCTGATCAACCTCTTATCTGACCCTCTGATATGATCACTCTGATATCTGACAACTTTCATATCTGATCACATTCATATGTGATCACACTCCTATCTGGTCAGCCTCATATCTGATCAGACTCATAACCCACCAGCCTCATATCTGGCCACACTCATATCTGGTTACCCTGATATCTGACATTGCTTATATGTAATCACCCTCATATCTGATCATCCTCATATCTGGCCAGACCAATATTTGACCCCCCTCATATCTGGCCAACCAGATATCTGATCATTCTGATATCTGAAACAATCATATCTGATCACTGTCGTATATGACTACACTCTTATCAGGCAACCTTCATAACTGACCACCATTTTATATGATCACCATTGTATCTTACCACACTCATATCTGACCACCCTCATATCTGAACACCATCATATCTGTTCACCATAATATCAACTCACCCTCTATATCTGATCACGTTCAAATCTGGCCTCATTCATATCAGATGACCCTCATATCAGACCACACTTTTATTTGACAAACCTCATATCTATTCACCCTCATATATGGTCACCCTCATATGTGAACACCCTCATATCAGACCACCCTCATACCCAAACACCCTAATATCACTTCACGCTCACATCTGATCACCCTCACATCTGATCACCCAAATATCTGGCTGCCCTCATATCTGACTGCTCTCATATCTCTCCAATGTGATCACCTTTATCTGATCAATCTCATATCTCATCACCCTCATATTGATCAGCTTCATATCTGATCACTCTAATGTCTGATCATGCTCATATCTGACCACCCTTATAACTGATTACCCTCATATATGATCAGCCTCATATCTGACTACCATCATATCTACCATCGTATAATACCAGCCTCATATCTGATCACCATTATGTCTGACATTCCTCATTTCTGAATGACTCTTTCATGAACTACACTCTTATATGATCACCCCCATAGATGATGACCCTTCTATCTGCACATCATCATATCCTATCACCTTTACATTGGGCCACCATCATATCTGTCACCCTTATAACTGACATCCCTCATATCCGATCATCCTCATGTCTCATTACTATAATGCTTCTCCACCCTCATATCTAGGCAACCTTTATCTGATCACCCTCTTATCTGGCCACACACATATCTGATCACCCACATATCTGATCGCCGTCAATATATGATCAACCTCATAACTGAAAAACCTCAGATCTGGCCACCCTCATATACATCACACTCATAATTGATCGTGCTTCATAAATGACCACACTCCTATCTGATCACACTCAATCTGATGGCCGTCAGTGTCTGATCAACCTCATATCTGACAACTCTCATATCTGACCACCCTCAAGTCAGAACACCCTCATATCTGATCCCTCCTTGATATCTGATCAAACTCAAATCTGACCTCCCTCATACCACACCACCATCATATATAGTCGCCTTTATATTTGCTCACCCACATATTGGATCACCCTCATATCTGACCGCCCTCAAATCTGAACACCCTCATATATGATCGCACTCATATCTGAACAATATCATATCTGAGTACCCTCATATCTGGCCATGCTCAGATCTGATCCCCCTGTTATCTGACAACAATATCTCATCACACTTATGTCTTACTGACAATACTCATATCTGATCATCCTCGTAGGTTATCACAGTCATTCTGTTCACCCTCATATCTGATCACTCTCATATCTTTTCACCCTCATATGTGCTAACCCTCAGATCTGATCACCTTTGTATCTGATTGACCTCAATATCTGAACACCTTCATATCTGGCGTGGGAGACCAAAATTGGCCACCGTGAAATATATCTCTTTACCTTGATTATTTTTGCTTACAGGACATTTTACCTCCCCCAAACTCCTTAAAGAATTAAACATAGAAGACCTGTTCAAGTAAGGAGTTACTATCATATGATAGCTGTACTATAATGTAAAATAAATGTTACAATAGAAAAGACGCCAACAAGCCCATCTGATCAAAAAGTCTGTCTCTCTCAGGCCACAGTCTCTAGGTGGCACTGGAATGAGTTGCCAGACAACCATTTACATTTATAAGGGAAATCTCCATTTGTAAAGGTATCTCTCTCTCTGTGCTGGGGGGAAGGTGGGATGGCCCCTCTAGAAACTTATCGGTGTGGAGGATGAGGCCTTAAATCTGCATAGCCTTGATTACTGTAATTTCTGTTTCCCTTCTGTCTCCCTCCTCACCCCCAAAATCCTTCTTTGTCCTTAGCTGAAGATTGTATTTAAGATGAGAATTGCCTCTCTTGTGATGAGAAGCTCAATTTCCCTGGTTTCTCCCATGTATACATGTTATTAAACTTGGTATTATTTTCTCGTGCTAACCTGTCTTTTTAATTATTTGTCCAGCCATAAGAACCTTAAGGGAAAGTGCAGAGGGGGATTCTCCCACTTCCCCGACACTGGCAACCCTCATATCTAATCACTATTATGTCTAACGATGCTTATATGTGACCGCCCTCCTATTTGACCAGCCTCATATTTGTTCACTCATATCGGATCAACCTCGTATTTGACCACCCTCATATCTGACCACGATCATATCTGATCACACTCATATCGGACAATTCTCATATCTGACCACCCTCGTATCTAACAACAAACTTATTTTAACACCATTATATCTGACCAACCTCATATCTGAGTGCCCTCATATCGGACCACCCTCCTATATGACCACTGTCTTATCTGACCACCCTCCTATCTGATCACCCTCATACATGACAACTGTCACATCTGATCATCCTCTTATATGACAACCATCATCTGATCACCCTGTTGTCTGCCCACCTTCATATCTGACCACCCTCATATAAGACCACCCTCATGTCTGATTACCCTCGATATTTTATCACACACATATCTGACCACAATACTTTCTCTCCACCCTCCGATCTGGCCACCCTCTTATGGGATCACCCTTATATCTGCTCACCCTCATGTTGACCACACACATAAATTTCCACTTTTCTGTCTGACCACCCTCATATAGGGCCAGGCTCATGTCTCATCAACCTTATCTGATCACCCTCATATCTGACCACACACTCATATGTGGTCAAATATTTACCTGAGACTGGCATATCTGTCCCACCTCATACCTGATTACCCTTTTATTTTAACACTTTCATTTTGATCACACTCATACATAATCACCCATACATTCTATTGCCCTTGACATATGAACGCCCACATACTTGAGCCACTTCATATCTTATCCCACTCTTATCTGACATCTCTCATGGTTGATCATCCTTATATCTGACCACACTCATATCTGATCAACCTCATATCAGATCGCCCTAAATATCTCATCACCCTAACGTCTGATCACTGTTATGTTTGGCCACCCTCATATCTGATCACCCTTGATATCTGATCACACTCATCTATGACCATCCACATATTCAGACTGCCCTCATATCTGATCACTGTTATATGTGAACATTCTCATATCTGATCTCCATCTTATCTGACCACCCTTATATGTGACCACCTTCTTATCTGACTACTCTCATTTCTGAGCCCCATCATATGTTACCACACTCAAATACGATGGTCATATCTAATCATCTTTGTGATCACCATCGTACCTTACCTCCGTAATATCTGGCCAGCCTCCGATCTGATTAGACTTCTCTGATTACCCTCATATCTTACCACACTCATATCTGGCCACCCTCCAATCTGGCCACCCTGACATATGAACAACCCTAATATCTGATCACACTCATAACTGACCAATATTATTTCTGATCAGCCTCATGTCTGATCACTCTTATATCTGACCATCCTCTAATCTGATGACCCGTCTAAATTGCTACCCTCCTTAGTGACCACGCTGAAGTTTGATCACCCTCATTTCAGACCACCATCACTTCTGATCACCTCCTATCTGAAAATCCTCATTTCTGATCACCCTATTATCTGACAACCATAATATCTGCTCACTCTCAAATCTGACCACTCTCATATAAGACCACCCTCATATCTGATCGCTCTCGAGTTCTGATCCTACTCATAACTAACAAGACTCGTATCTGACCAACTTCATATCTGGCCACGCTCATATCTGATCACCCTTATATATGGTCACACTCATATCTGACAGCCCTCATAGGTAGCCACTCTCATATATGACCACACTCCTGTCTGGCTAACAGCATATCTGATCGCCCTTATAGTTAGCCCTCATATCTGATCACAATCATATCTGAACACACTCATATCTGACACCTCATATATGTGATCATACTAATGTCTGTGCAACGTAATATCTGGAAAACCTCATAGTTGTTCACTCATACATCTGACAACCCTCATCTATGCTCATTCTCATATCTGGTCTGCCACATAGCTGATCTCACATACATCTGATCACCCTCATATCAGACTATGGTCACATCTGATGACCCTCATATCTGACCACACTCCTATCTGATGACACTCATATCTGATTACCTTTGATATCTGCTCAAAATCATATCTGGCCACCTTCATATGGGATCAACATTATGTGTGATCAAACTCATATCTAACCACCCTCATATCTGGCCACCTTCTTATCTGATTACCTTTATCTGATAAATTGCATAACTGACTACCATCATACTTGACCACCCTCATATGTGATCAGCATTACATATGACAACTCTCATATCTCATCACACTCATATCTGACCACACTTATATCTGATCACCCTTATATCTGATTGCTCTCTATATCTGATTACAGTCAATATCTGATCACACATAACTGATCACTCTCATATCTGGCCAACCTCATATCTGACCACCCTCATATCAGACCACCCTCATATTTGATCACTGTCATATCAGACCACACTCATATCTGATCACTCTCACATCTGACCACCCTCTTATCTCACCACACTCTTATCTGATCTCCTTCTATATCTGATCACACTCATACCTGGCCTCCTTCATATGGGATCAACATTATATGTGATCAGACTCATATCTGAACACCCTCATATCTGGATACTCTCATATCTGACCACTCTCTTATCTGATTATCGTTATCTGATGAATCGCATATCTGACCCCCGTCATATTTGGCAATCCTCACATGTGATCCCCATTACATATGATAATCCTCATATATCATCAATCACATATCTGAACATACTCATATCTGATCACTCTCTATAACTGATCACTATCGATATCTGATCACACATGACTGACCCCTCTCATATATGGCCAAACTCATATTTGACCAACCACATATCTGATCACCATTCTATGTGATCACCCTCCTATCTGATCACCCTCATATCAAACCACACTCACATCTGGTCAACTTCATATCTGAGAACCCTCATATTGGATCGCCCTCATATGTGACCACCATCATATATTTTCATACTCGTATGAGACCTCCCTCAAATCTGACAACCCTCTTATCTGACCATCCTCATATCTGAGCACCATAGATAGCTGATCACACACATATATGATCAACCACATAACTGACCACCCTAATGTCTGATCACCGTTATAGGAGATCACTCTTGATATCTGACCACACTTAGATCTGAACACCATCATAACAGACCACCCTCACATCTGTTCACCATGGTATGTTATCAACATCATATCTGACCACCTTCATATCTGATCACCCTGGATGTCTGATCATACTCATATCTGACCACCCTCATAACTGAACACCCTCATATATGACCACCCTCATATCTGATCACCCTCATATCTGACCATCATCCTGAGGACTCACGTCTATGAACACCCACATATCTGATCACTGTCATATCTCTCCACCCTAATATCTGATCGCAGTCATATATGTTCACCCTCATATCTGACCAACTCCATATGTGATCACCCTCTTACCTGAACACCCTCGTATCCTAGGACCCTCATATTGGATAATCCTCATATCTGATTTACCCTGATATATGACCGCACCCATAACTAACCACCCTCATATCTGACCACCATCATATCTGACAAACCTCATATCTGATCACAGTTTTTTCTCACCAACCTCATATCTGACCACACACATATCTTCTCAGACTTATAAATGATAAACCTCATATATCATAATCTTCATGTATGACAACACTCTTATCTGGCCACCTTCATATCTCATCATGCTTATAACGAACAACCATGATATCTGAACCCCCTCATATCTGACCA
The DNA here is from genome assembly GCF_020826845.1 of Diceros bicornis minor. Taxonomy (NCBI): domain Eukaryota; kingdom Metazoa; phylum Chordata; class Mammalia; order Perissodactyla; family Rhinocerotidae; genus Diceros; species Diceros bicornis. Next base: position 624,989 of record NW_026691418.1, read on the forward strand.
CCTTCATATGTGATCACGCTCATATGTGATCACCCTCATATCTGGCCACTGTCATATTTGATCACCCTTATAAGTGATTACCCTCCTATCTGACCATGATCTTATCGGAGCACATTCATATTTGTCCAACCTCATATACGGCCAACCTCAGATCTGGACCGCCTGGTATGTGAGAAACCTCAAATCTGATCACCCTCATATCTAAGCACATATCTGGTCACTGTCATATCAGATCACCCTCAATATCTGATCACCCTCCATATGATCACCCTCATATTGTACCTGCTTCATAACTTATTAACCTCTTATATTAACACCCTCCTATCTAACCATGCTCATAGTTTATCATGCTCATATGTGATCACCCTATTATCTGAGGAGCATTTCATTGATCATCCTTATAACTGAAAACTCTCATATCTCCTCACCCTCATATTTGACCACACACATACCTGATAACCCTCATATCTGATCACAATCTTATGTGATCACCCTCATATCTGATCACTCTCATGTCTCTCTACCAACAAATATGATCACTGTCATATATGATCGCCCTCAATATGTGATCACCCTCATATTTGGTCACCCTCATATCTGACCGCCCTGTTATCTGATCACCCTCTTATCTGTCCTCCCTCACGTCTGATCACCATAATATTTGAACACCCGCATGTCCCGCCAACCTCATATCTTTTCAGGGTCATTTCTGACCACGTTCATATTTGTCCACCATCATAGCCTCTCAGACTCATATCTGAGAAACCTCAGATCTGATCACCTTCAGGACAGACAACCTTCATATCACACCACCTTCATATCTGTTCATGCTTATATCTAACAATCATGATAGCTGATCACCCTCATATCCGACAACCCTCCTATCTGACCAACATCGTATCTGATCATCATCCTTTTTGAACAACCTCATATCTGATCATCCACGTATATATTCACCCTCATATCTCACCACCCACAAATCTGACCACCCTCATATCTGACAACACTAATATCTCACCACCCTCATATCAAATCAACTTCATATCTGAACATCCTCATATCAGAGAACCATCAGATCTGATCATCCTTACATCTGACACTTCTCATATCTGATCACCCTATTATTTCACCCTCAATGTCTGACCAACCTCATATCTGAGCACCCTCATAACTGGCCCCCCTCATATCTGATCACCATCCTATCTCACTACCATCCTTTCTGGGTTCCCTCATATCTGATCACCCTCAATATCTGATCACCCTCAAATCTGATCACCTACATATGTGGACACATTTCATATCTGATCATGCTTACATCTTACCACTCTCATATCTGATCACTCTCATAACCTCTCACACTCATAATGGATCATCATATTTTATCATCTTCATATATGACAAACTTCATATCTGGCAGCCTTCATATCTAATCACCCTGTAGACAACCATCAATTCTAATCTCCCTCATATCTGACCATCCTCATATCTGATCAACCTCATATCTGGCAAGCCACGTATCTGGCCACCCTCATATATGATCAGAGTTATATCTGACCACACTCATATCTTATCACTCTCATATAAGATCACCTTAAATATAAGATAGCCCTCAATATGTGATCACCCTCATATCTGATCAACCTCATATCTGACTACACTCATATCTGACCACCCTCATATCTGGTCACCCCTTTATCTGATTGTCCTCAATATCTCATTGCTCACCATCTGATCACTCACATATCGGATGAGACTCATAAATTGTTATTCTCATATCTGACCACCCTCTTATCTGATCACCCTCATATCTCACCACCTTCATGTCTGATCATGCTTATATCTGACAACTTGGTATCTGATCACCCTCATATCTGACCAACATCGTGTCTGACCACCGGCCTATCTGACAACCCTCATATCTGAACACCCTCAAATCTGACCACCCGTATGTGTTATGGCCCTCAATGTCAGATAACTCTCATATCTTATCTCCCTCCTACCTGAGCACACTTATGTCTAATCACCATCCTATCTGACCACCTCATATCTGACCACACACTTATCTTATCACCCTCATATATTATCACACTCGTATCTGAGTACCCTCATATCTGACCAGCATATTATCTTAACCAATAAGACCAATCTCATATTTGAACACCCTGATAACTGACCACTCACGTATCTTGTCACAATCATATCTTATCACACTTAAATGATCATCCTCATAGCTAACCACCACCATTTCTGATAACACTCTTATCTGATCAGCCTCATCCATGACCAGCTTCATATCAAGCCACCCTTAGATCTGATTATGTTCATATCTGACAACCTTCATATATGATCACCTTTATATTTGTCATCCCTCATATCTGGTCACAATCATATCTCATGAAACATGTATCTGAATATAGGCATATCTGATAACCCAAATAATTGAGAACAATCATGTCCTACCATACTCATATCTTATCACACTCAATATCTGATTACCTTCATACATGATCACCCTCATATCTGACCACACTCTTAACTGAACAACCTCATATCTGTTCACCCTTATATCTGAACACAGTCTTATATATTAAAGCTGATATCTGACCACCCTCAATATCTCACCAACCTAATATCTGATCAAGCTCATATCTGGAAAAACACATATCTGGTCACTCTCATATATCATCAGCCACATAACTCACCACCGTGATATCTGATCACCCTCATTTCCATCTACCATCATGTCTGATAATTCTGATATTTGACCACCCTCATATCTGATGAGCCTCATGTCAGACAACCTTCATGTCTGATCACCCCCGATATGTGGTCACTCTCGTATTTTACCATGCCCATTTGTTACCAACCTCATATCTGGGTACTCTCATATCTCATCAGCCATATATCTGATTACCCTCATATCTGGTAACTCTTGTATCTGACAATGCTCCTATCTGTCCAGGCACTTATCTGATCTCCCTTATATGATCACTCTCATATATTACCACCCTCATATCTGGCCATGCTCATATCTGAACCCTCATATCTGATCACTGTCATACTTGAACAAGCTCATATCTGAGCAACCTCATGTCTGATCACCCTCATATCTTATTGCCCTCAATATCTGTTCAACTTCATACCTGATCGCCCTCATATTTGACCACCCTCTTAACAGACCACCCTCAAATCTGATCATCTTATATTTGATGACAGTCATATCTAATCACTATCTTTTGAGATAGCCCTCAATATCTGATCACACTCATATCCCACCACCCTCATATATGATCACCATAATAGCTGACAGCTCTCATATCTGATCACTCCCATAACTGATCTCCCTCAATATCTGATTACCCTCATATCTGAAGACACACGTATCTCATCTCCCTCATGTCTATTCACCCACAATTCTGACCACACTCATATCAGACCGCTTTCATGTCTTGTTGTCTTCTATGTCTGCTCACACTCATATCTGACCCCCTTATATCTGGCCACCCTCACATATGACCAGCCTCATATCTGACCAACCTCATATCTGATCATTCTTATCTGATCATCCTGCTATCTGACCACCCACGTATGTGATCACTAAAATATCTGACAAACCTCATTTATGATCACTCTCATATCTTAGGACACTCTTCTCTGATCACCCTCATGTCTGACCACCATCATAACTGACCACACTCATATCAGCTCACCCTCGATCTGAGCAGCCTCAGTATCTAATTACTCTCATCTCTGACCACACTCATATCTGAGCAACCTTATATATGATTACTTTTCTATCTGAACATCCTAATATCTGACCTTACTCAGATCTGATAACCTTCATATATGACCTCCATCATATCTGACTGCACTCATATCTGATCACCTTCATATACCGCCACCCTCATTTATCATCCTTATCTCTGACCAAAATCATATCTGATCAGCCACATTTCAGGTCATGCTCAGGTCACAGTCACATCTGGCCACACTCATGTCTGAACACCACCATATATCAGGAACCTCATATCTGATCACCTTCAAATCAGATAGCCATGAATATGTGATTACTCTTATAACTTATCACCCTCATATCTCATGATCTTCCAGATCTGAATACCCTCATACAGGATAAAACACTTGTCTGACCAGCCTTATAATGGGCCACCCTCATATCTGACCACTCTCATATCTGACCACTCTCACATCTTACCACTCTTATATCTCACCACTCTCAGATCTGACCACCCTCACATATGACCTGTCTCTTATCCGTTTATCATTGTATCAGACCACACTCATATTTTGCAACCCTCATGTCAGACCACAATCATGGCTCATGTCCCCTATATATCTAATCAAGCTCACATCTGATCTCACTCATACCAGATCACCCGAATATATGTTCAACCTCATGCATGGTGATCATCATATCTGATCACCCTCATATCTCATCACCTTCAAATGTGAACACCCTCACATAATGTACATACTCATATCTGATCAATAGCATACCTGAGTACCCTCATATCTGGGCACGCTCAGATCCTATGACACTGATATCTGACAAACCTCATATCTGATCACACATATGTCTGAAAACATTCAAATCTGATCACCCTCACATGCGATGATGGTCATATCTGATCACCCTCATTTCTGAACACTCTCATATCTGGTCGCCCACATATATGATCACACTCATATCTGGTCTCCATCATATATGATCACCCACATATCTGATTGCCATCATTATCAGATCACACTCATTCCTGATAACCCTCATATATGACCACCCTCTTATCTGACCTACCTCATATCTGTTTACCCTTGTATCAGACCACACTCTTATGTCATCACTCTCATATCAGAAGACCTTCCTATCAGATCACCCTCAATATCTGATCAACCTCATGTTTGACCACATGCATATCTGACCGCTCTCATGTCAGACCACCCTCATATCTCATCCCTCCTCGATATCTGATCAAACTCATATAAGAACTCCCTCATACCAGACAACCCTCAAATATGGTCAACCTCATATCTCATCACCCTCATATCTGATCACCATCACATCTGACCTACCACTATGCTGAACACCATCACATATGGTCGCACTGATATATGATCAATATTGTATCTGAGTATCATCCTATCTCTACACACCCAGATCTGATCGCCCTGATATCTTACAACCCTCATATCTGATTACATATGTATCTGACAATGCTCATATCTGATCACTCTTGTATGTGATCACAATCCTATTTGACCACCCTCATATTTAGTCACCCTGATAGTTGATCAAGCTCAATATCTGAACACCCTCATTTCTGGCAACCCTCATATCTAATTCCCGTTATATCTAACTACTGTCATATCTGAACCCCCTCCTATTTGACCAGCCTCGTATCTGTTCACTTTCGTATCTGATCAACCTCATATCTGGCCACACTCTTATTGACCACCCTCATATGTGAATACCCTCATCTCTGACTACTCTGATAACTGACCACCATCTTATCTGACCACCCTCATATCGGATCACCTTCAATATATGACCATCCTCATGTCTGAACACAATCAATATTTGATAACCTGAATATATGATCATGCTCATATCTGGCCTACCTCATATCTGATCACCCTCATGTTTGATCACCCTCATACATGACCACCGTGATATCCAATCTCCCTCTTGTATGACAATCCTGATATCTGAACACCCTGATATCTGACCACCCTCATATCTGACCACCCACATGTAAGACCAACCTCATGTCAGAACACCCTCGATATCTTATCATGTACAAATGTAACCACACTCCTTTCTGACCACCCTCTGATCTGGCCCCCCTTCCACGTGATCACCCTTATATCTGGGCATCCTCGTGTCTGAACACCCTAACAAATGGCGACTTTCGTTTCTAACAACCATCATATCTGGCTAGGCTCATGTCTGATCACTCTTATCTGTTAACCCTAATATCTGACCACCCTCATATCTGATCACCCTCATATATCTTCAAATATTTGTCTGACAACCGGCATATCTATAACCCCTCATTCCTGATCACGCTAATATCTGAACACCCTCATGTATGATCACTCGCATGCATGATAACTCACACTTTTTAAACTCACAACATCTGATCCCCGTCATACGTGAGCCCCCTCATATCAGACCCCCCTCTTATCTGACCTCCGTCATGGTTGATCACTCTTATATCTCACAACACTCATATCTCATCACCCTTATATCTGATCACCCTCAATATCTGTTCAACCTCATATCTGATCACCCTTATCACAGGCAACTCCCATAGTTGATCACACTTATATCTGATGACCCTCATATATGGCCATAATCTTCAGATCACAATTATCTGACCACAGTCTTGTCTGACCACCTTCCTATCTGGCCTCCCTCATAACTAACCCCACTAATTTCTGATCACCATTCTATGTGATCACCATCATATGTGAACTCGATCATATCTGGCCACCCTCATGTCTGAGTACTTTATTTTCTGAACACCAGCATATGTTACCACACTCATATATGACCATCCTCATATCTGATCACACTCATAAGCGATCAACATCATATATGATCACCCTCACACCTCTACACCCTCCTATCTGATCTGACTTCTCAGGTTACCTTCATATCGTGCCACCCTGATTTCTGGCCACCCTCTGGTCTGGCCACCCTGAAATCTGAAAAACCCTCATATCTGATCATGCTCATAACTAACGACTATCATTTCTGATCATCCTCATGTATGATGACACACATATTTGACCACCCTGATATCTGATGAGCCACATAAATGACCACATTCTTAACTGACCATCCCTCGTGTTTGATGTCACTGACCACCCTCATTTCTGATCACCTCTTATCAGAAGGAGGTGATTATATATGAGTGTTTTAATCATACATAATCACTGTTCTATCTGACGCCTCTAATATCTAGTCACTCTCCAATTTGACCACTATAATATCTGACGACCCTCATATCTGATGACACTCGAGTTATGATCCTACTCATTACTGATGACTGTCATATCTGGCCAACCTCATATCTGGCCATTCTGATATCTGATCACCCTTGTATGTGATCACAATCATTTCCGACAGACCACATATCTGGCTACCCTTATGTCTGACCAACCTCCTATCTAGCCAACAGCATATCTGATCACCCTTATAGTTGACAGCATTCATATTTGATCACACTGAACACATTCATATCTGATCACTCCCTTATCTGACCACCCTCATATCTGACAACACTCATATATTCTCACACTCATATCTGATAATCCTGATATGTGATCACCGTAATACCTGATCAACATCACATCTGGAACACTCATAGTTGTTCACTCCTATATATCACAACATGATGGTGATCAGGTATGAGGATGGTCAGAGAGGATGGTGGTAAAATGAGGTTGGTCGGTTATGAGTGTGATCAGATATGACTGTGATCAGCTATAAAGGTGGCCAGATATGAAGGTAATCAGCTATGCAGGTGCTCTGATATGAATGTGGTCAGCTGTGAGGGTGGCCAGATATGAGAGTGGTAAGATATGAGGGTGATCAGTTATGAGGGTGATCAGACAAGGGTCATCAGGTATGAGGGTGATCACCATTGTGGGTGGTCAGATATGAGCGTGATAACATATAAGTGTGATCAGTTATGAGGGTGACAAGATATGGGGTTGGTCAGTTATGAGGGGTTGAGATATTATGATTATCATTTATGAGGGTCATCAGACATTAGAAGGGTGTGATAAGAGGGTACACAGATATTGTAGTGGTCAGCTATGAGAGTGGCCAGATATGAGGGTGGTCAGGTATTAGTTTGATCACATATAAAGGTGATCAGATATGAGGGTAGTCATATATGATGTTGGTCAGATATTAGGTTGGTCAGATGAAAGGGTTGTCAGATGTGAGGGTGATCAGATAAAATTGTGGTCAGAATTGTGGGTGATCAGACATGAGGATGGCAATAAATGATGTTGATCAGATATGAGTGTGATCACATACAAGGGTGATAAGTTATGATGTTATCCAGATTTGAGGTTGGTCAGATATGAGGTAAGTAAGATATAGTGTTCATCACGTATACACAAGGTAGTATATAATGATGATCAATTATGTCGGTGATCAAGTATGACAGTAATAAGATATGATAGTGGCCAGATATAAGGGTTGTGAGATATAGGGGTGATCATATATGAGGGTGGCCAGATATGATGTTGGTCGGATATTAGCTTGATTCGATGTGAGGGTGATCAAATATAACAGTGGTCAGGTATCAGGATGGTGAGAAATGATGTTGATCAGATATGAGTTTGATTACATACAAGTGTTATCAGATATGAGGATATCCAGATTTGACATTCATCAGATATGAGGGAGGTAAGATATGGGGGTCATCAGATATGAGTGGGGTAGGATATGTGTCATCCATTATGTTGGTGATCAAATACAGTGGTGAAAAAATACAATGGTGGTCAGATATGAGGGCTGTCATATATATAGGGGTGATCATAATTGAGGGTGGTCAGATGTGGTTGTGCACATATATGAGGGTTCTGAAATATGAAGGAGGTGAGATATGATAGGTTTGAGATATGTGTGTATCAGATATGAGGGTTTTCAGCTATCAGTGTGGCCTTATATGAGGTTGACCACATATGAGTATGGTCAGCTATGACAGTGGTCAGCTATGAGTGTTATCACATAGAAATTTGATCAGTTATGAAGGTGGCTAGTTCTGAGTTTGGTCAGATATGAGGGTGTCAGATATGTGTATGATCAAATATCGAGGGAGGCCACATATGAGTGTTGTCAGATATGATCGTGATCAGATAAAGGGGATTAGATGAAGGAGGCCATATATGTGTGTGGTCAGTTATGAACTTGATCAGGTAATGTGGAACGTATATGAGGGGGAACAGATATGAGGGTGGTCAGATATGAGGGTGATCACATTTACTGGAGATCAGATATGATGGTGGCCAGTTATGAGTTTGGTCATGTATGAGTGTGGTCAGGTATGACTGTGGTCATACAATGAGGGTAGTTATTTTAAGGGTGGTCAGATAAGAGGATGGTTAGATATGAGGGTGACCATATAAGAGGGTGGTCTCATATGTGGGTGGCCAGATATGAGTGTGGTCAGATTTGAGGTGAACAAATATAACAGTGATCAGATATGAGGGTGGCCAGATGAGTTTTGTCATATATCAGTGGTCAGATATGAGTGTGACCATATCTCAAGGGTGGTCAGATATGAGCTTGTTCAGATATGAGAGTGGTAAGAAATGAGAGTGGTCAGATGTGATGGTGATCAGTCTTGAGGGTGATCAGATAGGAGGGCTGTCAGATATCAGGTGGGGCAGATAGGTGGATGACCAGATATGTTACATCAGATATGATCTTGGAAAGTTATCAGGGTGGTCTGATGTGATGATGGTCAGGTATGAGTGTGATCAGATATGAGGGTGGCCAGATATGAGAGTGGTCTACGTTATATCATGTATGATGGTGATCAGATATGTTGTGCAATAAGATATGAAGGTGATCATATATGCAGATGGTCAAATATAAGGGTGATCAGACATGATGTGGTCTGATATGATGGTTGTAGCACAAGAGGGTGGTCAGATTTGAAGCTGATTATATATGAGGGTGATCATATATGAATGTGGTCAGGTATGACAGTGATCAGATAAGAAGATGCTCAGATATGAGGGTGGTCAGATAAGATGGAGGGCTGATATGCAGGTGAACAATATTAGGATTGTCAGACATGAGGGTGGTCAGATATGAAGGTGGTCATATATGAGGGCAAAAAGATATGAGAGTGATCAGATATTGAGGACAAAGAGAGAGAGGGTGATCAGGCATCAGGGTGGTCAGACATGAGGGTGATCAGATATAAGGGTGGCCACATATATGAGGGTTGTCAAATATGAGGGTGATCTGACATTCGTGTTATCAGATATGACAGTGATAAGATTTGAGTTCTGTCAGAAATAATGGTGATCAGATACATGTGGTCATATATGAGTGTAGTCAGTTATGATGGTGATCAGATATGAGCATGGTCACAAATAACTGTGATCAGATGTGAGAGAGGACAGATACGAGGCTTGTCAGATGTGAGGTTTTTCATGTGTGAGGGTGAACACATGTGGAGAGTGATCAGATATGATGATAAAATATGAGAGGGATCAGAAATTGAGGGCGATTTGACACAAGGTTTGTCATATGTAAGAGTGATCAGATATGAGGGTTGTGCAGATATGATGTTAATCAGATCAGAGGGTGGTAATATGTGAGTGTTGTTGGACATGAGGAGGTCAGATATAACATTGAACAGATGTGATGGTGGCCCTAGAAGATCGTGATCACATATGGTGTTGACTAGATATTGAGGGTGGTAATATAAGTGGGTGATTGGATATGAGTGTGGTTCAGATATGAAGTTGATCAGATAAGAATGTTTACAGATATAATTGTATTCACATATGAGTCTGGCTAGATATGAACTTGGTCAGATATGGGAGTGATAAGATATGAAGGTGATCAGATATTAGGGTTGTCAGATCAAATGGTGATCAGATATTATCATGGACAGATATGAGGGTGGTCAGACATGAGGGAGATCAGTTAAGCATGATCAGATATTTGGGAGATCATATATGAGGGTCGTCAGATATGGTGGTGATGAGATAGGAGCGTGACCAGATGTGAAGGTGTTCTGTTATTGAGATCAGTCAGATACAGAGTAATCATATATGAGTGTGGTCAGATATGAGAGGTATCCTATATGATTGTGGTCAGATAGAGGTTGGTCAGATATTAGGATGATCAGACATGAGGGTGAACACTTATGGGAGTGGTCAGATATAAGTGTGTTCAGACGTGAGTGTGAGGAGATATATTTGTGTTCATATATGTGGGTGGACAGATATGAGGATGGTCAGATATGAGACTGGTGAGATATGGTGATGATCAGATAGAGGGTCATCATATAGGAGGGCAGTCAGAAATAAACTTCAAAAGATATGAGGTTTCTCAGATAGGAGGGTTTCCATGTATGAGTGAGTGTGGTCAGATTTGAAGGTGACCCAATATGATTGTGATCAGATATCAGGGACGTGAGACATAATGGTGACCAGAAGTGAGGGTGGTAAGATATAAGGGTAGTCAGTTATGAGGGTGATCAGTTAAGTGTTATCAGACATGAGCATGGTCAAATATCACTGTGTTCAGATATGAGGGTAGTCAGATATTGAAGGCAAACAGATAACAGGGTGATAAGGTATGAGCATGGACAGATATGAGGGAAGTCAGATATGAGGGTGGTCAGATATAAGGATATTCAAATGTGAGGGTGCTCAGATATGAGAGTTGCCAGATATAAGGATGGTGAGATATAACAGTTATCAGATATGAGGGTGGTCTGAAATGATGACGATAAGATAAGATGATGTTCAAATATTGAAGGCATTTAGACACGAGGGTGATCAAATTTGATGATGGCTGGTGTTAGGTTGATCAGATATGTGGATGGTCAGATATGAGGGAGAGTAGAATTGATGGTTGTCTACAGGGTGATTAGATATGAAGGCTGCCAGATATGAAGTTTGTCATATATGAAGATGATAAAATATGATGATCCATTATGAGTGTGAGAGGTTATGAGAGTGATCAGATATGAGAGTGGTAAGATGTAAGCATGATCAGATATGAAATGTGTCCACATATGTAGGTGATCAGATTTGAGGGTGATCAGATATTGAGGGTGATCAGATATGAGGGAACCCAGAAAGGATGGTAGTGAGATAGGATGGTGATCAGATATGAGGGGGGCCAGTTATGAGGGTGCTCAGATATGAGGTTGGTCAGACATTGAGGGTGAAATAATAGGGTGATCAGATATGAGAAGTGTCAGATGTAAGGATGATCAGATCTGATGGTTCTCTGATATGAGGATGTTCAGATATGAAGTTGATTTGATATGAGGGTGGTGAGATATTAGTGTTGTCAGATATGAGGGTGGTCAGATTTGTGGGTGGTGAGATATGAGGGTGAATATATACGTGGATGATCAGATATGAGGTTGTTCAAAAAGGATGATGATCAGATACGATGTTGGTCAGATAGGAGGGTTGTCGGATATGAGGGTGATCAGCTATCATGATTGTTAGATATAAGCATGAACAGATATGAAGGTGGTGTGATATGAAGGTTGTCTGTCCTGAAGGTGATCAGATCTGAGGTTTCTCAGATATGAGTCTGAGAGGCTATGATGGTGGACAAATATGAACGTGGTCAGAAATGACCCTGAAAAGATATGAGGTTGGCGGGACATGCGGGTGTTCAAATATTATGGTGATCAGACGTGAGGGAGGACAGATAAGAGGGTGATCAGATAACAGGGCGGTCAGATATGAGGGTGACCAAATATGAGGGTGATCACATATTGAGGGCGATCATATATGACAGTGATCATATTTGTTGGTAGAGAGACATGAGAGTGATCAGATATGAGGGTGATCACATAAGATTGTGATCAGATATGAGGGTTATCAGGTATGTGTGTGGTCAAATATGAGGGTGAGGAGATATGAGAGTTTTCAGTTATAAGGATGATCAATGAAATGCTCCTCAGATAATAGGGTGATCACATATGAGCATGATAAACTATGAGCATGGTTAGATAGGAGGGTGTTAATATAAGAGGTTAATAAGTTATGAAGCAGGTACAATATGAGGGTGATCATATGGAGGGTGATCAGATATTGAGGGTGATCTGATATGACAGTGACCAGATATGTGCTTAGATATGAGGGTGATCAGATTTGAGGTTTCTCACATACCAGGCGGTCCAGATCTGAGGTTGGCCGTATATGAGGTTGGACAAATATGAATGTGCTCCGATAAGATCATGGTCAGATAGGAGGGTAATCACTTATAAGGGTGATCAAATATGACAGTGGCCAGATATGAGGGTGATCACATATGAGCGTGATCACATATGAAGGTGGTCAGATATGAGGGGGTTCAGATATCATGGTTGTTCGTTATAAGCATGATGAGATATGAAGGTGGCCAGATAAGAGTGTTGTCATACATGAAGATTATGATATATGAGGTTTATCATTTATAAGTCTGAGAAGATATGTGTGTGGTCAGATATGAGGTTGGTGAGAAAAAACTGTGATCAGATATGAGGTTTGTCAGATATGATGGTGGTCAGATATGAGGGTGGTTAGTTATGGGTGCGGTCATATATCAGGGTAAATCAGATATGAGGATTATCCAATATGAGGGTCCTAGGATACGAGGGTGTTCAGGTAAGAGGGTGATCACATATGGAGTTGGTCAGATATGAGGGTGAACATATATGACTGCGATCAGATATTAGGGTGGAGAGATATGACAGTGATCAGATATGTGGGTGTTCATAGACGTGAGTCCTCAGGATGATGGTCAGATATGAGGGTGATCAGATATGAGGGTGGTCATATATGAGGGTGTTCAGTTATGAGGGTGGTCAGATATGAGTATGATCAGACATCCAGGGTGATCAGATATGAAGGTGGTCAGATATGATGTTGATAACATACCATGGTGAACAGATGTGAGGGTGGTCTGTTATGATGGTGTTCAGATCTAAGTGTGGTCAGATATCAAGAGTGATCTCCTATAACGGTGATCAGACATTAGGGTGGTCAGTTATGTGGTTGATCATATATGTGTGTGATCAGCTATCTATGGTGCTCAGATATGAGGATGGTCAGATAAGAGGGTTGTCAGATTTGAGGGAGGTCTCATACGAGTATGAAAATATATGATGGTGGTCACATATGAGGGCGATCCAATATGAGGGTTCTCAGATATGAAGTTGACCAGATGTGAGTGTGGTTTGATATGAGGGTGATCAGATAGGAGGGTGATCACATAGAATGGTGATCAGATATGTGGTTGGTCAAATATGAGTTTGGCCATATATGAGAGGGGTCAGTCATGTGTGATCAGATATCGATAGTGATCAGTTATAGAGAGTGATCAGATATGAGTATGTTCAGATATGTGATTGATGATATATGAGGATTATCATATGTAATGGGGATCACATGTGAGGATTGCCAAATATGACGGGGGTCAGATATGCGATTCATCAGATAACGATAATCAGATAAGAGAGTGGTCAGATATGAGAGTATCCAGATATGAGGGTGTTCAGATATGAGTCTGATCACATATAATGTTGATCCCATATGAAGGAGGCCAGGTATGAGTGTGATCAGATATAGAAGGAGATCAGATAAGAGTGTGGTGAGATAAGAGGGTGGTCAGATGTGAGAGTGATCAGATATGAGTGTGGTCTGATATGACAGTGATCAAATATGAGGGTGGTCTGATATGAGGGTGGTCAGATATGAGGTTGGCCAGATATGAGAGTGATCAGTTATGTGTGATCAGATATTGACTGTAATCAGATATAGAGAGCGATCAGATATAAGGGTGATCAGATATAAGTGTGGTCAGATATGAGTGTGATGAGATATGAGAGTTGTCATATGTAATGCTGATCACATATGAGGGTGGTCAAGTATGATGGTAGTCAGTTATGCAATTTATCAGATAAAGGTAATCAGATAAGAAGGTGGCCAGATATGAGGGTGGTTAGATATGAGTTTGATCACACATAATGTTGATCCCATATGAAGGTGGCCAGATATGATTTTGAGCAGATATCAAAGGTAATCAGATATGAGTGTCGTCAGATAGGAGTGTGGTCAGATATGAGGGTCATCAGATGTGACCATAGTCTGATATGAGGGTGATCAGATGTATGTGAGATCAGCTATGTGGCAGACCAGATATGAGAATGAGCATAGATGAGGGTTGTCAGATGTATGAGTGAACAACTATGAGGTTTTCCAGATATTACGTTGCACAGACATTAGTATGATCACATATATGAGGTGTCAGATATGAGTGTGTTCAGATATGATTGTGATCAGATATGAGGGCTAACTATAAGGGCGATCAGATATGCTGTTAGCCAGACAGGAGTGTGGTCATATATGAGAGTGGCTACCTATGAGGGCTGTCAGATATGAGTGTGACCATATATAAGGGTGATCAGATATGAGCGTGGCCAGATATGAAGTTGGTCAGATACGAGTCTTGTTAGTTATGAGTAGGATCAGAACTCGAGAGCGATCAGATATGAGGGTGGTCTTATATGAGAGTGGTCAGATTTGAGAGTGAGCAGATATTATGGTTGTCAGATAATAGGGTGATCAGAAATGAGGATTTTCAGATAGGAGGTGATCAGAAGTGATGGTGGTCTGAAATGAGGGTGATCAAACTTCAGCGTGGTCACTAAGGAGGGTAGCAATTTAGACGGGTCATCAGATTAGAGGATGGTCAGATATAAGAGTGATCAGACATGAGGCTGATCAGAAATAATATTGGTCAGTTATGAGTGTGATCAGATATTAGGGTTGTTCATATGTCAGGGTGGCCAGATTGGAGGGTGGCCAGATATGAGTGTGGTAAGATATGAGGGTAATCAGAGAAGTCTAATCAGATCGGAGGCTGGCCAGATATTACGGAGGTAAGGTACGATGGTGATCACAAAGATGATTAGATATGACCATCGTATTTGAGTGTGGTAACATATGATGGGGCTCAGAAATGAGAGTAGTCAGATAAGAAGGTGGTCACATATAAGGGTGGTCAGATAAGATGGAGATCAGATATGAGAATGTTCACATATAACAGTGATCAGATATGAGGGCAGTCTGAATATGTGGATGGTCATAGATGAGTGTGATCAGATATCAAGGGTGATCAGATATGAGGGTGGCCAAACATAACAGTGATCAGACGTTAGGGTGATGAGATATTTAGGGCGATCTGATATGAGGTTGATCAGATATGAGTGTGGTCAGATATAAGGATGATCAACCATGAGAGATGTCAGATAAGAGTGGGATAAGATATGAAGTGGCTCAAGTATGTGGGCGTTCATATGTCAAGGGCAATAGAATGTATGGGTGATTATGTATGAGTGTGATCAAAATGAAAGTGTTAAAATAAAAGGGTAATCAGGTATGAGGTGGGACAGATATGCCAGTCTCAGGTAAATATTTGACCACATATGAGTGTGTGGTCAGATATGAGGGTGATCAGATAAGGTTGATGAGACATGAGCCTGGCCCTATATGAGGGTGGTCAGACAGAAAAGTGGAAATTTATGTGTGTGGTCAACATGAGGGTGAGCAGATATAAGGGTGATCCCATAAGAGGGTGGCCAGATCGGAGGGTGGAGAGAAAGTATTGTGGTCAGATATGTGTGTGATAAAATATCGAGGGTAATCAGACATGAGGGTGGTCTTATATGAGGGTGGTCAGATATGAAGGTGGGCAGACAACAGGGTGATCAGATGATGGTTGTCATATAAGAGGATGATCAGATGTGACAGTTGTCATGTATGAGGGTGATCAGATAGGAGGGTGGTCAGATAAGACAGTGGTCATATAGGAGTGTGGTCCGATATGAGGGCACTCAGATATGAGGTTGGTCAGATATAATGGTGTTAAAATAAGTTTGTTGTTAGATACGAGGGTGGTCAGATATGAGAATTGTCCGATATGAGTGTGATCAGATATGATCGTGGTCAGATATGAGGGTGGTCAAATACGAGGTTGATCCGATATGAGTGAACAAATATGAGGCTGGTCAAATAGGAGGGCGGTCACATATAAGCATCGTTAGACATAATAGTGATTAGATATGAGGGTTGCCAGTGTCGGGGAAGTGGGAGAATCCCCCTCTGCACTTTCCCTTAAGGTTCTTATGGCTGGACAAATAATTAAAAAGACAGGTTAGCACGAGAAAATAATACCAAGTTTAATAACATGTATACATGGGAGAAACCAGGGAAATTGAGCTTCTCATCACAAGAGAGGCAATTCTCATCTTAAATACAATCTTCAGCTAAGGACAAAGAAGGATTTTGGGGGTGAGGAGGGAGACAGAAGGGAAACAGAAATTACAGTAATCAAGGCTATGCAGATTTAAGGCCTCATCCTCCACACCGATAAGTTTCTAGAGGGGCCATCCCACCTTCCCCCCAGCACAGAGAGAGAGATACCTTTACAAATGGAGATTTCCCTTATAAATGTAAATGGTTGTCTGGCAACTCATTCCAGTGCCACCTAGAGACTGTGGCCTGAGAGAGACAGACTTTTTGATCAGATGGGCTTGTTGGCGTCTTTTCTATTGTAACATTTATTTTACATTATAGTACAGCTATCATATGATAGTAACTCCTTACTTGAACAGGTCTTCTATGTTTAATTCTTTAAGGAGTTTGGGGGAGGTAAAATGTCCTGTAAGCAAAAATAATCAAGGTAAAGAGATATATTTCACGGTGGCCAATTTTGGTCTCCCACGCCAGATATGAAGGTGTTCAGATATTGAGGTCAATCAGATACAAAGGTGATCAGATCTGAGGGTTAGCACATATGAGGGTGAAAAGATATGAGAGTGATCAGATATGAGGGTGAACAGAATGACTGTGATAACCTACGAGGATGATCAGATATGAGTATTGTCAGTAAGACATAAGTGTGATGAGATATTGTTGTCAGATAACAG
This sequence comes from Diceros bicornis minor, assembly GCF_020826845.1. Taxonomy (NCBI): domain Eukaryota; kingdom Metazoa; phylum Chordata; class Mammalia; order Perissodactyla; family Rhinocerotidae; genus Diceros; species Diceros bicornis. The sequence continues at coordinate 642,706 of NW_026691418.1, forward strand.
GGGGATCAGATCTGAGCATGGCCAGATATGAGGGTACTCAGATATGATATTGTTCAGATATGAGTGCGATCATATATGAGGGTGTTCAGATTTGAGGGCGGTCAGATATGAGGGTGATCCAATATGTGGGTGAGCAAATATAAAGGCGACTATATATGATGGTGGTGTGGTATGAGGGAGGTCAGATTTGAGTTTGATCAGATATCAAGGAGGGATCAGATATGAGGGTGTTCTGACTTGAGGGTGGTCAGATATGAGAGTTGTCAGATATGAGGTTGATCAGACACTGACGGCCATCAGATTGAGTGTGATCAGATAGGAGTGTGGTCATTTATGAAGCACGATCAATTATGAGTGTGATGTATATGAGGGTGGCCAGATCTGAGGTTTTTCAGTTATGAGGTTGATCATATATTGACGGCGATCAGATATGTGGGTGATCAGATATGTGTGTGGCCAGATAAGAGGGTGATCAGATAAAGGTTGCCTAGATATGAGGGTGGAGAAGCATTATAGTAATGAGACATGAGGATGATCGGATATGAGGGATGTCAGTTATAAGGGTGACAGATATGATGGTGGCCCAATGTAAAGGTGATAGGATATGATGATGTGCAGATAGAAGGGTCATCATCTATGGGGGTGATCATATAAGAGTGTAGTTCATGAAAGAGTCATTCAGAAATGAGGAATGTCAGACATAATGGTGATCAGATATGAGGCTGGTATTATACGATGGTAGATATGATGGTAGTCAGATATGAGGCTGATCATATATGAGGGTAATCAGTTATAAGGGTGGTCAGATATGAGCATGATCAGACATTAGAGTGATCAGATATGAAGCTGATCAATATGAGGGTGATGAGATATGAGATTGATCAGATAAAGGTGATCACATTGGAGAGATATGAGAGCAGTCAGATATGAGGGCAGCCAGATATTTGGGTGATCAGATGTGAGGGTGATCAGATGTGAGCGTGAAGTGATATTAGGGTGTTTGGGTATGAGGGTGGTCTGATATGAGGGTGTTCACATATGAGGGTGACCATATATGAGGGTGAATAGATATGAGGTTTGTCAAATAAAAGTGTGGTCTGATATGAGGGTCATCTGATATGAATGAGGCCAGATTTGAACGTGATCAGATATAGAGGGTGAGTTGATATTATGGTGAACAGATATGATGGTGTTCAGATATGAGGGTGGTCAGATATGAGTGTGGTAAGATACAATGGTGATCATATAAAATGGTGGTCAGTTATGAAGGTTGCCTGATAAGAGTGTAGTCATATACGACAGTGATCAGATATGATTGTTTCAGATATCAGAATGATCAGATATCTGGTTGGCCAGATATGAGGGGGGTCAAATATTGGTCTGGCCAGATATGAGGATGATCAGATATGAGGGTGATTACATATAAGCAATGTCAGATATCAGGGTAACCAGATATGAGTGTGGCCAGATATGAGGCTGGTGGGTTATGAGTCTGATCAGATATGAGGCTGACCAGATAGGAGTGTGATCACATATGAATGTGATCAGATATGAAAGTTGTCAGATATCAGAGTGATCATATCAGAGGGTCAGATAAGAGGTTGATCAGATATGTGTGTCATCTGATTTGAGGTTGGTCAGATATGAGGATTGTCAGATATCAGAGTGATCAGATCTGCGGGTGGCCAGATATGAGGGTTGTCAGAAATGAGGGTGATCGGATATTGAGGGTATTCAGATACGATGGTGATCAGATATGGGTGTGGTCATAAATAATGTTGACAAGATACGAGAGTGGCAAAATTTAATTTTGCTCATATATGAGTATGTTCACATATGAGGGTAGTTGGATAGGAGGGTGATCAGATATAAGGTTGGCCAGATATGAGGGTAGTCAGATTTGATGGCTGTCAAATAGGAATGGGGAGCATTACGATGGTGATCAGATATGATTGTGATCAGATCTGGATGGTGATCAGATAGACTGATCAGATAGGAATGTGGTCAGTTATAATGGTGATAAGATATGAGGGTGGTCAGACAAGAAGGTGGTCAGATATGAGGGTGATCCGATATCAGAGTGATCAGATATTGAGTACAATCATATATTAGGCTGGTAGGAATTGAGAGTGATTATATACAAGGGTGATCAGATAGAACAGTTGCGAGGTATAATGGTAATCACGTATGTGAGTGGACAGATATGAGGGGCGTCTGATATGAGGGTGATCAGTTATAAGCTGATCATTTATGAAGGTGGGCAGGCACAAGGGTGGCCTGATATGAGAGTGGTCAGCTTTGAGGGTGGTCAGATATAAGGGTGATGACATATGAACTTGACAATATAGATGGTGGTCACATATGAGAGTGGTCATATATGAGAGAGGTTAGATATGAGGATAGAAATGTGGGTTATCAGATATGAGGGTCGTCAGCTATGAGAGTGATCAGACATGAGGGTGTTCAGATATAATGGAGGTAAGTTATGAGGGTGATCGGATATGAGGGTGATCATATAGTCATGATTAGATATTAGGGTTGCCAGATATGAGAGTGGTCAGGTGTGAGGGTGAATAGATATCGAGGGTGAACATATATGAGGGTGGTCAGATATGAGGGTGACCACATATGGAGGATGATCACATAAGAGGCTGAACAGATATGTGGGTTGTCAGATATGAGGGTCCTCGGATAGGATTGTTGTAGCAAAAGTGGGTGAGTAGATATGAGTGTGGTCAGAAATGAGGGTGATCAGATTGGAGATTCATCACATATTGAGGGCTATCTGATATGATAGGGATCAGATATGATGGTGATCAAATATGAGGGTGATCAGAAATGAGGATGACCACATATTGAGGGCTATTTGATATTGAAGATGATCTTAACCGAGGATGATCAGGTATGAGGGTGGTATGGTAAGATATGACGCTGATCAGATATGAGGGTGGCCAGATACGATGGTGTCCAGATATGAGGTTGACCACCTATGAGTGTCGTCAGATATGAGGGTGATTAGAAATGAATGTTGTTCAGATAGAAGGGTAATCAGATATGAAGGTGGCCAGATATGAGGATGATCATATGAAGGTGATCAGTTATGAATGTGTGAAGATATAAGGCTGGGCAGATATAAGGGTGATCACATATGGAGAGCAATAAGATATAAGGGTGATCAGATATGAGAGTGGTCATATAAGATGGTGATCAGTTATGAGGGTGGTCAAATATGAGGAGAATCTGATATGAGGGTCATCTCATACTAATGGCGATCAGACATGAGAGTGATCACATATGAGGGTGGACAGATATGAGAGTGGCAAGAATTTATGTTCATCATATATGAGTGTGATCATAAATGAGGGTTATCAGATATGACTAAGGTCATATATGATTGATGATTTATGATGGCTATCCGTTATAGGGGTCATGAGATATGAGGGTGGTCAGAAATGAGGGTGATCACTTACAGTGATGACCAGATACGACTGTGGCCTGATATGATGTTGATCATGTATGAGGATGGTCTGATATAAGGGTGATCAGCTATGAGTGTGGTTAGATTCGAGATTTATCAGATATCAGGGCGGTCAGGTATGAGGGGGGACAGGTATGGGACTGATATTATTTTAGAGTGATCATATAAGACGAGGATGAGATATGAGGGTTATCAGATATGATGTGGTCATATATTAGGGTGATGAGATATGAGGGTTGTCAGTTATAGGTTGTCAGCCTCAGAAATAAGGCTGATCACTTAAAAGGGTGATAAGATATGAGTTTGGTCTTATATGATGTTAGACACATATGAGGACGGTCTAATATAATGGTGATCAGATATGAGGTGGTCCAACATGTGGGTAATCAGATATGAGGGCGATCAGACATGAGGATAGTCAGATATAAGGATCATCAGACAGGAGGGTGGTTAGACATGATGCTGGTAATATATGAGGGTGGTCTGGTATGATGATGATCAGATATCAGGGTGTTATTTATGAAAGGGGGCCAGATATGAGGGTTGGGCAGATATGAGTGTGATCAGAAATGTGGGTGGTCAGAAAGGACGATGATCAGATATGATGGTTGTCAGATATAAGGGTGATCAGATATGAATGTGGCAAGATATGCGGGTGGTCAGACATGAGGGTGATGAGTTGTGAAGGTTGTCGGTTATAAGGGTCATAAGATGTGTGGGTGGCCAGATATGAGGATGGTCGGATATTAGGGTGATGAAATAATTGTGATTCAGATAAGAGAGCAGACAGACATGAGGGTGGTCGGATATGAGGTTGGCCAGATATAAGAATGGCCAGATATGAGGGTGGTCAGCTATTAAGGTGAACATAAATGAGTGTAATAAAATATTAGGGTGATCAGATTGAAGTCAATCAGATGAAGGTTGATCAGATATGGGGGAGACAAAATATGAGGGTGTTCATATATGTGGATGATCAGATAAGGGTGATCAGATATTAGGGTAGCCAGATATGAGTGTGGTCAGATATGAGGGTGATCACATAAAATGGTGATCAGATATGTGGGTGATCAGATATTTATTGATAACTTATATGTGGGTGATTAGAAATGAGAGTGGTCAGATATAACACTAATCAGGATGGTGATCAGATATGACTGTGGTCAGATATGAGGGTGATCAGATATAAGGGATGCCAGATAAAATTGTGATCAGATATGAAGTTGGAAAGATATGAGGGTGGACAGACAAGTGTGAGTTCAGATAAGAGGGTTTTCCAATAAGAGTTTGAGACTATATGAGGGTGGTCATATACGACGGTGGTCTGATATGTGGGTGATCAGTCATTGAGGGAGAACAGATATGTGGATGATCAGATATGAGGAGGTCAGATAAAATCGTGATCAGATATGAGAGTGGTCAGATATGAGGGATTTCACATATGAGGGTGATCTTATATGAGGGTGGTGATATATGAATGTGATCAGATATGAGGATGATCAAATATGAGGGTGGTGAGTCATGAAGGTGGTCAGATATGAGGTGGTCAATTCAGATGGTGATTAGATATTAGGGAGGTCAGACAGGAGGGAGATGAGCTATGACAGTCGTCTGATATTCAGGATGATAGGATATGAGCCTGATCACCTATACGGGTGATCAAACATGAGGCTGGCCAGACATGAGGTTGTCAGATACGAAGGTTGTCAGATATGAGGGGGGTGGTCAGATATATGGGTGGTCAGATATGAAGGTGGTAAGAAATGAGAGTGGCCATATGTGAAGTGGTCATTTATGAGGGTGGTCATATACGAAGGTGATTCAGATATGAGGAAGATCCAACATGAGGGTCCTCAGATATTAGGGTGATGAGATATGAAGTTGATAGCAAATTGAGGGTGGACATATATGACAGTGATCAGATATGAGTGTGGTCAGACAAGAGTGTTGTCAGATATTGAGGGCAAACAGATATGAAGGAGATCAGATATGAGTGTGGTTAGATAAGATGGTGAACAGATATGAGGGTGGTCACATAAGAGAGTTATCAGATATTGGGGTGGTGAGAGATGAGTGTGATTAGACATGAGGGTGATCACATATCGAATAGTATCAGATATGTTGGTGACCAGATATGAGTGTGGAGAGACATGAGAGTGATCAAATAGGAGGGTGATCACATATGAGTGTGATCAAATATGAGGGTTAACAGATAGGAGAGTGGTCAGATATGAGTGTGAGGAGATATGAGGTTTCCCAGTGACAAGGGTGATCAGATATGAGGGTAATCAGATTATACGGAGATCAGATATGATGTTGGTCAGATATGAGGATGGTCAGATATGAGGATGATCTGATATCATGGTTGTCAAAAATAATCGTGATTAGATATAAAAGTGGCGAGGTATGAGGGTGGTCAGAGAAGAATGTTATCAGGTGTGAAGTTGATCAGATATGAGTCTGATAGGACAAGAGAGAGGTTAGGTATGAGGGATGTCTGAAAGGACTGTGATCAGACATGAGGTTGGTCAGATATGAGGCTGGTCACATGTGAGGGAGATCAGAAAAGATGGTGATCAGATATGAATGTGGTAAAATATAAGGCTGGTCAGATTGGAGGGCGGTCAGAACTGAGGGTGGTCAAATATGAGCAGGCTCACATATGTGGGTGGTCAGATATGAGTGTGATCAGATACGAGGTTGGTCAGACATGAGGGTAATCAGATATCAAGGTTGTCAGATATGAGGGGGGCCACATATAAGGTTGGCCAGATCAGAGGTAGGGCAAATATGAGGATGATCAGATATGAGGATGTCCAAACATGAAGGGGGTCAGATATGAGGATGATCAGATATTGGGCGATCAGATATGAGAGCAAAGAGATTTGAGGATGGTCAGATACCAGGGTTTTCAGATATGAGGGTGATCACATTTGAGGGTGGTCAGATATAAGGGGGATCAGATGTGAGGTATATCAGATATCTTACTGTCCAGATATGAGGACGGCCAGACACGAGGGTGGACAGATATGAGGGCGACCAGACAAGATGTTGATCATATATGAATTTAATCAGATAAGAGGGTGATCAGATGGGTGTAATCAGATATCAGGGTGATAAGATATGAGTTTTGTCAGAAAAGGGGTCATCAGCAATGAGGGTGGCCAGATATGAGGGTGGTGAGGTAAGATGATCACATAAAGGCGATCAGATATGATGGTGGCCATATACGAGGATGGTCAGATATCAGGGCGGCCAGATATGAGTGTGGGCAGATATGAGAGTGGTCCCAGACAAGGGTGGTCACATGTGAGCATGATCAGATATGAGGGTGATTAAATATGATTGTGATCTGATTTGAGGGTTGTCAGATAAGAGTGTTGACTCATATAAGTGGTCAGATATGAGAGGGATTGTATATTAGGGTGGTCAGGTATGAGGGTGGCCAGATATGAGTGTGATCATATATGTGGGTGGTCATATATGAGGGTGGTCCTATAGGAAGGTGCTCAAATATGATGGTCATCAGATAAGATGGTGGTCAGAAATGATGTTGGTCTGATACGATGGTGACCCGATAACTGGGTAGTCAGATATGAGGGCTGTCAGATATAATGGTGATCAGAAACAAAGGTGGCCAGATATGACGGTTGCGAGATATGAGGGTGATCAGATATACGAGTGATCTGATATGATTGTGAGAAGATATGAGGTTGGTCAGATAGGAGGTTGGTCATATGTATGTGTGAACAGATATTAGTGTTTCCACATATGAGGGAGATTACATATAAGGGTGCATAAATATTGATGTTTAGTTATGAGGGCGATCAGATAAGACGGTATTCAGGAATCAGTGTTTCCTGATATGAGGTTAGAAGGATATCAGAGTGGACAGATATGAGTGTGATGAGATATGAGTGTAATAAGATATGAGCTATCAGAAATAAGGGTGATCAGGTAAGTGAGTTGCCAGATATAAGTGTGGTCATATATGAGGGTGATCAGAAGTGATTGTGTTCTGATTTGAAGGTGATCACATGTGTGGGTGATCAGTTATGATGGTGGTCAGATGTGAATGTGGTCAGATATAAATTTGTTCAGAGAAAAGCGTTATGAAATATGAGGTTGGCAAAGTATGTGGGTGGTTTGATAGGAGAGTGGTCAGTAATAGTGATCATATAGGAGGGTGGCCATATCTGACTGGGATTAGACATGAGGGTGATCGGATATTCAGGACAATTGTATGCGATGTGATCTGCTTTGATGGAGGGCTGATATGGGTGTGGTCAGATATGAGGGTTTTCAGATATACAGGTGATCAGATCTGAAGATGGCCAGATAGGAGCATCATGAGATATTAGTGAGAACAGATATGAGGGTGGTCAGATATTACCATGGGAAGATATGAGGGTGGTCTGATATGAGTAGGGTCAGATATAAGAGTGAACAGATATGAGAGTGGTCCAAGAGGAGTGTGATCAGATATTGAGGGACATCATATATGAGAGTGATCTTATATGAGGGTGGTCATCTACAAGAGTGATCAGATAAGAGGGTGGTCAGAGAAGAGGGTGATCAGATATGAGGGTTGACATATATGAGGGTGGTCAGATATGTTGGAGAGGATGTAGAGAGAAGGGAACTCTCATACATTGCTGGTGGGAGTGAAAACTGATGCAGCCACTATGGAAAACAGTATGGAGAGTCCTCAAAAAATTAAGGATAGAACTACCATATGATCCAGCTATTCCACCGCTGGGTATTTATCCAAAGAACTTGAAAACAACAATGTGTAAAGATACATGCAACCCTGTGTTCATTGCAGCTTTATTCGCAATAGCCAAGACTTGAAAGCAACCTAAGTGCCCATCCCATCAAGGGACGAATGGATAAAGAAGATGTGGTATATACACACGACGGACTACTACTCAGCCATAATAAACGATGACATCCAGCATTTGTGACAACATGGATGGACATTGAGGGTATTATGCAAAGTGAAATAAGTCAGAGGGAGAAGGTCAAATATCATATGATCTCACTCATGAAGTAGTAGATAATAACAGCAACAAACACATAGTGATAGAGATTGGATTGTTGTTTAACAGAGGTTAACGGGGGAGCGAGGAGGGCGAAAGGGATAATTAGACACATGTGTGTGGTGATGGGTTGTAATTAGTACTTGGGTGGTGAACATTATGTAATCTACTCAGAAATAGAAGTATAATGATGTACACATGAAATTTATACAATGTTATAAACCAATGCTGCTACAGTAAACCAAAAATTTAAAAAAAAAAAGAAAAGAATTGAGGGTGATGAGATATGAGGGTGGTCAAATGTGAGGTTGGTCAGATATAAGGGTGATAAGATATGAAGTTTGTCACATATGAATGGGACCAGATATGAGGGTGGTCCAATATTGAGGACGATCTTATATGAGAGCAAACAGATATGCAGGTGTTCATATATCAGCATTTTCAGATATGAGGGTGATCACATTTAAGAGTGGTCAGATATCAGGTTGATCAGATGTGAGGCTTGTCAGATATCTGACTTTCCAAATATGAGGTTGGCCAGACATGAGGGTGGACAGATACAAGGTTGATCAGAAATGAGGATGATATGATATGAGTGTAGTCAGATAAGAGGGTGATCAGATGAGTGTGATCAGACATGAAAGTGGTAAAATATGAGGGTTGGCAGATAAAGGGATTGTCAGAATTGAGAGTGGCCAGATACGAGGATGGTCAGATATGTTGTTGGTCAGATAAAGGTGATCAGATATGATGATGGCCATATATGAGGATGGGCAGATATCAGGGTGGCCAGATATGTGGGTGGGCAGATATGAGGGTGGTCAGATACGAGAGTCGTTGTATATTAAGGATGCCAGGTATGAGGGTGGTTATATATGAGAGTAGTCATATACGTGGGTGGTCATATGTGAGAGTGATAATTTAGGAGTGTGGTCGAATAGGAGGATGATCAGTTTTGACAGTGGACAGACATGATGGCGGACAGATATGAGGGTGATCTAATATCTGGGTGGTCAGATGTGAGGTTTGTCACAAATATTGTTGGTCAGAAATCGAGGTGGCCAGATATGAGGCAGTCAGATATGATGGTAATCAGATACAAGGCTGATCAGATATTAAGGACTATCGTATATGAGGGTGATCTGATAGGATGTTGGGTACATATGGGGTGATGAAATATGAGGGGATTCAGATATATGGGTGATCAGGTCTGAAGATGGTCAGATATTAGCATTGTCATGTGTTAGAAGGAACATTTATGAGGGCAATCAGATATTAATGTGAGAAGATATGAGGGTAGTCTGATACAAGAGTTGTCAGATATAAGGGTGAACATATATGAGGGGGTCCACTTATGAGGTTGGTCTTATATGAGGGGGATCATATACTGAGGGTGATCAGATATGAGGGTGACCTGAGGTGATAGTGGTCAGATATAATGGAGACCAGATAGGAGGGTGGTAAGACATGAGGGTGGTCTGATATGAGTGTGAACAGATATGAAGTTGGTGAGATATGAGGGTGATCAGTTATGAGGGTTGTCAGACATGAGGCTGGTCTGATAAAGGGGTGATCAGTTATGAAGGTGTTCAGAAATAATGGTGGTCAAGTATGAGGGTTGCCATATAATATTCTCAAAGAATGATATGACAAAAAAGCTAACAGCCCAATTAAAAAATGGACAAAAGATCTGTACAGACATTTAACCAAAGAAGAGATACACATGGCTAACAGGCACATGAAAAGATGTTTAACATTATTAACTATCAGGGAAATGCAAATCAAGACTACAATGAGCTATCACCTTACTCCCACCAGAATGGCTGTAATTAACAAGATAGGAAACACCAAGCGTCAGACAGGATGTGGAGAGAAGGCAAGTGTCAAACACTCTGGTGGGAATTCAAACCGATGCAGCCACTACGGAAAACAGTATAGAGATTCCTCAAAAAACTGAGAATAGAACTACAATATCATCCAGCTATCCCACTGTTGAGTATTTATCCAAGGATCATGAAAACACGAATAGGTACAGATATACACACACCTATGTTCATTGTGGTATTATTCACAATAGCTAAGACTTGGAAATAACCCTGGTGCCCATCAAGGGACAAATGGATAAAGAGGATGTGGTATATGTACACAATGGAATACTACTCAGCCATAAAAAAGATGAAATCTTGCCCTTTGCAACATGGATAAAGCTTGAGGGTATTGTGCTAAAGGAGTTGGATATTTCTCACAGAGTTTGTTAATTTTTCATTTTTATTTAAATCTTATTTCTCTCTTGTCTTCTACCTCTATCATTTCTAAGTTTCTATCTTTGAGTTCGCTAATTTTCACTTCCATATGGTGTGCTTTATTTCCAATGTTTTCTACTGTCTTGTTCATCTCATTTTTTGAGTTCTGCTACAGAATTTCTGTTTGGTTCTTTTTTGGAATTTCAATCTCTTTGATAAAGTACTCCTTCTGTTTATTGATTTTATTCGTGAGCTCAAGGAGCTGTCTTGCTGAGTTCTCTTGTAGCTCATTGAGTTTCTTGATGACAGCTATTTAGAATTCTGTATTGGCTAGACTGCAATCTTCCATAACTTCAAGTTTGGTTTCTGGAGAATTGTTTTCTTTTTGTGATAACGTGTTACCATATTTTTCCATGGTGCTTGATGAGTTGTTCTTCTGCTGGTGCATTTCTAGTAGTGAGTACCGTTCTTATTTAGGTAGGGCTTTGTGTACTTTGATTCTGAGATGCTTCTGGTTGTATTTGAATGTCTGTGCTTTCCACCCTCCACTGCCTCTTTCAGTGGTGTTCCTGGTGCCCTTGTTGTGCCGCTTGTGCCTCCAAGGTTGCTGGTGCTTTGCTGCTGCTGGCGTCACTGCAATCTCAGGCATCACCACTGAGCTCCCCAGGCTGTCTAGTCCCTCTGCTGATTCCAGGGTCACCTGGGTCATGGGTTCCCCCACTACAGTGGGAGGAGGGAGAGGGTGGGGCAGGATCCAAGGACATGGGCACCCTGCCACATGCGAGGATGTTTGGTCCAGAGGTGCTACCGCCACAGGTGGTGGGCCAGGGTTGCAGGCACTGTTCTAGCTGGGGGGACTGGGGTCACAGGCTCTACTGCCATTGCTAACTCGCTCTTTGCAGCCTCAGGTGCTGCTGTGACTAGGGGGACTGGAGTCGCTCATGCTGCCTCTGCTGCTGTTCCTGGCTTTTCTGGGGTTGCTGTCACCAACACTGCTGGTGGTACCATGTTTGTGGGCATCATCACCACTTCTGAGTGGGCTGGGGTCACAGGTGCCACCACCATGGGTAGGTCTATCTTCTAGCTTAGTCCTCCCCTCCAAAGGAGACTAAGGATATTCCATGTATCTTTCCAGATATCACACCAATATGTATATATTGAGTGATTGAATAAGAAATTTTTTTAACTGAATGTTTACCATACTCCAAGAATCTTTCTAGGCGCAAGGAATAATGAGTAAATAAAAACTAGGCCTCTAGCCTCATAGAGATGACACTTTAGTGAGAGAAGACAAATAATATATACACAAATTAACACACAGATATTATATCTGAAAGTTATAATATTTTAAAAGAAGAAGAGGAGTAAAGAAACAGAGGGAGCAGACAAGAAAGTTGCTATTTTATACAGACAGAGTTCTGAGAAGGTGACATCTGAGTAGATCGCAGAATTAAATGGAAGAAGAAAAACTTAGATAGCTTGGGTAAGGGCCTAACAGGCAAAGAACAGCCAGTGCAAAGGCTTTAATCAAGAGGGAGCCTGTCGAGCCAGCCCCGATGGCCTAGTGGTTAAAGCTCAGCGTGCTCCACTTCAGCAGTCTGGGTTCAGTTCCCAGGCATGGAACCACACCACTCATCTGTCAGTGGCCATGCTGCGGTGGCAGCTCACATAAAACAAAGAGGAAGATTAGCAACAGATTTTAGTTCATGGTGAGTCTTCCTTAGCAAAAAAAAAAAAAAAAGAGAGAGAGAGAGAGACAGAGCCTGTCTAGTATTCAAGAAACTGTGACGAGACCAGTGTGGCTTGAATGGAGAGGGAAAAAGGGAGTGCAGGGGGTAAGGCCAGAGGGTAAGAAGGGGCAGAGTCGTGTACGGCTCGGGAGACAGTTAGACTGTAGGTTTATCCTGAGAAAAATCAGGATCAGTGGCCCTGGGGGTCTTCAGAAAAGATTAACATGACCTGACTCACATTGTAAAAGGATCACTGAAATTGCTGTGTTGAGAATAGACTGGCAGTGGGGGTGGACAAAGGTAGAAACAGTAGAAACATGGAGATGAGTTCCGTGAGAGATGATGCTGTTTTGGATCCGATGGATAGCAGAAGTTGTGATAACTGATCATATTCTGGAATATTCTCAAGGTAGCCCCACCATAATTCTCAGGCACATTGAATGTCAACTTTGGGAGAAAGAAGTCAAGCATCAGGACTCCACCGTTTGTGGCCTGGGTAACTGGAAGGGTGGATTTGCCATCAACCGAGGTGTGGAAAACTGGTTTGAGCAGATTTTGAGGGGAAGATCATGAATTTGGTATCAGTATTTTAAGTTTGCAGTATCTATCAGATGTCCAAGATGGGAGAAATTAAGGCATGTGTTTGCTGAGGAGATTGGTTTAATTGAGCAGGGGAAATGACGGTGCAAGAGAGAGAAGAGTAGGCAGGAAGGGGTAGGATCCAGTGCACAGGTGGGGAGATTGTCAGAGTGGAAGACAGTTGTTCATCTTATTACAATCTGGAAGACTGTGGAAATGGGCACAGACAAGTGGGTGGGTAGACAGGCTGACAGGAGTCATTGCAAAGTTTATTCTGCCTGCTCCTACTTTCATAGTGAAATAGAAACGAAAATCTTCTTTGGAGGAATTAGTGAATCCCTTTTCGCTCTCTTGCTTAAAGTCTCCCATAGGCTTCTCCTCACTATTAAATAACATCCAAACATTTCATCATGGTCCACAAAGCCCCACAGGACCTGGCCCCACCTACCTCTCTCCATTGCCCAAAATGCTCTAGCTACAGTGGCCTTCCTTCTGTGCCTCAGACACGTGGCTAACATACGAGCCTTTGATTCTTTGACTTACTTGTCCCTCTGTCTGGTAAGCCCTCTCTCCTACCTCCCAAGTCTGGCTAATTATTATCATGTAGGTCTCACCTCAAAGGTCCCCTCCCTTGGCCTTCATTGAACACCCCATCTAAAGTGGCCCCTCCTCTCATCATCTTATTTTACTTACATGTTTATTCTGTATTTTCTGCTTCTACCCACAAGAATGTGTTTCATAAGAAACTAGCACCCCCACCCCCACCTTCTCAATCTCTCCCTTGATCTGGCTGTACTCCTCTTCTCACAACCACCCAATAGCAGTAGAGAGAGAGACAGAGATAGGAATAGAGAGGGAAGTTTGTGCACTATCCATCAGCCCTCAGAGAATCGTAGCTCTATGAGAGCAGCTGCTCTGTGGCTTCTCTTTGGCATATCCAAATGGCCAGCATCACTCCTCCTGTGCTTTTCTGCTATTATTAAGTAAAATAAGGGTGACTTGAGCACGAGCACTGCAATACCGACGGTTGATCTGATAATCAAGATTGCTACTGTGACTGATGGGTGGGTAGTGGACACAAGGTGGATCTGCTGCACAAAGGAATGAGTCACGTCCAGGGCAGGACAGAGCAGAATGGCTTGAGATTTCAACATGACACTCAGAGTGGCATACAATTTAAAACTCAGGAACTATTTATTTCTGGAATTTTCCATTTAATATTTTCAGTTTGCAGGTGACCTCAGGTAACTGAAATCACAGAAAGCAAAACCACAGATAAGGGGGAACTACTGGACAATGAAAGGCTGATCCATTATCTAACTGAGTCCTCCCTCTCCAAAGAAACTAGGCATACTCTGTGTACCATTCCAGAAATCATGTATGCGTATCGAGACATACAAATATCCTTTGAAAATATCAAATAGGACCACACTGTGCATACAGTCCTACACTTGAGATTTCTTTCAGCTAATGAAACATCTGGGATGGCTTTCTAAAGTACACATAAAGAGCAATATCATTCTTTTTACTGGCTACATAGTGTTTCATTGTATTGATAAAATGCCATCCACTTAATTAGTGCCATATTTATTGGAATTTAATGTGTTTTCGGCCATTTGCTACTGTCAACAACGCTGCAACTAATAGCCTCATATATATGCCCTTGCACAGTCATTCAAATATATCTATCTATTTATTTATTTGCTTTTCACTTTTTTTAAATTTTTTGTTTATTGCAGTAACATTGGTTTATAACATTGTATAAATTTCAGGTGTACATCATTATACTTCTAGTTCTGCATAGATTACATCATGTTCAACACCCCAATACTAATTACAACCCATCACCACACACATGTGCCAAATTATCCGTTTCCCCCTCCTCCCTCCCCCCTTCCCCTCTGGCAACCCCCAATCCAAACTCTGTCTCTATGTGTTTGTTTGTTGTTGTCATTATCTACTACTTAATGAGTGAAATCATATGGTATTTGACTTTTTCCCTCGGACTTATTTCACTTTGCATAATACCCTCAATGCCCATCCATGTTGTCACAAATGGCGGGATTTCATCACTTCAAATATATCTATAAATAAAGTCTTAGAATTGCTGGCATACACGTGCCTTTCATATGTTATTGATATTGCAAAATTACCCTCCAAAATAGTTTTATTGAATCAATAGGCTTCTCTACTCCTCTAAATAATGAACCGTTATTAGTAACTGCAGGTCATGTTTTTGGTGAGGGAAAGGAGAGAATTCCTTTTTAAAACGTTTGTCTGTGAGGAAGACTGGCCCTGAGCAAACATCCGATGCCAGTCTACCTCTTTCTGCTGAGGAAGACTGGCCCCCAGCTAACATCTGTGCCCATCTTCTCTACTTTATATGGGACACTGACACAGCATGGCTTGACAAGCGGTGCATTGGTGCCTGCCCGGGGTTCCAAGCATGCGAACCCTGGGCCACCGAAGTGAAGCACGCACACTTAACTGCTGCACCACCGGGCGGACCCTGAAAGGAGGTAATTCTTGATGCATCTTAAATCAACTAAGAAAAGGACTGAAAGAAAATGAAATCTCCTACAGAATATGTAATACTTTACTGTGATGCATATTTAAAGCAAAGGAAGGGCCAGCCCCGTGGCTTAGCTGTTAAGTGCGCGCGCTGCGATGCTGGCGGTCAGGTTCGGATCCCGGGCGTGCACCGAGGCACCACTTCTCCGTCCATCCTGAGGCCGAGTCCCACATAAAGCAACTAGAAGGATGTGCAACTATGACATACAACTATCTACTGGGGCTTTGGGGGGAAAAATAAATAAATAAAAAAATCTTTAAAACAAAGGAAAATCAAGCACTGTTTCTGGGAAAGAATTTAGAATCACTTTCCCACTTCCGCTAATAAAAGTTTCAGCTCATTACTAAGTGAGTTTTTCCATTCTTCGGTAATTCTTTTCCTAAGTCAACCTTTCAGGAACTGACAGCCAATGGAAACAGGAGTTTCAAGAAAAAGAAAGCAAGAGGAGAAACCTAAATCTCAGAGTTTCTAAAGAGCACAAGTTTCTTATGTTTCTGGGCTGGGTAGTGACTTGCAACTCGTCGTTTGACTCTTTTTAATTAAAAAATAAAGTGTGATTGTTTAAATGTCATAATTCTCTTTTGTTAGTGAAAAAGTTTTTCTGCGTTGTTTTTTCTACAGATTGCAAACTCTTGAAGGGTGTGGTGGAGGATGTGTTTGTAAATGGCTGCCTGCCCTTCAATGGCTTTCAGCAGGTGACAGCAATTTCTGCTATTACTGGGATAGCGGCTCTCTGCATTCCCCTAGCGCGCTATCTCCAGACCCTTTAACACCCCTGCCCCCTTTAGCTAAGCATGCGCTGCAGGTGAGAAACATCAGGAGAAGGCAGCCCATTCAAACGCGGCGTTGGGGAAATTGAAAGCTTTAAGCAGGGAGGCCTGGTGCTCCGCAGCTGCAGCGCGGCATCTGGACCAGTTCCCGTTCAAGGCAGGATGGCCGGCAGGATGGCGGAGGAGAAGGCCATCACCGTCTGCGTGCGCCTGTGGCCCCTCAGCAGGTAGGCGGCACGACCCGGCCAGGTCCCCGCGGCAGCCCCGAGCTGAGGAGTTGCTCCTCGCCACCCGTTCCCGCACAGCCTTGCACGGTTTCCTTCTTGGTACAGTGACAAGGAGGGGTTGGAGGGTCCCGCTGTGGGATTCGCTTGACTCCGCTGTAACTCAGGCCCACACCCCCGTGACCCTGTCCCCGCTTGCCCACCCCCCCCGTCAGGGACGCCTGTGGGAAAGAGCGTCTGGCGCTCCTCACAGGTGGTCCTGGTGCACTAGGCTGTCTCCCCCTCTACGGTGTCCTTGACAGCAAGGCCGAGTCTGTCTTGTTGCACTGGGTTCAGAAGGCGCTCAAGACTTCACAGTCAATGGCTGAATTCAGCATGCAGAATGTTGAATGACTGAGATTTATCAGTATTGAAGTCCATTTTTTTTTTTTTTGGTACAGTGTAGGTACTACCGTTGTTGCCCTGGGGAACGGGAAGAAATGAAGGCTTTTTGCTTCTCTAATCTCTGCCCCTCCCCAAGAATACAAACACATTTTTCTGTTTGAGAATTATGTGTTAAAGATTAGAGTGTTTAATAAATGAGCATATCCAGATGAGGAGTTTCCTATTTTTTAGGAGCTCATTATCTAATGCATTAGAAGACAGCTACATAAAGAAACCATTACAATACATTGTGACAAGTGCTATGACAGGCAGGTGGAGAGTGTTTGCTGAGGGCTCATTAGTCCTTCGGTTAGATAACAATGTGGGGAAAGGGGCAGGGCTGGTGTCAGGAAACTCCTGACACTTTTCAGGAATGAAAGAATAGTTAAGTTACTTGTTGGAAAGGTAAGCCAGGGTATTCCAGGCACAGAGGGATTGAATCTGTTATCTTGGGGGAACCTTCAGATAGTTGATTTGTATGGAGTTAGGTTGTATATAGGAAGTTAGAGGAAGATAAGGTTGAAGAGAGAAATAAACATGATCCCAGTCTCATGTGCCATATTAAGGATTTCAGATGGTTTTGAAAGATGTTAAGCAGGAAGGACATAATTGGAGTTGGATTTGAATGTCTCTCTTCAGTGGCCAGTACTGGGTAGGGGGAGGGGAGTGGAGAGCTTCCCAAGGAAAGGCCCATGACAGGGCAGGAGGTCGCTGAAACCCCACTTAAAAGTGCTGACCCCTCAACGGGGGACTTTCCACATTGCTCTTGTATATAGTATAGGTCATTAAGATCTTTTGAAATATTCTTCAGAATATGAAATCTTTTAAATTCTCTTTCATGCAACATGACTTCAAAACCAGTTGTATTAAAATGCACTGTTTTTATTCTTTTAGGAAAGAAGCTCTTGGAGGGGCTATGCAAGATCACTGGAAAACTGACAATAATACTATTTATCAAGTTGATGGAAGTATATCCTTCAATTTCGGTAAGCTTATAATAGCATCAAACGTTAACGTGTTATTCTTTTCTATTGAGTACAAAAGGCTTTTCAATAATACTGCATTTGTCGTTAAAGATCAGACTAAGCCTTCTGTAAACTCCTTCAGTGGAAATTTTAAAAAATTGTTTATCACATATGATAAGTAAGGTAATAAATTGATATTTAAAACACGATTATAGTCATAGTGCCTTATGACTGAAACTAACACTGTTCCTCTTATTTGTTAGTGTATTTGTGGCCTAAGACTCTGTAAGCCCAAAATTTGTTGCTTAATGTCGAGTCATCTTTAAGATGTTTCAGTTTAGTATATTCTTTCCACAATTATTTTCAGGAAAACTCTTGACAGAATAAATAGTGAAGATATTCCTTCTTTGCTAGAATACAGCAGGGACCTACCACCACTTTTGTGGAGCTTATCATATGGTGGGAAGAAAGGCTTTCAACAACTAATTACACTCGTGATGACATAGCTTTGTGGGAGTTTGTAGCAGGGGGTCTAACTAGTCTAGGTGTCTGAAATGGTACCACTTACCCTGGAGCCTGCAGGATGAGTGAGAACCAGCTGGGAGAAAGGGACTTGGAGGCCCTCAACATTGGCTAGGCTGATTTGTGTATTGATTTCACACACATATATGTGCTGACAATGTGCCAGACACCATTCTAAGCACTTCATGTATATTAACTCATTTATTTCTCCTAACCAGCCTGTGCAGTATGTACCTTCCCATTTTAATGAGGAACTGATACGCAAGTCACACAGCCAGCAGATGGGGGAGTCAGATCTATGTTCCAGCCACACTACCATGTTTCCACTTAGGCACCGTAGAGGACAGTGAGGTCCTCTCAACAACCTTAGGAGTACGAGTGCTTAGGTTGTCGAGTTAGTGTTACACTAGAAACCCAGCATATAAGGCTTTGGAGCAAAGATGTATAGGTTAAAAAATGATTCCTGCTAAAAGACTATTTGATAGTATCAACATAATTTTTAAAAAGGTAAAACAGTGTGTGCCAGAGATTAGAAAACCAAGAACAAGGGATACACAGGCATTCAGACTCAAGTACTATAGGTTGTCAGTGGCCGTGCATGCTCACAAAGGATTTGGACTCACCCACCTGTCTGAAGCTGTTGGCGTTGAGACCTGAATAATCCTGCCATCTGTCCTTGCTCTGAAATCAGGACCCCAACAGCTTTCCAATGGCACTTTGGCTCTCCATATGGTTCCACCTACAAGGGCAGATATGTGGTCATGGTGCGAGCAGTGTCATCACTGAGTTTCTCAAGATGGTCCGTACATTTCCCTCCTGATTTACAAATCCATTCCTGTAAGCTTTCTAATGTGAGGCCACCACTGAAAAAGTGGTCCATTCCTGATGCGCTGACAAAATCAGAAACTGCATCCTGGACTAGTGGATTCATCAGTGCAAATGCTGCCCTAAACCCAACCTTCAGCAGCCAGCCAACCGGACATTCTCTGTACCACCTCAACTTCGTTCAGTACTTTTCTTCCAAATGTCTGCATTTCCTGGTTTAGTTTGAGCCAGGCCTTCTTGCTAGACATGGTATAAACACTAAAATTTCTCAAAGAATAGTAATAGTTCACATTTCCCGAGTATTAACCATATGCTCACAGTAATTCTATAAGGAAGATAATATGTATTCATTTTACAGGTTAGGAAATTTAGGCACTGAGACAGCAACCACCTTGCCCAAAGTCACACAGCTTGTACTTACTTGCAGAACCAAGATTCGCAGACAGTCAGATTCCAGACCCCCACATTCAGCCACTACGCCTTACTCCCTCTTGAAAGCACATAGGATAACTGACTTGTGTTTTTTTGTGTGAGAACCAACACAGTTTACCTTATAGAGAAGTGTATTTTCAGAGGACTACTAAGTTGAAGAAAATATTGTGACAAATATTTTATCATACCATATTCTGACAATTTTATTTCTTCGGGCAACTACTAATTCAGAATGAATGCATAGTTGATTTGTTTGCTTTAACTTCTGTGTTTTTGTTTTTTTTTAGATCGTGTCTTTCTCAATAATGAATCGACTGAAAATGTGTATGAAGAAATAGCAGTACCAATCATAGACTCGGCCATGCAAGGCTACAATGGTTTGTATTCACTGCAGAAATGCTTTATTTAGTCTTGGGTGTCTGTTCAACAGTATTGATAGTTTTACACACTCTAGATTCATTTTTATTCTTGCGTGTGTCTGTTTTGTTTCTGCGGGTACTATATTTGCCTACGGGCAGACTGCTTCAGGCAAAACATATACCATGATCGGTTCCAAAGATGATTTAGGAATAATCCCCAGGGCAATTCATGACATTTTCAACAAAGTTAAGAAGGTAAGTAGCTAAATTTCTAGTACATACAGGTAAAAGTAGTAATGTCTTCTGATGGTGAAAGGAAGTATGTTTACAGTTCTCTCTTGCTTATCCACAGGGAAAGAAGAAAGGCAGAGCATAGATTCACTTTTCCCACAAACTGACTTTATAGATCTTAAACTTCTTTAAGGGGCGAGGCGTGAGGGTGATGCAGAGGCTGTGAGCTTTTCTCACCAAGGAGAGGCACAGAGGGGAAAACACACCCGGGATCCCAAGTGGGGGCTCCAGTCACTGACTCACCCCGCCTCTCGGCAGCCTGACCCAGAAACACCATTGCCCTGCCATGCACCTGTCTGTCCAGCCATGGCCCAGAGATGATCAACACCAACAGGACGCACCCCTCAGTCCTCCCTGAGCCATTGGCTGCCCTCAGTGCCTTTGCCTTCAGCCAGTAGTAAACGTGGCCATGGGCTCTTCCACTGGGGAGTGAGGGCAAAGGTCATGCAAGATGGCGGTGCCCAGGAGACTCGAGGCGTGAAGCAGATAATGGCAGTGGCAGCCCTGAGATTTCCACCCCTGTGCAGATGGCTGAGCTTGCCAGATGCAGGTCCCCTTGTAAGCCCAGCAGAGTAAAGGAGAACAGCCTCAGATCACTGATGATCCAGCTCAGGGCGGCCCCAGGTGTCCTGCACCAAGCACAGAGCAGAAGGGAGCGGGGACGTCCCTAAACACCACCCAGATGAGAAATCTCCGGGAAAATCTTGGCCCTGAGTCCCAGAACTCCCTGGTCCCATGAATGGCCCAGAGGAGAGTTCACAGGGCTGTAGGGAGGACAGGATAGAGGGTCAAGGTGGGCGCTGGGTTGAAGGCCACAGGGTCAGGGGCCTTGTGTGACCTTGAGGGAGACTCTTGTCACTGTCAGCCGTGGGCAGCTTCCGTGAGCACCAGTGACCCCCCCCGTGCTCCTCAGCATCTCTCAGACATAGCCCTGCCCTTTGGCCAACCCTTGGTTCCTTTGCTGGGACTCCCTCCCAGGCCCTTGCTATACTTTGCCCCAGCCCCTGTCCAGCCTTCCACCACCCCTCTCCAACTGAGCCACCAACCCTCCTTGGTCCTGCCCACCTGTGGCCAAGATCACAAACCGGGTCCTGCTGGTCACTCAGAGGCCACCACTCAGCTGGGCTTCACCCTGATGGGGGCCACCTGCAGCAGGAGCTCTGCAGCCACACTGGTGGGGCCTGGTGGACAACTAGAAGGCTCTGGGGAAGGAGACCCTGGGCCAAGCAGGGTCAGGGCTGCCTGCACTGCCCACTGTTCTCCCTCCAGCCCTCCTGGGGCCAGTAGTGCTAGGGGTGCACAGTCTCATCTCTCCACTTTTTGTTGTGACTCACAATTGCTGCTGGTTTTCTCCTGGTGAAGTGAACGTGCTTTTAAAAAACGTGAGAAATTGAGAAAGATGTAAAGAAGAAATTAATAATCACTGCTAATCCCTGCCCGTGTAACCGAGCAAAGTCTCCTTCTGCTTGCTGCAACCTTGAAGCCAATCAATCGCAAGATGAGTCGGTGATCAGGAAAGGGATTTACTCGATTAGCTAGTAAAATCGGAAGATGATGGACTCATGTCCCAGAGACCATCTTAAACAAGCACATAATCTGAGGCAGTTCTGTAGGGACTAATGGGCTGTGAGGGGACTCAGGAACATTGACCATCTGGCATCGGAGACTGGAGACATCACACCAGGTCTTTCAGTTGTCATCAATGATGGATGCCAGCATAGATGTTCTTCCTGAGGAGGTCGTCATGTTCCTAAGAAACTCAAAAGAATAAAGTTATCATCTATCACGCTTGGGAGGTACGTGTGTCAGCCAGGATTATTTCCCAGAGCTGTTTATCTCCTAGGCTATGTGCAAGATAAAACACACAGAGCTTGAGTGAGCTAGTCAGAGGTTACTCTAAGTTACAACACGGCTTCCCTTGAGTCAACTTGCTTTAGGCCAGTATCACCCACGGGTAACATTTGGCAAATTTTCTCCCAGGCCCTGCTGCATTTGTGCTTTCACTTCTTGTTTTCCTCATTCACATTAATTCGTAAGCATTTTCTGAAGTCTGCGCAAATATTTTTCCAGCTGTATTGAGGTATGATTAACAAAGAAATGTTGTATATATTGAAGGTGTACAATGTGATGTTTTCATGTATGTACACATTGTGAAATGAATACCACAATCAAGCTAATGAAGAGTTCCGTCACCTCCTGTAACAACTCCCCCTTTTTTTAATGCTAAGAACTCTTAAGATCAATTTTCTTGAGTATACAATGCATTGTTATTAACTCTGGTCACCTCGTTCTATATTAGATCTTGAAAACATCCTCATGTTATAACTGAAAGTTTGTACCCTTTGACCAACATCTCCTATTCCCCTCGCACCCACCAACCTCCATCCCTGGTAGCCACATTCCACTCTTTGTTTCTACAAGTTTGACGTTTTTAGATTCCACATGTAAATGAGATCATGCAGTAATTGTCTTTCTGTGTCTGGCTTATTTCGCTTAGCATAATGTCCTCCAATTTCAACTGTGTTTTCAGAAAAGGCAGGATTTCTCTCATATTTAAAGCTGGATAATATTTAATTGTAGATACATGTAATGTTTCTTAGTCCATTCATCCATCAGCAGACACTTAGGTTGTGTCCATACCTTGGCTATTGTTCTCACCAACTAACTGCCCCGAGTAACTCAAAGGCAGTTTCGAAAGCACTTAACTGTTTCTTTTTTGTTGTTTTGGTGAGGAAGATTAGCCCCGACCTAGCATCTGTTGCCAATCTTCCTCTTTATGCTGAGGAAGATTGGCCCTGAGCTAACATCTGTGCCCATCTTCCTCCGTTTGATATGTGGGACGTCTCCACGGCATGGCTTGATGAGCAGTGCATAGGTCGGCGCCAGGGATCCTAACCTGCAAACCCCAGGCTGTTGAAGTGGTGTGCCCAAACCCAACAACTATGCCACCAGGCCAACCCCTTAACTCTTTCTCAAAGTTGTTTCTCAGTTACATTAAGAGACGCAATCACCAACCACCCTGAACCAGTCCAAAGTCCACTGCAAAAGCAATGCCTGCACAGATGGGCCAAGAATTGTCCAAAGTTACTTTTGCTTCATTTTAATGTTAAGATCTCCACCCCTGGAGGAGCTTAAGCCTTATTAGCATAACACGACATGTAGGTGAAAGCATGTTTTCAAACTACGCCTGGGCTAGCTTATACCCACCTCTATACGTGATGACCAAACTTTCCTTTTGAATATTTATTCCCTACCAAAAATAAAAGGCACTTGTTTTCCCTTGCTGAGAGAGCCAAAGCTTTGGAAGCGATTCCCTATGGTCCCCTTTATTTGCTGCAAATGAATTGTACTTTGTGTGAAAACTACTTCTGGCAAAGGCTTTGATTTCAACTCACCAAATAGGGAATTCATTTTGGTTCGGTAACATTGTGACAAGTGCTGCAGTGAACATGGGAGGGCAGATATCACTTGAAGATACTGATTTCATTTCCTTCGGGACTATACCCAGTAGTGGGATTGCTTCATCATATGAGAGTTCCATTTGTAATCTTTTGAGAAAACTCTGATCTTTAATCTTTGAGAAAACACTGTTTTCCATACCGGCTATACCAACAAAAGTCAATTCCAGGTGGATTTTAAATCTAAATGGGGGTTTTTACAATAACTTCTATAGTAGGTACCTTAGGAAAACAGTTTCAGGATCTTGGGGCAGGCAAAGATTTCGCAGAACACAAAGGATAGTAAACATAAGGAACAAAAAGATAAACAGGAAATTATTAAAAATGAGAACTTTCAGTGAAAAGAAACTTTTAAGAGAGGAAAAAGGGCAGGCACAAAGGGGATAAACACTTGCCATTCATTTATGTGACACAAGACTCTTATCTAGGATATTTAACTAACTCTCATAAATTTATAAAAATATTACAGACAATCCACCAGAAAAAAAGGACCGATTTTCAAAGGCACTTCAAAAAAAGAGATAACCAAATGGGAACAATGAAATGGAAAAGGGCTCGACGTTATTACTCAGGAGGAAAATGCAAATTAAAACCACAATGAGCTACCACTACACATACACCACCACGGTTAAAATCAAACCTCTGACGGCACCAAGTATTGGTGGAGATGCAGAGCAACTCGAACTTTTATACACAGCTGGGAGTGCAAACTGTTTAATACACTTTGAAACTCTTTGGTAGTATCTCCTAAAGGTGGGCGTACACATACTCTATGACCCAACAATTCCATGCTTAGGTATATACCCAACACAGATATGTTCATATGTTCACCGAAAGATGTACAAGATGTCCAGAGCAGCATTTTTTGGCATATCATCAAATTGGGGACAACCCATTCCGCATCAGTAGTGGAATGGATAAATAAAATGGGTTATACGTTTTATAGTGGAATACTATACAGAAATAAAAATTAACTACAGCCACATTCAAGAATATTGATGAATCTTAGCAGCAAAATGAAAGAAGCCAGACACCAAAGAAGACACTCTGTATGATTCCATTTAAATCAAGTTCAAAGACAAGAAAAACAAATTCAGAAGTTAGAATATTGGTTCCCCTTGGGGGAGAGAGGTCAGTGACCTGGGAGGGGCACATAAGAGGTCCGTTGTAGGGCTGGTCATGTTCTATTTTTGTGGGTACTGGTTAGCGGTTGTGTTCCCTTTGCATAACTCACGGATCAATGCAAGTATGATTTCTGCACTTGATGGGATGTATGCTATGCTCCAACTTGCAAATCCAATCTCATGATTATAAACTTTTTTACTGATTATTCCCAAAGCATACGTGTTAGTGCGAGACTCCAGACTTATGGGTCTACATTCATATCCTGGATGTAACCTCTTCCTACCTCAGAGACCCTGGCCATGAGATTAACTCCCTGGGCTTCAGTTTCTTCATTTGTAAAATGGGTTACTTTTGGAACCTCTCTCTTACTCGGTGAGATAATTAACTCCTTGCTGGCACAGGGCAAGAACTCCATAAATAATGGCTCTTGTAGTTGTTCTTGCCATCCTTAACTCTTTGGGCTGGGTAGCTGGTGGATGATGGCCTGTGGCGGAGGGTGGTGCAGGATGGGGATCCAGTCAAGACACATGCTCCAGGTGAGGGTGAGGAGACAGAGCAGAGCTGATGCTGAGGTGCAGGAGGAAGGGTCAAAGGCCTGGGGCTCCTCCTTCCTTCCCCATCTCAGTTCCTGCCCCTCTATAAACACAGGAGGTTAACTAACCGGGTGTTCTCTAGCTGGTTAGTCCTTCTAGCGAGGACATTGGAGAGTCTGGAGGGTGATGGAAATGCCATGAAAAGCCAAAAGTGAATTTCCCAGTTTGATTCACACTCAAATCCAAAGGACTAGACCTGGGAGTTAGGGGAGGTGGATATAGTGGTGGGATTATGGGTCCTGTCTATATTCTTCATTGTACTTTTTTCTATTTGGGACAGGAGTCACCTGAGCCAAGGAGCCGCCTGGGTGGCTGAGGCCTCTGGGGCGGTCCCCTTATCTGAAGACTCCACATCAAAGGGGGCCACTTGGCCCGGGAGAGCAGAGACTTGCCCTCTGTGGATGGGATGGTGTGGAACTCCCTGGACTCAGGGGTGCACTGTCCACCCTGCTACAGCCCCTCCATGAGGGACATGCCTGCATTTTATTGTTTGCAGGGGGGACCACACCAAGAGGAGGGGGCTCAGGCTGTCAATGCCCGGCCTCCAGAGGCCAGTGACCTTACACTTTCTTCCCCCTCACCTGAATCAGCCCCCAGCCCCTCCTGAGTGGAGTCCCATCTTCCCAGCCTGGCCCATTAGAACCTGAAGCCCCCTGAGATGTTCATCCTGGAGAGGGGACAGTCCCTTGGTGTGGCCCTTCTCCCTTCCAGGGTGTCTGCCCCTCCCAGTTGCATGGGCCTGACCTCTCCCTGGGGGAGTCTGAGTCTCAGAAGCTGCACCTCAGCCCTCTCCCAGCTGGCAACATGTGTGCATACCATACCCACAAGCTGCCGCACCGAGCCGTGCACACTACAGTGTGCACAATCTGTGCACTGAGCCTTGTTGCAATAAAGATTTGTCCTGCACAGGGAAGCAGGGGTGGGTGGATGGTGAGGAGAGACGGGACATGTGAAATGCACCTAGAGCGGGGAGGAGTGAGATGACACAGGGACACTGGGAGGGGTGTGGGCAGTGCCGAGGGGCCTTGTGGTCTGCCGTCATGATGTGACAGTGGGATCAGCCCTCGCTCTGCACCAGCCTCTGCCCCTCTCACAGCTGAGGCATGTGCAGAGAAGGTGTAGAGCTGGGTCCCAGGGTGGATTTCACCTGGCCAGGATCATGGAAGGAACAGGACAGAGCTGCAGGATAGGAGCGTGGGGTTGTCCTGGAGCTCAGTGTGTGCAGAGGAAGGAAGGACGTGACGTAGGGGAAGGAAAGCGAACGTGGAGCAAGGTTGGCAGACGCAGACCCAGTGGGCTGAGGACTCATCAGGGGAGGGAGCCCCCAGTAGGTGGGCTGGAGAGACACTGGTGGGTACTGGCTTAAATGGGCTGGCCATAAATGGGGGTGTCGGTCATGGTGGAGATGGTTAAATGCGCAGAGTGATGCCAGGGCAGTGGGTGGTGGGAGTTGAGAGAAGGTGGGCAGAGGACAGGGCCTGAGGGTCCAGGATGTCAGAAAGATCATCTGGGTGGATGCAGAGTGACCAAAAGGGGTCGAGTCACAATAGTGGTGGAGAGACAGACAGTGCGGGCTTACACTCACACCTCAAATTGCACACACACATGAACACACACACACTTCCCCATCAGTGCACAAGACACAGTTTGGCTCAAAGGCTCAGTGCAGCTGCTAGATGTGCTGGCCCAGGTAGACAGCCCACTCTGTGTGGCCACACAACTGCCTCTAAGGCCCCTCCTGCCCTGTGGAGACCCCCACTGAAGACTTCATCATCTGCATGTCCTGGTTATTCATCTTGTCTTGGAATTAAGCAATGCCATGGTCCCTCTCCAGGATGAACCAAGTGTTGATGATGGATCTCCACCCTAGAAGCGACATGGGTTAAGGCCATGTTGGACTTGTTGGGGTTCATGCAGTTGGGGAGGGTCTTAATGCCTGAAGGAGGGAAAACAGGGTGTGGGAGGTCCCAGTGCAGGGAGCTGCGAGGTCAGGAGGGATGGAGGCTCAGATCCCCAGCAGTACTGCGTAGACGTGTCTGGTGGCTGGCAGGGATGCTGTCCACCTTAGGTCTCTCAGCTGGCCTCAGATCACTGCCATCAGCCAAGGCTCCCTGAAGCTTCTTGTCATAAGTTGTTCCATATGCTGCAGGGAGCTTAGGAGCAGCTGACCTGAACCCCAAATTTCTTTACTGGTTCTCTGGATGGAATAAGAGAAGATGATGGAACTGTTTCAGCATGGTGTCATGTCCCCTGAGGGTGATGACCCTGTGAGGTAGGGGAAGCACAGGTGTCCTGTCCCTGGGCATGGAGCCACTTTCAGTGAGAAAGGCTCACAGTTGGAGGGGTGTCCAGCAAAGAGTGTGTCTGGGCTCTGGGAAACTGGAGAAAGTCAGTTCGTGGATATGGTGTGGAAAGAACACGAGCTGTGTGTGGGGACCAGCCAGGATGACTGATGGTTCTGAGCAGTAGAGGGAAAACTGTCTCCCGAGGTGATGATCTGAGGTTTTCAAGGGACAGGGGAGGGGGGTTCTATCACATGAGTCCTCATCCAAATTCACAGTCTAGGTAGTCACCTGGCACATTCCTGCAGAAATACTGCCCCCTGGAAGCCCAGGCCCTCCATGCAGCTGAGCCAGTGGCCACTTACAGGCTTTGAATTTCAAGGTGATGATTCCACAAAGGGCACTTTAAATACTTTGCATCCGCTGGGCTTCCTGGACAACAGAAGCCACCTTGGAGCCCTGTTCTGGTGATGGAAACATCCCAAGGTCTCCAGGGGGTGAGCCCCGACTGTTGAAACCAAAAGGCATCCTCCTCATTCTTCACTCAATGCCCATCCTTCCTCCCCCAACCCAGGGAAGCGCCACTAGCCTATCCATTTGGCCCAGCCCCTGCCTGGCCTGGGGTTCTGCACCATCTTTACTCCAACAAAATTAAACGATAGGGTCAATCCTGTAGCCCCTTCCATCACCTCTCATCAGCCTCCACTGCCATGATCTTCTGAGCTCACGGACCTCCATGACCTCCCCCACCAATGTCCCCAGGAAGTACCAATGTGGCCACATAGAATGAATGGTCAGGAGATTGTCCAATGAATCTTGCATACTCTGCCTCCTCAAATCTCAGCCAGGAACACACTCTTTGGTGAAGGCCTCCCATATCAAGCATGATGAGGCTGCGGGCTGCAGATGGCAGGACTGTCGCTCCTCTTGGGACAAGCTTGTCCATCTGCTACTCAAGGAGACGATGAAGATTGGGCTGAAGACTCTCTTATTTCTCTTTGTGTCTCCAGAGATGAGGATGTTATAAAACCACACCCAGCAAGTGTGGTGAGAGGAAGGGAATGAGCTACGGAACATTCAACCTCCTGACTACCTCCTCTTGCCCCTGAAGGATGGGAATTTTTGGCCTCTCATTAACAGACTTTCAGAACTGCCCCCTCAGGCCTATTCTAAGGACTCATAAAGCTCATCTTGCTGACAGCGCCCAACAGGATCCTGAAGAGGCTGTCAGCCTACTGTGGGGAATATCCTGACCATCGCCCCCGCCCATCCCACTTACAGTCCTGAGCCGACAGGTGAGCCTACCTGGGGCCCACCAGATCCAGCAGGATGACTGTGGTACTGTCTGCTCCTTGCCCATTTGCCCACTTGTCCTGTAGACAAGAGACCTCTGTTCCTTGTCTCAACAGAAGCCAGTCCAAAGCTTATATTCCAGGCTCAGAGATCACCAATACCTATCAATCTATTGAATTTCTAGCTCACATGAGAAGTACAAAGACTCCTCTTCCTCAAGCTCCCGCAGCACAGGGCTTTTGCAAGGTGTGAATGAGGTAAGGCGGGTAAAGCATTTTTCAGAGAACCACCCCAGAATTAGTTCTCAGTACATGATGGTGACTCACCATTACTTTTTTTACCATCACCACCATCTTTATTGTGTTGCGTCTGCTAGATAAACCAGCACATTAATAATGTAGAGGATGTTGGATCAACTTGGCAGGCTGTGGCCTGGCTGCAGAGCACTGGTGGGGGTTGAGGCCTGTTTCCAGGACCCCAGGCTCAGGATTGGGGAGCTTGGAAGTGGGAGGGGAGATAAGAACACCCCCATGATGTGCATCTTGAACTCCAAATGAACATGAAGTTCATTGTGAAGCTGAAGGGCAGC
This sequence comes from Diceros bicornis minor, assembly GCF_020826845.1. Taxonomy (NCBI): domain Eukaryota; kingdom Metazoa; phylum Chordata; class Mammalia; order Perissodactyla; family Rhinocerotidae; genus Diceros; species Diceros bicornis. Next base: position 672,498 of record NW_026691418.1, read on the forward strand.
AGGGCTGATGCCACTTTTCCTTGAGGTTATTGGTCTAGCCCAGGGCTTTCTATACCATTTTCCTCAAATCTGGAATAAAGGGATGTCTGTAATAAGGGCTTTAGGCAGAATAATGTAAAAGACTGAAAGAACTGAGCCCAGATGTCTCTAAAATGACTAACATCGGGGCAGATGTCCATAGCTCAAGGAATATGGACTGTGAAGTTGGATGAAATAGGGAAAGAGAGGTTAAATGGTTGAGGGAGTTGTGGGAGGCAAACAGCCATGTGTCCCCACGCTTGGGTCCACCCTCCCGTCTGATCAGCAGAGGAAGCTGACACTAATAGGAAACGTCCTGTGAGATTTCCATAGGAGCTGCCATGGCCCTAAGATCCTGAACGGGAGGGGCAGTTAATGGGCCCTTTGAGAGGAGAACTGTAAAAAGAATTGGATCCCTCTCAGAACTGGACATACCCCCAACCCAGATCAAGGAATGTGTGAGCAAGTAAGAGGAGAGGATGGAGCAAGTGTGCATGGAGCTCACAGTGGTGGTCAAGTGAATTTAAACCCTATTACCTTAGAGGTGTCCATGTGTGCTTTATTAATCCTGGCATCATAGGTATCCATCGATCCATCTATCCATCCATCTATCATGCATCCACCCACAATCCATCCATCCACCATTCATTCATCCATTCATCTATCCCTCATCCATCCATCCAACTGTAAACCACACATCCACGCACGCATCCATCCATCCATTCACCCATCCACTCACTATCCTTGCATCAACTACCCTTTCATCCATTCATTCATCATCCATCCATCCAGCATCCATCCGACCATTCATTTAATTGAGGAACATGGGATGAAAATTATGATGATTATGTGTCCAGACCTTCCTTTGTCCTGACACCGTTGAAGGCCTCAGGTCCTCTAACCATTACTATTGCCAAACCGTTTCCCCTGAAATCACGTACAGTTTCATTCTGATGATGAGCACACATTGCATGATATTCCCCAGGTTTTGGGTGTGACCAACCGCCAGGATCTGGTTTCCCAGCACCAGCTCCCACCTCACTCCTAGGTCTGCTGGGAATCACTTTCCTTGAGATGCTGAGGACAACTGTCAGGACTGAATGAGACCAGTCTTTTTAGGGGTAGGGGAGAGGGAGGACCTAGACATGGGCATTTAACAAGGAAAAGGCAAAGAGAGGGGAACTTGGGTCCTGAGGCCTAGGTGGACAAGACTGAGGCTGGCAAGTTGACCAGCTCCCAGAGAGGGACAGTGGACATAGGGAGGCAAGTGGGCAGACGGGGGCAGGAACCTTGTACTGTACAGTTGGGGATGCCTGGAGCCCAGGCCAGAGTGTCAGTGATGTCCAGGTCACATAAGTACCAACAAGAGGCACAGAGGGGTCCCAAGGAGGTGAGGATGTGACGACCCCTGTGCGAGGGTAATGACTAGGGACTGGGTGGCATCTAGACATTTGCAGACCTCAAATATTGTTCCAACAGCACCATGGATTTTTGTAGTTGATAACACGTTTTGTAACAATGTGTTTGATTTTTAATGGCAACCCCAGCGCAGTAGTCTTGCAAAACATAAACACATAATAGGGACAACATTCCTCACATTTATAGATGGGCTTAAAATATGCAAAGTTTCTTCCAAACCATGACTTGGGCTTCTGAGGAAACTATGTCTTAGAAAGGCTACCTGACTTGGCTATAACTTCACCAGGAGTAAGGGGTTAGCAGGGACCCATTGTGGATGGAAATCTGTCCAAGGCCTCGCTGAGTCCCCCTCTCCCCTGCTGGGCAGGAAGGTGTCCTGCTCTGCCTGGGAGACACCATCAAATACACAAGAGAGCAAATTCTGGCCCACGTCCACCTGGGGTTCTGAGCAATAGGACTGAGACCCTAACCCAGTGCAGGTGCCTGACCTGGGACACACACATGCCCACTGCCCAGCCCTCCCAGAGACTCTCAAATGACCTCCACAGTGTAGGTAGGAATAAACTGGGTCCCTCAGCTCACAGCACAAAGAGCAGACTCAGTCCAGCATTCACAAGGGACAGCTGCAGGGCTGGGTGGGGGACCCTACACCTGCTCCCTGCTCACCTCTCTGGCCCTGGGCTGACCTGGAGATAAGATCCTGCTCCTCCCTCATCTTCATAAAGGCCCCTCATTTTGCCATGTAGGTGGTGATTAAATAATTTTTGGGGGGGATCCTGTGAATTTATGTTCTTAATTTTGCATAATTAGCCATCGTTACTCTTGGGTTTGATTTCTTCTGAGAAAGCTTATCTGGAAGGGAGAATGTTATCAGAATGGGAAGCAGTACACCTCTGCATTAAGAGCTAGCAAGATAAATCAATGGCTTCCTCATATGTACCACCCTACTCCCATGGTCTTTGTTGCCCCAGCCCCAGGGATCCTGGACCAGCCCCCGTCACTCCAAGCTCCCCCGAGAGAGCTGGTCCTAGTCCAGGCTCCAGCTCCAGGGATGGAGCTCTACCCCACACTTTCCTACCAGACCTCTTGAACTAAAAGCAAAGTGTCCAGCCTGCTCTAAATGTCCCCACCAGGATGCCCATGGCTCCCATTGCAGCCCCCTCACCCCTTGCAGGCTGAATTGATCTCCTTTCCCTCAAATGTACCCTGGCTCCTGTGTTCTGTACTCCCATCAGTGCCCCCAGTGACCCTGGGAGACCACATTGACCTTCATGTCTGCTACCCATACCACCAGGTCTGCTGGCCCCACACACGCCCCTAATCCACCTCCTCCCTCTATTACTGCTGCCCTTCCCTCGTTCCAGACTTATGAGTAGTGAGGTGACTGCACTGACTGACACACCCTGAGTGGTCTCTGTTTTCCCTGCCCCTCGTTCCACCTCCATTCTGCTCCCAGAACTTTCTACCAAATGAAAATGGCATCATCTTGCTCCTGTGCATGTGTGGGTGAATTTGTGTGTTTGTGTGCATGTGGGTATGCCTGTGTACACATGTCTCTCTGTGCATATGTTTCTTTCTCGTCGTTGTACATGCCATTCAAAGAATTTTGCAAACGATGGCAAGGACCGAGGAACTTCACATCATTTCAGCAGTCCAAGTACACCACCTTCTGAAGGAAATGGCACTTCATCAACTTGTCAAGGTAGGTTATATTTTTGCCTGAGTCTGTTGGTATCTGTAATAAGAACCTTCATTACTGTTGTTATGAGACCTAATTTGATAAATTTGATGAGCATAATTGATTAGGTACCTCCATCTAATTTCTCTGGAATTATTTTTAGATAACACAAGAGTGGTCAGAAATCTTGGACTACTTTTTTCTTGGCTTGGCTTTTAATTGATTTGGACATTTTGCTTGCTTAAATCATTTTTTGAAGCAGGCAAGGCAAAATAAATGATATTCAGAAATTGATGTTATTTGTAGGCAGGATTGTTAATTATAGGTTAGAATTTTAGAAAACATTGATTTGTATTGTAAGACAAAATCTAGTTAGCCTCATTCATTCTTGATAAGTTTGCATGAACTTCTGAAGCCAGTATCCTGCATGAGGATGAGATATGTTTTAGGTATGATCCTTGACTAGTTCTAATTTGGTTTATTTAAGGGAAATATATTAAGAATAACATAAGACTCTTAATTTTTAAAAGATATTTCTCTGGCTTTGACTATATGGAAAAGATTGATCGTTATTTGCCTAAGCCAGAAACCTAGGAGACACCCTGTACACGTTGCTCTACCTTATTTCTCCGTGCAAATCTCTATCTCCATTGACAACTCCCTGGTCCAAACTAACATCTCTTGTTTAGAGCATGCAATAACTTCTTTTCCTCCTTTCACTCATGCCATTCTTTAACTAATCACTGGCAGGGAGAAAAGAGGTGGCTATGACTGAATTAAGTCTCAACTTATCCAATTCCTAAAATCAAGAATGGAGTCATCTTCCTCTAAAGCACATGACTATGTGTGGAGGAGGGTGGCTGCTGGAACCCAAGTGTGATTCTGTTAGGAGTGAGGAAGAGGAGATGGAATAGTTACTGGAGAGGTGACCAATAGTGTTGTCTACACTGTTTTGACCCTTAGCCCTTTTGACTTTCTTTCCATTCCTTCAAAGGGTCATGCTTTCTTCTGCCCCAGAGCCTTTGCTTTTGTTAATGTATCTTCTGAGGAAAGTTACATATTCAACTTGTTATCCTCCTCTTCCATTATGTATCGCTTAAATTTCACTTCCTTGAGGGAGCCACGCTGACCTTTCCGTTAGATCAGATTTGGTTTCCCTGTTATTTTGTGTCATCTCACTGTGTTTGTCTCCTTGACAGCACTTGTCTGTGAAGTTTTTATTATCCATGTGTCTGTGTGCATCTTTTATTAATCTCTGCTTCCCCTAGCAGACTGTGTTCTCCATCAGGTCAGGAGCCATGTCAGTTTGCTTACCACTGTAACCCTGGAACCTAGCAGAGTGCTTGGCGTATAGTAGGTGCTAGATAACTATTTGTTGTGTGAATGAATGGAGTTGATTTTGAGCTAATTATAGAAACTTTGGTTTATAATATTTATATACAACCTGTATTTTTTTTAGAAAAGCTTTATTGACATATACTTGAGAAAACAAACTGCATTTATTTAAATGGTATGCTTTGGGGTCCTCGCGTCGGGGCCAGGGCAGGGTCCTCCTGGCGAATCGCGGCGCGTGCTGGTGCGGCCGCCCCCTCCCGCGGGGAGGGACGGGGGCCAGGGGCAAGCGCTCCTATGCGCTGGGTGCCTTGTCCCAAGTTCACGTGTCTCGAGGGTCGGACTGCGGGTCTCTGCTTGCGACGGCGGCGCTAGAGCGGAGCGTAGGCTGCGGCGGCCGGAGTCATGGCAGGACAGGCATTTAGAAAGTTTCTTCCCCTCTTTGACCGAGTTTTGGTTGAAAGGAGTGCAACTGAAACTGTAACCAAAGGAGGCATTATGCTTCCAGAAAAATCTCAAGGAAAAGTATTGCAAGCAACAGTAGTAGCTGTTGGATCGGGCTCTAAAGGAAAGAGTGGAGAGATTCAACCAGTTAGTGTGAAAGTGGGAGATAAAGTTCTTCTCCCAGAGTACAGAGGCACCAAAGTAGCTCTAGACGACAAGGATTATTTCTTATTTAGAGATGGTGACATTCTTGGAAAGTATGTAGACTGAAATGAATCACTATTGAAATGGCATCTCGTGAAGCTACCCATTCCCTGAAGTACTGAAATCTTTCATCATGTAAATAATTTCCATGTCTCTCTTTTATAATAAACTACTGATATCCAAACTAATGACATCCAGTGTCTCTAAAATTTAGTTTCACTGTACTGATATAAACATTTCCAAATAAAAATATATAAATGAAAAAATAAAATAAATGGTACGCTTTGATAAGTTATGGCCTCCATCATAAGGTGTACCTCCATGAAACTTTCAGTGTCAAGATAGTGAACATATCCATTACCTTCAAAAGTTTTCTCATGCGCCTTTGTTATCCCTCCTTCCCACCCCTCCGTGACTTACTCTCCCCAAACAACCACTGATTTGCTTTCTATCACTATAGATTAGTTTGCATTTTCTAGAGATTATATAAATGGAATCAGACAATTTGTACACTGATTTTGTCTAGCTTCTGTCACTTAACATAATTCTTTTGAAATTCATCCATGTTATGTGTGTCAACAGTTTGTTCCTTTGTGTTGCTGAGTAAGGTTCTGTTCTATGGATATACTACAAATTGTTTGTCCAGTCACCTGTTGATGTATATGTGAGTTGTTTCTAGTTTTGGGCTATTACAAATAAAGCTGCTATGAACATTTGTATGTAAGTGTTTGTTATGGACATGTGCTTTTCTTTTTATGGGCAAATACATAAGAGTAGAATGAGTGAATCACTTATGTTTAACTCTTTAAGAAACTTCCAAACTGTTACCCAAAGTGTTTATACATTATACTATTTTACATTCCCACCAGCAGTGTCCGAGGGTTCCCATTTCTCTACATCTTTGCTTACACTTGGTATGGTCAGTCTTGTCAGCCATTCTAATAGGCATGTAGTGTGGTATCTTATTGTGGTTTTAATTTGCATTTCCCTGATGACTTATGATGTTGAGTGTCTTTTCATGTGCTTATTAGCCAACTGTATACCTTCTCTGATAAAATGTCTGTTCGAAACTTTTGCCTGTTTTTTTTTCTTATTGTTAAGTTTTGATAGTTCTTTATATATTTTGAATACAAGTATTTTTCTATCAAATATAGTTTTAGGTTTTACTGTTAGGTCTAAAATCCATTTCGAGTTATTTTTGGTATATGGTGTGAGTTATGGATCCAAGTTCATTTATTTTGCCTATGGATATCTCATTGTTCAGCACCATTTATTCAAACGGCTACCCTTTATCCACTGCATTGCCTTTGTTCCTTGGGAAATAATCAGTTGTCAATATATACACAACTTGCATTTTAGCATCATTGTGAGTTTGGGTTGTTTAGAATAGTCTCTTGAAACATCAGATGCGATAAATCAGGGTTGTAGTCTTTATATTTTTAAGCAAATTCTTTAGTAAGATATAAGCTAAATACAGAAAAGCATACAAATCCTAAGTGTATAGCTTGATGAATTTTCACAAAGTAAACACACTCGTGTATCTACCACCTAGATAAAAATAGGACATTACCAAAACCCTACAGCCCCTTCTTATGCTCTTTTCTAGTCACTCTCCTTTCTCTGCGCAGGTAATTGCTCTCCTCCCTTCTGTCACCATTGATGAGTTTTGCCTCTTTATAGAAATGGAGTGATATCTGTACTCTTGAGTCTGCGTACTTTTGCTTAACACTGTATTTTGGGGCTTCATTTGTGCTGTTGCATATAGTAGTAGTTCTTGTTGTGGTATATTATTTACTTCTATGAACATATCACAGTTTATTAATCCGTTCTGCAGTTATTAGACATTTGGATGGTTTCTACATTAGGCTTTTAATGCTTTGTGAATATTCTTGTTCATTCTTTTGCAAATAGGTAAGTATTTTCTGTTGGATAGATCACTAGGAATGGCATTGCTGCTCATAGTGTATGGATATGTTCAGCTATAGCAGAGACTGCCAACATTTTCCAAAGTGGTTGAACCAGTTTATGCAACCCCTTCCCTACATCCAGTAGTATATGGGAATTACATTGTTCAGCATTCTTTTTAACACTTGATATGTCCAGTCTTCTAAAATTTTAGACATTCTGGTGCATGGATGGTGTTCTAGTGAGTTTGAATTGGTATTTCTGTGGTGACTAATGAGGTTGAGCATCTTTTTATATGTTGATTGGTCATTTGAATATTCCTTTTAGTGAATTGCCCATTTAGATTGCCCATATTTCTATTGGATTGTTTCTTACTGATTTCTATGAGTATTTTTTTTTTTTTAGTATCTTCTGGCTATGCCTTGTTTCTTTATAACTTTGTATTTTAAAAACTTAACCCCTCCAATAAGCTTCCTGCAAATGTCCCTGCTATAGAGAACAAGAAGATAAGAATTTTGGTCTATGCAAATAATATGATTTTTTTTTAATGAATTGGAGTAAATCTCATTTGGCTCATGGCAGTTCAGTTTTTCTAAAACTAAATTATTGTTTTTGGTAGACGTTCTCTGGCCTTTAATGGGCCCATGCCAATTTGCCCCTTGATTTATTTGGGACAGGGTTTCTCAAAAGTGACACTATTAAAATTTGAATGGGATAATTCTTTGTTGTGGCAGCTGTCCTGTGCACTGTGGGATGTTTAGCAGCATCTCCCAGGCCTCATCCCACTAGTGGCCAGTAGTACCTACACCCCACTTTGTGATAACCAAAAATGTTTCCAGACGTTGCTTAATGTCCCTGGGGTGGGAGGTGGGGGTGTTAAAATTCCCCTGGTGGAGAACACCTGATCTAGATTTGTTTTGTGGGTATTTTACCAGTTTGCCAGGAAATTACAGAGCTCAAAATTACTTGTGTTTTCTAAAATACATATGGAAATACAAAGGACTAAGAATAGCCAATATATTTTTTAAGCAGCAGGTCAAGGTGAGAAGACTTGATCTATGAGATATCCTGATTTATTATATATAAAGCTATAGTAACTAAAGTACTTTGGTATTAGCACAGTGTTAGACCAGTGGAAAACAGTAGAGAACCCAAATCCAGTTCCACGTGTATCCAGAAACTTGATTTCTTTTAATAGAAGTGCTCTTACAGAGCAGAGGGCAAAGGAGGGGTGTTTCTTTAAGTGGTCCTGGGACTATTAGATATCAGTATGGAAAAAATTCAAATGGGAACCCTACTCTACTCCGTACAGAAAAATCCATTCCAGGTAGATTAAAGACCTAGGCATGAAAGGCAAAACTATTAAGATGTTAGAATATAGTGGTTTTCAAACGATGTTCTTAAGAGTCTTAGAAAAAACATGGCTTGTAGTGGGAAGGGGACAGTGGATCAGGGAAGTTCTAGGTCTTGCGTGCTCTTTTGGAAATTTTAAACGCTATTTCTTAAAAAATTGTAGTTCTCCTAAGAAAATGCTTGAAAACCCGTGTTGTGTGGCATAGATAGCCTTCTGTGTTTGTGCAGACTCAAACTTGTTTTTTGTTTTTTTGGAAATAATATTGGACTTGCTTATAGGGCTTTCTCCCTTAGTAGTCTGTAAATCCTTCAAGGCCAGGGACTGTTTTTTTTTTTCATTGTTTTTCCATGGGGTCTGGAATTGTATGGACTCAATAAAATAAATGCTTGTTAAATGAATTCAAGAACTGGGAGTCGAGGGAATGTATAGAGAAGAGCGAAGAGAAAGGAAGGTACTTTGAAGAACACTCTCATTTACACAAAGGGAGAAACCACTGTATTGGAATAGTTAAGAACCGTGTTACAGACATTAAGGAAAAAGCAAATGCATTTATTCTGTTGCAAGAATACAGAGTGTTATGTTTGGCTGTATAGCTAGAGGTTATGCTTATGGATTTTAGAATCAGACAGCAGGAGTCAATCATATCTAGGCTCTGCCTCTTACTAGCTAAACAATATTGGGCATGAACTTGACTTCTTTAAAACCCAGTATTCGCACTTATAAAATGGGAATAATATTATTCGTTGATTTAAGAGGTCATTGATGACCTTGAGATAGAGCTTTCCGGATTGTAAGATTAAAAGCTAGATTCTAGGAGCTTGATTCTACTATATTGTTAAGCCTAAAGAACGTTGAGAAGCTTAGTAGGAAACAAACATTGAGACACTGTAAAGAACGATTTTTATAGAAATGAAATACATTTTCTTGAGAGAATCTTACAGTTATATTTTTTAAGCCACGTTATTGGGCGTGGGCTACAAAAGCATAAAGCTACAATTGGACTTTCCTGTTGAAAGTATATTTCTCAAAATGTTTGCTATATCTTTGTTAAGGTAAATTGACTGGTAAAGTGCTTTTAAACATGTTGAGCATTTCATGTTTTAAAGTATGTTATGAAATTTTTAGAACTAAATCATACATCTTGATTCCAATTTTTTTCTAGAAAAATTTCCTGGAGCAACCCCTGATGGCCTAGTGGTTAAAGTTTGGCATGCTCCGCTTCGGCGTCCCAGGTTCAGTTCCCAGGCGCGAACCACACCACTCATCTCTCATTGACTATGCTGTGGCGGTGGCTCATGTAGAAGAACTAGAAGGAATTCCACGTAAAATATAGAACTATGTACTGGGGCTTTGGGAAGGGAGAAAGAAGAGAGGCAGATTGGCAACAGATGTTAGCTCAGGGCAAACCTTTCCAAGCAGGGAAAAAAAAGTAAAAGAAAAATTGCCTAAGTGTAAGTTATTTATACTCATTTTTTATGACTTCTTATATAAGACTCTCCTGAAAAAAACTATAATGGGTGCAAAGCTATCTGCCGATAAACAGGTATCCATATGGAGAGATGAAAATGGTGATTTTCAAGTAGAGAAGAATGCAACCCTTATAAACTACACAGCAGGTAAACAGAATTTGTTGACAGTGAAATATTCCCGTTAGTACTAGTAGAACAAGGTAGCCAAGCATCAATCAAGATTTCAGTGGTGCTTGTAGAGATTAGTTGGGTCATGTCACAGACGTAAATTGTAAATTATTGTAACTTCATTTTACATAGTTACTGATTAGAAAGGAGTTCATTATTATACTAGATTATTGAGGCTAACATCATTAAAATGAAACTGCATGGTGCTTTCATATATAAGAGGAATTTGACAGTAAATGATTTACTTAAGGCATATACTGATAGTACAGCTACTTTGTACTTTTAATTCTTCTGTTGTTTTGATCTAATAATGGCATTTTGGGGGGTCAAAATAACTTTTTTTAGAAACCTTGATACAACCATATGCTGTCTTCAAAATCTTACTTCAAATAAAGCAATAGAGGCAAGTTGGAAGTAAAAGCATGGAATACATAAACAAAATAATAAGGGAATTATGGTGCCAGTTATCAATGGATTGCCACTGTGTAACAACATCAGAGTGTTGCCCTCTATTTTCTGTTCTACAATAATGGAATTGCACCCAGTAGACATTTCTCTTTTGCACCTGGCAGGGGTTAAGCTTTGTCAGAGAAGGTTTAGGACAAAGGGCCTTCCATCATAATTCCAGGGTGCTTCTATTCTTTTCTTTTTCTTTCTTCTGCAGTACAACCAGCAGTGGCACAATTCAGGGGTGTTTACAGGGACTCACCCACAGTGGGTGATCCACAGTGGATTCAGTGGATCCCCTTGGATGGCTTAATAAGGAGAATGAGTGGCACCGCTGCAAGTGGAATCCCAGTGAATCCAGTAGGCATCCCAGCCTCAGCCTACCTGCCCCTGGGAGGGGACAGGGCTTTCCTGTTTGCCAGTCTCAGCCTGCTGTTCCCTATCTGCTGAGATCTGCCCTGACCAGGGACTGGTACTGGTCTTGGGAATCATGACAATCTTCTCTACTATCCCTGTGCTGCAAACATTCCTTCTCCAACAAGGCCTGAAGGCAGCCTTGGCGAGGGGGTCCTCTCCCAAATTTGTTTCTTTCTTAACTACTCTACTGTAATTCTGGGCTATTCTCTATAGTTCCCTTTAAAGGTTTATGGTTAATTGTTCATTATATAAACTGTCCCTGCTCAATATATTGGTTGGTTTCCGTGTCCTGATTGAACACTGATTCTTATCATTATATATTATTTTATAGGGTGTTAGTGCTAAGGGGAAAAATGAAATGGGAACAAGTTGGATAGGGAGTGTCAGGACAAAAGGATAGTTTATATTTTAAATGACACGGTCAATACAGCCTCACCAACATGACATTTGAACACAGAATTAAAGATAGTGAAGAAGATGAGGCATGAAATCATCATATGGAAGAGGATTCCAAGAGGAAGTAACATAGAGTGCAAGTCTACAGGCGGGAGAGTGCCCGGCATGTACCAGGAGCATAATGGAGGGCAGAGGGACTGGAGCAAATGGTACAGGGGATAACTGGCCAAAGATGATGTCAGAGAGAGGGTGGGACAAACAGTATTGGGTTTGAGGTCCATCATAAGGACTTGAACTTTCCCCCTGAGATAAATGGAGAGCCCCTTGAGAGATTTCACAATGTCAAGGTGTGACATCTGGTTTTAAAGGGTCACTCCAATTGGTGTATTGAGGATAGATTGCGGGTCAAATATAGAGGCAGAGAAACCAGTTAGAAGGATACAGTGATAATCCAGGTCAGAACAATGGTGCAATATGGTCCACCCAGCCATCAGGGAGTAACAGGGTGTGTACTTACATACCCACCACAAGCAAAGAAAAAACTAGTCCAAATACCTGATATGATTATTTCGCTAATGATCAGTCTACATATGCAGTGGGTGAAAGTCCACAAGGTCAGAGAACAGCAACCTTCATGTAAAGAAAAATTCTAAGGAACTTTAAGTCACACCACCTGCAACAACCACAGATTCTAGAATTATTTGAGATGCCAAGACAATGAGGAGGGAATAATCTTTTCAACAAGTAGTGCTGGGACAGGTGGATATCCACATGTGAAAGAATAAAGGTGAACCCCTACCTCACACCATATACAAAAATGTTACATCTTCTTACCATCAAAGATGTAAATGTAAGACCTAAAACTATAAAACTCTTGGAAGAAAACATGGCCCTGGATTAGGCAATGTTTTTGTAATTATGGCACCCAACACAAAAGCAACCAAAGGGAAAACAGATCAATTCAGCTTCATCAAAAGTAAAAATTGAGTGCGTTGAAAGACACGATCAAGAAAGTGAAAAGACGACACACAGAAGGGGAGAATATGTTTACAGATCTTTACATATCTGATAAGAGTCTACTATTGAGAATATATAATAGATTCTCACCTCTCAACAATAAAATACAAATAGCACAATGAAAAATGGGCAATGCATTTGGATAGGCATTTCTCCACAAGAAATACATGCCTGCCTGGTGCAGTGCTGTCCCTGCCTGAGGCTGCAGTTCCTGTGCTGTCCATCAGGTGGCAGCCTCCTGTGTCAGTGGTGCCCACTGAGCTTTGCTGGAGCAATTGGGGAAAGGAGGATTCATGCAGAAGTCATGCTGACCCTCCGCCTGCCTCTGGACCCACTTCCTATTAGTAGTGTTCCTCTTCACCATCTGAGTGGAGCAAAAGCAGGAAGGAGGGATCCAAGATGCCCCTATTTCTTCATTCAGCAGCTATGTGTCAAGCCATCACCCTGGGCCGGGAGCCCTGGTGGGCCTAAGTGTGGTGCTGAAAACTATTCAGTGGCCCCTACCCAACAGGAGCTCAGTCTGGAGGCAGATGGACAAAAGCACAAAATCAGAAACATGTGAAAGAGAAGAGCATGAACTGGAATGAAAATAAAGAGTGTCCTTCAGGGAGGGCTGGGGTCTCACTGGGTAGGAGTCTCTGAAAGGCCTAACTGAGGTGACATTTGCTGTGACCAGAATGACAGGAGGACCCAGCGCTGCACTCACCTGTGATCAGCGTGCCAGGGAGAAGGCACAGCTGGTGTGGAGACATCCAGGCAGAAGTGAGTTTGGCTAGAGGAGGTTAGAGAGGTGGGCACTGTGGCTGCAGAGAGCCTGGAGAGGAGAGGAGGGAGAAGGGCAGGCCAGACCCAGGAACTGGCAGATGGTGTGAGATGTCTCCTCCTCTCTGACAACACTGTTCCCCACCCTGCATCTTTAAACCGCAAATATTCGCTCTCTCTCCATCTCTGTGGACCAGGAATCCTGCACAACTGAGCTGGAGCCTCTGCTCATGACGACTTCCAGGTTGGGGCTGTGGCCTCCACTGAGGCTGGACCAGGGTGAGATGTGCTGTCAAGCTTACTCCTGTGGGCTCGGTCAGGATCAGCTTCACTGAGAGCCTGGCTCCTTTCTCTCTGTTGGCCAGGGCACTCCCTTGGTTTTCTTCTGTGTGGGCCTATGCATAGGGGAGCTCAGGACGTCCATGTATGTCCCCAGGTCCAGGGGTTAGACAGACTGAGAGAGGGGAACAAGGGGAGAGGGAAGAGGGAACAGAAGAGAGTGAGTGAGAGAGAATGACAGCCTCGGTGGTGGAATCTGGGAAGGGTCGTCCTGTAACTTGTGCTGGGTCTGCTGGTCAGAAGCCAGTCCCTAAGCAGTCAGTTCTCCACAGGGACGTGTAGAACAGGCAGGGAGATCATCCCTGCAGGGGCACGCTGACCTTGACTAGAGTGTCCTGGTGGCGAAAGGCTCCCTTCCTACCTGGGCTGATCCTGCGTTGAGCTCAGATCCTCCTCATTGGGAGCGTTGCTCATCGCGGCCTGGGTGTGCCCTCCCGGGTTCCCTGGGCTCCTGTCCCCTCCAGGAGGGAGATGTACACTGAAGGGGCTGAGGCCAGAGCAAGCAGGGACCACTCCACCATCCCAGCTCGTTTGCTTCCTTCCCCAGGAGGGCCGACTCCTCAGGAGCCTCTCCTCACTGCTCACCATCTTCTCTGCTCTGAGAGCACCTCGTTTCAGCCTCTGAAGAAGACCTGGGGAGAAGTTTCGAGGTGGGAAGGCCTCTCTCCATGGGAGCCCCAGAGTGGATAGGTACCTTCGACAGGGCTGGGCATTGTCCCCTCAGTCAACTTGGACTTGCTGGGAGGCAGCAACACCTGGCGGCAGAGCCTACGCTGGTGGCAGGTCTCTAAGCATCCCCACAATGCCCATCTTCCTGGTCTCACCTGATTGGGCACAGGCTAGCACAAGCACACAAAATTTCAGAACCCCTGGGGTTATGTGCAACCCATTAAGGCCGCTGAGTCTGTCTCATTGTGTGGCTGTCCATCTCACCTTCCTGGCTGATTCGCTGCTCTGTTCTAGATCCAACCTCAGGCGGCTGCAAAGTTGACCTTCCAAGTCAGCTTGCCACTGAGATGGCTACTGTTTCCAGAAATGCTTTTGGGCTGGGCTTTGCCCACCCATGCCGACATCAAGTGGGCAACCTCTAACAGTGAAGCCACCCCCATTCAGGCTTGCGCCGCTCACAAGGCCGTCACACTGAGGGGGTGGGGACGGGACATGCTCTGGGCAAAAACACCATGACTCTCACTGTTCTTCCTTCAGCTTCAAATGCTCCTCAGTTGGTTGTATGTCTTTGGTCTCTTCCCAGAGGTTGTTTTCTGACAGCGCGTCCGGTGTGATCATGGCATTCCGGGAAGAGGATCGGCTGAATTCCTCACTCAACCATTCGGTGTGTCCTGCTGCCCCACCCCGATCACTTTCTAAAGGCGCATCCTTTCAGCAATCTGAGGACCCAATATTGTGAGTCTGTGTCCTGGAGGGATTTTGAGAAGAGCTGGTGGGATGGCAGTATTGTAAAGCATAATGTCTTGCTTCCAGAAAGCTCTCTGGGATCTTCATCATCTTGCTGTTTTGGAGTCAAAGCCCTGAGATCTTTAAAAAGCCAGCAATGTTAGAACATGGGCAGGACAAACAAAAGTCTCTCGGCTCCAACACCAACTAAAATATTCTGAATTTCTAGTAACCTGAGATGAGTGGAAAGGAATTGGGAGTGTGGAGTGGAGGGGCGGTTTGGGCCAACCACGCATCTGGGAGGAGAAATGCCATGCAGAGCAGCCTTTCTGGGGGCATAAGTGTGGGACATGTGTGCAGATCTCCCCTGCAGACATTGCTGCTGCTGCCCTTCAGTTCCCTCAGCCCACTTGAGTCCCTGCAGTCCCTGGGAGCCAGTCCCCAGCAGGCCCACAGTGTCCCCCTGGAGCACCTGTATCCACTCTCTGCCTGAGGGCTCTCTCCTGCACCGGGAGCTTCCTCTCCTGCAAGCCTGTTCCAGCCTGTAGCACAGAAGCCTTCATGACACGGGGTAAACCCTCCACCCACGGGGACAGAGCCAGTCCGGATGGGATCTCGTCTCCCAACAGGACTAGGATGGATGCTTACCTCAGTGCTCCCTCGTCAGGCCCCGCACTGGCTCTCCTCCTCCAGGCTCCCTTCCCCATGGCCTCCCTCGGGCCTCCTCCATCACCTGCAAACAAACCACTTGCCATACATCCTTGTCTGCTTTGGGCCCAAACCCTGCCGAGGCTCCACGCTGGCTGTGACTTGGAGCAGGTCGTCCAGCCTTCTGGACTTGAGCTTCCTCACCTGTAAGATGGGGACAAAAGGCCTGCCTCCCGGAGTCGTCAGAGGAGACACAGCGTGGGAAGATGCAAACCGCTGCAAAGAAGGATGCCAGGTGATCACCCAGTGAAAACACCAACATTGCCAAAGCAACAGGAGCTCCTGAGGCTGAGGGAGGAATGCGGGCAGCCTGTACAAACAACGTGGAGAGTCACTGACGAGTGTGGCCGTGCAGGGTAGGCCCCCCCAACAGTGGAGGAGCCTCCAGAGGTAGCCCACTCCTTTCCATTATGCATTAACTTCCTGTCTCCCACTTTCTTGGAGATTATGCAGAGGCTTCTTCCCCACAAGACAATGTTCACCCACCCACCTCCATCTCAGTGGGGTGTGGATATTCAGGATCTGCCCTTCCTGATCCTCAGGACTTTAATCCCTACAACTGTGATTTAATCTCAAAATTAGGATTAAGTCACAACATAACCCAGCTGCTGACACATTGAGGCTCACAAGGGAGTAAAGGGACTGTGCCCCAAGGAGCTACAAAAACCTACCCAGCATGGACCAGCATAAGTCAGGAGAGCGTGTGTGAGACTGGAGTCTAGGGTGCTTGATCAAGAGGACTGGAACATAAGTTGAATAAGGGAGAGTTGATCCATTTGCAAGCTCTTTCCTAGGATCCAGGATTCAACACTTATTGATCAAGAAAATCAATAGGCAAGCTACAGATTGGGGAAAATATTCTCAACACATGTATCTGACAAAAGACTTGTGTCAAGAATATATAAAGAACTTCTACAACTCAATAATAAACAGACAATCCAACTTTTTTAAAAGGACAAAAAACTTGAGTAGACAGTGAACAAAGAAGAAATGGCCAGTGAACACATGAAAAAGTTCTCAACATCAGAAGTCATCAGTAAAATGCAAATTAACCCCATGAGATACTTCCACACACCCATTAGGATGGTTAAAATGAAAAAGACCGACAACACCAAGTGTTGGTGAAGATGAGAAACAACTGGAACTCTCATATTTTGGTGTGTAAAATGGTACAATCACTTTAAAAAACTGTTAGGCAGTTTCTTAACTGAAACCCAGCAATTCCACTCCTAGGTATACATCCAAGAGCAACAAAAATTTACGTCCACAAAAAGCCTTGTACAAGAATGCTTGTAGGACTTTCATTCACAATAATGCCAAAATTGAAAACAGCTCAGGCGTCCATCAATAGAAGAGATAAACTGTGGTATGGTCATATAACAGAAAACTACTTTGCAATGAAATGGATTGAATTATTAATACACACAACAATATAGATTAATCTCAGCAGTATTACGCTGAATGAGGAAAGCCCGACACAACTAGTACACGCTGCCATTAGTACATACATCTATTCAGAAATTCTAACAGACAAAAGTAATCTATAGGGATAGAAATCTGAGTAATGGTTGCTTTTGGAGGGGGAACTGACTGGGAAGGGTTACAGGGGAACTCTCTGGGGCTGATGGACATGCTCTATATTTTGATAGGACTGTGAGTTACAAGGGTATATGCATTTGCCAAAATTGATTGAATTGTACACTTAAGATCCATGCATTTCACTATATGCAAATTATACTCTGATTAGGATAAGGAATAAAACTCATCATTTTTCCTTCCAAACCTCTTCCTCTTACCATTTATCTTAGTTAACACATCACCACCTATTTAGTATTCTTCAAGCCCAATTCATCCTAGACTTCTCTCTCCCTCTTCCTGCCACTGTCTCTCCCTCTATCGCCAAACCCTTTGGAATCCTTCTCCTAGAGAACTCTCAATTCTGTCACCTCATTTCCATTACTAATGACCTGGGCTTAGTTCACACCCCTGGACTAAGGAAATAGACTTATAGCTGGACTTACCCTTTCCTAATTGACTCCCTACAATGCCAATAAATTGATCTTCCTAAAATTCCTAATTTATTATGTCATTCTCTCACTAAAAAATTCTTCAATAGATTTACACTACCTGTGAAAGACTATCTAAACTCCTGGCAGAACAACATGGCAACAGCTACCTAGTCTAGTCTGTGAGCATGCCCAACGGATTTCATGTCCGAAGTAGTCTGGTCCCCAAGTAGAGACCTGGCAGTCTCATATTCTGTCTGATAAACTATGTATTTATGTGTCAGGTTCAAGCATATAGCCTGGATTTCATAATCATCTCAGTTCAGTGACAAATGCTCATCCTCCTCCTTTAATGTCTCAGTGAATGGAGTCCAACTCCAGCCACCATGACTCAAACCCTGGAGGCACCAGTCCTCCCCACCCCTCATCAGCCACAGCAGATGTGACACAAAAGTCCTTCCCATTTAACCTCAACAGCATCCATCGAGCTGACTGACTGCCTTGTTCTAATGTCAGGACTGCAGCACACCTCTTTAATTATGGCCGTTGCCTCTCAACCGGTTTTCTCCACTTTAAATGCAACTTAGAGGACTTACGCCCAACACATTAACATCCAGCATGGTTCAGATTTCAGCATCACAGAGATTCCCACTTTCCCTGGGTAGCACTATAACTGTTGCTTTACTTGGAGTTTTGTATTACAAATTTCAAAAAGATTAGCTTAAAAATGAGGAATCCCAGTCATCAAATCAACTCTCCATTTTTATGACTCACTTTATCTCAAAATTAACGTCAGAGGCTGGTCTAACATCCCAGCAAAGGCTTACTTTCATGTCATTGAAAATGTCTCAGCAAAAATTGAACTGCCTTTCTTGGGGCTGCTATTCATAAAAGAAATGTCCAGAGCATGGCAGGTGAGAAGACATTACCTCTGAGATTCCTTCTAACACAGATGTTTTTCTAATATTCAAGGTGGCAGATTAAAGATGGCCATAAATTGACACTCCTCGCATTAGAGCTGGGGTCTATGTCGCCTCCCTTTAAATTTGGGCAGGTTCTATAACTGCTTTAACCAACAGCATACTTCAAGCGTGATACTGTGCCAGCTTCCAGGCCCAGCCCTTAAGAGACAAGCAGCTTACATTTCTTGTGTCTTGAAACAGTTGCTCTTGGAGCCCTCAGCCGCCATGTAAAAATTCCAACTGTCCTAAGGCCGCCGTGCCGGAGACACACGTAGGGAGGTCCTGAGACCGCACGATAGAGAGAGATGCCCAGCCTGCCCCAGCTGAGGTCTCAGACATCATGGAGCATAAATGAATCTTCCTCACTGTCTTCTGTCTGAATTCGTGTCCTACAAAACTGCAAAGAATATTTATTTCTTCAATGAATATTTACTGGATATCTACTATGTGTCAGGTTCCACTCTGTATGCTAGAGTTACACTGATGAACAAAAGTAACAGTTCCTGTCCTCTGGGAGCTGACAATGAATGATAAAATATAAAAAGAGAAAAGCCAATAAGCCACAGTTGGGCTCAAGAATTAAAAAATGGTCTCAGTGCACAAGGTACACATGTACCCAGTGGTGGAAGGAGGAAAGCCCCAAGCCTACTGGGACCTAGGCATGGAGCCCAGCACTGGCAGCCATAACTCAATTCCTATGGGGTAAAGGAGTCTTGCTCTCTGCAAGACAATAGTCTCAAGCCAAACTTGAGGCTCGAGGCCCTTCTTCTTAAAAAGAAGCTGAAAAATACAGCTGCCAACTGGGGCTAGGTGCCCTGACCTCACAGGAAGCCGTGGGCTTGGGGAGGCGAAGAACACAGAATCTGAACTAAACTGGGTCTGAGATTCCCAAATATGATCACAGAACAGAGCATCAAAATATCATAAGATCTGGTTCTGGGCTGGAGGCGGAGGACAACACGTGATGGCAACTATCAAACCATAAAACAGCTAGACAGGAGGGAAAGAGACAACTCATCCATAAAACTGTGCATCTGTTCCTGACAACATGTGAAACACACCCCACTGAAATTAAACACAGAGAGAACCTCTCAAGTCCACCTAAAAGGCTTTGCCTACACAGAAGAAAAGCTGTAGTACTATTTTGTAAGCAAAGTTTGTGTTTAGGTGTGTCTTCTATGGAGAGCTTTTATTCTTGTTCCTATAGTGTTCGATATTGCTATGGTGGGGAAATAAAACTCAGCAGCCTGCCGAGCATCAAGAGAGTCTGACAGTCACGGCCACTTATGAGTCTACTTAGCTGGCTGGCAGCCACCGTGCAGCCCTGGAGAGGACTGTGGGCCAGCTCGCAGTGAAGATGGGTCTCCTCTTTAAGGGAGCCACTGTAACTCTAAGGAATGGACAAAAGCTTCTATAAAACTGCAAGTATTCTCACACACAGATTTGACTACCTTAAGACAAAAATGAGATAGGTGAGTGTTTTCAATAGTAAGTAAGTTTTTCATAACGTGATCGCAAGTAAAATAATTTCCTAACATATGTCTTTTAAATTCAGGTATAAATGGAACACATCAGGTGACCCTGGGTGACTTTTGCCTCATCTATTAGTGAGGCAAATTAGTATCCAGGATCCACCCATTTTATTCTTTATGAAAAAAAAAAGCAATTGAAGTAAATAATTGTCTAACCGCAGTTTGACAAGAACGTAGCCTGAAGGCAATATTGAACAGGCAAGAAGTGCAGAGTTCTGAAGCTGGAATGTTGAGTTTCCGACATTGACTCTCCCGTAATAGGTGTGAAATCTTTGGGAGGCGACTTTGCTTCTCTGTGCCTGTTCCCTCATGTGCTCACACACTATATTGGCATTCATATATTACATTTTACAGGGGTCTTCAGAAATGAAACTGAGTAGTAGAGCAATACTTTGATAAGAATGTATTTTATTTTGTTTTGCTTCAAGAAAAAATACAAGAACATACCTTTACTGTGGCAATCTAATGGAGGTGCCCCTAAGAAGTCATTTCTAGATGGGATTGGGAACTTTGTTTTAACTTTAAAATAGGTAATCTTTCACAAGCTCGGGAAGCAACAACTGTATTTAAACGGAAAACTCTCCACCCAGGAAGAAGCAAACCACCCAGGGGCTGCATTGGTTTTGCAAGTGCCCGTGACGCCGGCGCAAGGATGCAGGAAGCACCTCCTGCGTCGTTGTTCCACTCCCGACGGGACTTGGGGGGCTCGGTTCTAAGTGAGCGGAGGGACCCCGTCCCACTCAGCACTAGCAACGCCCCGCTTTCCCTTCCTGCAAACAAGCCGGTGCAAATAACCTGGGGCCCCTGCGACCGCCTCGCCGCACTCACTTGCCGCTGCACAGCAGCTCGCGGCCCTGCCGCTTCGCCTCCCCATGGCGGCCCCGACCAGGAGGCGGGGAGAGGGGCGTGGCTTAGGAAGGGGCATAGCTAGAGGCCTGGGCTCTTCCCCTGCCCACCTCACCGCGCCTGCGCCCAAGGGCGCGGGGCAGGGTGGGAGGTGGTGCCCCCGTGGTGGTCGGTGCTGATGTGGGTCTACCGGGTGTTTGCCGCCCCTCCTGTTCCGATCCTCTGAGCTTTCCAGCCGTCACGGCACCCAACTCTGGTCACTCCTGCCACCCCTCCTCCAGCCTGCGTCGGGTGCCAGCAACCAGCCGGAGTCTCCCCCGCGTGGTCAGCCTACCTCCACCTGCTCCTTCAGAGAATGCGGTGACGCCTGTGTCCCTGGCGCCTGGCTGGTTAGGTGTATCCTGTGGTTTAATCACCTCTGCAGCTGAGACAGTGAAACCAAGAAGTGAAAGAACTTGCTTCAAGTCACAGACCCAAAATGCGTTCCAGCTTGAAGTTAATAGCAGGCTGCCTGCCACCGCCCTTCCACCTCGCGTGGCGTGCTCAAGTTGAGTGCCTAGCCAAGTGCCGTGGGCTTTATCTGAGTTTTCGCTGTTCCTTAAGCCCTGCGAGGGCGGTATTATCTCTACAGAGGAGTCTAAGTGACTTGTCAGTCCAACTTTGTCTCATGGCAAAACCTGGGCCATTTAAAACACCGTATGTGGCCTCTGTGTTCCTGCATACCTTTTGTCTTAAATGGCTTTATTGAGGTGACTTACCAAAAGCCTGTACATATTTAAAGTGTACAATTTGATTTTTATGTATGTATGTATATGCCCCTGAAACCGTCACCACAATCAAGAGTGAACGTAGCCACCACCCCCAAAAGTTTCCTTCTGCCTATTTGCAATTCCTCCTCCCAGTCACAGACTGCCATGACCACTCCTCAGATAACCATAGATCTTCCTTCCGTCACTATAGATTAGTTTGCATTTTATAGAATTGTATTATGAATGTTTACTGTGTGCTTTTTTGGGAGGAGGAGAGTCGGGCTTAATTATTTTGAGATTCAGCAGTGTTGCTGAGTGTATCAATAGTTCATTTCCTTTTTATCACTGAGTAGTAGTCCATTACATGGATATACCACAGTTTGTTTATCCATTCACTCATTATTGGACTTTTAGGTTGTTTCCAGTTTCTGTTTTTTTTTTTTTTTTACAAACAAAGCTGTCAACATGGTTCTTCATTTGCTTACTATTCAGTTTTGAAAGTTCTTTACATTATCGGGATATGTCTTTCCAGTTATGTGACTCAATATTTTCTTCCAGTCTGTGGCTTAAAAGTTGTTTCAGAAGCAGACTTTTTAAATACTTCAAAAGCAAACTTTTTAAATTTTGATAAAGTTTAATTTATTAATTTTTATTTATGGATTGTGCTGTTGGTTCCATATCTAAGTAATTTTTTCCTAACCCAAGGCCCCGAAGATTCTGTCCACTTTTTCTCAAGAAGTTTTATAGTTCTAAATTTTAAATTTATGTCTGCGATCTATGCTGTATTAATTTTCATATATAGTGTGAGATATGGGTAGAAGTTAATTTCTTTGCATGTAGATACCCAGTTGTTTCAACCATTTGTTGAAAAGACTAGTTTTTCTCTACCAAATTGCCTTTGCCACGTTTTTGAAAATCAATTGATCATATAAATGTGAGTTTATTTATGGAATCTCTATTCTCTTCATTGATTTATTTATCTGTATTAGCATTGATATCACATGGTCTTGATTACTATAGCTCTATAATAAGTCTTGAAATCAGGTCATTTAAATCTTTCAATTTTGTTCTTTTTTCTCAAAGTTGGCTTGGCTATCCTATACCCTTTCCATTTCAAAATGAATTTTAGAATCAGTTTGCCAGTTTTAACAAAAAAAATTGCACAGATTTTGATTGAGATTGCAATGAATCTATAGATAAACCTAGGGAAAATTGACACCTTAAAAATATTGAGTCTTCTGATCTGTGAAAATTGTATGTATCTGCATTTACTTATGTATTATGTAATTTCTCTCAGAAGTGTTTTGGAGTTTTCAGTTTCAGTGTACAGGCCTAGCACATCTTTTATCAGATTTAACTCTAATTATTTCATACTTTTTATGCTATTGCAAATAGCATTACTTATAAATTTTTAATGGTTTATTGCTAATATATAGAAATACAATTGATTTTTGTATATTGATCTTACATCATGAAAACTTGCTAAACTCGCTCATTAGTTTGAGTAGCTTTTTATACAATCTATAAGATTTTGTTCGTAGACAATCATGTCTTCAGTGAATAAAGACCATTTTCTTCTTCCTTTTCGATCTGGACAGTTTATTTCTTTTTCTTACCTTAATTGTACTAGCTAGAACCTCCAGTACAATTTAGTGGGGGAATGGATGGTCTTTCCAATAAATGAGGCTGGGTCAATTGGATAGTCATACGAAAAAGCATGAACCTTGACCCCTGTCTCACACAATACACAAAAATTAATTTCAGAACCTTCATGGACCTGAATGTGGAAAATGAGACAATAATATTATTAAAGAAAACATAAGACAATGTTAATTGTAAGGGCAGGCAAAAATTTCTTAAATGAGACAAAATAACAGTAGCTATAAAAGGTTAACAAATTAATT
Organism: Diceros bicornis minor; assembly: GCF_020826845.1. NCBI lineage: Eukaryota > Metazoa > Chordata > Mammalia > Perissodactyla > Rhinocerotidae > Diceros > Diceros bicornis. The sequence continues at coordinate 695,969 of NW_026691418.1, forward strand.
CAATTTAATTTATAAATTAAATAGGATTAACTTACACATTAATTAAATTAGTAGAACTTGTATTCATCAAGACACCGTTAAGAAAGTAAAAGGTAAATGACAGGCCAAGAGAAGATATTTGCGAAATGTGTCTGACAAAGGACTCCTATAAATTGATAAGAAAACATCTGAATCAATTTTTTAGAGGAGAGGAGGGGCAGAAGGCTTGCAGTGACCTTTACAAAAGAGGATCGCCAAAGGGCAAGGCATGATGAGAAGTCATTCAGTATCATTAGTCATCAAGGACATGCAAAGTAAAACCAAAATTGAGATACCACTACAAACCAAGACTCTCAACCCCCACTGTATTTGCTACAGCTACACTTACATGTTCATCCTACGACCTAGCAGTGCCATTTCTGGGTATATACCCAACGTAAATGAGTGCTTGTGTCCACCAAAAGACATGAATGAGAATGTTCATAGCAGTTTTATTAATAATGATCAAAAACTGAAAACAACTCCAATGTCCATCAGCATTAGAATGGATAACTATATTATGTTATATTCATATAATAGAATACTATTGTATGGAATGGAATACTACAACAAGGAAAAAGAACAACTACTGCTACATGCACACATTTGGATGAATATCACAAATACAATGTTGATCAAAATAAGCCAACCACAAAAGGTTACATCTGTATGATTCTATTTGTATAAAGTTCATAAACAGGCAAAACCAACCCATGGTTACTTTTGATGGGGGGAGTGATAATGACTGGGAAAGAGCACAAGCAAACCTATTGGGGTACCAGAAATGATCTATACCTTGATCTGTGTGGTGGTTAAGCAGATGTATGCACATGTAAAAATTCACTGCTCTGCACCTAAGATTTATGTGTTTTATGTATAGATGTTATGTCAACATAAAAGAAAACTGAAGTGTTTTTTTCTGAACATAATTATTCAGCTCTGCTGATACGTAGACATATTTCTGAGCCAAAGCTGCACTTTTGATCACTATAACATTCTAGTAGGTTTCATTACAAAATAAGTTCAAATCTTTTCTTCCAAAATTTTCTTGCACCTGTATGCTTCCAAGCTAAACTTTAGGATCAGTTTTTCAAATTCCTTAGAAAAATTCTACTGGGATTTTTATTGGGATTATGCGATATTTGTAGTTTATTTGAAGAGCACTTACATCTCTCCAGTATTGACTCTTTCCATCCAATCAACATGGTTCGTTTATTCAGGAATTTTCAATCAAGTTTTAAATTATTCTTTATGTAGGGCTAGAACATGTTTTGGTATATTATGTATATGATGTATATTAAGTCAGTATGGTTTCCGTTCCTATTATAGGAGAAACATTTGTCCCATTACTTCTCTAATCATTGCTGATATATAAAAAGGCTCTTCTTCCCCCTATCTGGCCACCTTGCTGAACTTCTTCATTCATTTTAGGAGTTTTCCATTCGATTCTTTTAATTTCTAGGTTGTGATTAATGTATTAAAATCTTTTCTCCTTTATATGAGAATCTTACTTCTGATTAGTTTCCTAACTATGTTTTCCTGAAAACAGAAAGATGGTATGTGTAGACTATGTGACTAGGCAACTTTGCTTATAATAAAAATGACTCCTGGTTTATAACTTTTGTCTGGACTGGGAGTCACCATGGCCTTAGGTTCCTTTTCTAACCCGCAAGTCCCTTGTGGGGACCCTGGAAACCAAGCCTATGGAGTTGTCACCAAAGATATTTTCGCGGGGGTCGGGGGCATGAGGTTTTTAAATCAGAGTGACTGCCTGGTGTAGCTCTTGTCTTCCTGCACCTGAGCTGTCTGCTGAGTGGACTGCAGTAAAGATTCCCACTGCTAGGAATATCTACACTGCCTTACTAGCATGTGTGGTTCCTGCCCTATGGCCTTGACTAGGCCAGGATTGTATGTGGCCCACAGTGGTCTTGTGAATCTGAATTAGTTGAATCTAAGAAGACCCATGCCCAGGGGCATTTCAGAGTGGTGGAGCACTGGGCTAGACTTTCGGACCCTCGATGCAGTTTGACCAATGGACTGTGAGATAGAGGGGTGGGGAAGGAAAGCTGACAAGGCATTAAATATCTGAGAGGGAGAGTCCATCTGCCTGTTCTCTGAAGTTGAAAACTCTGTGACACATGACAAGAGATTAGGGCAGAAGCGGGCTGGAGTAAAACCAGATTCATACCAAGAGCAGACACTGCTCACTGTATATGAAGGGGACCTGGGCCGAAACCCACTGCAGCTGAGCTACCGGGATAGGTTAATGTCTCGCTGGGAGGGTTGGAGGGGGCTGCGAAGACAAAAGAATGAACCTGAAGACCCCATGCTTGTGATGGGCCGCCACCTGATAAAGCAGGCGGAACTGCCAAGTTGACTGCAATTCCACTCAAACTTGAATCTACATGGAGAGAGGTTTGAGAGCACCCAAGCAGACAAAGGGCTGTGCGGTGGCCAGCAGGTCCAGGCAGAGCTACAATGACAGCTGTTTAATATGGTTTGGGGTCACCAATACAAGGTTAAAGAAAGCTCTCCATGTGTGGCAAAGGGTAACCCCAGGCCACCTAAACAGCATCCTGGAGTCTGACAACAGCTTTGGACCGAGAATGCTTGAGTCAATTTAAGGCTGCACTGGAGCCTGAGCAGTGTCCTCTGCTGACATTGAGTGAAAATTCATGGGAATGCAAACATTTTCAGAAGCGACGCAGATTTTTAAAGCAATCATTGGTTATTGTAAAGGCCTAAGCTGTACTATTAGACTGGATAAAACTCTTGATTTGCACTTAGTGTATAGGGAAAAACTACACTTTTTCTAAAAAGGTTAAATAAATTTCATTGTAGTATATTTGATTTGCTGAAAACTATGGTGTAATATCATTTGATATAAAATGCCTAGAATTCCCAGAATAAAGGGGGTATTTTAGGCATTATAAAGACAGATGGCCAAAGACTATTCCAGTTGCACAGGACATGGAGGGGACATCCTTACCCCACTGGTTAATACAAATCCTCGTGATCACAAAATGTGCTAACTTGTCCTTTTCTATGTTGAAAATGTCACCCAAAGTCGTGGAGGTGGACTATGGGCAAAGGGTTAACAAACACTTCCGCATGAGAATCTAACCTTAGGTTATCTCCCTGAAAGTATGTGTCAACTATTTAGCTAGGCAACATTGCTTACAGTAAAAATGATCATTAGTAAATTGCATCTGGACTGGCGAACCTCTAACTACCCGATGGGGAAACGATTGTTTTGAGCTTCCTGCGTGTGAAACTCTTGTAACTGGGCACAACCCGTGCAGAGACCCTGGAAGCTATGCCTGTGGAACTGTGAGATCGTCTCTGTGAGGCATGGGGCTTTATATCAAAGCAGCTCTCGTAAAGGCCCCAGTGTGTATCTCGACGCCTTACATCTGCTGAATGAAGTGCAGCAAGGACCTCGCTGCAAAGAACACCTGAGGCTGCTCTGTGATTGCTGCGGCTCCTGCCCTGTAGCCTTCTAGCTGCGCCAAGGAGGCCTGGGTCGTCTTGTGAGTCAGCAAAGCCTAAGGAGACCGCTGCGGGCCTTGCAGAGGTCATTACATCCACTGCCAAAAATGACTCTTTTTTTCTTTTTCCTTTCCATAACTATACTCATGTCCTTTTCATTTGTTATTTGTTATAGTTTGTTGAATGATAGTGAGCACAATGGTGGGAGGAGGGGTGCAGTGGGTGAGGAGGGGAGACTGAATACCTTGTCCCTATATTTTATTTTTCCACTTTTTATTTGGAAATAATTTCGAACTTATAGAAAAGTTGCAAGAATACAAAGACCTCCTAGAAAGACTTCACAGAGATTCACTGTTAACATTTTTCCACATTTGCTTTATTTTTATTTTCTCTCTCTACATGTATGCATTTTTATTATCATTATTTGAGAGTAAGTTGCAGCCATCATATCCCTTTATCCTTATTATTTTATTGTGTATTTCCTAAAAAACAAGACATCTAATTACATTATCACAGCATAATTCTCAAATTGGGAATTAAAATGAATACAGTGCTATTACCTAATTAACAGACCTGTGAAAATTTTTCCAGTTATCCCAATATTGTTTTTTTATAGCATATTTTTTCCCTGCTCCCAGATCCAGTCTTGTAGTCATCTCACTGTTTTTAGTTGTCATGTCCCATTACTCTTCCTTAATCAAGAATAGTTCCTTAACCCTTTTTTGTCTTTCATGACATGGGCATTTTGAAGAGCACAGGCCTATTGTTTTAGCAGAATTTCCTTCAGTTTGGATTTGTCTGATGTTTCCTCAAGGTCAGATTCAGGTTGAGGTCTCCACCCTTTAGGAAACTCCACTCTGGCCTTCCTCTAGCCACATCTCTCAAGCCTGGAGCCAAGGAGGCAAGCCCATTGGAGCCTGCCCACTCCCACTTGGTCCAGAGAGTAAATATTTTAGGCTTTGCAGGCTATATGATCTCTGTCACAACTACTCAGCTCTGCTACTGTAGCAAGAAAGCTGCCGTAGATAATGTGTAAATGAATGAGCATGGATATATTCAAATAAAATTTTATTTATAAAAACAGGTGGAGGGTGCATATTTGGCCCATGAGTCAATTTGCTTTACTCCTCTTCTAATCCACGCCCCAGCTACCAAGAAGTCCAGAATTCCACGCCCAAACAGCCTCAGCCCCGTTCCCAGAGTAGGCCTGTGAGGGCCTCTCTTCCCCGGGTCTGCCATCGTGAGGCGTGGCATCTTGCCACTAAGGAGTGCGTTTCTCTAGGCTTGCGTGGGCCCAGGAGATGGCAGTTTTGAGGAATGTGGACAGATTCAAATGCAGAGGTGGGGCCTTCACAGTGTCAGAAAGAGTTGAGAGTGAGAAGAGAAGGGGCAAAGAGCTAGCTGGGTCGGCTCCCCTCCTCTCACCATGTCTGGTGCAAGACTCCAAGGAGCCTAAGAATTACATTTGCATCTGGCCTTCCTGGTCAGTGTGAAGGGTTAGTTTATCCAGAGAAAAAGGAGTGACATATGTTATTCAACCATTTGTTGCTTGATTTATATGTATATATATTGGAACATTTAGCTATATGGTACGTGGTCTCTATTTGCACTTTGCCCCAGCCCCATAGTGCAAGGGCAGCCTGTGTGACAGCATGAACACTTCTCAGAACAGCCTCAGTGGTGCTGACTGGTCCCCACAGGAGTTCACCTGTGAAGGGAACCTGCAAACTGGCTCCTGGCTCCACTCTGCCCCAGGAGAATCAGGGCTGATCTGTGGCAAGGCCTCCCAGCCTTCCTTGCCTGCAGCCACTTGGGTTGACAAAAGATCCCAGATTCAGTGCTCAGCTTCTAAGCAACAGAACAAGGAAGATACTAACGGGCCAATTCCTCATTCTTCCCACTTTCTAATTCTAGACTGTCTTTTCTTTCTGGTTTATCTAACTGATTTCTTTGGACCTCTTGATATTTGAACAACCAATTCCCCTGACAGACTTCAGACCCCTGGAGGTTTCTGCATCTCCCTCTCTCATTCATGTAACACACCCCCACCACGACTGCCGCCACCCCTGCCATCGCCACGCTGCCGTAGCTGCCTCTGGTCAGCATGGGGACTTAAGGCACCTGTCCCTTACCCAGAACACTCCAGAGCCAGGAGATGTTGTAGGGGTGCCATCTTACCAAAACTAGTGCACACTCATATCCAGACGCTTTGGAATTCCAACTAAGTATATAACACCAATATGGTACCCGGATCTCGTAAGTAGTGAGGTGTATCTGGAAAGATAAGCAGTTCTTTAAAATGTTACCTCATGAAGTACCTCCAAATTTTAATATCTTTTAGAGGAAAGTAATGTATGTAAAGTATTAATCTAAAGATCACTTCCAATAACATAATACTTTTGGTAAGGCATCTGATAACATCGAAATTTAAGAATTACTGCTATGCAATTTACATGATTCCTATAATATGGTAGCATATAATTTGCTGTTATATAATTTACTATTATTTTGCTGAATTTTTTAACTTTTGTCCTAAAATTGTTTTCTATAAATATAAACTCTAAAAGTTGTTCCATTGTAATTTGTTTCTTTTTATAATGCTTTGAATCTCCAGATAAAGGCCTTTTTTATGACAGTCTTTTGCAATAATATATTGATTAGTTACTCTATCATTTAAAAAAAAATTTATTGAGGTCATAATGGTTTATAACATTGTGAGATTCCAGTTGTACATTATTATTTGTCGGTCACCATATAAATGTGCCCCTTCACCCCTTGTGTCCACCCCCCAACTCCCTTCCCCCTGGTAACCACCAAACTGTTCTCTCTGTCCATGTATTAGTTGATATTCCACATATGAGTGAAGTCATACAGTGCTTGTCTTTCTCTGTCTGGCTTATTTCACTTAACATAATACCCTCCAGACCCATCCATGTTGTTGCAAATGGGACGATTTTGTCTTTTTTATGGCTGAGTAGTATTCCATTGTATATATATACCACATCTTCTTTATCCAGTCGTCTGTCGAGGGACACTTGTGTTGTTTCCACTTCTTAGCTATAGTGTATAATGCTGTGGTGAACATAGGGGTGCATAAGCCTCTTTGGATTGTTGATTTGAGGTTTGTTGGGTAGATACTCAGTAGTGGGATAGCTGGATCATAAGGTATTCCTATTTTTAATTTTTTTTGTGTGTGAGGAAGATCAGCCTTGAGCTAACATCCATGCCTATCTTCCTCCACTTTATGTGGGACACCGCCACAACATGGCCTGACAAACAGTGTGTCAGTGCACGCCCGGGATCCAGACCTGGGCCGCCAGCGGCAGAGTGAGCGCACTTAACTGCTACACCACGGGGCCAGCCCTGTTTATAATTTTTTGAGGAATCTCCATACTGTTTTCCATAGAGGCTGCACCAGTTTGCATTCCCACCAGCAGTGGATTAGGGTTCCCATCTCTCCACACCCCCTCCAACATTTGTTGCTTTTTGTCTTGGTGATTATAGCCGTTCTAACGGGTATAAGATGATACCTTGGTGTGGTTTTAATTTGCATTTCAATGATGATTAGTGATGTTGAGCATCCTTTCATGTGCCTGTTGGTCATCTGTATATCTTCTTTGGTGAAGTGTCTGTCCATTTCCTGTGCCCATTTTTTGATTGGGTTGTTTGCTTTTTTGTTATTCAGTTGTGTGAGTTCTTTATATATTATGGAGATTAATCCCTTGTCAGATTTATGGTTTGCAAGTATTTTTTCCCAGCTGGTGGTTTCCCTATTCATTTTGATCCTGGTTTCATTTGCCTTGTAGAAGCTCTTTAATCTGATGAAGTCCCACTTTTTTATGTTTTCTTTTGTTTCTCTTGTCTGAGTAGTCATGAAATTCAAAAAGATCCCTTTATGGCTGATGATAAGTAGTGTGCTACCTATATTTTCCTCCAGGAGTTTTATATTTTCAGGTCTCACCTTCAGGTCTTTGATCCATTTTGAGTTAATTTTTGTGTATGGCAAAAGAATATAGTCTACTTTCATTCTTTTGCATGTGGCTGTCCAGTTTTCCCAGCACCATTTATTGAAGAGAATTTCCTTTCTCCACTGTATGTCCTTAGCTCCTTTGTCAAAGGTTAGCTGCCTGTATATATGAGGTTTTATTTTGGGACTTTCAATTCTGTTCCATTGATCTGTGTGTCTGTTTTTGTACCAGTACCATGCTGTTTTAATTACTATCACTTTGTAGTATGTTTTGAAGTCAGGGATTGTGACGCCTCCAGCCTTGTTCTTCTTTTTCAGGATCGCTTTAGCTATACGGGGTCTTTTGTTGCCCCATATGAATGCTAGTATTCTTTGTTCTATTTCTGTGAAGAATGTCCTTGGGATTCTGATTGGGATTGCATTGAATCTGTAGATGACGTTAGGTAGTATGGACATTTTAACAATGTTTATTCTTCCAATCCAAGTGCATGGAATTTTTTTCCATTTCTTTATGTCATCATTGATTTCACTCAGTAAAGTCTTATAGTTTTCCTTGTATAGGTCTTTCACTTCCTTGGTTAAATTTACTCGTAGATATTTTATTCTTTTTGTTGCAATTGTAAATGGGATTGTCTTCTTGAGTTCTCTTTCTGTTAGTTCATTGTTGGTATATAGAAATGCAACCGAGTTCTGTAAGTTGATTTTATACCCTGCCACTTGGTTGTAGTTGTTGATTATTTCTAATAGTTTTCCAATGGATTCTTTAGGGTTTTCTATATATAAGATCGCGTCATCTGCAAACAGTGAGAGTTTCACTTCTTCATTGCCTATTTGTATTCCTTTTATTCCTTTTTCTTGCCTAATTGCTCTGGCCAGAACCTCCAGAACTGTGTTGAATAAGAGTGGTAAGAGTGGGCACCCTTGCCTTGTCCCTGTTTTCAGAAGGATGGGTTTCAGTTTTTCCCCATTGAGTATGATGTTGGCTGTGGGTTTGCCATATATGGGCTTTATTATGTTAAGGTGCTTTCCTTCTATACCCATTTTGTTTAGAGTTTTTATGATAAGTGCATGTTGGATCTTGTCAAAAGCCTTCTCTGTATCTATTGAGATGATCATATAGTTTTTATTCCTCGTTTTGTTAATGTGGTGTATCACATTGATTTGTGGATGTTGAACCATTCCTGTGTCCCTGGTATAAATCCCACTTGATCATGGTGTATGATCTTTTTAATGTATTGCTGGATTCGGTTTGCCAATGTTTTGTTGAGGATTTTTGCATCTGTGTTCATCAGCGATGTTGGCCTGTAATTTTCCTTCTTTGTATTGTCCTTGCCTGGCTTTGGTATCAGGGTGATGTTGGCCTCGTAGAATGTGTTGGGAAGTATTCCATCTTCCTCTATTTTGGAATAGTTTCAGAAGGATAAGTATCATGTCTTCCTTGAATGTTTGGTAAAATTATCTAGAGAAGCCATCTGGTCCTAGATTTTTATTTTGTGGGAGGTTTTTGATTACTGTTTCAATCTCTTTACTTGTGATTTGTCTATTCAGGTTCTCTATTTCTTCTTGATTCAGTTTTGGAAGGTCGTATGAGTCTAGGAATTTATCCATTTCTTCTAGACTGTCCAATTTGTTGGCATATAGTTTTTCATAGTATTCTGTTATAATCTTTTGTATTTCTGTGGTATCTGTTGTAATTTCTCATTTTTCATTTCTAATTTTATTTATTTGAGCCTTCTCTCTTTATTTCTTGGTGAGTCTGGATAAGGGTTTGTCAATTTTGTTTATCTTCTCATAGAACCAGCTCTTTGTTTCATTGATCCTTTCTACTGTTTTTTAAATTTCATTTTCATTTATTTATGTTCTGATATTTATTATTTCCTTCCTTCTGCTGACTTTAGGCTTTGTTTCTTCTTATTTTTCTAATTCTGTTAGGAATAGTTTGGGGTTGCTTATTTGGGCTTTTCCTTGTTTGTTAAGGTGGGCCTGTATTGCTTTGAGTTTCCCTCTCAGGACTGCTTTTGCTGCATCCCATATGAGTTGGTACGTTGTATTTTCAATTTCATTTATCTCCAGCTATGCTTTGATTTCTCCTTTAATTTCATCAATGATCCATTGGTGGTTTAGTAGCATGTTGTTTAGTCTTTACAGCTTTGTCACTTTCCCAGTTTTTTCCTTGTAGTTGATTTCTAACTTTATGGCATTATGGTCTAAAAAGATGCTTGTTATGATTTCAATCTTCTTAAATTTGTATAAGCATGCCTTGTTTCCCAACATATAGTCTATTCTTGAGAATGTTCCATGCACGCTTGAGAAGAATGTGTAATCTGCTGTGTTTGGATGGAGTGCTCTCTATATGTCTATTAAGCCCATCTCATTTAGATTTTGTTTAGGTCCATTATTTCCTTATTTATTTTCTGTCTGGGTTATCTGTCCATTGATGAGAGTGGGGTGTTATGATCACCTGCTACTATTGTGTTGTTGTTAATATCTCCTTTTAGGTTTGTCAATAGTTGCTTTATGGACCTCGGTGTTCCTGTATTGGGTGCATATATATTTAAAAGTGATACGTCTTCTTGGTGGAGTGTCCTTTTATCGTTATATATTGCCCCTCTTTGTCTCTCATTACCTGTTTTATCATGAAGTCAACTCCGTCTGATATGAGTATGGCAACACCTGCTTTCTTTTGTTTGCCATTAGCTTGGAGTATTGTCTTCCATCCTTTCACTCTGAGCCTGTGTTTGTCTTTAGAGCTCAGATGTGTTTCCTGGAAGCAGCATATTATTGGGTCTTGTTTTTTAATCCATCCCACCACTTTGTGTCTTTTGATTGGAGAGTTCAGTCCATTTACATTTAGGGTACTTATTGATATATGGGGGCTTGTTGTTATTTTATCGCTCTTTTTCTGGTTCTTTTGCATTTCTTTTCTTTCTTGTCCCATGTGTTTCAGACTACCAATTTAGTTTGGTAGTTCTGTATGGGAGTTGCCTTAGTTTTCTCTTGCTTTATCATGTGTGATTCTGTTCTGATTATTTGATCAGTGGGTACCATGAGGTTCGTATAAAAAATATCTTGTATGTGATAGTCCATTTTTTGATAGACTCTTATTCCCTTAGACTAAGTTGATTCGATCCCTTTCCTCTTCCCCTTCTAAGTTATTGCTGTCATATCTTATTCCTTCTTGTGTTGTGAGTTTGTGTTTAACATGATGAGGTTATATTTATGCTTGGTGCTTACCTTCCCTTGATCGTTTTTGTGTGTGTGTGAGGAAGATAGGCCCTGAGCTAGCATCTGCCAATCTTCCTCTTTTTTTTTCTTTTTTTTGTTGAGGAAGACTGGCCCTGGGCTAACATCCATGCCCATCTTCCTCCACTTTACATGGGACGCCTGCCACAGGCCACATGGCCTGACAAGCGGTGCGTGGGTGTGTGCCCGGGATCCGAACTGGCAAGCCCCGAGTCACTGCAGTGGAGCACGTGCATTTAACCACTTGCGCCACTGGGCCAGTCCCTGACCTTTGGTTTTATATTGAAGTGTTTGCTAATCTATTTTGATAGAGGACTGCAATTTTTCTGGTTTTGTTGACCTATTTTCCTCCTTGTTCAAAACTTTGAATCCCCTTTCTCTTTTTTTCCTCAGGTATGCAGGCCTTCTTGAACACTTCTTGTAGTGGGGGTCTTGTGGCAATGAACTCCCTTAGCCTTTGTTTATCTGGGATAGTTATTATTTCTCCATCATATCTGAAGGATATTTTTGATGGATAGAGTATTCTTGGCTGAAAGTTTTTGTCCTTCAGAATTTTGAATATATCGTTCCACTCTCTCCTAGCCTGTAAAGTTTCTGTCAAGAAATCAGCTGAGCTCCTGATAGGAAATCCTTTTTATGTTATTTTCTTATTTATTTATTTTTTGGTCAGGCTGCCCTTAATACTTTTTCTTTGTCATTGACTTTTGCCACCTTTACTACTATATGCCTTGGAGAGGGTATTTTTGTGTTGATATATTTAGGAGATCTATTGATTTCATTCACTGGTATTTCCAGCACCTTCCCCAGGTTTGGGAAGTTCTCAGATATTATTTCTTTGAACAAGTTCTCTGCTCCTTTTTCCCTCTCTTCTCCCTTGGAATACCTATAATCCTTATGTTGGATTTCCTAGAGTTGGATATTTCTCGGAGAGATTCTTCATTTCTTTTTAGTCTTAGTTCTCTTTCCTACTCCATCTGGAGCATTTCTGCATTGCTGTCCTCAATATTGTTAATTCTTTCCTCTATATTGTCGGCTCTGATGTTTAAGGTTTCCAGATGCGTCAGTCGGGTGGGCCGGGTGGGGGAGGGGAGCTTACTTTCTCCTCCCCTGTCTCAGAGGTTTCTCACCTCGCTGTCACTCTCTGCTCTCCTGAGGGGCTAGCTGGTTGAAACTACCCTCGCAACAGTTCAGCCCCCTCCATAGGGGGATCCCCTCAGGCCGTGCGGGGTCTTGGAGAGCTCCAGGTTTTCATGTGGTGAGCTGCCCCTCCCCCTCCTCTGAGAACTGCGTGGTCACAGTCTCTGTGACGCAGTCCTTGGGGAAGGAAAGGAACTCCTCTAACCTCCTTCCAATTCCTCTGGGGATTCCAGCACCTCCATCCTCGGGTGTATGGCTGCCTGAGTGCCTCAGATGTCGCCTGTGTTGTGTGAATAGCTTCTGTTGGAATATGAATGCCCTTTTTGTTGTGTCTTAGAGGGGGAGAGTTCAGTGGGGGAAGCTCACTCCACCATGATGCTGACATCACTCAGTTGTCTTTTCATTTTGATCCTCATTTCCTTTGCCTTGCAGAAGCCCTTTAGTCTGATGAAGTCCCACTTGTTTATTTTTTCTTGTGTTTCCCTTGTCTGAGTAGGCATGGAATTTGAAAAGATCCCTCCAAAACCGATCTCAAAGAGTGTTCTGCCTATATTTTCTTCTAGGAGTTTTTATAGTTTCAGGTCTTACTTTTAAGTGTTTGATCCATTTTGAGTTAATTTTTGTGTATGGCAAAAGATAATGGTCTACTTTCATTCTTTGGCATGTGGCTGTCCAATTTTCCCAGCACCATTTGTTGCAGAGACTTTCCTTTCTCCATTCTATGTTCTTAGCTCCTTTGTTGATGATTAGCTGTCCATATATGTGTGGTTTTTTTTTCTGGACATTGAATTTTGTTCCATTGATCTGTACGTCTGTTTTTGTACCAGTATCATGCTGTTTTGATTATTATACCTTTGCTGTATATTTTGAAGTTAGGGATTGTGATGCTTCCTGCTTTGTTCTTTTTTCTCAGTATTGCTTTAGCTATTTGGGGTTTTTGTTGCCCCAATGAATTTTAGTATTCTTTGTTCTATTTCTGAGAAGAATGTCATTGGAATTCTGATTGGAATTACATTGAATCTGTAGATGGCTTTAGCTAATATGGACATTTTAACCATGTTTATTCTTCCAATCCATGTGTATGGGATATCTTTCCATTTCTTTATGTCATCATCGATTTCTTTCAACAATGTCTTATAGTTTTCATTGTATAGGTCTTTCACCTCCTTGGTTAATTTTATTCCCAGATATTTTATTCTTTGTGTTGCGATTGTAAATGAGATTGTATTCCTGAGTTCTCTTTCTGTCAGTTCGTTATTAGAGTATAGAAAAGCAACTGATTTTTGTAAGCTGATTTTGTACCCTGCAACTTTGCTGTCGTTGTTGATTATTTCTAATAGTTTTCTGATGGATTCTTTAGGGTTTTCTATATATAAAATCATGCCGTCTGCAAACAGCGAGAGTTTCACTTCTTCATTGCCTCTTTGGATTCCTATTATTCCTTTTTCTTGTCTAATTGCTCTGGCCAGATCCTCCAGTACTGTGTTGAATAAGAGTGGTGATAGTGGGCACCCTTGTCTTGTCCCTGTTCTCAGAAGGATGGCTTTCAGTTTTTCCCCATTGAGTATGATGTTGGCTGTGGATTTGTCATATATGGCCTTTATTATGTTGGGATACTTTCCTTCTATACCCATTTTGTTGAGACTTTTTATCATAAAGCGATTTTGGATCTTGTCAAAAGCCTTCTCTGCATTTCTTGAGATGATCATATAGTTTTTATTCCTCATTTTGTTAACATGGTGTATCACGTTGATTGATTTGCGGATGTTGAACCATCCCTGTGCCCCTGGTATAAATCCCACTTGATCATGGTGTATGATCTTTTTAATGTATTGCTGGATTCTGTTTGCCAATGTTTTGTTGAGGATTTTTGCATCTGTGTTCCTCAATGATGTTGGCCTGTAATTTTCCTTCTTTGTATTGTCCTTGCCTGGCTTTGGTATCAGAGTGATGTTGGCCTCATAGAATGAGTTAAGAAGTATTCTATCTTCCTCTATTTTTTGGACTAGTTTGAGAAGGATAGGTTTTAAATCTTCTTTGAATGTTTGGTAAAATTCTCCAGAGAAGCCATCTCGTCCTGGACTTTTATTTTTTGGGAGGTTTTTGATTACTGTTTCAATCTCTTCACATGTGATTGGTCTGTTCAGATTCTCTATTGTTTCTTGATTCAGTTTTGGAAGGTTGTATGAGTCTAAGAGTTTATCTATATGTTCTAGATGTCCAAATTGTTGGCATATGGTTTTTCATAGTATTCTTATAATCCTTTGTATTTTTGTGGTGTCCATTGTAATTTCTCCTCTTTCATTTCTAATTTTGTTTATTTGAGCCTTGTCTCCTTTTTCCTTAGTAAGTCTGGCTAAAGGTTTGTCAATTTTGTTTATCTTCTCAAAGAACCAGCTCATTGTTTCATTGATCTTTTCTACTGTTTTTTAATGGTGACAAAGGGACCATACTAATGTAAGGTGCTAATCACAGGGAAAATTGGGTGTGAAGTACTTGGGAACTCTGTATTATCATCACAATTTTCTGTAAATCTAAAACTATTCTAACATTAAAATTTTATTTAACAATTTTTTAAAAATAAAGGCAGTGCTCCCTGATATCTATAAGCCTGAAAATGCATTCATTAATAATCAGAGGAAGCACCCCCCCACATGGTGGTACATGCACACACACACACACACACACACACACACACACACAACTCGGGCACAGGGAGGGAGCCCAGGATCTGACTCTGACATCACAATGAACAGAATCCAAAAAGCAATTACACTGCCAAGTATTATGCTAAATCAATTATTGAAATTGCTAGTCGAAAACAGTTAATGGAATAATTAAGACAGATTGACCTAAAAGCTGATTTAAAATTAACCTGACGTGTGCACGCTATCTAAATAATGACTGTCTCCTATGAGCTAGCCTCTCATTAAAATCAAATTCCACTGGGAGAAATTACACACTTGCACCGTGATTGGGAAGAACAGGCTGCGTTCACTCAAGCACTGATGGAACTGGAGGGTCATCAGACGAGGTAAATGGAAATGAGTGTCCTGTCCTTCCAGGTGTGCCGCTATCTGTCTCAGTAACAAGCCACCTCCCTCCCATTTTTCCCTTTGGAAATGATGGAAACTCATTAAAATTGCGTCATCTCAGGACCCCAAACCACTAGATGCCTGAGTGGGCACATCTGAAGCTTCCAAAAGAAAAAATCAGAAGGGAGGGGCCATGGGCTGGGGTCTCATGGACCCACTGAGGGCAGGGAAGGGAGCTGAGCAGCTCTGAAAATGAGGCCCCTCAAGCACTCGAGGAAACTCGATGGCTTCCACCCCTCGTTTCTCTAAAGGTGAGAAAACCCACGCTTGTTGGAGACCAAACTCCAGGCGGGTGGCAGAGGCAGGAGCTCTTTTCAGCGTAATGCTTTTCCCCGCCCAGCACCTTCTCCTTTCCACTGCCTTATCCAGATGGAAAGAACTCATGGTGATGTTTGTGGGTCTACAGGCCTGGATCACACCTTGCTCCTGAGTTTAGCCCAGGGGTGTCCCAGTCTGAGTGAGCAATTTTCCCTTGTCCCCATATCCCTAGCTGGTTGCCTGCCACTGGCCAACATAGGATCCTGTGGTGTGTGCGCCTATGTGGGGGGACGCACCTGAAAAGGCCCGCCCTGCTGGAGGAGGGTCATGGCCACCCCTCCCTCCAAGGGCCCTGGCTCCTGGCAAGAAGGTCTCAGCTGATGTTTGGAACACAGGGGTGCAGGCTCCTTGTTCCTTGTAAACCCCTGGAGTTACCTTGATAACATTTTTTTAATGGATCCCATGCTCAGCATTTTTATGAGATAAAGAATTTCCCCCATTAAAATTATTCAAGTTTAGTAATAACATATTATTGGGACAAGCAGGAAAACACAGGATGCTCCAAAACGATCCATTAGTTGGAGGATTTTAAAATTCTAATGAGAGAAACCACTCTCTCTCATTGTTCATCCTCTTGGCCATCAGCAGGATTAGTCTGGGAGAAGGACAAGGCAGGAATTGGCTGCATTCCTTATTTATCCCTCTGATTTCTCCAGAGTTTTTCTTTTCTTCAAAGAGACATCTCTGGGCTCTGCAGAACTTGTCAGTGGTGAAGTCAGGCGACTCTGAGACTGTGCAGAGCAGGAGGATGAGAACAAGGGAGGGAGAGGAGGAAGAGCTGGGACCATCACTTCCCATCACAGGCTGAGGCTGAGTTAATCTCCATCTAGGTCAGGATCCCAGGAATCGGATGTCATCAACCTTGTCACACCGTGGGGTTGGGAACAGGGAACAGCCAAGGCGCCACGGCCACTTTCAGAGAAATAAACAAAGTGGGAGGGCACCACTGGGAGCCAGTTTGAAAATGGTCACTAATGTGAAATAATAAGACACACTTTTCAGAAAAGTGAAGACAATTCTTTTGGTTCTCAGACTCGCAAACACCGTGTGTTCTTCAGGAGCAGACTGAAGCCGTTGACCTCTAGGGTGATTGTGAAAGGAATCTGGGCTCCATCACTGTCTCTGAATAAGTCAGGACAGTCCAGCACTCACTCCTTGACAATGCGGAAGATGACCAGCGTCCAGGTGCTGTGGGGTCGAGACTTCTATCACTCAAGGCATCCTGCCAGGCAGAGGGGGCTAGCCTGGTGGCCACTAGACCTTTATCAGATGTGGGATTTGCAAATATTTTCTGCCATTTTGGATTGTGGATTATCTTTTTTTCCTTCTTAATATTCTCCTTTTATGCACAAAAGTTTTTCATTTTGAAGAAGTCCAATTTGTCTAATTTTTCTTTTGTTGCTTGTGCTTTTGGTGTTATATCTAAGAAATCATTGCCAAATTCAAGTCACAAAGATTTACTCCTATGTTTTCTTCTATGAGTTTTATAATTTTGGCTCTTTTATGTAGGCCTTGGATTCATTTTGAACTCATTTTGTGGATGGTGTGAGGTAAGGGTCCAGCTTCACGCTTTTGCATGTGGGTGTCCAGTTGTTCCAGCACCTGTACTAACTGTTTGTGGGTTTCTTCGGATTTTTCCTCATGTATGATTCTATCTGCATAAAGAGGCAATTCTACTTCATTTCCAACTGTTGTGATTTTTATTTTTATTTTATTTCATACTGTCTGTGCCTTTATATTTAAAGTGCAATTTTTGTAGATAGCATACATTTGGGTCTTATTTTTATATCCATCCCAAGAATCTCGGCCTTTAACTGAACTCTTCGGTCCACTAATGTGTAAAATGATGAGCAAAAAACATGGTGGGATAGGAGTTTCCAGCACAGGTTGTTCAGCAACAGCCTTGAAGAAAAAGAACAAAGTTGGAGGCATCACACTTCCTGACTTCAAAATATACTACAAAGCTATGGGGGCCGGCCCGGTAGCATAGTGGTTAAGTTCGCCTGCTCCACTTGGGAGGCCCAGGGTACACAGGTTCAGATCCTGGGTGCAGACCTACACACTGCTCATCAAGCCATGCTGTGGTGGTGCCCCACATACCAAAAAGAGAGGAATATGGGAACAGATGTTAGCTTAGGGCTAATCTTCCTCACCAAAAAAAATATATATATATATATATATATATATATATATATATATATATATATATATATATATATATATATATGGTGAAAGGATAGTCTCTTCAACAAATAGTGTTGGGAAAACTGGTTTTGCACACATGGAAGAACTGACCCCTTACCTCACTCCGTATGTAAAAATTAACTCAAAATGCATTAAAGACTTAAATTTAAGACCTGAGACCATAAAACTATTAGAAGAAAATATAGGAGAAAAACTTGAGATTGGTCTGGGCAATGCTTTTTTTGGACATGACCCCAAAAGCAGTGGCAAAAATAGTAAAAGTAGACTAATGGGATGCATTCAAACTAAAAAGCTTCTGCACAGCAAAGGAAATCATCAACAGAGTGAAGAGACAACCTACAGAATGGGAGAAAATATTTGCAAACTGTAATCTGATGAAGGATTAGTATCCAACATATATAAAGAAATCATACAACTCAATAGCAAGAAACAAGTAACTCAGCTGAGAAATGAGCAAAGGATATGAATAAACATTTCTCAAAAAAAGACATACGAATGGCCAACAGATACATGAAAAGGTGCTCAACATCACTAGTCATCAGGGAAATGCAAATCAAAACCACAATCAGATATCACCACACACCTGTTAGAATGGCCATGATCAAAAAGAACAAAAAATAACATGTCTTGTTGAGGATGTGGAGAAAAGGGAACCCTTGTGCACCATTGGTGGAAATGTAAATTGGTGTGGCCACTGTGGAAACCAGTATGCAGATTCCTCAAAAAATTAGCAATAGTATCAATAGAACACCTTGGTATGATTGATAGAACCAATCATTGTACATAAAACAGATCTGCACATATATGATAAATAAAAGAACGTAAAGGAAACAATTAACAGTAGAACTACCACGTGATCCAACAATCCCACTCCTGGGATATATCCAAAGGAAATGCAATCAGTATTTCAAAGAGATATCTGCACCCCCATGTTCACTGCAGCATTAATCACAGTAGCCGAGATATGGAAACAACCCAAGTGTCCGTTGACAGATGAATGGATAAAGAAAATGTGATACATATACACAACAGAATATTATTCAATCATGAGAAAGAAGGAAATCCTGCCATTTGTGACAACACGGACAAGCCCGGGGGACATTATGCTAAACGAAACAAGCTAGACAGGGAAAGACAAATATGGTATAATCTCACTTATATGTGGAATCTAAAAAAACAAAAAAACACATGGAACTCATAGAAGCAGAGATTAGAACGGTTACCAGGGGCTGGGGTTGGGGGGGGAGATGGTGGTCAGTGGTACAAATATGCAGTGACATGGGTTGAATAAGTCCAGAGATCTAACATACAGCACAATGACCACAGTTAATACTACTGTGCTGAATACTTGAGATCCACTAAAAGAGTAGCTGGGTGCTCTCATCACACAAAAATGATAACTGTGTGAGGAGATGAGATATCAATTAGCTTGACTGCAGTAATTATTTCACTAAGTATATGTACATCAAATCAACATTGGATACTTTAAAATATATAATTTTTATTAAAAATATATAAAATTAAAAATAAATAGCTATTGACATAGTTTTGGGTCTGTAATTTTATTTCTTTTTTCTATTCGCTTCCTCCAGTTTTTTCCCCTTTATTTGTCTTTTTAAAACTTTCCTACTGGTTTTTTCAAAGGAAGTAATGGAGGCATGATTCACATGCCATAAAAGTCAAGTTTTTTATTTTACAGTACTATTTGTTATGAACACATACATTCATAAACCACCACAGAAATCAAGACAGAAAACAGCTCTGCTGCTCCCAAAATTCCCCATCTGCCCCTTGTGGCAACCCCTCCTCCCCACTAGCTAACACTGATCTGCTCCCTATCAGTAGTTCTGCTTCTTCCTGAATCTCACAGGGGTGGGATCACACACTGTGTAACAACTTCTTGAGATTTACCTTCTTTACTTAGCAGATTGTATTTGATATTCCTCCATTTCGTCTCACATATAAAATGTTTATTCCTTTTCATTACTGAATAATATTCCATTGGATGGATGTGCCACTTATTTACTAGCTGAAGACCGTTTATATCCACAGATTGTCTGTTTGGGTTGTTTCCAGTTTTTGGAAATTGTGAATAAGTCTGCTATAAACATCAACATACAGATTTTTGTCTGAACATAACTTTTTGATTCTCTTTGACATATATACAAGAATATGATTACCGGATCAGAAAGATTACATGGTCAACATTTCTTTAAATTTACAAGCAACTCTCAAAATGTTTTCCAATATGGCTGAAACATTCTGCTTTCCCAGCAGGAGTGTACGAGCATTCTGGTTGCTCTGCATCCTTGCCAGTACTTGATATTGTTGCTAATTTTTTAAGCTATTCTGAAAGGTGCACACATGTATCTCATTGTGATTTTCACTTGAATTTCTCTGATGACTGATGATGTTGAGCATTTTTTCCTGTACTTTCATTCCATTTGTGTATCATTTTTGCTGAAGTGCCTCTTCAAATCTTTTGCCAATTTTTTACGAGGTTGTTTGTTTTGTTATTCAGATTTAAGAGTTCTTCATATATACTGAATAAAAAGCCTTCACAGATATGTGTTTCAGAAATGGTTTCTCCCAGCTTTTGACTTGTTTTCCTTCTCTCAACAGTGTCTTTTTAAGAGAAGAAGTTCTTAGTTTTGATAAAGTTTAACTAAACAAAATTTGTTATGGGTGTGCTTTTGGTTTCACACCTGAGAAATCTTTGCCTAATCCAAGGCCATGAATATTTTCTCCTAGAAGATTTATAGTTTTAGATTTTACACTTACTGCTATGATTCACTTTGAGTTAATTTTTGTATGTGGTGTGAGACATGGGTCCAAGGATTTTGGGGTTTTGTTTTGTTTTGAGTTATATATTATGGTGGATATTTTTGCGTGTGAATATTCAATTTTTCCAGTGCCACTTTTTGAAAATACCATTCCTTCTCCATTAAGTTATTTTTGCAACTTTGTCAAATATCAATTGCTCATACACGTGTGGTTCTGTTTCTGGATTCTCTCTTCTGTTCCACTGATCTGTGTGTTTATTCGTTCACCAGCACACTATTGATTATCGTAATGTTATAATATGCCTGTAAAGCAGGTAGTTTAAGGCCTCCAACTTTGTTCTTCTTTTTCAAAATAGTTTTGGCTATTCTAATTACTTTGCCTACTCAAATAAATTGTAGAATCAACTTCATAGTTTCTACCAAAAATACGCTGGAATTGTAATTGGTATAGATCAACTTAAGGAGAATTAATATTTAAAATACCGAGTCTTCCAATCCACAAACACAGTATATTTCTGCTGGGGTCTGAATGCTTATGTCCTCCCAAAAGTCACATGTTGAAATCCTAACCCCCAAGGTTGAGAGTGTTAGAATGTGGGGCCTCTGGGAGGTGCTTGTGTCATGTGTGTCGAGCCCTCATGAACAAGATTAGTGCCTTTATAACAAAAGAGGCTCCAGAGAGAGCCCTTGTCCCCTCCACCGTGTGAGGACACAGCAAGAAGGCACCGGCTATGAACTAGGAAGCGGGCTGTCACCAGAATGTGACCATGCTGGTGCCTTGATCTTGGACTCTCAGCCTCCAGAACTGTGGGAAATAAATGTCTGTTGTTTATAAGCTATCCAGTCTGTGGGTTTTGTTATAGCAGCCTGAATAGACTCAGATCATTTCCCTGCTTATTGAAGTTTTCTTTTACTTC
Source organism: Diceros bicornis minor (assembly GCF_020826845.1). Classification (NCBI taxonomy): domain Eukaryota; kingdom Metazoa; phylum Chordata; class Mammalia; order Perissodactyla; family Rhinocerotidae; genus Diceros; species Diceros bicornis. The sequence goes on from NW_026691418.1 coordinate 717,141, forward strand.
TTCCATCAGTGTTTTGTAGTTTTCAGCATAGAGATTCTACAGGCATATTATAGGATTTATTGCTAAATATGTTATGATTTTTGTTGCTATTCTAAGTTGCACTTTAAAAATGTCAATTTCTGGGGACCGGCCTGGTGGCACAGTTGTTAAGTTCGCATACTTCACTTCCACGGCCCTGTGTCCTCGGGTTCGGATCCTGGGCATGGATCCACACACTGCTCATCGAGCCATGCTGTGACAGCATCCCATACAAAGTAGAAGAAGATTGGCACAGGTGTGAGCTCAGGGACCATCTTCCTCGAGCAAAAGAAAAAACATGTCAATTTCCAATCATTTATTGCCACTGTATAGAAATACAAATGATGTTCGTATGTTGACTTTGTATCCTATGACCTTGTTACACTCATTTATGAATTCCAGTAGCCCTTTTTTTGTTATATTCTTAAGGATTTTTTACGCAGACAGTCATGTCATCTGTGAAAAAAGAAAGTTTTACTTCTTCCTTTCCAATCTGTATGCCCTTTATTTGATTTTCTTGCTATTTCACACCAACTAAGAATCCAGTGTGGTGTTGACTGGAGACAATGAGAGTGGATGTCTCTGCCTTGATCCTGACTTACAGGGGAAGCCTTTAGTCTTAATGTCTGTGATAACTGTAGGTTCTCATGGATGCCTTGTATCAAGTTAGAGAAGTTCCCTCTACTTCTACTTTCCTGGACTTTTATAAATGGATGTAGAATTTCTTCAAATGCATTTTCTGCATGTCACATGATTTTCTTCTTTGATCTGGTCATGTGGTGCATTACATTGTTTTAATTTTGTCCTATTGGTTATTTTTTTTTCAGTTATTTATCCAGCGTTCACAATCTCCATCTCTAACTTTTCCTGTTCCACTTACAATGAACATTTTAGTACTTCAGGTAAAATATGGAAATATTGCAGCCATATTGTGCCACCCCGCCCATCCTTTATGCTGTAGTAACTGTATGTACTGCATCTACATATCTTATGAACCTCAGATGAAAATATTATCATTTTTTAAAGACTTTATTTTTTTAGAGCAGTTTTTGTTTCACAACAAAATTGAGTGTTTGGTACATATATGCCCTGCTCACATATGCACAGCCCCCCCACTATCAACATTGCCCATCGGATGGTGTATTTGTTACAGATGACCAACCTGCACTGACATGTCATCATCACCCAAAATCACAGTTTACACCAGGTTCACTCTCGCTGTTGTGCATTCTGTGGGTTTGGACAGATGTCTAATGACATGTATCCACCATTATTGTGTCATACAGAATAGTTTCACTGCCCTAAAATCCCTCTATGCTCACCTATTCATCCTTCTACCCTCCCCATAATATTACAGTTTTTACTTTAAGTTGTGTGTATTATACAAAAGTTAGAAGGAGAAAGCAGAAAAAATGAGTAGCCTTTGACATTTACCTAGATATTTACCATTTCTGAAGCTACTTATTCCATTCTGAGGATCTGAGATTCCTTTTCTGGTATAATTTCCCTTCTCCTAAAGAATTTCCTTTAGCATCTTCTATTGTAGAGATTTGCTGGTAATAATTTCTTTTAGTTTTTCTAAATCTGAAAATGTTGTCTTTCAACAGTGATTTTCGAAGGATATCTTTGCTGGATATAAGATTCTGGATTGACAGGTCTTTTTTTCTCTCTCTCAACACTTTAAATCTCTTTTCTCATTCTCTTCTGGTCCCCATAGTTTCTGATGAGAAGTCACCTATTAATCAAATCATTACTCCACTCTGTGTGAAGTGTCATTTTTCTCTGCTGCTTCCAACATTTACTTTTCAGCCTTGGTATCCAGCTGCTAGATCTGATGTGTCTCTATGTGGGACTGTTTTCATTCTGCTTGGTGTTAGTTGAGCATCATATTTGCAAATGTCTATCTTCCATCACTTGGATAATTCCAGCCACTATTTCTTCAAGTATTTTTGTCTGCACATTCTCTCTCTCCATTCCTTCTTTGAAGCCGACCACATGTATATTAAAGTTTGATCTTACCTAAGAATGACTGAGGCTCTGTTATTTTTCCACCCTTTTTTCATTCTGTTTTCCATGTTAATTTCTATTGCGCTACTTAAATTCCATGTAAATAATTTGTTATTTCTAATATTGTATTTTCCAATTCTAAAATTTTCTTTTTTAAATTTTTCTGCTGAGATTTCCTACTCTTTCATTTGTTGCAAGCATATTTGTTTACCTTCACGGAGGATAGTTTTGACAATCACGTTAAAATCTTTGTTTAATACTTATGCTTTTGGCCAAGGTGAAATAACAGGGAACAAATTTACCTTTCTTCCCACAACAACTGAAAATCTTTGGGAACATATATGAAACAGTAGTTTTCACACAGTGGGTCTCAGGCAGCAGAGTTCAGTGATCCCTGAGAGACCTGGAACCGACAAGGTAGGCCCTGAGATGGCCCTGCTGCCTGGAGAGAGAATTCCAGGCTCCAGCACAGAGAAGGAGAACCCAGGTGGACCCCTGAGCTCTCTCTGAGTTGAAGAGATGGCACTGGGTGTCCTGGGAGGCTGAGGTGACTAGAGCACATACAGAAGACCAACCAAGAAGAGAGAACTGCAGCAAGAGAGAACATCACAGATTCTCAGTGGGCCCACTGCATCTTCCACTGAGTACTGACCAGTGCACCCATGTGAGGAAACTACCCAACACTACAGAATCAAACACCAAAAAATTAAAGGAAATAATTCTTGGAGCTCACACAGACAGGAATGGTTTGGGTTCAACCAGTCCACACATAGCTTAGGAAAGCCCCATAACTCACAGGAGATTGTGTCCAGTATTCAGAGTGGCCTCAGTGGTGGAACACAGTCAGCCTTGGACTAAAGTTTAATCAGATCCCACCTAACAAAGCTTAGAATCAGCCTGAATGTTTCAAATTGTTTCAAATTAACACAACTTTGTCCCAGGAAACAGCTCAAGAATATTTTTAGGCGTTCAAACTATCCAGTTTCCAACAAGGAAAAATACACAATGTCTACCAGCCAACCAAAAATTACCTGGTACGCAAAAAAGCAGGAAAACACATCATGTAATGAGGGGACAAGTCAGTCAATTGATACTGACCACAAATAGCACAGATGATGTAATTCATAGACAAAGATGAGATGTTATTACTGTTATCATATTCCACATGTTCAAGAAGTTAGAGAGAAGACTGACAATGTAGGGGGTCGGGAGTGGGTGAAATAGGTGAGGGGATAAGAGGTACAAACTTCCAGTCATAAAATGAATAAGTCATGGGGATGGAATTACATCATGGGGAACATAGTCAACAATATTGTCATAACTTTGTATGATGACAGATGGAACTAGATTTATCATGGTGATCACTTTATAATGTATATAAATGTCAAATCACTATGTTGTGCACCTGAAACTATCATAATATTGTATGTCAATACTTCAGTAAAAAAAAGAAAAGGCTGATGATGTTAAGTAGAAATATGGAAGATATGAAAATGACCCAAAAACTTTTAGAGATGAAATGTCTGTAACTAAACATCTGTAATGAAAAACTTACTAGATGAGATTAAGAGCAAATTAGTCAAAAGATTAATGAACTTGAAGACATATAATAGAAACCATTCAAAATAAAATACAGAGAGAAAATAGACCAAAGAAAATGAGCAGAAAGTTAACTGCAGGACAACTTCAAATGACCTAAAATATCTGTAATCAGAAAGAGAAAGAGAAGAAAACAGAAAAAACCATTTGAGGAAATAATGACTGAAAATTTTCCATATTATATTAAAAAAATTACTATAAACCCACATATCCAAGACACTTAATGGACCCCAAGTCTAAGAAGTATGAAGACGGCACATCATAATTAAATTGCTTAAATAGGGTGATAACAAGATAATCATGAAATCAGACAGGAGATAAAAAGTCCTGCTGAGTGCAGAGGAACAAAGGTTAGGATGAAGGCAGATCTCTTACTGGAACTGAGGCCAGAGCAGAGTGGAGCAAAGTCTTCAGAGTATTGAGAGAAAAAGCTGCTAATTTATGATTCTATGCCTGGTAGAAAAGGGTACAAATAAGATAAAATATCAACTTTCTCAGACACACAAGAGCTGAGATAATTCACGGTCACCAGCGGATCAGCGCAGAGAGATGCTGAAGGAAAATGACACAATATGGAAACCTTATGTGAAGAAAGGGATAGAGAGCACTTTCTGTGGGGTATGTAACACGTCGAATAAAATGTGTGACAACATGGACACGGAGGCTGCAGTGGGGGTGGGAGAGCACTGTTGTGATGTTGTTCAGGCGTCATGAAGTGGTCTGATATTATTTGAAGATAAAATGTGATAAATTAAAGATGTGTACTGTAAACCCTAATGCATGCACACACACGCACACACACAGCAAAGACTTATCCAGAATAAGCCAAAAAAAATGATTAAATGGAATCATAAAAAATAGTTAAATTATCCAAAAAAAAGCAGTCTAAGAGGAAAAAGGATTGGTCAAATAAGAAACAAATCGCAGGATATATTCAAATCTAACTATTATCAGCAGTATCATTAGATGACAGTGGTCTAAAAACCCCACTTAAAAGGCATAATTTGTCATATTGAATAAGAAAGCAAACTCAACTATATGCTGCGTACCCCAAACCCACTTTAAATATAAAAACACAAATAAATTTAAAATAAAGAGATTGAAAAAACATGCCATGCTAACACTAGTTGAAAGAAAGCTGGAGAAGCTATACTAATCCTAGATAAAGCAGATTTCAAGCACAATGAATATGACCAGGAATAAAGGAGGTCGTTGTGAAATCCAAAAGGGTCCATTATCAAGAAGACATAATACAGACTGTTTATGCACCTAATAACCGAGCTTCACGGCACATGAAGAAAAATCCTTATCTGCCAGTTCCAACACCTGGGTCATCTTGGGATCTATCTCAGTTGATGCTCTTTTCTCTTAATAATGTGTCCCATTTTCTTGATTTTTGGATGTTGGGTGATTTTGCACTGTGTCCTGGACATTATGAATGTGGTGTGGTGGAAACTCTGGATTCTGTTATTTTCCACCAATGACTGTGTCTCTTGGTTCAGCAGGTAGTGATCTCAGCTGGTCTTGAACCCCAAACTGGCTCCTAGCTGCAGCTCCAGCCTCAGTTCAGATCTTCTGTTGTTAGCGGGTGGCTTGCGCATGTGTGGTTCAGTCCATCAGAAAGGTGGGGGCAGAGTCTGAAGTTTCCCCTGCACATTTCTTCCTCTTCTGCAATCCCCCTCCCTCTTCAGTGACCATGTCCAGGACTAGGTGGCTGGAGAAACTCAAAGGTGGGTTTGGAAGCAATTAACTGTTTTTCCAAGCTGTTTCTTTTCCTTTTGTAGGTTAAGGAGATGTAACCACCAGCCATCCTGAAACTGACCAAGCCACACCACAAGAGCTATGCCCATGACCTTTGCTTTATTTTTAATGCAAAGATCTCTCCAGGAGGAGCTTAGGCCTCATTATGTGAAAGCATGTTCTCGAACTGAGCCTGTGGAAGTGAATACCCACCTCTCCCTTTTGAATATTATTCCCCAACTGAAATAAAAGTTCCTGCTTCCCTTAGTTCTGGGACGCCATGACTTTGGAAATGATTCTTCATGGCCTCCTATTTTCTGCAAATACAGTTTACTTTGTGAGACAACTTCCACTGGTATAGTCTTATTTAACTCACCAGGAGGTGAGCCCACTTGGTTTGGTAACAAGCCCACTTGGTTCGGTAACAACCACAGCCCCCCAGTTTCATTTTTCTTGTTCTTGGGCTGTGAAGACTGTGGTTTTCCCAGAGCCACTGCCTCCCATGCCCTCCTCTGACTGCACATGGACCCAGACTGAAAGCCACAGGAATTCACTTCAAACTACTCCCCCGGAATCTGTCTGCTGCTGTTCACTCCGCAATGCCGTCAAGCGGCTCCTGGTTGCATTATGTACAGATTTTCTAGTTGTTCTCTGTGGGGGAGGCAGTGTGGCGTGATCTTACAAAATCATTACAGGAAGCAGAACCAGCAATTACCCGTCCACTTTTAGAACTGCCTTGTGCACGAACCTCACATCCTTTGCGTCCCAGTTGGAAAAAGCGTACGTTTCATCTGTTTCAAAGGTCGAGATAGCTTCACTGCAGGGGACTTGAGGAACAGATTACCATCTTCCAGAGGACATGAGTGCAGCATAGTGAACGGAACCACTGAATAGCGACAGGTGCACTAGACGAGGGTTGGGGCCGGCTACCACAGGAGGGAAGAGGAGAGGACGCTGGAGCCTATTCTGTTTTAGAGTCCCCATCTCAGCACAGCTGTCTGCTCCTGCCCAGAAGCCACCTCCCTTCCTTCTTTCTATGTCATTAGGGAAAAATAAAGCCAACCTCCTTTTCTCCCCCATCATCCCCACCAACCCGCCAGTCATTCAGTGTCAGCCTGACACCATGTCCACTGGTCAGAGTGGGCCCAGGATCCAAGGACACACCACTGAGCAGTCTGGTCTCTGCCTCACAGCTCAGCAGAGATAGTCGTGCTAACAGACGCCAGGTGAGAGGGAGATGGGTGAGGGTCAAGACAGAGGAGGTTACACCTGAGGGAAGTTGGGGGTCCCCCTTGTGCCACGGAAGGAGGGTGGTCCTCACTCTGCAGGCAGCAGGAGCTGGGGCACCGAGGAGTGTTGTTCCAGGAGCGTTGTGATCCGACTGCATTTCACTCAACATTAACAAGCTCCCATCCAGCCTCGGCCCTTGGCATGCCCAGTGCGTCTCCAGAGAGGGGCAGACGCGAGCCAGAAGGATCCTGGCAGCAGTATTTCCCTACCGAGTGCCAGGGGAAGGGCTGTGGACTTGGGTTTGGAGCTGAGAGGAGGTGGAGAGTTCCAGCATGGGAGGGCAGGGGTAAGCAGGGAATTGACGGGGAGCCCAGCCAGAGACATTACCAGGACAGGAAAGCGGGTGCAGCTCATGGTCTTGGGGGGCTCGGTGTTCAGGTGATGGTCTAAGGTCTGGAGCTCTCACCTGCACACTCAGTTCCTGTGGATGGGGTGGCAGGGCCCCAGAACCCTGACACACTGTTGTTAAGACAGTAAATCTTGTAACAGCAGCCACCGTGCATCGAGAGCACGCTCCTGCCGTGCTTCACTTGCACCACCTCCCCTTCTGACCACCTCCTGGAAGTGGGGATTCCTCTCCGTTTTTGGTGCGGGGCAGCCATCAGGGTGCAGCTTGAGATGAACACATGGGGCCCACGGGAAGCCTAGATGCAGAGCCACCTCCGCCATCCCTGACCTCAGAGGGTCAGCTTCCCCGTCTCCAACAAAGGGTTGACAGTACTGTGACCCTGTAGACCCTATGGGGTTGTCTGATGGTCCTGGTGAGCTGACAGGTTGACACGGTGGGAGGAGATGAGGGGGTTGCTGCTGGCTCTGCTGGCCACGCCACAGCTGGGACTCAGGGCCCGGACACGAGCTTCGTGGGGGTGCTTGCCCCCCAATACAGATGCGACACCGTGACTGGAGCCGCTCAAGAACTTGGTCCGGCCATGTGGCTCTTGAGTGGGGAGCAGCCAGACTGGCCACACTCGGACGCTCCTGGAACATGCGTGCAGAGCCTCTGCTCCAACTGTCTGCATCCTGGTCCCCTCGAGAGCAGCTATGGGACCCAAGTTCTCTCTCCTTCTTGAAGGTTTACTGCACTTGTCTGAAACTAGCAGACACAGTCAAGGCGGTGGGAAACGCTGGGCATAGTGAGGGGGACTGGGCCCACCCTCAGAATGAGCATGTGTGTGTGTTGTGTGCCACTGCTGGCTTAGGCATGCTTATAAGTGACTTACATGTGCGCACATGCACACACACACATGCACGCACACTCACAGCTCCCTTTCACCGGACGTGTTCCCCAGGGAATGCCAGCCCAGCCCCGGCCTGTGTCCAGATCTCTGTCACCCAGGACATGCAGCTGGAGGGCGTGAGCTGAGACAATTAGAGAGAAGAGGACAGAACCAGGAGAGGAGAAACTGTAAGTTCCAGGAGGTGTCAAGGAGAACAGTGCCCCATCTCTGAGGCAGAAGATGGGGCACTCTTGGGTCCCCTGAGGGCTTGGCCAAGTCACTTTCTAACTGAGGACTTGGGGTCCCCACAGCCTGTCCAGGGCCCTCTCCCTGGCTCTACTGAGAAAATACAGACCATTCTGGATGGCACCCACGAGGACCACAGTGAGACATATCTGCAGGGCAGCGGCCTGAAGCAGGCCCTGTTCAGAGGGGCCGGGAGACGTCACCAGGCTGGTAGAGGGGTGGTCTGGGAGGCTCAGAGCAGGATGTCAGAGGTGGTCCATGCCTCAGGTCCCCAAGGGAGAGGGATAGAGAGAGAGAGAGACAGAGACAGAGATAGAGAAAGGCAGAGAAAAAGAGAAGGAGAGAGAGAGAGAGATCCTTGACCTCTGAGTTGCTGCCTCCACCACTGGCTGGTGCCAACTCACACGCCATCCCACTTCCACCCACAACCCCCACGCCCACCCCAGGGCCAGCCACACCACAGAGAGGCCGGTTCCTGGTCACCTCTGTTCCATCCCTTCCGGACCTGACCCCAGTGCTGGGGAAAGGTTCAGAGAAGCGTTTACATGTCCCTCTGCATGACTATAGACTTCCTCCCCTCTCCCATTCCACAGGCCCACCCATGACACCCACCTTTGTCATTAGCTCGGGAGAGGATGCAAGATGAGAATCTCTGCTATTGTGTGGGGAGACTCAGTTTCCCGGGTTTCCCCCATGGACACATGTTCTTCAGCTGGGTCTGATTTTCTCCAGACAACCTGTCTTGTTAAGTATTTGGCCAGCCATAAGAAGCTGAAGGGAAAGTGCGGAGGGTGATTCTCTGTCTGCCCCCAACAGCCCTGAGCTCGGTCAGTCCCTCAGACCTGGCCAGAGGCAGCCCATCCCACAGTGCCCTCTCCCGGGGCATCCAAGGGCAGGCTCGGCACCAGCCCCACCCCGCTAGCTACTGCCATGACCATCGTCCTCCCTGGGGAGGCCTGGGCAGGACAGGGACCTTGGGGTGGGAGGCCTCCAGATCTCAGGTCTGGCACACCGCTTCCCAGGCTGCTTCCTCCTCTGACGGGGGCCCAGCACACGCCCCAGGAGACTTGGCAGCCGTCCCCAGGTCTATATCCTCCAGAACTCGTCCCCTTGGAAGGGGCCTCGCCCAGATGCCAGGTTCGGCTGGTTGGCCAGCCTCCTTTGGAGAAAGCCAGGCTTGAAGTGGCCCTGGCGAGACACCTGCGACCTCAGGCAGCGAGCCTCCTGCGTGTCCTCCATGGCAGATTTCTTCCCAGAGCCATGGCCTGGGCACTAGGAAGACCAGGCCTTCCTGACTCCAGGGAGGAGGCTGGGACCTGTGGCCGGAAGGGTTTGCCCAGTTAGGTCCTGGCCCCCAAGCCCTGCGGTGCCATCTGCCTGTCTCGGCACTTCTGACTCCACAGAGCCTTTCCTACACCTAGCCTGGCTGCAGTCGCAAAGTGCAGGCGTGGGGTGAGGCCATGGCTTTGTCTTTCCAGGAAGAAATGAGTCCCTGCACGTAGCAGCTGGCCCAGGCAGAGCCTTGAGCTTGAAGCCAAGTATACCTGTGGCCATCAGGGCCAGAGCAATGCTTCCAAGGCAGAGAAGCCGCCTTCAAGCTGAGTGGGAGTGGGGGAGAGGAGGGAGACAACAGCTGAATCCAAGTCAAGTAGGGCGGTGATGGAACTGCTGCAGCTGGGTGGCGCCAGCTGATCAGATCCTGGAGGGAGGGCGGGGCCTTCACTGAGGACCCCTGAGGCCAGCCCTAGGCCCTGGCATTCGATCATGAGCACTTGGCTTGTGCGGGGGTGTGGGGGGTTGAACCCAAGCCCGCAGGGTTCCCCGAGCTACCAGACAAAGAAGGGCCCATGGGAGATGTAGGCGAGGTGTGCAGGTGGCGCCTCCTAACTCTCCTCAGGTTCCCGAGAGTGGGAAAGAGAGAGAGAGAGAGGGAGAGAGAGAGCGATCCCTGACCTCTGAGTCTCTGGCTCCACCGCTGGCTGGTGCCAACTCACAAGCCATCCTTCTTCCAGCCATCAGCCCCACGCCCGCCCTCGGGCCAGCCCCACCACAGAGAGGTCGGGTTCTGGTCACCTCCATGCCTTCCCTTCCGGACCTGACCCCAGTGCAGGGGAAACGGGTTGGACAAACCTTTATCTGTGTCTCTGCATAATAATCATCTTCATCCCCTCTCCCATCACACAGGCCCACCCACGACATCCACCTTTGTCATTAGCTCAGGAGAGGATGCAAGTTGAGAATCTCTGCTATTGTGTGGATTGACTCAGTTTGCCGGGTTTCTCCCATGGACACATGTTCTTCAGATATGTCTGATTTTCTCCAGCCAACCTGTCTTGTTAAGGATTTGGCCAGCCCTAAGAACCTGCAGGGAAAGGGCGTCGGGGGATTCTCTCTCCCCCTTTCCTCCCCCTCTCTCTCCCCCTACCTTGCTCAGATATTTTCTCACAGAGCAGACCTCTTTCTTATCTTCTTCCTTTCTCTCTCCTCACTCTCCAGGGCTCCTTGATAATCCTTCATTTATTTATTTATTTATTTTTAATTTTTGTTTATTGCAGTAACATTGGTTTACAACATTGTATAAATTTTGGGTGTATATCATTATGCTTCTATTTCTGCATAGATTACATCGTGTTCACCACTCAAATACCAATTACAAACCATCACCACTCCTTTCTAATCATTGATTTGATTTCCTGCTTGACCAAACAGTTATTCATGAGAGTGTTTATTGGCTTATAAATTGTCTGATTTGTTTAAGATATGTTGGCAGTTAATGAACATTTTTGCGTGCAAGTTGGTTAAGGAACTGGATTTCAAATCTGCCCGTTCCTCTGATGAGCTACTGAGTCAGAATTTCTGTGGTTGGCCATCTATCTCACTTCTGGCGGCTTCAGGAATTGATTGCTATGTTGAAATTGCTTGCTGGACAAGGATAGGACCTAATTTTATAATAATATGCTTTCTTTGCTTTGGAGCAGGAAGTTTGATATTTATATGTGGGCACATGTGTGTGAATGCTCCAAACATATTTAATGATAAATCAAGATTAACAATATATATGATTCCTATATTGACAGTTTTTGGAGAAATACTGAGAAGTTAATTGAATACTCTTACTTTGGTTGTAGTTAGGTTCACTTTACTTCATATTTTTAAAATCCTTTTTCAAATATATGATACTATAATTGAACATATACATTTTACCTGCTAACCACCTTTTAGTCCATAAATATTTTGCCTTCAGATATGTGTACCGTTATACACATTCATATATAAAAGTTGCATATTAGTTGTGGCTTTACTTTTGTGAGCACGTGTATGGAATATCACTGACAATCCCCTTTCTTTCAGCATCTATGTTCAGTGTTAGTTTCCTATGTCTTCGTGGAATGTAGAGTAACATTCAATATTGAAAAAGTGATTTAAGTAACTTCAGTATAGTATAACTGCTCTATGTAGCATTATCTCTGTGGTTCTATTTTTAAATTTTGTACTTTGCTTTTTTTTCTTTTTTCCTTATTTTGCTCCATTTAAAGTAATTTTCCTTAGTAAACTTTTCTACACGATGTTGGATATATACATCTTTTTCACATTATATTTTAGAATTTTTTTTTCTGTTGAGGAAAATTGGCCCTGGGCTAACATCCATGATCATCTTCCTCTACTTTATATGGGACACCACCACAGCATGGCTTGATGAGCGGTGCAGAGGTCTGCACCCGGGATCCGAAGCCATGAACCTTAGACCACCAAAGCAGAGCGTGCAAACTTAACCACTATGCCACCAGGGTGGCCCCTATTTTACAATATTTTTAATTTAGAAATAAGAAGAACCCAGAATCTGAAGTCTTGCCTCACTGCCTCCTCAATGTTAGATGAAAAATTAATTAGTATATTACTTCTTTTCTTTTTCTCCAAATCCAGTGTCTCTTTTCTCCTAATCCAGTATAGATTAAGCTCTTGGTTCAAGATGGTTTTAAATTTTATGTACATTCTTTAAAGTAGTTTGTGGTTTGCATTTTTTAAAAATCGCATTAACACAAAGTACTGAGACAATTGTTTTAATTTTTCTGTGTTCACTTCTTTGGTACGGTGCTTTTTTTTTGAACCCCGTCAACCTCAAACTTGATTATGGATCTGAATTATCTGGAAAGCTTGTTAAAACACAGAAGGTTTGCTGGACCCCACCCCAAACATTCTGATTCAGTAGGTCTCAGGTGCAGACTAGCATCTCCACATTGTGATTCAAAGCTCCTCTGCCTAATATTCCTTATTTTTTCATTTCAGAGGCAGTAAAATCCGTATCTGAGTGTGCAGGCTGTCCCTACCCAATCATTTGATTTTTCACAGGTGTTATGCCACAATAATCTTCTTGTACTCCTAACTCCACCTCAGCATTTGGAGGCCCCAACTGACACAAAAACGTTCTTCATTTTTCTTCTGAAAGGAGTGGTTTATTTTCAGAAATGTGACACAGTCTGCAATAAGTTTAATGTGGATGCTGTTCTCTGCTCTTTAGACATTGCAATTTACTTATACAACACCTGCAATTTACTTATACAACACCTGCACCATTCTTCCTTGATCTCAGTATTTAATACTCTAACATTGGAAACACATGGGGCTTCTGGATATTCTGGACACTCTCCCTTCTTCAAGTTTAATTGATCATATCACACCTGAACTAAGTTGAACTAAAGTTGGTCATATCATGGCTTGTCACATGACGATCAGGTATATGTGTAGTATGTGTGCACCTCACAGATACAGAATGTTCCTGGAGTGTGCATTTCAATGATTCTTCTCCTAAAATTTGATTAAATATGTTCTAAATAGAGGTTCTTAGTTTCAGTTAAATGTACCTAATCCATACATACATTACTGTAAAATTTTCTATATCTTAAACTTATATTGTTTAATAGCGTGTAAGTTATTTCTATACTCCCAAGCTCACACGTTTGATTTTACAATTTATTTTCTTTTCAAGTTAAAGAAAGAATTTTTATTAAAAGAAAGAAATGCAAAGAAGTATCCAAAAGAATGAAATACTAGGAGTATGGAGGACTAGATACCACAAAGGGGTTTCCCTCCACATAATACTATCTTCCATAAAATATAATGTTATTGCATTCTTGAGTTCACATGATGTAAGCCAAGTCTCAAAGGACAGAAGAAGGAAATTGTAAGCACTAGACAAATTTGGATTCACCCAGTGGTCAAAGGACAGCATGATCCTCTAATGAAAGGATTTGTCTTTGAGTCACCAGTGACTTAAGGGAATGAATCTGGGCCTCTCAGATTAGTTGTGAGTCACACAAAAGTGGCATTTAGCTTGGTGTCATCTCACATGACTGTGAGCAGAAACCAGTGACATTCATCTCTGGAAGAAAGAATCTAAGCAAAAGCCTGACATTCTGTACACATTAAAATCAGACAAATATGAGCTCATAATCAAAGTTCTCCAAACAAATAAGGAATACATGCCATTGTCGATAAGAGTCATAAGACATAAGAAAATTAAAAATAAAACCATAGATTTAAACACTAAAACCTTCACTATTAGACTTAACAACTTCAAGATACAAAATAACTGTGTAGAAAAAATGGAACAACAAAAAATGGAATGACAAAATCAAAGAGGAGATTTTAGAAATGATATGACATATTTGGCAGAGGACCTTATAGAACTTTAAGAGATGAAAAATACATAAGTGTTGAGTTTTAAAACTTCATAGATGGGTTCTACAACAGAAGAGAGAATAGAAAACCAAATTTGCATTCTGAAGGAAATAGAATGCAGCATAGAAAGACAAGGAACTAAAAAATATGAAAGATAATTTAGATATGGAGATGATGAGAGAGAGTAAAGAAAAAGGAGAAATAAAGTACTGTACAACAAAAACAAGTGAGCCATGAGGGTAAAACTGAAAGTTAAAGGGTCTATAAATTTCTCAGGAGATGAGAAACTATATCCACTTCAGGCAATGTGGGCTGGTGGTAAAATAGAAGTAGAGAATATAACTCTCACCCAAATAGAGGAGATACAATAGAATATGGAAAAGAAGTATAAATCAATAAATTTTAAAGGGAAATAACATAATAAAACTTGTGGAAAATATAGAAGGAAAACATATAGATAATGGGAGCAAAAGAAGGACATAAATAATCACAACAAATGTAAATGGAATAAATTCTCGAGTTAAATACAGATTGTTAAATTTGATGTGACAATGATAAATTTAGTTGTATCTTGTTTACAAGACTTGTGAAAACTAAAATACATGGAAAACTAGAAATTCAAAACAGAATAGAAGATATAAAGATATGCTAGGAAAATATCAATCAAAAATCAACCCAAGGTAGCTATAATAATATGAGATAAAACAGATGAGGAGAAAAGCATCATTAGGAATTAAGTGGTTAATCCCCAATGGTATATAAATTCAAATTAGCATGAAGATATAGTCGTTATACTACACACGATATCATGTGAAGATAATATAGCCTCAACTAGGAAAGGAAGGAGGAGAAGGAAGAGGAGAAGAAGGAGAAGATAAGAAGAAAAAGTCGGAGGAGGAGGAGGAAGTACAGGAGAAGGAGACAGAGGAAGAGGAGAGGTAGACATAATATATCATCATAGTGAAGAATTTCAACTTTCCTCTGAGACAAAGAATAACATATATCTAATAATAGAGTATTTGAAAAACAAATTAGCAAGTTGCATTTAATGGATACACATCGAACCCTATACCCAAAAAGTGAAGAACATCTATTCTTCACAGGGACACGGGGAGCATTAACAAGCAGTGAGCATGAACTAGGGTACTAATCAATCCTTAAATAACAGAACACTTGAAATAAGTAGAAGTGACTGCTCTATTTTATTCTTGATGCTATTACAAATCCCAGGAAATAGAAATGCAGAGAAATTTCTTTGGCTTAGGTGTTATTTGTGTTTAGAACGTCTGTAGAAAAGATGAAGACAATATGGGCTATCAGGAATAGGTACCGTTAAAGATGTTAATGATTACTTTTAATTTTATATTTTTAAAACAAGAAATGGATGAAAAGCTTTTTAAACTTTACAATGCTCTCTCTCTTAGATTCCTAATTGTCGCTAGTCCTTTCAGTCCTTCTTGATTCTTTCAATTGTTCCTGCCTGTTGATGATTCCTCCTTCATTGGATCTCTGAAGTTCACCTTAGTTTCCTGGTTTTGATGGTGGGAGACGCACAGGTTTGAGGGGACAGAGGTTAGGCAATTTGATTGACACCCTTCTGTTGCACCATTCTCATCGTGCACATGTCATGCGTCTATGCTTGTCATGTATCTTTCAGTTGCAATTACTCTTCCTCCCCACGGGTTTCTCCAATCTCATGCTAATATTGTTGCTCTTCTAGGAAGGATTTAATGGTGTGCTCATATACACAAGCATTTTGGATCCTGAACCAAAGAGCCATTTACAAGTCTACTCTGAATGTGATCTGTTTTTCCATTCATTGTACTTTCTTCTGTGTATTTAACCAGTTTCATTCATGAGTGTGTAATTCAGTAAGGACATTCCACAGCTGGAGTCATGTTATTTTCTTTAGTTATAAATTCTAAGGCTTCAGGAGTGCCATCTGTTGCCACAGACATTCGAGTCAATAGCAAATTTATCTTAATAAAGTCATTGTATTGCATTTGAAGGAAATCATTTTGAGTATTTTCCCTAAGGATCCTTATCCCTCTATGCAGGTTTCAGTACAAGAACTACCAGTATGTTCTGGCCTTGGTTTTTGCCATTGAGGAAATCAACACTGGGATTTGATCTCTATAATGCCCTGCCCAGTGAAAAGACGACGTTGGAGAGTTCCCTGATTTGGTTCTCAGGGTTGGGCAAGGACATCCCTAATTACGACTGCAGGAGAGAGAGTAAGTCTCTAGCGATCCTTACAGGAACCACCTGGCAATTTCTGCCCAGATTGGAACACTGCTGGAACTGTACAAATTTCCACAGGTAAGACTGGGTGGGATGGGGAGAGATGAAACCACGTCTCCTTTGGTGCCATTCTCAGGGGCTTAAAAAGGAAGAGAGGAGGAGACTGGGTTTGTGCATCTCTCAAAGGATATGATCTCAAAGGCTCCGTCTACAGGACCTCGATGGAGTATGACATTTCCTTTCTTTGGAGTAGAGAGAAGGTTGACGGGGAAGGAGACAAAGCAGTTTCCTGGAACTCTGACTGATCTTATTTTATAGAAAGCTTTCAGGGAGTGCAAAGTGATTAGAAAATGAAATGAGTAATCGTCCCCTTCTACCACTCCAGGTGTTGCTGAACAGCCTTCAGGACTGAGAGTGTGATTTTTGCCAATCCCCTTCCTCATATTGCTTCCAATTGTTTTTTCCTTTTAGCTTACCTATGGTCCTTTTGATCTTACCCTGAATGATGATGAGCAGTTTCCATCTCTCTATTAGATGGCCCCCAGGGTCACATCTCTAGCCAGTGGCATGGACTCTTTGCTGCTTCATTTCAGTTGGATCTGGGTGGGGCTGGTCATCTCAGAAGAAAAGAAAGGTGTTGAGTTTCTCTCAGACTTCAGAGGAGAGATGGACCGGAATGGAATCTGTGCAGCCTTTGTGGAAATGACTCCTGTGACTGAAAGGTCATATTGCTCAAGGACATGGCCATACGATTTCCAAGTATAGGAAACAGAAGGGAATGTGGTTATCATTTATGGTGATGCCAACTCTCTGATAAGCTTGAGCTTTTCTACTTGGGAGTATTTATTGATGTGGAAAGTCTGGGTCACGACATCAGAGTGGGATTTTATCCACAGTGAGAGAGATTTCATCCTTGACTCATTGCATGGGACTTTCATTTTTTCACACCACCGTAGTGAGGTCCCTGGCTTTGAAAATTTTATCCAGACAGTTAACCCTTCCAAATATCCAGAAGACATTTACCTCACTATGTTGTGGTTTCCCTTTATTCCTTGCACGATTTCTGAGTCTTACTGTAAAACACTGGAGAATTGTCCACCTAATGCCTCCTTAGGATGGCTGCCTTGGCAGATTTTTGACACAAACATGACTAAATGGTGTTACAGTATGTAAAATGCTGTGTATGCTGTGGCCTGGAAGCTTCACAAGATGCTTCTTCAACATGCATAAATGCAGCCAATGCGAAGTGGGGAAAGTCTGGTGTTTTGTCCCTGGCAGGTAAATTCTCTTCGACTTAACAGAATGTACACTCATAAAAGTGACTTTCTTATGGTTCCACAGGTGCTCAATCCAAGAAGTTAGGATTCTTTCTCAAAGAAAAGCACAAGAGTTTCTATACTTGTTTCACTCTCTAAGAGGTATATCTAGTCCTGGGTAGTAAGTCATCTACAAGAAGGTTCTAGTGGCAACGAGAAATTGAGCTATGAGTCAATATCAATGCTTTGTGTTACAAAGGATCCCAATATCCTGCCTGCCTAACGTTTCAATAGGGAATATCCTGTCTTCTCCCATGAAGCTCCTCAGTGACAAGAAGAAGAGAACTTGTCCTTTATGTGCCTATCTGGTGCTGAACATCACAGTGAATTCTTTACATAAATGATCTCATTTAATTCTGCAACAACTTTAGGTATTGCTAACATTATTTTGCAGATTGATGGTCTGGGAAAATTCAGAGAGTGCATGAGGGTGGCTAGATTGGACTTTGTACTCGAGATTTGTCTGAATCCTATCACCACTGATCATCTTGATATTTTTGTCTTTAGGCATTTTCTCTTGAAACTAACTGATATTTTAGAAACATTATGATATTGTAGTTCTCCATATGATTTCATTTGCTTTATTTCATTGGATACTTGTAATAAAGGTACATTATGAAGCAAGGATTACAGACAATGAAAGGCTGTCCCCAATTCAGGGTTTTTCTCTTTAACACCCGGGCCCACTTCACCACAGGATGATGTGTCTCTTTTAGCTGTACCACTTTCTGAGGAACATAGAATTTAACAATCCTGCTGGTGACTCAGTGAATTTGGCTGATGAAGGAAAATCAGATTCAGAGTAAACTATTCTCAACTTTTGGAAATTTCCCGAAGGTCTTGGACTTAAGGTGAAAGTAGGAGAATATTCCCAACATGCTCCACATGGTCAAGAATTGTCTTTATCTGACGAGGTGATTGAGTGGGACACAGGAATTACTGAGGTGTGTTGAACCCAATCACAATTCCTTACTCCACACATGAATAACCAAAATCTTGTTGGGGTTTTGTGTCCTCTCAGATCTTCATAAAGGGCCACACATGGAAATTTAACAATTCACTTCCAACTGAAGTAATTTTTTCATTTACCAACAATCCAAGATGGAAGCAAGACCTTCATAAGCAAAAGATTGCAATTTGCTGAAGGTTCAGAAAGTGGTTAGTAATTTTCAGGAATAATTTTTTTTAAAAAAATTAAGTTGTGTACATGTTTTCTAGAGATAATGTTATTGCACACTTAGTACACTACAGTACAGTGTAAACATAACTTCTTTATGCACTAGGAAATCAAAAATTGGTGTGACTCACTTTATTGCAATATTTGATTTATTGCAGTGCTCTGGAAACAAACCCACAGTATTTCTGAGGTGTACCAGTGTTTTATATCATACAATAAGCATGGCGTCCAACCAATGAATTGGATTTAGGTATTTCAAGATTAAGTTTGTTAAGGCCCAATACTTTAAAACACTCTAGTTACTTGAAAATTAGGTAAAAGTCACAGCTATTACCAAGTGTTATCTGATTTTCTCCAAACTCCACACTCTGCATGCAGTGAGAGTTGCAGTCCGGGATTCAGGAAGAGCACTCAAGAGAGCAATGCTGCCTATTGTTTTGCTTGCATTCTCAGCCCAGAGAATGTGATTTCCAATGAGATAGGTGAGTATATGCCTTGCAGCGACATTCTCCACTTCTGTTTTTTTTTGAAGGGAAACATTTGTCCTGAGCTAATTAAAATCTGTTGCCAATATTCCTCTTTTATTATTGTCCTCAAAACTGTAGTACATAGCTATATATCCTAGTTGTAAATCATTCTAGTTCTTCTATGTGAGCCACCACCACAGCATGGCAATTCACAGAGAGATGGTGTGGTTCCATGACCAGGAAACCAACATGGGCCACCGAAGTGGTGAGCACTGAACTTTCACCACTAGGCTATGAGGGCTGGCTCTCCACCTCTCTTTTGTATGCACCGTTCTCCCAAAGAAACGAAAAAGCTCTGATGAGGACTGCAGGGTCAAAATGTTGCTTTCCTCCATTTAGTAATTTAACTTTTATAGCCAATAATATTTCCTCCCAAAATGATACTCTCTCTCTACCTTGAACTAGCTTGCTTATCTCATTTTAGCATCATTGCAGGCATTATGATCTCAAGGAAACCCTTTACTACCACTCCACAGTAACTAACTTAAATCTCTCTCATGGAATCTAACACATGGTATTGTAAGTCCTTACTTTTCATCTTCTTTAAAGCTACATTTAGATCACGTTGAACAAATCCTTATTTTTCCAGTGTCTGGTGCTGTTCTTGGCACAGAGCAGGAGCTCAGAAAGGTTGTGTTTGATTTAAGAAGTAAGTATTTCCATGGTGTACAATGAGCTTATGGTACAGCTTGGTTTCTGATCTCCTCGAGTTCACAGGTGAGTAGGGGAGACAACATGCAGTGATGTGAATTCAAGGGGGTGACATAGGGCTGCAATATAGGTACGCAGAGACCCATGGGATGAAATAAGTGATAGTATATATGTTTGTGGGGAGGGAAGTGTCATGGACTTATTCATAGAGGCAGTAGCATTAGTATTATATCAGACAAATGAAGGCGGATTAAATTCTTGGTAGAATTCTTAGAAATGGCAGAAACTGGCAAATTAGCCCTGCATTTAATATTCTAGGGAGCTGAGAAAAGGTTCAACATGACTAGAACACAGACACTGTGGGTTTGGGAGTTGGGTCATGAAGTAAAAGAGGGACAGAAAACCAACACTGAAGACTTTCCATACAATAATTAACATCTTGGAATTACTCAGATTTATGATATTAAATGGTGCAATGCTGGAATCCCCCCAATGGTGGCATTATCTAATTTTATTTTTGTGATTGATATGAAGCTTAATTTCACAACATCTTTTGTATAATTTCAATTTATTTGAAATGTACTGAGATTGATGATATAGTCTAGCATATCGTCAATTTGGATAAATGTATTTCCAATTAAAAATACTATTCATCAAATCTTATGGGGTGGAATTAAATCTATCCTTAAAGAGAAATGTATAATCCTAGATTATATATATTTATATATTACTGTGTATATTTAAATAAAGTAAGGTTGAATTTCTAAGTTCTAAGCATTCATCACAAACTATAAAAAGAGCAGAAAAGTAAACACAAGGAAAAGAGAAAACACAAAATGATAAATATTAGAGGAAGTGTTAACAAAATAAAAGACAAACATCAAAAGGATAAATAAAACTAAATTAGATTCTAATAAATGACAAATATGCTCAACAAAATCCTATTACTAGTGTTCAAAAAAAGAGAAAAATTGCAACAAAATAATACCAAGGCTGAAAAGGGAGTAATCTGTGCAGATCATATGGAAAATTTTTAACATGAAGAAAACATAAATAACATCATGTTGATACAATGAAAATTTAGAGGAAATTCACAAATTTCTAGGCAAATAAAAGTTACCAAACTGCCTAAAGAAAAAATGAAAAATCTGAATATTGCCATACCTATTACAGAAATTGAGACCATCCTTTAAAACATTTCTACAAAATTTTATTGTAAGCTATTTATTTGGTACAAAGTTGATGAATCTGCCCAAATATTCAAGAAAAAAATATATACATCTACTCAAACTCTTCCAGAGAATAGGAAAAACTGAAAACTTTTTGAATCACTTTGAGAGACGAGATTAACATTGGTACCAAAATCTAACAAAATCATTGCAGGAAAGGAAGTTAAAGGCCACTCTCTTTCTTGGATTAAATTCATTTATACTAAAAAAAAATCAAATCAAATCAAGGTTCCAAATCTAGCCATATTTTATAAGAAGGACATATCATGACCAAATTAGGTTCATTCAATGTAATTCAGTACACTAATCTCTGAAAAAAAGAGAAATAATAATCTCAAAAACTGTAAGAAAAACTAGTAAAATTAAACACCTATTCATATTTTAAAACAAACAACAACAACAGAAACAACAATCACCAAATCAGGAACAGAAGGAAACTCTCTTATTCCCATACACAGTATTCACAGAATGGAAATTTATGGTGCACTGTTGAAAGCAAGGATAAGAGTAAAATGTTCAACATCACTGCCTCTATAAGCCGTTAGGCTGGAGGTCTTGCCTGATACAATATTGGAAGGAAAATAAATAAAGGAATAATTTACTTCAAAGGAAGAAGTAAAATTGATGTTATCTTCAGATGATATTATGGTATAAATGTAAAAACCATATAAATTAAGGTATTAACTGAATTTATTGGTGTCTCAATACAAGGTTAATATAGAAAGTTTTGCTTCCATCTACCCATCATAAGCATTCAAAATTTAAATTTTAAAAAATGACATTTACAACATCTTAAAGTATGAAGTACCTAGAAATAACTTTAATGAGACTTTCAAAAGATTGCTGTCCATAAATTTATAGAACAGCATTTAGAAAAATGGAGGAAGACTGAAAGAAGTGGAGGGATAAATCAAACTTGTGACTGAACAGACTCAAAATTCTACAGATATCAAAATTGTCCAAATTAATCTACAGCTTCCACAAAATTGCAGCTAAAATGATGACCCGTTCTGTGGAAATTACAGTTGATACAATTCTTATGGAAATGATAAAGGAAAAACTTAGCTAAGAAAATCTTGAAGACAATGAATAGAGTGGGAGGACTTACTCTACCTGACATCAAGTATTATACCATCACAATAGAGGAGGTTCATCAAGAGGATAAACAAGAAAATCAACGGAACCAAACGGTAAGTTCAGATACAATCTGCTCATATAGGGACTCACGTATAGACGTCTGATTTACAAGGAAACACTGAAGAGGAGTGGGAAAATGAAAGACTTTTCAATAAACCATGTTGGGTAAATTGGCTGTCTTCATGAAGAAGACAATGACTCGCCAACCCTAACTCACACCATCCACAGAAAACGTTATCAGGCAGATTGTAGTTCTAAACGTGATAAGTGAGAGAATTTAAAGGGACCTAAAGAGGAAGGAGCAATGCCCCTGTAGAAGGAAAAAGCATGTATTGATACCTGCAGGGATGAGTGGGCACGGAACACTTTCAGAACCACATGAAGATTTGGGAATCTTAAAAATCAGAGCAGAGGTAGTAGAGGTAGGCAAGACCAAGGTTATACAGTCTTTTTGGTCTTCCCAAGAGTTTGTCGGATTTTTTAATGGAGGATAAACATGATCCCACTTACATGTAGAAGTATCACTTGTGATGCTGGACAAGGGCAGTGAACCAGAGTAAAAGGATCTTATGATAACATAGGAGAGAAGTGACTAAAATGTTAACAAAAGTGGTGGAAGTGAAATCAAGATGAAATGTTTTGGAGATCATTTTAGATGGTAGAAAGGGTCTCATTTTGAAACTCCCATGGAGTGAGGTCTATGACTTGGTCATCTCTGTTTCCGTAGAATGTAGCATATTATCTGGCTCATGGAGGTTTTCCAATAACTGCTTGCTCATTGAATGAGTAAATCTAGGCCATAGCTTACAGGGGTATAGCTAAGAACAACAGGGAGGACATTTGGTTTTCTGCTGAGAAAAAAGTGCTTTCATGAATATGCAAGATAAATACTGAGAAGGATAATAGCTTTGTTTACTTAACCAGAAAGAAGATGGGCAGTATTAACTAGGAATGGTTCTCTGCAGAGCATTCTGTTATTTGGTGCCTGGAGCAACAAAGGAAGACAATTGGCTAAACTTACTCAATGCCTTCTTTGGGGGCATGCAAATGAGAGAGAATGACTGAACCTGGGCTGAGGACACTTTGCATCTCTCCCCAGACATGGATCAGTGTGTGAAGTGTGCAGATCATCAGTATGCCAACAGAGGGTGTGATTGCTGCCTCAAAAAAGTTGTGACCTTTCTGGCTTATGAGGACCCCTTAGGGATGGCCCTGGCCTGCGCAGCTCTGTACTTTTCTGTCCTCACAGCTGTGGTGCTGGGAGTCTTTCTGAAGCACCAAGACACTCCCATAGTCAAGGCCAATAATCGGACTCTCAGCTACATCCTGCTCATCTCCCTCACCCTCTGCTTCCTCTGCTCCTTACTCTTCATTGGTCGTTCCAAGACAGCCACCTGCAGTCTTCATCAAATCACATTTGGAGTTGTATTTACTGTGGCTGTTTCCAATGTCTTGGCCAAAACTATGACTGTGGCTGTGGCCTTCAAGTTCACTGCACCAGGGAGAAGGATGAGGCAGTGGTTGGTGTCAGAGGAACCTAACTTCATCATTCCCATCTGCTCCTTTATCCAGCTGAGTCTCTGTGGAATCTGGCTGGGAACCTCTCCTCCCTTCATTGACACAGATGCACACTCTGAACACCGCCACATCTTCGTCGTGTGCAACAAGGGCTAGGTCACTGCTTTCTACTGTGTCCTGGGATACCTGGGCTCCTTGGCCCTGGGCAGCTTCACTGTGGCTTTCCTGGCCCGGAACCTGCCTGACACCTTTAATGAAGCCAAGATCCTGACGTTCAGCATGCTGGTGTTCTGCAGTGTCTGGGTCACCTTCCTCCCCATCTACCACAGCACCAAGGGCAAGGTCATGGTGGCCGTGGATGTCTGCTCCATCTTGGCCTCCAGTGTGGGGCTATTATGCTGCTACTTTGCTCCCAAGTGCTACGTTATTTTCCTAATGCCAGAGAGAAACACATCAAATGTGTTAACGAATAAAACACATTCAGCGAGAAAATAATTGAAATGTAAGTTATTTTCATAGGTCACAAGAACTTGCATACACTTGAAAAATAAACTACCACATTTTTGCAGATCCACTTTAAGTACCATCTAAACTTACCTTACATCTCCACTTAATTTTTTGCTTTATGTTTGTTTTGGCTTTGTACAATTTTCCTCGGGCATTCAAATGAACAAATACAAAAGCATTCATACTAATTCTCCTCTAAAATTATGTGTGAAAGATTGCGAAAATGGCGACACATTAGTCTTCTCCCACTGTCTGTTTGGTCGTAGCATCCCACGTTGACTCTGGGTAGACTTGGCCTTGTAACTTGCTTTGGCCAATGAGACATTAACAAATGACATAAGCAAAGGCATGAAAACCACTTGCTCATTGTTTGTACTTGTCCTTCTCTGGCTGCCCTTGGGATGCCTGAGGCCATCAATATGTGAATGAGTCTAGATAGACTGCACATCTCCATTACTCCAGGTGACTTCAAGTCAACAATCAGATATGTTAGTAAGGCCGTCCTAGACCAGCCAATCCCAGCTGAGCCACCAATAGGTCCAGATCAAAATAACTGCCCAGTTAGCCCACAAAATCTTGAGAAAAAATAAACTATTCTTATTTGAAGCCACCAAATTTTATGTTGGTTTGTTATACAGCAGAAGCTAACTGATACATTATGCTACCATTTATATATGTTCCCTCATTATTTGTGTAATTATCACAGATTTCTATTTCTTTATCCAATATCGTAGACTAGAATATTTTTCTCTAGATTAAGTCTCTGAAAGAAAATCAGAGACCATATCACGTTCCATTTTACTTTTTCTCCTTCCACTTTTCAACCAGACATCTTTAAGCATATATATTAAGAATATCTTCACTAATTTTAAAATTATGGATATTCTTCTATATTGTCATCCACCACTGTTATACACGGGGGATTTTTACTTTTAATTTTAGCCCTATAATCCATTTGGAATGATTTACTTATGAATAATGTTAGTTGATGGTCCATTGTTTTATTTTACAAATGGATATCTTTTAGTCTATAAAACAAACACTACATCATTTTAAAAGTTGATTTGAAGCACATGGAATCTGAATAATGTTTGGAAAATTGATATCTTTGAATCACTGTTTTCAATCACAAGTATAGTATATCTCTCCATTTAATCAGAGCTTTTACACACTTTGTATCTCTTTATAATCTTCTTCATATAACTAATGTGTAGTTCCAGTTATTTTAACTACTTACCTTAAATAATTCATTGCTCTTAGGAATGGAATAATTGTTTACATGTTTAAACTAATTCTTGCTCATGTAACAGTATTTTCGATGTTTCATATAGGAATCTAGCTTCCTTATACATTACTGTACTTATTTACCAGTTCTAAATTTTATGTTATGTTCCACTAAAATAATAGATTTTCTCTTCTTCTCTAATATTATTTACCTCTTATTCTTTTGATTCTCATTTTCTCATGACTGTGCTCTCCAATGCCACACTGATTCACAAGTTTTTCCAGGAGCATTTTCCTCTTCTTAAGTTTAGCGTAAACATCAGATAAATTCCGTGTTAGGGCAGAGCAGGCATCTAAGGGAGAAAAAGTAAAAACGTGAAGGGGAATCATTTCTGCCTGGAAATCAACAGACTTGCTTCTCTTGGCTGTTTGGAACTGGAGATCTGATGACAATGTGGCCAACTGAGAATCAGAGGATCTTTCTCTATTCCCAGGAATTAGTCTTGGTCAAATCTCTCAACCTCTTTAGAACTCATTTTCTTCACCTGTAACATGAAGAGTTGGACGAGTCTTTTTGAGTTCTGAAATCCAGTGACTCCAAGATACCCTTCACCAAGATGCACTTGACAAAGACCAGAGAGAACTTTTAGTTGTCTTCTTCTGCATCAACATTATTATCCATATCACCCCTTAAAGACATATCAAATGTCTACTTTCGCATGACACTGATAAAACAGGTTCCATACTAAATCGCTGTTCATTGGGATAACAAATCAATAGTTAATTGTTTAGAGGTAAGTATAGAGATGGGCCCTGCTGGAAACAGCAATCAATGGGCCAAAAAGTCTTGCTTTATGTTACAGCAAGGCTGTGGAAACACTCCCTAATACACCAGAATGCTTAAGTACTTAGAAAGTATGAAATAAATGGGAGCCTTGTATCCATGGTTATGAGCTAATAAGGATATGATTTTTAAAATTTTGTTAATGATGCCATTTGCCTGCTATGGGGCTGTTCTCTGGTGAGTAAAGAGCAGATGTATTCAAGGCCACTTTCATTCTTTTAATAAATATTTACTCAGTGCCTTTCACTTGCTGCACGATAACAGTGATCTACCCTAAGAGCATTTATATTCTAGTAGGGTGACACAGACCATAAACAAAAAGAGAATCTGGAGGTGATCAATAAAGTTACATATACATCAAACTTTTTTCATTCTGGACTATTATTCACCCTTTCCCTTCTTTGACTGTTTACCAGAAGTCTAATCATGGACTTGAAAACCCAGAAAGCATGGGTCCCAAGTTTCTTCTCACAACACCCCTGTTTCAAAGACATAGTGTTTATCATCTGACAGTATGTCTCTTTAAGACTAAGTTCCTATGAATCAGCATTATTTCATCACTTTCTTGAGAGGACCAATGATATTATGAAGGGGAAAAAACATATCATATGGGATTTATACTTGAAATGATGTTTCCACTCTAATTGTGTTTTTAATGTGGTGTGATTTGGGGAAAGTCAGTTACTCCTTCAGAGACAGTGGTAATAATACCCTGAAAAGCATTCTATAGAGATTAAATGAAACAAAGTATGAGAAACTGCTTTGTAAATTGCAAAGCAATCTATTTCAGCTCATTTTTTCTAATAATATTTTCACTTATCCAATCCTTTTTGACTCTAACAAACCTGCCTAGACTTTTATCATTTATTCAACAATAATAATGGGTCAAAATGGTTGAATATTAGAAATTTCATATGGTTCAACTTAATTAATAGGCCATCACAATATTTAATTTGGTTATAATTACAGTGAAATTTTTCATGATGCCTTATCATGTGCCAGGAACTTTCTAGGCATCTGACATGTATTCATTCATTTAATCCTCACAACAATGCCATGGAGACAATACTATTAACCACTATTGTATGGTTGAGGAACATTAGAGGTTATATAATTGACCAAGATCACACAGCTAGTACCCGGCAGTTTACCTCCAAAATCTATTTTAGGGATCCATTAGAGGTTGTGGCGCTTACATTGTAAAAGGATCACCTTGGTTCCTGGTTGGTGAATGTATCAGAAGGGACTAAGGAAGAAAGCACATGGCTACTGAAATGATCCAGGCAAGCAATTCTGAATACAGGATTTCCTTCCTTTTTAAGGCTGAATAATATTCCATTGTATAGATGCCCCAGATTTTCTTCATCCTTTCACCCATGGGTGCACAATTAGGCAGTTTCCATCTCTTGGTTATTGTGAATAATATTGCAGTGCATTTTGTCAAATGATTTCCTGGCACTTAGTGAGTTTGAAAAAATTCTTATACACATTAGTTACTGTAATGAATTACCTTTCTAAATGTCTAAAGTTTAAATATTTGTCATTCTACAGAAATACCTTACCTAATCATGATTTGTGTCGTTATCAGTTCATGAATGATCTAAGATTTTTGTACAAAACATTGTTATAATGGTTTTTTTGGTATGTATTCAGGAACCTTATATAATATGGGTTTTCCCTGATTCTTGATTTTTAGTAGAGTTTTCTAGTAAGCCTTTGGGATAGGAAGCATCTTCGTAGATGTGAGGCAGACAGCAGAAAAATAATAAAATGATTGTTATATTTAATTATATCAAAAGAAAACTGTAGTTTTGCTAAATTGTTTTTACACAGCCTTTGCTTATTTGTAAGAGTGACACATATCATTTTATTAATGAAAAGAAAATTCAATAAACAATTTTAACATAAAACAATATCTATTGAGAACTTATATGAAAATTTTAGCAATATGCTGTCACCAATTTCCTCATCTGCAAAATGGAGATAGATAATACCATCTTCCTTATGGGTTGCTGTGAAAATACTCAAGAGTAATGTATGTAAAATGCTTATCAACACGTGGGTTGGAAAGTGATGCCCGATTCATTTTTCCACCGGGATGATGACAGCTTTTTTAATGCTTGAAGTCTGTAGTTTTCAAAATACGTTCTACTCTTGTAAAGTGAATCCTTTTTACAAATTCTTTGTAGAGTTAGATGATCCCTTTGGAATACAAATTGAGGCTTCCGTGTGTGTGTGTGTGTGTGTATGTATACGCACATCTCTCAAATAATACTCCAAGGCTTATAATGAAAAGCTACTTTCCCCACTCTTGTCTCGGGTTCCAAAAACAACTTCTTTAATTTTCTGCTTGAAAATCTATATTTCTAAATTAGCTACTCATACAGCTTTTTCATTTTTCAGCTTTTGACTATTTATAGTTTATTTCTTCTCTGAAAAAAATCAGCACAAAGTGTTCTTACATAGGTTAAAAACATAATTCCCCTTGCCCAATATAACTATTTAATGAATTAAGATAAATCAAAATTCAATGTCTACTGTTTTATGACATCAGTGTTTACCATTTTATAGCATACGAATCTTATCCAGAAATGTGCTACGTCAGATAGTATGAATACATTTTCTTTCTCATTTTCCTTTGACTTTTTTTTTTTTTTTTTGTGAGGAGATCAGCCCTGAGCTAACATCCGCCAATCCTCCTCTTTTTTTGCTGAGGAAGACGGCCCTGGGCTAACATCGGTGCCCATCTTCCTCCACTTTATATGGGACGCCGCCACAGCATGGCTTACCAAGCAGTACTTCGGTGCGCGCCCGGGATCCGAACCAGCGAACCCCGGGCCGCCGCAGCGGAGCGCGCGCACCCAACCGCTTGCGCCACCGGGCCGGCCCCTTCCTTTGACTTTTTAAATGGTAAAATTCTCTTGTTTCTTTGTTGTCTTCCTATGGATTCATCACTGGTTCATCTCCTTCCACCAGAAAATCAAATCTCTTCTCATTAACTTCTGATGCATGAGACAATTCATGGGCTTCAGGTTTTGCTTGGGGAAATCCCTCTTGGGCTTGAACATATACACAGTCCCACATATACACAGTATGTCTGGAAGGATAGAGGAGGAAAGGATGTTTATCTCTGTGCAAAAGTACCAGGAGACAGTGGTAGAGTGAGAATATTTGAAGTTTTCTTATACGTGCACCTACGACGTAGGCCTCCCTCCCCCCAGATTTTTAAAATTAAAATAGCGTTATATCCTTATCCACCGGCTTGGGACAGCAAGTTGTAGAGAAATGTGAATATATGATCAAATTTTTTAACGAAATTAAGAACAGCAAACGCACAAAAAATGTAGAATTCTAAATATGGGCACATCATTCTATGAGGCTGTGTCAAGGTGGGGAAAGGAATGAAGAACAGCTGTTCAACATCCAGCTACCTGTACAGTGTAGGGGTCCACGGAAAGCCTCGCCTCCAGCCACGCCCCTGTAGCTGACTTCCTCCCCCTGTGAAGTCTGCCTTAATTATTCCAGCCACACCCCCGCCTCTTCCCGCCCCTGGAACTGGTCTCAGCCCACAACGTTCGTGCCTGCCCCCGCCCACAGCCTGGTCCAGGCTCATTGCCCTGCCTGCACCCTTATTCCCGCCCATAGAACTGCCTTCCCGGCCTGCTGTCACTCACAGCCTTTTCCCCGCCCACAGCCCGCCCCTAGAACTGGTTCCCGCACACTGCTCTGCCCCTAGATTTTGTCCCTGTCCCTAATGCTGATCCAGCCCGCTTTCCAGCTTCTCACTCACTCTAGAAACTAGACACCTCCCCCGAGACTGAGGTGCGTGGCCTCGCCCCGCCCGCCGCCTCAACCCGCAGCCCCCAAACGTTTGTCCTCCACGAACGCCCGCCCGAGACCGGAACAGGAAGCGCGGGCGGCGCCATGGATGGAGCGGGCGTTCTCTGCGGTGTGTTCCGTCTTCTCGGTGTGGACGGAATTCCCGTGGACGTTCGACCTCAGAGGCGGGGCTCGGTGAGCGGCGGGCTGTCCCGGCTCCAGTCGCGGTCCAGGGGGGGGCCTGGGCCGTGGGCAGCCCCGTCAGGGCTCGGCGTCTCTCCATCCCCCAGCAGCCCCGTTTCCCCCTGGCTGTTTGCTCAGGGCCCCCGAGGCTGCTGTTCCTCCTGGCTCCGGGCGCCGCCGTCACCTCCTCTGAGTCCCCGTCACCGTCCTCCGTGTGATTTTGTCCCCAGGGGGCTTTAGCCGCTTCTGGAGGAGATGTTTGGGTCGTTACAAATGGGGCGCTCCTGGCATTTAGGGGAGGAGGCAGGGATGCTGCTCAGCATCCTCCAGGGCCCAGGATGGCCTGACAGATAATTATCCAGCCCCAAATGTCAGTTGTGTCAAGGTTGGGAAACCTGCTCCAAAGCCTGAAAATCTCCCGAGCCATGAATGAACTGTGGAAATTGTTGACAAGTCAACGAGTCACTTACAGGGTCCCTAAATAACAAGCTTGTTTAAAGGGTCCAGAGTCACCAAAAAGTCTCTGTCCAGCCAAGTGAGTTGAGCGACTCAAGTGCACACAGCACGAAGATGCTTTCTCCCATCTCGGGGAGCAGCAGGTGGCTGGATAGGAATCGGGAAAATCCAGCCACAGCCAACAGTTACAGTTAAATCAGTAAATACAAAAATAGAAAAGTGAATGGGGTTGGCCTTTCCATCCAACACCCTATAAAAGGCCTCAAAAGCTTGTTTGTGCTTTTTATCCCCCCTCAGACACGAAAAGCATCCGTGGAGCTCAAGTTTGAGGTGAAACCAGGCTCAGCGTCCACCTGTCCTCGCTGATCCATGGATTTCTGTGTGACCAGGTGACTACCCTGTGGACCTGGTACCAACAGGTTCCGGCAGCCTCCGCTGTACAGAAGACCTGCTAGTGAGCTTTCCTGGGCTCGGGTTGTCACCACCTGGAGTCACTGACAGTGAAGGTGTCTTGAGAAAAATTATTGATATTTAATGGATGGAAAAATGGTAAGCGGTGTGTGGTTCTGTGTGGTAAATATTTCAGTAAGTACAGTTATATGCAAATAAAAACACATGAAACAAACCTAAATAACTGCAAATGTGTATTATAGTAGAAAATATAGATTTACTTGTATTGCATAATACTCAAAAGTCAGGATTTATGTATAATATAAATACAGAAATGTTTTGCATGTGTATGTAGTATTAGAAGACATCCCATGAAATATTAGCAGGGATACTCAGCAACATTCCTTATACCCATTCAATTTGATTTCTAAAGTCCTATAAATCCTCCACATAAATTTGAAATAAAGGAGCATTCAGGGAAAAAGGTGATTGGAACTTCTTTGTATTAATAACAAATTTAAAATTGAATTTGCCAGTAGCCAGATTCATTTTGAGCATTTTTTTCTTTATGACATTTCAAATCATTTGGAGGAGTACTAAGCAACACTGTAGATTGAAGGGAAGGGCGCTAGTCTCCAAAAAGACTGTCCTCTCCACCTTGTCATCTAAAGGGAATTAACTTTGTTTCTTGAAACTTTTCTGAAATAACGGTCTGGTGATTCACGTTGCAGAGAATCTTGTTAAGTAATTTTGTATTTAGTTGTTGGCCTCTACTAATTGTGTGTGTATGTGTGTGTGCCTTTTTCATTATAGCTTTCCTGTGATGTTCTTGAGGGGAATGTGTGCTTGTCATGCAATAGATAGTCTTTGAGTGTATAATTAATGGTGACCAACCATCCTCATTTATTCAGGACAGTGGCGTTTTCCAGGACACAGGACGTTTAGTGTTCAAACAAGGGCAGTCCTAGACAAACGGGGATGGTTCCTCATCTCATGAGCCAGGCCCTGGGACACATGCATGGGGACCTGGAGAACCAGAGAGACCTTGTCCAACCTCCATGGAATTTACATTGTATTTGGGAATTTAGATTTTGAAAAGTTAATGATGAGAGTGATGTGGGAGTTTGTCACAAGGGGAATCAACATGAGGGGGCAGAGAAGCCCTCTTGAGAAGGACTGATATTTAGCTTGAGAGCTAGAGTTGGGACTGGATTTAGCTGGTAGGAGGGTTATACTGGAGTGAGGGTGTGGGAGTGTGTTCAAGAGAGCGTTTCAGGCAGAGGGACCCGCATGAGGACACCCCTGAAGCAGAGAGCCTGGTGTGTCCATGAACTGAGAAGAAGGATGGCTGAGCCAAGTCAACACAGGGGGAGGGGTGTGAGCCACACTGGTGAGGGGGGACAGGCAGGACCAGATCAGTGGTGACATGGGACTCTGTTCTAAGACCAGTGGGAACACTCTGGAGAGATGCGAGTAGAAGGATGCTGTGATTAGCGTTTGGTCAAAGCATGTGGGTTAAAATGGACTTCATGGTTAAGAATGAAGACTTAATAGGCAAGATAGGAGGTGCTGGGAATAAGATTAGGAATAAGATGATTGTTCCCTAGGCCTGAGTGATGGCTGTGGAGTAGGAAAGAAGTAGGAAGAAAAGACCATGGAGTGTAGAACCGAGAGAACATAACGGTACTTTCTTGCCTGCATGTGTCAGATGATACAGGGCACTGACTGTTCTCGCTGTTGTCTGTGCAGACCTGCAGGTGCCCCCTCACCCAGTTCTGTTTTTTCACCCCTCTTTGCCACTCACAGGCCCCCCCTCCACATCCTAAAAAAGTCAGGCCTTACTTGTGAGGGGGTTGTCTCACACGGGAGACACCTAGGAGAACCCCTGCAGGCATCAGAGCAGCCCCTTGAGCATTTCCATCACCTTCCTCCCTTCCCCTCTCTCGCTTTCTACACCCAGAATGACCCCTGCTCAGTATTGCACAGCCCCATGATCTTCCTCCCCCAGGCTTGAGAAGGGTGGGGTAGCCGCTGGCGTGGACATCATCTGCACCTTCCATTCTGACCCTCGCAGGTCCCGGGCTGGACAGAGAGTGACTCTACAGGGAGCTGAGCCATGAGACTCAGCACGTCACCCACCTGGGCTCCTTCACCCTGGACTGGGACAGCCTCTACGTCAGTGGTGAGGGGCTGTGCTACAGCCACGCTGTCTGTCCCAGTCTGAGTTCTGTGTTCCCTCCATTGCTCTAAAGTGAGCTATGATCCATCTCTCTATCCTCCTGGTCTGGGTTCAGTCTTCTCATCACTGTGTGATCACTGGGTCCAGCCACCTTCCATCCCATTGCCTTCCCCCTGAACACCCCTCCACTCGTCCCCTCTGCTTTCCCTTCTGTTTTTCCCACAAAGGTCCCTACATCATTCCTCTCCCTTAATGTTTTATGTTCACCCCAACTCTTGGTCAGCTCCTCTCGCCTTCTCTCCACAGGTTACACCTATGGAGACGTGGCGTCGACTACCACCAGTGAGTATTCCTTGCCTTAATCTCCTGTGTCCCGTCTGCATTTGGGGTTTGGGAGCACTTGTTCTCCTTCACCTGCTGTCCCTGGTGAGGGAAGGACCTGGAAGGGCCCTAATTCATCCCTTCTCTCCCTCCCGTGTTCTAGTGGAGAGTCCCAGCCCAGTGTGAGAAAGCCTTAGACACAGACATGTTCTCCACCACATTCTGACCCCACATGGTTTTCACTTTAATTCTCCTAAAGCCCCGCCCTTGGGTCTCCTTTTCCAGGTATCCCATCTATCTGCCCATTTTTCTGCCTATCTGTCTCTCCTCCGAGTTCAGTCACTCTTGTTCACTTAT
Organism: Diceros bicornis minor; assembly: GCF_020826845.1. Lineage (NCBI taxonomy): Eukaryota > Metazoa > Chordata > Mammalia > Perissodactyla > Rhinocerotidae > Diceros > Diceros bicornis. Next base: position 751,013 of record NW_026691418.1, read on the forward strand.
CTCTCTCTCGGGCTCCTCTCATCCACAGGCTTGCTCATCCCTCTACTCACACAGTCACCCATCACGTCACTCTAATTTATGCTTCACCTGTGAATGGTGGTCCTGAGACAGCCAGTGCTGGAGCCCGTGTGAGCCTCGGGGCTCCTCCCACTCTGTCCCTCCTTGATGACAGACTTATCCACAGCTCCCGAGCCGGCCAACACATCCCTGCATACTTGATCATCACCTGTGCCACCAGAAGCCACCACAGGTAACTGGGGGTCCCTTTTCCTTCCCAGGAGAAGCTCTCTGGCCCCACTCCCCATGAGCCAGGTGTGATCCAGGGGCTGGGAAGCCAGGGTGTGATTTTCTGGTTTTAGGGTAATCATGCTGATCACAAAGATTATACCAACGATTCAGTCTAAGGCCAGCCCTCAGAGAGCCCCTAGTCTTGTGAAATTAACACACCATTATAATACAATGTGGGAAATTTCGGGGAGAGGCACCTGTCATAATTTGCAGGGGAGGAGCTTGCTAGAGAAAATTTCACCAGAATGAAGTCTTTAAGAATGAGTAGGAGGGACCCTGGCAAATAGAGTATGAAGGGTTTTCCTGGCAGAGAGGATTCCATGAGCAAAGGCTCCGACCAGAAACAACGTGTCGTATGGGGAGAATTGAAACGAATTTGGGTTGCATGAAGCATAATGTTTAACCCGCAATAGATGGATAAAATGAGACTGAAAGGTCAGCAGGAGCCAGATTGAGTAAATCCTTGAGTGCCAGGTCAAAAAGGTTGAACTAAACACTGAAGGCCATAGGGAGCCATGGGTTGTACTAGAGCAGTGGTGGCCCTAGTGAAGTATTCATTTCAGAAAGATTCTTCTAGTAGTCCATGTAGAACATCCTTTAGACAGAGCATCCAGTGAGCCTGCTGGGGTGTTGGTCCGGGTGAAGGAAGTTAAGACCTGAGCTAGGACAGGGATGGAGAGAGGGAGTATATGTAAGGACCAGTGTGCAAGGTGAATGGGTGTTACTGGGAGGGAGGAGGAGCTGAGCAGATATGCTGGTTCTGACTTGCGTGACCACACGGGTGGGTGGTGGTGCCACTGGGACAGAAGATGACAGATTATAATGAGTGCAGGACTCTTATCTGGTCTCAGGCCGGCTTTCAGAGATGGCCATCACTCTCCCTCTCGTCTTGCAGCTTTGGGGCACAACCTGAAGACCCTCAAAGTCAACGTCACCATCTCCACCCTCCGGTATTCATCAGACATGAGCAACGGTTAGGCCACGTTCAACTTCACTGAGAGGGTCTTGCAGAGCCTGGTGAGACCCTGGTCCCAGCAGCTCCTGGTGGGTTAAATCCCACCCAGCCCCTCCCCCTACCCCTGTCCCTCCTTCTCCTCCTCCTCCTCCTTCCTCCCCAGCTGGATTATTGTTCAAGAAGAGCAGCCTGGGCCCCTTCTACTCAAGTTGCAGACTGGTCTCCCTCAGGTGAGACCCTCCCCTCAGCATTTGCCCCTAATGACCACTTTTGTGACCACCCCTCTTTGTGTCCCCACTGTCCTCCCATTTCCTCCTTCCTGTTCTGGCCCCCACCCCCAGAGGTTTCAGGACCTCTCTCTAGAGTCCCCACATCCCTCTCTCCCCAGGCCTGAGAAGGATGGGGCAGCCACCTGTGTGGACGCTGTCTGCACCCACCACCCTGACCCCGTGGGCCACCCTGCCTCTGTGCTGGGAGCTGGTGTCTACACCTGTCTGCTCTTCCTCTCGGTGGCTCCAGGCTTTGCAGCCCAGAGTTTATCCATCAAGCGAGAGCACCAGCTACATTTCCGCATCTTCAGCTGGAACCTCAGCAACTCAGAGCCGACATCCTTGGAGTACACCACCCTGCTGAGAGACACCCAGGACCAGGTGTGGTCTCCCTCTCCCGTCTCTCCTTGCCCTGAGGGCACCGTCATTCCTCCATCTGACATATATCTGTTATGTGATTGTTTCAACCCTTCACTTTCCCTGCATGTCTGGGTTATCTCAGTTTCCAGAGGTGATGTCCTAGCTGCCTTGCCCATTTCTCACATGGGTAAACTGAAGCTCAGAAAGGGGAGTATTGTGCCTAAGGTCACACAGTGTGTTAGGGGCAGAGCCAGGATTTGAATTCAGGCCTCCCTTGCCCAAAGGTCTGTGATGTTTCACTGGCTTCAGTGGCCCCCTGCATGCCCAGGAGAACTCCATTTCATCCACTCTCCCTCTCGTTTGTTCTAGGTCACCAAGCTCTACAGAGGCAGCCAGCTTTGAGACATATTCCACTCCTGCCTGGTCACCGACTTGATGTAGGTTGAGGAGATTGGAAGCATTGGCTGAGCTGGTGGCTGATGACTCTGAGCTCCCGTGACACATCATTGATCTGGAAGTCACTTACATAGTGCCCATTCTGCCCCACATCCCTGTCAGCTAATCCTAACATCCCCTTCCATAGGTTTTCGGGGGATGAGAAAAGCATTAACATTTGGTGCCACCAACCTCCAGCATCCTGCTCCTCCTCCTCTTCTGGAGACTTTCAACAAATATCAGCAGTCTAAATGTGCTCTCCAATAGTGGAGCCGCTAACCACATGGGGCAATTTAAATTTTTTATACACTTATTAGGATACGATTCACATATTGTGTGTGGAGAGGAGTGTATTTTTTAGGTTTTTCTGTATACAATATCTTCTCCACTGCAAAACAAATAGTTTGACCTCTTCCCTTCCAATCTGGGTTTCTTTTATTCATTTTTTTTTGCCTAATTGCCATCATTAGAAACTCTAGTACCTGTGATTAACATACGAGATATGGGAAGACATCATTGTCTTGTCTCTGGTCTTAGGGGGAAATTTTCAGTCTTTCACCATTGAATATGGTGTTAGCCGTGGATTTTTCATCGATGCTGTTTATAGGTTGAGAAAGTTTTTTTCTATTCCTAATTTGTTGAGTGTTTTCTTTTTTAGACATTAAGGGCGTTGTATTTTGTGAAATTCTTTTCTGTATATGTGGTCGAGATTGCGTGGTATTGGCCCTTATTCTATTAATATGGTGTATTACATAGTCAAGTTTTCAGATATTAAGCCAACCCTTCAACTAGAGGTGAGAGATTAAGATGTTCTCAAGTCTGTCCTGGGCGTGCCACAGCCCTGAGCCCTTGTGGCCTTCTAGATGCCCGCAAATACACTGGAGCTTTTCAAAGGCCCCTGTGGACATCTCATTCCCCCAATTTTTCTTCTAAGTTTTTGGCTCACCTCTTGCCTGCCTCAGCTGATATCACTCCCTCAGTCAACCATAATAGAAAACAATTAGCCCTGAATATTTTTAGCAAGTGCTCTGGGGACAGACTTTCCTCCCTGGGCAAGCTCTGAGTCAAGTAACGTCAAGCCCTGAACATGGGGCTTTTTCGGGAAACTGCCAGGAAGGTCAGCTAGTGACAGTTGGATGGGGATGGGTCTTTTCAGAGCTCCAAACCCATTATGGCTGCTTGGCTGCTGGTTGTCTCAGCTACCATGGTTCTGAGACTGATGGTTTTCAAAGTTATGGAGGATATTGTGTGAGCAGGATGGGAATAGTGCAAGTTATAATGCCGCAAAGTTTTCTCCTGTTATCAAGATTCGACCATGTTTCTTCACTAAACCCTACTCAGATTCCTACAAGCAGTTGATTAATTTCTAGACTTCTGAAAAGTTGATTTTGACCATTTTTACCATTGTTCTCATTGTTTTTATGCATTTGCAGAAGTTCTTTCTCAAAAGTTTCAAAAATGTTCTCCCTGTGGTTATTTATTTATAAATTAATTACTTAAAATGAAATTACGTGCACAATTCAGTTCCTCACTCACACACACTAGCCACATTTTAAGTGCTTGATAAGAACATGGGGCTAATAATGAGTGTATTTAGTAGTGCAGACAAATGTTTACATTATTGCAGCAAGTTATCTTGGACAGGACACAGAAGCAAGGAATCTAGAATCAGGGTAGAATTCTAGACACCCTTGTTCATCCCATGTGCCCTTCCAGGTCTGTCCCCCACAGTAACCACATTGGAGTGGACTCCCTGTGTACCTTGCCGCCTTGGCACAGAGACTGGACACAGTTGTCATCTAGGAGGAATTCCTGTGGCTGACCCAGAATGTACCCAACTGCAGAACTTGACCCCAGATAGGAAGAGTGTCCTTGGGGATGGTAAGGGTCCCTGGTCATTGGGAAAGGAAGTGAGGCCTTTCTGGGGACTCTGGATGCCTGGGGCTGAGAGAGCACTGAACTTTCTCAGGCTGGCAGGAGGTGGCATAGTCCCCCAGTCTTTACCCACCATAGAGAGAGAGAAAAGGACACCAGTGTAATATAGAAGGCCGTCACCTTCTCCTAGACAGCTCTGTGACCTCAAGCTAGTCACCTCCCCTCTCTGGACTTCTGTTTCCTTATCTCTGCACTGAAAGCCACTGGGCCAGATGGTCAGTGAGGGCCTCCAACAGTGTGTGAAGCAGACTTACAGGTTTGGGTGTCATGTGCTTTCTGATCCACAGGCTATAGTTTGCCAAGTCCCGCTCTAGATGAGCACCAATGCACTAAAACTTTCTGCAGTGGTGGAAGTGTTCTATATCTGTGCTCTCCAGTTCATAGCCACATGTGGCTGTTGAGTACTCGAAGGATGGTATTGTGACTGGTCTTTATTGTTACTGATAATTAATGTTACTGAGGTACTAGATTTTTTATTTTATTTAACTAAAATTAATTTTAATTCAAAAAGAGACTTGTTGCTGCTCCATATCAGGCAGCACACCTCTAAGAGTTTGTCTGGATAGAGGTACAAGTAGGGGGACCTGCACCCCTCCCCCCATGCCCACTGTCTGCTGTGTGTCCTCCCCTCTTGGAGTTTATGTTGTAGCTGGCAATAACAAGAATAGAGAATTGAAACTTATCAATTATTTGATGTGAACAAACTCATACTTGGAGGCGGTATTCAGAGAAGACTTCCTGCAGGATATTACATTGTAGGTTAATCCTAGAAAATGAATATTAAGCAAATAGATCAAGTAGAAGGGAATGATGTGTTTCCAGGCATGGAAGAACACTTTTGAGTGGGATTTTACAAATTTAGAGAGATCCCATAGGCTTGCCAACTGTGATGACCCATTCTCCCCCCGACCGTCCTAAGAAAGTCCAGCCAAAATTCAGTCCTCTGTGCCCAGAGGTATGAATTTGGTTTAATTTATTACACTTTTGTTCTGTGATAATGGTCTTGGATTTTGTAGCAAAGTGTCCTCACTTTTTAGAGATGGAAACTAAAATGGGGTGAAACATCATGATGTCTACTTGACTTTAATATTTCATTGAAAACATGGGATGAATCAAGGGTGGCAAGTGTTAATAATTTATACATTGATGAAATATTGTTTTAATTGGATGAAATATACATTTTTAAATCTATATGATGGATGTTTATGAGACTGTTCCCTTTATTTTTCTGTGTCTAAAAAGTTTTATTAAAAAGAGTGAAACACACTCACATGCATTCTCCATTTCATTCACTTCCAGAATATTCTCCCAATAGAGATGACACCTTGACTGAGAAGCCTGGTAAAGCTGCAGGAAGCCCCAGCTCATGGTAGGGGACGAGTATTTTGATGCTGTGTCTCATCGAAGAGAACCATGCACACAGTGTCTTGGATGACGAAGAATGTTGACCAAACCTTGTCAAGGAGGGTTGAGGCACAGTGGTGTCACCAGGAGCCCTGGGACGATGACAGGACGTGGCTCACCCCACCACTTGTCTCCCCAGACCTCCCCTTCTGGGCCCTTATCCTCATCTGCTTGGCGGGACTCCTGGTGCTCATCACAGGCCTGATCTGTTGTCTCCTGGTAAGCCATGACGTGTTGCTTGTCTTCTTCTTATTGCGTTGTAAGAGCTCTTTATATATTATAAATATACGTCCTTTTCTAGGGATATGTTTTGCAGATGTTTTCTCCCAGTCTGCGCGTGGCTTGCCTTCTCCTTCACAACATGAGTCATTGGGGAAATGTAAGTGACGATCATCATGAGATTCCAGCACACTTGAGAATTGCTAAAATTAAAAAAACTGACTATAGCAAGTGTTGTTGAAGATGTCAAGTCACTGAAACTCTCATCAAGTGCTGGTGAAAAATAGCTTGGATGCGTCTTTAATAATTACATACGTCTACCCAGCCATTCCTCTCCTAGGAATCCATCTAAGGGAAATAAACACATATGTCTTTACACAGACTTATACACACATGTTGATAACAACCTATTTATAGTAGACGAAAACGGAAAACAACCCAAATGTCCATCTACTGGTGAACGAATACACAAAGTGTGTTATATCCCCACAGTGGAATACTATTCAATCATAAAAAGGAATGAATTATTTTTTTCTTTCTTAATTAATTTATTGAAATGATAAAGGGTTTTACATTGTGTAATTTTGGGTGTTCATTATTATTTGTGAATTTCTGTATAGACTGCATCGTGCTTACTACCAGTAGTCTGACTTTTATCCATATCATGCACATGTACCCCTTTAACTCTTTCACTCAACCCCCAGCCCCCTTCCCCTCTGGTAAGCACTAATCTGTTCTCTTTATCCCTGTGTATGTTTATCTTCTACAAATGAGTGAAATCATGCATATTTCTTTGTCTGGCTTATTTCATTTAACATCATACCCTCAAGGTCCATCCAAGTTGTTGCAAACAGGATAATCTTGTCTTTTTTTTCTGGCTGAGTAGTCTTCCATTGTATATAATACATACCACATCTTCTTTATCCATTCATCTGTAGCAGGGCACTTCGGGTGCTTCCATGTCTTGGCTATTGTGAATAATGCCGCAGTGAACTCAGGGGTGAGTAAATCTCTTTGAATTGTTGATTTCAATTTATTTGAATAAATACCCAGTAGTGGGATAGCTGGAAGGTATGGTATTTCTATTTGCACCTTTTTTGAGAAATCTCCTTATTGTTTTCCTTGGTGGCTGTACCAGTTTGCATTCCCACCAGCAGTGTGTGAGGGTGCTCTTTTCTCCTTATCCTCTCCAACATTTGTTATTTTTTGTCTTGGGAGTTATAGCTATTCTGACAGGTGTAAGGTGATCTCTCATTGTAGTTTTGATTTGAATATCCCTAATAATTTGTGATCTTATACATCTTTTCATGTGCCTGTTGGGCTTCTATATATCTTCTTTGGAAAAATGTCTGTTCATGTCCTCGGCCCATTTTTAGATTGGATTATCGTTTTTATTGTTGTTGGGTGTATGAGTTGTTTATATATTTCGGAGATTAACCCCTTGTCAGATATATGATTTGCAAATATTTTCTCTTAGTTCGTGGGTTGTTTTTTCGTTTTTTTTTTTTGAGGAAGATCAGCCCTGTGCTAACATCCGTCCTAATCCTCCTCTTTTTTTCTGAGGAAGACCGTCTCTGAGCTAACATCAGTTTCTAATCCTCCTCCCTTTTTTTTTCCCCAAAGTCCCAGTTGATAGTTGTATGTCATACTTGCACATCCTTCTAGTTGCTGTATGTGGGACGCGGCCTCATCTTGGCCGGACAAGCGGTGCGTCTGTGCGCGTCTGGGATCCGAACCTGGGACGCCAGTAGCGGTGCTCGCGCACTTAACCACTAAGCCATGGGGCTGGCCCTGTCTTTTCGTTTTGTTCATCGTTTCCTTTGCCTTGCAGAAGACTTTTAGTCTCATGTAGTCCCATTTGTATATTTTTTCTTTTCTTTTCCTTGCCTGAGTAGACATGGTATTGGGAAGGGTGCAGCTAAGACCCATGTCAAAGACTGTACTGCGTATATTTTCTTCTAGGAGTTTTATGGTTTCAAGTGTTAGATTCAAGTCTTTTATCAATTTCGAGTTAATTTTTGTGTATGGTGGAAGATAATGATCTACTTTCATTCATTTGCATGTGGGTATCTAGTTTTCCCAACAGCATTTATTGAAGAGACTTTCTTTTCTCCATTGTATGATCTTGGCTCCTTTGTCAGAGATTAACTGACCACAGATGTGTGGTTTTGTTTCTGGGCTTTCAGTTCTGCTCCATTGATCTATGAGTCTGTTTTTGTGCCAGTACCATGCCATTTTGATTACTATAGCTATGTAATATATTTTCAAGTTAGGATTGTGATGTCTCCAGCTTTGTTCTTTCTTCTCAGGATTTCTTTGGCTACTTGAGGTCTTTTGTTATTCCATATATATTTTAGGATTCTGTGTTCTGTTTCTATGATGAATGTCATTGGGATTCTGATTGGGATTGCATTGAATCTGTAGATTACTTTAGGTAATATGGACATTTTAACTGTGTTTATTCTTCCAATCCATGTGCATGGAATATCTTCCCATTACTTCAGGTCATCGTTGATTTCTTTCAATAATGTCTTATAGTTTTCATTGTATAGTTCTTTAAACTCTTTTGTTAAATTTATCCCTAGACACTTTTTCCTTTTTGTTGCAATTGTAAATGGGATTGTATTCTTGAATTCTGTTTCTGTTAGTTCATTATTAGAGTATAGAAAATCAACTGCTTTTTGGAAGTTGATTTTGTACGCTGTAACTTTGCTGTAGTTGTTGATTATTTCTAATAATTTTCTGTTGGATTGTTTAGGCTTTTCTATATTTACCATCATGTCATCTGCAAACAGCAAGAGTTTCATTACTTCCTTTCCAATTTGGATTCCTTTTATTTCTTTTTCCAGCCTAATTGCTCTGGCCAAAACCTCCAGTATTATGTTGAATGGGAGTGACGAGAGTGGGCACCTTTGTCTTCTTCCTGTTCTCAGAGGAATGGCTTTAAGTTTTTCGCCATTAAGTATGATGTTGGCTGTGGGTTTGTGATATATGGCCTTTATTGTGTTGGGGTACTTTCCTTCCATACCCATTTTATTGAGAGTTTTTATCATAAATGGATGTTGGATCTTGTCAAATCCTTTCTCTGCATCTGTGGAGAGGATCATGTGATTTTTATTCCTCATTTTGTTAATGTGGTGTATCACATTGATTGATTTGCGGATGTTGAACCATCCCTGCATCCCTGGTATAAATTCCAATTCATCATGGTATATGATCCTTTTAATATATTGCTGTGTTCCATTTGGTGATATTTAGTTGAGGATTTTTGCATCTGTGTTCATCAGCGATATTGGCCTGTAATACACATTCTTTGTGCTGTCCTAGGCTGCTTTTGGTCTCAGGGTGATGTTGGCCTCATAGAATGAATTAGGAAGTGTTTCATCTTCTTCAACTGTTTGGAATAGTTTGAGAAGCATAGGGATTGAATCTTGCTTGAATATTTGGTAGAATTCTCCAGAGAAGACATCTGGTCCTGGACTTTTGTTTTTTGGGAAGGTTTTTGATGACCATTTCGATCTCTTTACTTGTGATTGGTCTGTTCATTTTCTCTATTTCTTCTTGAATCAGTTTTGGGAGGATGCATGAATCTAATAATTTATCTATTTCTTTTAGGTTATCCAATTTGGTGGCATGTAAGTTGTTCAGTGTATTTTCTTATTGTCCTTTGGATTTCTGTGGTGTCTGTTGTAGTTTCTCCTCTTTCATTTCTAATTTTGTGTCTTTGAGCCTTCTCTCTTTTTTTCTTAGTGAGTCTGGCTAAGGGTCTGTCAGTTTTGTTTCACTCTTCACAAAGAACCAGCTCTTTGTTTCATTGATCCTTTCTACTGTTTTTTTAGTCTCTATTTCATTTATTTCTGCTGTAATTTTTATTATTTCCCTCATTCTGCTGACTTTGAGCTTCCTTTGTTCTTCATTTTCTGGTTCTATTAGGTGTAGTTTAAGGTTACTTATTTGGTATTTTTCTTGTTTGTTGAGATGCGCTTGTATTGCTATGAATTTCCTTCTTAGAACTGCTTTTGCTGCATCCCATAAGAGTTGTTTTGTTGTCTTTTCATTTTCATTTGTCTTCAGGTATTTTTTGATTTCTCCTTTCATTTGTTCATTGATCCGATGGTTCTTCAGTCTTGTGTTCTTTAGTCTCCACATATTTGTAACTTCCCCATCTTTTGTCTTGTAGTTGATTTCTAGTGTCATAGAATTGTGGTCAGAAAAGAAGCTTGATAAGATTTCAATCTTAAATTTATTCAGGCTTGCCTTGTTTCACAACATATGGTATATCTTTGAGAAGGTTCCATGTGCACTTAAGAAGAATGTGTATTCCGCTTTTTTGGGAGGGTATGCTCTATATATATTGATTAAGTTCATCTGCTCATATGTTTCATTTAATTCTACTATTTACTTGTTGCCTTTCTCTGCATGATCTATCCATGAATGTAAATGGGTTGTTCAGCTCCCCTGCTATTATTGTGTTGCTGTTAATTTCTCCCTTTAGGTCTATTGATAGTTGATTTATATTCTTTTGTGCTGCTGTGTCAGGTGCATATATCTTTATAAGTGTTACGTCCTCTTGGTGGAAAGTCCGCTTTGTCATTATATACTGCCCTTCTTTGTCTCTCATAGTCTTTTTTATCTTGAAGTCTGCTCTGGCTGATATAAGTATGGAAACACCTACTTTCTTTTATTTGCAATTTGCTTGCAGTATTGTCTCCCATCCATTCATTCTGAGCCTGTTTGTTTTTGTGCTGAGATGTGTTTCCTGGAGGCAGCGTATTGTTGGGTCTTGTTTTCTAATCTTCCCCACCACTCTGTGTCTGTTGATTGGAGAATTCAATCGATTTACATTTAGAGTGATTACAGATACATGAGGGCTTAATCCTACCTAATCTATATTTCCATTGTTTCTCTTCCTTTGTGTTTCTGACTACCATTTCATTTTGGGGGTTTTCTGTGGAGGTGTTCTCTTTTTTAATGATCGATGGCTCTGCTCTGATTTTTTGTTTGCTGGTTACTGTGAGGTTTGTACGAAGATCTCATAGATGACATAGTCCATCTTCTGAGAGCCTCTTATCTCCATTAGCCTAAGCAGGTTCCATCCCTTTCCTCTTCTCCTTCTGAGTGATTGTTGTCACTATTTATTCAATTTTGTGATGTGCGTTTGTGAATAATCTGAAGTGTTTATAGTTACTTTTGATGCTTTCCGTCCCTTCTTCTTTATGTTATAATTAAGTATTTGCTACCCTGTTGTGAAACAGAGCTGTAGCTTTCTGATTTTGTCTTTCTATTTATCTCTTTGCTCAAAACTTTGTAGACATTTGCCTTCTTTTTGTTTCGGGTATGAGGGTGTTCTTGATCATTTCTTGTATGGGAGATCTAGTGGCGATGAACTCACTCAGCCTTTGTTTATTTGGGAAAACTTTTATTTCTCCATTGTATCATAAGGATCATTTCACTGGTTAGAGTATTCTTGGCTGAAAGTTTTAGTCTTTCAGTATTTTTAATATATCATTCTATTCTTTCCTTGCCTGTAAAGTTATTGCCAAGAAATATGCTGAAAGCCTGATAGGTGTTCCTTTGTAAGTTATTTTCTTCTGTCTTGTTTCCCTTTATATTTTTTCTTTGTCATTGGCTTTTGCCAACTTTACTTTTATACGCTTTGGAGAAGGTCTTTTAGCATTGATGTAATTAGGCGTTCTGTTGGCTTCATGTATCTGTAAGTCCGGTTCTTCCCCAGGTTTAGGAAATTCTCAGCTATTATTTCTTTGAACAAGCTCTCTGCTCCTTTCTCCCTCTTTTCTCCCTCTGGGATACCTATAATTTTTAAGTTGCTTTTATAATTGAGTCATATATTTCTCCAAGAATTCCTTCATTTTTTAAAAATCTAAGTCTTCTCTCCTCATCCACTGGAAGCATTTCTATATTTCTATCCACTAAATCACTAATTCTTTCATCCATAATATCAGCTCTGTTTTTTAAGGATTCTAAATTCTTTTTTATCTCATTAATTATGTTCTTCATATCCAGAATTTCTGCTTGTCTTTTTTAAAATAGTTTCAGTTTCTTTTATGAAGTATTCCTTTTCCTCATTAATTTCATTCCTGAGTTCATCGAACTGTCTGAACATTCTTTTAACTTGGTGAGTTTCTTTAATGACAGTTATTTTGAATTCTCTGTCACTTAGATTGCAAATTTCTGTGACTTCAAGGTTCGTTTCTGAAGATTTGTCATTTCCTTCTGCTCTGAATTGTTACTGTAGTTTCTCATGGTGTTTGATGAACTAATCTTTTGCTTGCGTATTTGTGGTAGTATCAGGTCACAGATGCTGCCTGCTACCACTGTGAGGGAAACATGAGCTGTGTTTCTGATGCCCCTCCATATGCTGGAATTTGTGTGGGTACAATGGGTGTTCCCATCCACCGGGAAAGCATTCACACTGGGCTCAGAGCTGCCACCACACGGAGGCACGTACCCAGTTGTGAGACCGCAGCACTACTATGGGTATTTGTGCAATCTGGGAAAGCATTTGCATGTGTGCATATATCTGCTGCTGCCTTTTCTTATGCTCATGCCAGCCTCTGTGCTTGGTGGGTGGGACTTCTTCACGGAATCTGAGCATTGGCCAATCATTGGGACTGCAGTGGCACAGTGGGCTTTCCAATCATCTAGGAAAGCATTCATTTGAGGGTCCAGGGCTCCCGCCAACCCCTCCCAGAGTTGCACCAAGGCAGATTCCTACTTTTGGGGATTCAGCAGTACTATCGGCTCTCACTCAATCCTGGGAAGCACTCGGGTGTGTGCACAGGGCTGCCAGGGAAGCATTGGGGATAGGAATGAATTCATAGTACATGCGATGACAAGCGTAAATCGCAAAATAATTATGCAGAGTGAAAGAAGCCAGTAAATAATGAGGACATAGTATATGATCCCATTTATCAAAATCCTTGGAAAATACAGGAAAATCCATAGGGACATATACTGGATCACTGGTTGCCTGGGAATGAGAATGTGTTTGCAAACGGCAGGGAAGGAGGAATTAAAATGAACATGAGGAAATTTGGGGATGATATGCGTTCCTTTTATTGATTGAGGTGATGGTTCAATAAGTTATAATCAAAATGTATCATATTGTTCACTTCAAATGTATACAGTTTACTGTATGTCGTTAATACCTCAATTAAGCTAGAACATCTAGGGGAAAGAGAGGGAGAGAGAGCCGAAAGAGGGAAAAGGAAAGGAAAAGAAGGACTGAGGGTGAAAATTAAGTGGAAAAAAGGAAGAGGGCGACACAGGTTGCATTGGGTCTCTGTGGCTTTGGCATGTCCTTCCCCTGGAGTATCCCATACTGGGCAGCTGACGGGACCATATTGATGCGCTCTCCTCACCTCACAAGTCACTGTCTGCTGGCGGAAGAAGGAGGGTGACTATGAGCTCCAAAGATGACGCCTGGGCTTTTACCTGCCTCATGGCGACCTACGGAAGCTGCGATGCTAGATCTGACTAGATCTGAGGTCCCTTTTTCCCAGCTGTGGTCCAGAGGAGCTTGGCCGGAACAGAACGCAACCATATTGCACAGACACAGGCTCCGAGCCTTTCTAGACTTGGCCCCTGACTGACTCACAGGGGTCTAAGCTGAAAGATTTCACCTTCCTTAAGTCCTGAAAGTGACTGCAACTTCTGTCCTGTGATGTCACACCAGTTCATCCCTCAGGGACACCAGAATTGGTGAAACCAGCACAGACGTTGCCATCATGTAAAATCGAATCCCTACTTCAGTGCAAGATTTCCCTTCTTAGGGAAATTTGGAACATCTCTCCCCTTCACTCTGTGCAGCCATCACACACTTCTCGGTTCCTCTATATTCCTCCCCCACTGAAGGCCTGGCAGTCTCAGGTTCCCCTTTTCTGCTTCATTCTCTGAAGCTCAGATTCACCAGGACTTCCAGATCAATCTCCCTCGATGGCTTCTCCCCCCACTCATGGGTCTTCCATGACCAGAAACAGGCCAAGATGGGAGGAGTGGGTGAGAAATGACTCTGCATTCACCTTGGGCCTTGGAAGCTGAAATGACTAGGTGTCTGGGAATCCTGAATCCCAGAGAAACACCAAGGCTCTGGGAAGAGAGTATCTGCTCTGGATGTAAAAGTGAATAATACTCAGCGGGAGAAATTTGAGGGAAAAGAAAGAGTCTTTTTTCATCTTTCTCTGTATAGAGTCCAACTAGCCTTAAAGCAGAGGCTCCCCAACAAGCAGCCCAGCGCATCCCAGGCATGAGGCAGGCTGCGCTGTTCTGCAGTGGGTCTGTGCAAACAGATTACATTATCTGTACACTCTGTGCAGATGACCACAGCTGAAGATACCCAAGGGCTGAGAATTAAAGTCACAGTCATGGCATTCTCTCAGACTTTTTGTGTGTGAGTTTCACATTCTCAAACTTAAGCAGTGCTTCTCTGAGAATGCACACTCTGAAGATTAAAATGATTAATAATATAAATATATTATTATGCATTGCATACATTATACACTGTACATTATAATTATAAATTAATGTATAATTATTATACATTAATATATTATTATTATATATTACATTATTATAATATCATTATGATGGATAATAATCGTTATCATTATTGACTATTTAATTTCTCCTAAGCAACATGACTGGCAAGCTCTGCGTGTGTTATCTCAGTTACAGTCACAATATTTAGGGTTTTATTCCCATTTTAAGCTAAAGATGTGGAGGCTCAGAAATATTAAATAACTTGACAAAGAAGGAAAAAAATTACTACAAACCTAAATTAAACACCTATTAAAACTATGTATCAAAGAAAGAAAGACGTTTTCTGACTTACAAACAGACTCAAAGTTGACCTCCCACAGGCCTGCAGTGAAAGAACCGGTAAAGAATGTACATCAGGAAGAAGAAATGTGAACCCAAGAAAACATAACAGGAGTCATGAGGAAAGGAAAAAACCGTCTGTCTAATTTAGCATTAGTTTTAAAACAAGACATTAAAAACACATTCGAACCAAAATTCCAGATAATTACCACATGGAAGAATAGAGAGAAGATTTAAGTAAAAAATGACTCATTTTTAAGGAAAGATATAAATACTAGATACTCTATTATTGTTTAACACATTGCTCTCAGAAACTGATAACTCTGTGGGACAAAAGTAAGTAACAATAAAGAGGATTTGAAGAGTGCAACATACACGATCAGACAAATAGACAAATCCCAACACACTGGCTTATTGTGAGACTTGTGATGCTGAAAACAGTCATTCTCCTGACAGCATGATACCGCAATGGCATATCAATTTTCATGAATCAAATTTCCAACGTATATAAATCCAAAAAAATTGAAAATCTAGTATTTCATTGTATGCAACTAGTGATTCAACATGCAACAAATACCAGAAAAATAGAGACCCTGAAGTAGGTGTCTTTTTTGAGAAGACAGATATAACAGCTCTTTAGTGAAATGTTATGTTGAAATCTATTGCAATATTACACAAAAAGGACAATCAATTTGGACTAGGTATGTTTTCTCTGTAACTGTGAGGGCAAAACTCTAAAGAATCCCCTGACTGTGATAACTCTCTGTTGCTCTTAAAATACAAATACATAACACTCAGGAAAGGAAAGGAAGGAAAGATCTCCTTTCTCTCCTCACTTGAAGCTCAGTCTCCCACCTCAGAAGGATCACTGTCTGTATCTTCTCTGTCTTGCAAAGGAATCAATGAAAAGAAAAGTATTGGTATATATTAAAGTTTCAAGAGCTCAAAGCAAGAAAACCTAATGACCCCTGCAGAGGCATTGATGTAGTGTGAGCTCCATGTCATCTGCACCGTCTTGTCTTTTATCATCGTGTTTGTTGGGACGTCCCTCTTGGCCCCTCACTTTCCCTGCCTCGCTAGCCAGTCTCTCTGCATCAATGCTACTGCCAGTCTCTCTCTTGCCGTCTTCATTTTCTCTTCCTGTTTCCTGATATCTTCCCGAGTCACCAGAAGTTGTTTGCAAAGGAGCTGTGGGATGTACAGAGCAGCTCCTGGGATCGTCTCTGCTGAATCTGAAGACCAGGCAGGGGTGGGCATGGGACTGGAGTTCAGACCACCTGTGAGCACACCTGGCAGGGATGCACCTGTGCAACTAGGTGCAAGATTCAGCAGGGCTTTGGCAAGGTCCAAAGGACTTAAGGGTTCTCCTGCACTCTGCAGTCCTGGAGACCTTGCAGTATCTTCTGCCAGACGAGTTGTTGGGGCTGCTCCAAGGTTTCCTCCCATGGATGGCATCTGACCTCATTGGCAGGATGGGATGTGATTCTAGTAACTGGCCTCTTGAATATGTAACTGGACATCCTCAAAGGGATGGAGATGCTAAAACCAGGCTTTGGGTTGGATTGGTGTCCACAATCATGTCGCTTCTTCTGTGATGATTTGACCATCATATGTCTTTTCCTCTTACCCTATAAATTGGGAATGTGGATCAGAGTGATAAATGAAGCCTGCCTTCCCAGGACAATTATGTCAGATGCCTTGTACTTCTACCCTCCCTCTCTCCCTGTGGGGATTAATCTGACCTGTGTCCTGGGACGTCATCAAAGAGATTTGGGTCAAGAACAGAAAGCTCTAAGTCAAAACTCAGGACTACGGCAGGTCATTTCTTCTCCCCCATGTTGTTAGACACTTATGAGTATGAATTTATTCTCTTTTTGTCCTTGTCACTCAAAACAACAAAATCCCTGGTGCTCCCTGTCAGGACCCACGTTCCCCAGTCTTTTTCTAAATCCCAAATCATAGTATTCTTCTGTACTATATGACTATTGATTTGATTAACCTATTGACCAGTTGGTGTTCATAGCTCCATTAGAGCTTAAATCAGTAGTGAAATTATCATCCACCCCACTCCTAGTGACTTTATTTGACAACTGTGAACATTAAATCTCAGTACAGAGAATGTATGTAGGAAAAACTCAACTTAAAAGTGGAAAATGTTCTGTAAGTGGGAAGTACACATTGGATTTATGAAACCCAGGAAAAAAATGTAAACTCTCTCATTATGAAGTTTTGTATAGACTTCACCCACATTGATGATATCTTGGTTATAGTGGGTTAAAATATACTATTAAAATTAGTTTCACTTGTTTGCTTTCATTTTTTAAAATGTGGGTACTAAGAAAAAAATTAAATTCTATAATATAGAGTGCTTAATCTTACTATAGGACAGTGCCGATGAAGCCATCAGTGAAAATAAATTCCAGCGAAAGTGGTTAGGGAAAATTTTTCCCTAGGAAAGAAGTCTAAAATGGCCCACACTGCAAGATGCAGCAAAAACTGTCATACACATACACACACACACACACACACACAAACTGACAGAATGAAACAAACCTCTTCCTAGAGTCCCACCACTTTTCACATGGCAAGAGGTTGCACTCCTACTTAGTCCTAAGTGGACTAATCTCAAGAAAGAAGGCAGAAGTCAAGGTAATTTACCAGTTAGGAAGATCGAAAACCAGAGACTAAAGCTCAAGATATGTGGTGAATTTTCTGTCGTGGCTTCTGTTATTAATTCAATATGTTAGGAAGACTTTTCCAAGGAGGGTTGTTTTAAAACTCACTTTTTCTTTACTATGTAAAAATAGACAGGCTATGTAAAGAATAATTACTCTAACCAATCAATGAAAAGGAGATGATAGAACACGAATACCCTTATTATAAGTCACTACTGGATTAGAGAGTCAGGGAACAGCTGACATTGGGTTAATTTGGCCTTAATTAGGCTGATTCTGATTTCATGACCGTCATATTGATTGTATTATGCTAGAAGCTAGGAAACTTCCCAGCCCCCCTATTATTTAACCACCAAGGCCCACCAACCAGACCAGTCCTTGCTGACACATCTCCTGCCTCCATCTCTTCTGACAACACCTGGAGGATTTTCCCCAAATCCCACTCTGTCCCTGTGCTCTTCTACCTGCCCCAGGGCCAGAGAATCATTTTCTCCAAGGCTCAGGCTCTGCGTGTCTCCAGCTCTGGGGATGGCACTTCTCCCTCGAATGAAGACAAGGATCAGAGCGCAGACCCTGTGAGCTGCAGCAATTGGACAAAGACTGGGGTTTGCTGACAGAAAAGAACCTTTAGTGGGCACGGTTACCAGGGTCCAAGAAGCCCCAGTGATTCATCCAGGGAATGTGATGCAGGACAGAGCAGGAATGTCTGCATGTGGTTCGGCTTGGGAATGCCTGTAGGGTGACATAGGTGACATTAGTAATGCATTCGCCAATGTTGTTCACTCATTTATTCATCGTATGTCATGGAGTGCATTCTACATACATCCAGGCAACAGTCTCACACTCTGGGGCTCACAGGCAGTGTCAGAAGAATTTCTAAATTTTATTTCTAATATATAGGTACAGCACTAGCAATACACTAGGTGTTCCAAGCATTTTTCAAATATTAACTCCTTTAATACTACCCATAAACCTACAAAGTAGGTATGCTGATCATTATTGCCAACTGAGTGATGAAGAAACTGATGCACCAATCAAGTAAATAACTCAGTCAATACATATATCTAGTAAGGGATTGAGCTGGAATTTGGACATGAGGAGTTAGCTCCATACTCTGTGCTCTTAACCACGACATCTACTCTCTAAAGACTTCACATCATGAAAAAATTTGATAAGTTATTTATTTTCTTGGTTCATTGAGTAGCCACACTATTTTATCTGTGTCTGAAAAATAGAATACCTGTGTAGAAACTACTGCACATACACACTCAAATTACATCTCCCAATGTACCCAGTCCCTGAAAATTAATACAGAGAACATTTCAGAATGTTTCTTGACCAGGTTGGGAGGACTCTGAGGAAATCCCAGTGTTACTGTAAGAAGCTGAGGACAGGCTGGGACTGGATCTCAGGGGAAATGTGTCCTCAGGAGTCACCATTGAATGACAACATTTATGGGAGTGTCTCAGCAGTGATTGAATTCAGGATCTGGTGGTGTTTTAACCTGGTGCTTATTTCTGGCTGTGGGTTTATGGTGATGCAGCACAGGGAGAGGGGATTATTCACTGTGTTCTTAGGGAAACCAGACCCATGAAAGAGAGGGAATGACGGTTTCCTTAAACAATGGACTCGTGGTGGGAAAAATTCGTCCTGGAAGAGACAGTTGTGTTCCTAGTATAACCAGAAGGAGTTGGCTCTGCATCAGCCAAAGCAGACAGCCATTCCCCATGCACTCATTTGATCTCAATGGAAGGAAGGAGGAGGAAATCATGTAATGCTCTTCTGGATGTAAGATCTGTGATGGTAGCGACTGTGCTAGGAGGTTCTGAAAGGCCTCTCTGAGGCATTTCAGAATTTTGCTGTGACCAGAATGAGAAGTGTAAGCACCCCTGTGTATGTCTGGGAAGAGTTAGTGTGTCAAGGAGAAGGCTCCCTGGTGCAGAGACTAACAGGAAGAAACGAGTTTGACTAGGGAAGGTCAGAAATGTGGCCAGTGTGGCTGGAGGGAGCCTGAGAAGACAGAGTGATGGGAGAGAGGTGGGTGATCAGGCTGGATCCTGGGACATGGTAGATTTACTTTCTCTTCCTCTGTGACAACATTACTCCAAAACCTATCACCTATACAGTACAAATATATAACATCTCATAATTTCTGTGAGCCAAGCATCTGGCATGGCTTAGCTGGGTGCCTCTGCCTCAAAGTCTCTGTGAAGCAGGTTTGTGGTCTCAACAGGGCTCAAATGGGGGAGGATTCCCACCTAAGATCACTCACATGGGTTTTGTCAGGATCCATTAGGACTGAAAGTCTGAGCTCCTGTCTGTCTGTTGTCTGGACACTCCCTCAGTTCTCTCCTATGGAGCCTCTACATAGTGCAACTGAAAACATCAGCACTTGCATTCCCAGTTCTGGTGATTTGATAGAGAGAGAGAGAGAGAGAGAGAGAGATGGAAACAGAAGGAGGGAGCTAAGTAGGGAACCCAAGTAAGCCAGTAAACAGGAAGTGACAGACGTTTTGTAATTAAAACTTGGAAGTGACATCCCATCACCTTGGCTGTGTTCTGTTGTTCAGAAGTCAGATACTGACCACTTAGTGGTGACACAAGGATGTGCACTTCAGGGGACAGGGAGCATTGGGGTCCTTGTGGAGGCTGCCCACCACATAGGCCAAAGTGAGGCACTTGGGACAGATTCTGAGTAAAACGGGACCGTGGAAGAGTTAATGCCAGTGAATCACAATGTCTGAATTTCCTCTAATTTCAACTTCTTCAGGATGCAGACCTGAAAATGAGGCCCAGAGGGGAAGTCACTTTCCGAAGATCACACATCTGGAACCCAGAGAAGTTCTGACTGGTATTCTATGTGATGTCCTACTCCTTCTTGTACTTCCTCCATCTCTAAGTGTGTACATTAGACACAGGTGACATCAGCCCACAGGTGTTGTCCGTATTATCACATGTACCCTGACAAGATCCCTAGGAATCTGTTTTTAGCCCAATCCTCATTGTGCAGCTTGGAAGACTGGGGCGATCTTGAGAGGCACCGCAGTTTTTCCAGGACACAGTACTGGTAGGAAAAAAGAGGTCTGACTTCAGCTCTGTCTCCTCAAAGCTGGGCCCCTGGATCCACTCCCAAGGAGCTGTGGGGAGGGTGGTGATGGGTATTTGTGTACAGTGATGGAGATGACACGAACAAGGAGGGAGAGCAGCCAACAGCCTAGAGGGGGCTTTGGGTGGGTCTGATTGAATGAAGGGGCGAAGTATTGGAATCTTGAACAAGTGACCTCACTTCCTTGGTGACAGCACCCAACAGAACTTAGAACTCTGGTTACCAGGCACCCACACTGTAATCACAGCCTCCTGTCCAGTTCATTTGAGTGGAGACACTCGACACAGCAGGATGTTCTCATGTTGTCCCGTGACTTTCCGAGGCTCTGGTCCCCAGAAAGCCCAGAATGAGAGCATGTTAAGTCGTTTTAGACATTGGCTCAGCCCTCACCTTGAATGTCTGTGGCCTTTTGGCAGGAGGAACCATGAGGTAACAGTTTGGGCCAGGGCAGGACACTCTAGGTCAGGCCAGAACTGTGATCTCAAAAGGACAGGCCCACACCCCTTGACACTCATTGTGTGTGTGTGTGTGGGAGGTGGAGTTAGGGAAGCTGGGGATGAGGAGGACCCAGCCTGAGCAGGAGCAGGGAGCTAGATGGTGGGAGTCGGGCAGTGTGTCATGTTCATACTCAAGATCTTGGTTGCAGGAGATGAAGGTGAGTGCTGGAGACCAACCTCCTCTATCTGCATGTGAATCCCGGGCCCTCAAAGTGTCCTCGCATTCCTTCCCTGGTGGAGTCTATGCAGATTTCCCTCAGTGCCTGATCTGTGGGGGTGTTTCCCCCTGTGGCAAAGTCCAGGAAGGCCCCTGATCCCTCCTGGCCTGACTGCTGGGCACTGTCACTGCAGAGCTACACCCAAGAGATGGTCGAGGAGCTGGTGGATGGTTTCCAGTTCAGCCTCTCCCTGGAGAGAACACAAGTGCACCAGTCCATCAATGACCAGGGCTGCTCTGAGGTGAGTGTGGGTGCAGAGGTGTCTTCACACGCAGGACTCTGAGATGACCAAGGCAGTACTAGAATGCAGACTCAAATCTGAGAACCCCCTGGACTCCCCGCCACCAGAATTTTCTCACTAAACTACCCCACAGTCACACTCTCAAAGGAATCTGGACCTCCACTCCTCCCCACCAACTACACAGGAGGGTAAAAAGTCACCTCAGTCCTCCTGGTGGTTCACTGTGATATCACTTACTGTATGTCCCTCCTCCTCTCCCCCAGTGTGAAGATGAGTTCACTGTGAATTTAAATGAGGTCTGCAGGATGTGTGCCCTCCAGGCAGGCATGATGGAGAAGCTGACAGAGTACATGGCACCAGCTTTCCTGAGTAGGAACATGTCCAGCTTCACCACCTTCATGGTCAACTACTCGGCCTTAGACACATCCCACCGGGTCCTGGACCAGCTGTTTACTAGCTGAGTAGACACTCCCTCTTCAGCACAGTGGTGACTCTGCCCAATGCCAGCTGTTTACCTGGGGCAAATCCCCACATCTTGCTGAGCCTCAGTTTGCTCTTCTGAAAAGTGGGGGGGGGGTAAATTTCATGGTGATCTTGTAGGAACTAATGAGATCAGCAATGGCAAGTGCTTACCTGGTGCCTGGATCTGCAGAAAGTGCTGTGGATGTGCTGTGGTTGTCCATGGTGTTTATTTTTCTCTTCGCCGTGAAAAGTAGTCTGCCTCACTGATCTCTAGGATGTGGCCTTTCTGAGTGTGGAAAAACACATGGAAACACCCTGTCAAGGAGTTGAGATTCCATGCAGCTGGTCCTGATCCTTTTCCTTGGGGTAGCCAATTAAGGATCTCTGGGGCAGCAGAGAGACCCTAGGCCCACTCAAGTGTCTGGGATGGTCTGGCTGGACTTCATCCATTCAAGTGTGTAGATTAAGCACCTACTACATGCAGGACTTTTGGAGATACTTAGTAAAGTCAGTGAATGAAGGAGACACAATCGCTGTGCCTCAATTGTCGTCTGAGTGTCAGACAGTGACATTAGACCTCTTTCGCAGGTCCTGTCTTCCATGGTACATCCCAAGTGATGCCCTGATAGCCTCCTTTATAGCTGGAGGCATCTTCCCTTATTCCAGCCAGGAGGGCAGAGCACAGGCCCATCTAAAAAAGTGAGTGGTCTTTGGGTCTAGAAGAAGGGCTTCCTGTCTCTACAGAACAAGTTGTGGAGGGAGAGACGGGGGCTGTGGCTGGGGCGGGCCTGTGAGAACCTTGCGTCTCACACATCTTTTGATTCCCAAGAGAAGACTGAGGTCTGGTGGCTTCCACTCCAGGAAGACAGGAGTCAAAGAGCTATAGATGGGTGCCAGGACCCCTGGGAAGCAGATGGGTGGCTAGGCTGAGTTGTCTCCAAGAGACCCATTCCCATCACAGACCCATCTTAATCTGTCTCTTCTCCATATCCACCTCTTCTGATCACCACCTCCAGGCCCAAGACAGGAAGTCTGTGAGCAACCCGTTCAAAAACCAGCCTTTGCTCAATCCAGTTGCGCAAGTACATGGAGGGTTGGGCTGGGCTGTGTCCCGGCCCTTCAGGAGAAGAGTGTCAGCAGGAAGAGAGTCACGACAGACTCTGTATTCAACGTGCTGTATGAGCAGGGGCTCATCGCCAGTATGGGAAGGGGCAGGCATCAGGGCCCAGTCCCAAGCCAAGGTGCCTGGCATGAGAAGTGTGGAGGGAAAGGCCAGGCCTCTGACTCTGTTGCCAAATTGCATCCCCCAGTGCCATCTCTTCTCTGGTGGGAACCTGCTTGGACCCAGGGCAGGATTTCTGGGAACCCCTGCACTTTCCCTGCTTCAGGATGAAGCTGACATCTCTGCATCTCAGCTTGCCTGGCTCGGAGCTGAGGGGCCACGCCTACTTTCGCCAGGTCCAGCTGGAGCATCCAAGGCCCATTGAGGCAGATCTGGAAGGTGAGCAGACTGCAGTCTGGGAAGATGATTTGCAGGATCTTCAAAGTCTAGTTTCCCTTAAAGGCTGTGGGGTCTTTCTTGACTTTGACAGGGACAGTGAAGTCAGCTACTTGAGTGACACTGTTTCTTTCTCCTGCTGGAGTACCATCTCCAGAGCTCCCTCCAGCTCCAGAGCCAGAGCAAGGGCCAGCTCCACGGCTAGATCCAGCTCCAGCTCTAGTTTCACCACCTGTGCTAGAGCTGGAGCCAGTGTCACCACCATCAGTCCCTCCAGGGCCAGAGCCACCACCAACATCAGCTCCAGCCCCAGTGCCAGCTCCTGAGCTGGAGCCAGCTGGACCATGGGCTCCAGGGAGAATCCTCACTCCACCTGGAGAGATAACAGCAGAGCCAGATCCAGCCCCAGAGCCCGCCTGCCCCTGGGATGTGACCAGCAAGAACCTGCTGAGGGAGGAGAAGCCTGACTTCTTGGAGTTCCCTCCCCAGCTGGTGGAAGAGCAGTTGACACAGAAGGATGTGGTGAGCAGCGAGGCTCTCAGGGCAGGTGGGGTCGGCCTTCGCTGTGCCATGAGCTGCCCCACACCTGACATTTTCTGATCCAGAATTCCATGATCTCGGTCCAGCTTCCCTGCTTACCCTCATGTGACCTAAGCAGACTTCTTAATTCCCAAGCTTTTGCTGTCCTCATGTGGACAGTAGAGATGGACACTGAGAGCAGCTGCCATGCAGACTGGCTGTGCAGATGGACGAGGTGGAGCAGAGAGGACTTTGGGCAGAGTCTGCGCTTTGGTGGGGGAGCGGAGCACACTGAAGTGCTGTCTCGTCCTGGGTAGTTCACTCATTTGCCCAGGAGGCCTCAACAGCCTCAGCACTAATTAGGCACCTCGTGTGTACATGACTACAAGGCAGACAAACAAAGCCCGTGGTTGTTGCTGCCTTGGGGAAATGTGCCACTGAAAGAGGAGACAGACCCTAGGATGGTCAGAATGGGTGGGAGGTGCCCCTAGAGACGGTCAAGCAGGAGCCGAGTTCTGGTGCTTGGAGGAAGTGAGACTGGGCAGCGAGCAAATGCCACTTCCCTGCGCCACAGTATCATGTCCTGGGTCATCCTGTGCTGGGTGACCTCAGGGGACACAGGCAACACCCAGGGACTCACACAAGACTCAGGCCGCATTATCACATTCTTGAGCTCAGGCTCTCACCTCTGACACGGCCTGGGACTGGGGGATGCGGATGCTGAGCTGGGCTGTGGCAGGGCTGGGTGACACTCCCTTTCCTTCCCAGGAGCTCTTCAAGAAAGTGATGCCCCACGACTTCCTGGACTCCATCTGGTCCCAGTGTGACAACAGGAGTAATGAGCACCTGGCACCCACCATCCGTGCCAACATGGCCCACTTTAACAGAATGGTCGAATGTGTCGTCACCACCTGCATTGGGGACCCTAGCATGATGGTCCAGGACAGGGCCAGGGTGGTGGAGCTCTGAATCCAGGTGGCCAAGGTAAGATGTGGGAGGCCCTGAGAGCCCCTCTCTGGAGTCGGGGGAACTGCCGCTCCTCCTTTCTCAGCTCTCATGTTTGAAGTCTGTGGTCTGAGCCTTTGCACAATCCTTAGGCCCCTCCTGCCAGTGCCTCGATGACCTGACTCCTGGTCCCAGTGGTGGGAAGCTCACCCCTTCCTGGGCTCCTTCCTTGGCTTGAGCTAAAATCCTCCTCCTGGAAGTATTCCTCATCAGGTTCCAGCTGTGCCATTCCCGGGTTCCCTGAGCCGCTGTTTCATCCAGGACAAGAGACGTCAATGAGGCGACAGAAGCCAGAGGAAACAGGGCTCAAGCTCCCCCTCACAGATCATTCTCTTCCCTTCCCCAGGAATACCAAGGCCTGAGGAACCTTTTCTCACTCCATGTGATCCTCTGGGCTCTGCAGGGCCCCTCCATTCAGCATTTAAAAGAGACATGGAGATGGGTGTCCAGGTGGGTGGGCCTCTCTCCATGCTTGTACCACCTGGGTGGACCAGACCCCGCACAGGGCTGGCATTGCCCTTCAGTCAGTTGGGACCTCCTGGGAGACAGCAAACCCTGACGATAGGGTCTGACATGGTTGGAAGGCTTGGAGTCTTTCTGAAAACTTAAGCCAGTGGTTCTGCTTCAGGAATCAGTTTCCCTAAGTGACAGATCCTGACTTGAGCCAAATTGAAGATTTTCAAGTATTTTCAGCAACAGAACTCTCTGTCCACATGAAATTAAGACTGTTTAAAACACATCTGCTGAGAAGATAAGAAAATGGAGGCCCCAGGTGACAATAGGAGAGCCCCCTCCCCAGTCCCAGACAACTCAGGGCTCAGAGGACACAGTGAAAACGCTCATCCAGGCTGTCTGGATCTTCTGGGTTTTCAAACAAAATGGATTTACCCTCAAACCACTCCATAGTGTTTCTTTCTTTTTTTCCCTCCTCAGGAAGAACTGTACAAAACTTAAAAAGTTGATGAAAACAAGCCAGCAGGAGAGCAGGAAGCTGCTCAAGGAGGTGAGTGGAGGCTGGAGATCTGGAAGGAGGGGAGGTGAGGGGGGGAGAGAGCAGGCAGGATGTGCTTTGGTATGTTTTTCACTTAAGGTTCCCTGAGAAATAACGGTCTGTCTTGTCCAGCTTGACAGGAAACAGGGGGTGTGAGCTGCAGGGGCTGGTGGGGACTGTTTGGAGCAGGAGGCCTTGGTCACGGGATACAGTGGTGTCACCTGGACTGTTCCAGGAGGTGAGGAGCTGGCAGAATGAGCAGGTCTCTGGCTTCCATGCGGACCCATCAGCTGGCCCTCTTCCTCCAGGCTGGTGGGTGGATGGAGTGGGTGGGTGTTTCTTTCTTCCTACAGCAGCCCAGCCTATCCTCAGGAAGCCAGGCCCCTGCTGCTCCTTCAGTCTTCACTGCACCTCGCAAGGGAGGGCACACTGCCTGCCCCAGGGATGGGCACTGTGAGGTCACACAGGCCTTGTGGACACAGGGGCTGCCCAGTCTTGGGCCAAATGGTGGATCTGGGACAGAACTGTGTGCTCTCTGGGACTGTGCGATCTAGCCCTATAGTGGTCACTGCTGACAAACCAGTGAGTCTCACCTGGTTCCTTGTTGACAAAGATACGCCCCAGATGGCAATGAGAATTATCGGGGAACCTACAGATCCTTAATGGACCTTCCTGACAGGACATTAGAAGTTTCCAAGTAAAAAAGATGGCAAATGTCACCATTACACAGCGCCATGTTCACCCCCTATACTGTCACTCAGATGTGGTACAACAGGGTCCCCTTCCTGAGTGAATAAAGGAGGAGTTCTGTGCAGGGTTCATCCTGAGGGGATCCAAGGGAGCTGAGGCCTTTGGCATGGCCTCAGGTCCAGCCTGGTGTCAGAGAATCTCAGGGGGCTGGAAAACACAGAATCCACCTGGATAAGACCCCGAGACACCTTGTGCCTCCCGATCCATGGCTCAGGTTGACTGAGGGCATCAACACACCCCGAGAGTCCAGAGGACAGGACCTTGGTCAGAGGTGTGTCTGGAGGAGGAGTGAAAGCCGGGGGCCAGGCCCTTTGGCTGGGAGGTGGGGGTGGTCTCCTCTGTGGGCCCCTGAGCAAGTCACTGCCCCTCTGTGGGCCTCGGTCTCCTCATCTAGTAAATGGAGGGAGATGATCTGTGGTGCAGGCCTCACAGGGGTGATGAGGTACAAGGGGGAGAGGAACGTGCAGGAGCTTTGTGCTCCTCCTCCTTGAGGGGGGAGGGGAGAGTACTGGTGACAGTCAGATGACACTGAGTCCTCAGGGGACCCTGGGAGGCATGGGAGTCCTCCTCACCCTTTCCTGATGAGGAGAGAGGCTTAGGGGCCTGTGCAGGCCTGAGGGCACAGAGGAGGGAGTGTTGGAGATGGGAGTGATCTAGAATCAGAGCACTCTGGAATGGGAGCAGCCATAGACACCAGATGTCCGGGGTCCAGGATCAGTGGCCTGGGAGACATGGGGAAGGGAGCATGGCCTCCCTGAGCCTGTCCTTGACCCTGCAGGAGGTGACCTCTGTGTGGGCCACCTTAGAGATGGATCCCCAGGGAACCCAGGAGAGGCAGAAGCAGCATGTGAGGGGGCCTGATGGGGAGGGTGTCAGAGGAGGGTGTCTCTCTCCTCACGGCTTGAGGCCTCCCTAAGAGAGGGGTCCATCCTCCTCCAGCCCAGCTCCTGGAGCCCCAGAGCCTGAAATACCTGCCCTGGAAGTGACCAGGAGGAGGCCTGGGAGGGCTGGGCCCAGGGTGAATTAGAGAGCAGAGGGGCAGTGAGCACATACCCTGGGATTTGCCAAAAGCCGCCCCTAGGAGGTGACAGGGGAAGTTGGGTGGTCCTGGAGGGTGCAACTGAGGGGAGGCCGCTGAGGGTCCTAGGCTGCTCTCTGTGGGAGTCTGTGGTGGGCAGGAGGCTGGGGTGAAGGGATTTGGGGGAGGGTCCATGGGGGCACCTGAGAGGTGGGACTCATCTCACCACTCCCACCCTGATTTCACAGGGTGTCGTCCCCGTCCTGGGCACGTTCCTCTATCACTTGAAGCTTCTGGACATAGGGATGGAGGATGATCTGGAAGTGAGTGAGCCTGGAGGTGGGGCCAGGGAGCAGGATCCTGAGGTTTGGGAGGCGAGAGCCCTGCACTGGGCCCTGAGCTCTCAGTACCTGGCAAACCTTCTCTCATGAGAGCCCCATGGCAACCCCTGGGAGCTGGAGAGTCAGGCCCAGCTTAGCAATGCATGAATAGACGTCCCACGTAAGCCCTCCACCAGGCTCCCTGGGCTGGTGAAGCTCAGAGCTACCTGCCTGCAGAGCTGCAGGAGGCTGTGTCTGAGCTGCACTCAGCCTCCCCCTCAGGCCCTGCCCCTGGGGGAGTGCCATCAGCCCCTGCAAGTGAGGAAGCACTTCTGTGGTCCAGCTGTCCCTTCCTCCCTGAGGCCTCAGTCTCCCCATCTGTCATCAGAGAGGGTGTGCTACATAAGGTCTCTGGCCTCAGCTCCCCTGTCCCTCCCGCTCTGGAGCCCAAAGCCTGGCCCAGTGTCAAGTTCTCTTTGTGGAAGGTCTGCCCTCTGCTGGGCCCTGACGTTCCTGCAGCCTGAGAAGGGGTGGGATGGGAGTTAGTTATGGGCTTAGGGGGCTGTTTCTGATGGACATTGGCTGTCTCCCTTCCAGGGAATCGGGCCAACTTCCAGAAAGGGTGTGAGGTGAGCAGCTGTGGGGAAGGTGGGGAAGTGGAAATCACAGACCTCCCCTAGCAAGACATTCTCTGGCCTCATCCCTTGGGTCAGATCCACAAAGCTGGGTATCCCATCATGTTGGTGGGTGCAGGGGGGGCTGGCATCAAGGACACCTTCCTGGATGAGGAACTAATTCAAGCCAACTGTGAGGACAGGCAAGTCCTGACTGGAGTGGGAAGGAAGGAGGGTTCCCGAGTGAGCACAGACCCCAGACCAGATCCTCACTCTGCACAAGTCCCTGGCAGTGTTCCCCACCCAAGCCCTATCTTCATCCTGTCCTTCCTCCCAGAAATTCAAAGTCATCAGGAGGATCCAGCTGCTCCAGCAGGCTGCAAATGCGTGTGACCTGGAGCCCGAAGAGCGATTTGGGGCCTGGTTCCAGGCCATGGAGCTCATCAGTGTCCATGACAGGTGAGGGGGACAGGAGTTGGGTGAGGGCAGGGCAGACTCTCTCTGATGGCCAGCTCCAGAGGCTGTGGTCTGGCTCGCTAATCAGCCTCAGAACTCATAGCGTGGTGACCCATGGGGCACTGGGACTCAGCTGCTGGTAGGCTCTGGGAGGGGCACCTGAGGTGTGGCTCCTGGCAGCTCACAGGTCCACTCTGTCCTGTAGCTACTGGGTCTCCTGCCAGCTGGAGCCCGCACACCAGAAGGCGAGCAAAATGCGGCTCTTCAAGAGAAAGAGGAACCAGACATCCTCCACTTTAGGGCCGAGTGAGTGTTGGGACCAGCAGCGACTGAATCTAGGGGCTCAGTACAGCTTCAGGCTAAGCATGGGCCTGGATCACAGCTCCACTGCTGACCAGGCCTGGGACGGGCCTCTCCCCTCTCCTCTCTGGGATTCTGTTGCCTCCTCTGAAATGAGTGATGCTAAATGATGCCTCCTGCATCAGGGACAAACGGGGTGCTGTTGATGGACTCAGCACACGGCACAGGGTTTGGATCAGAGTGCAGGGGGGCAAGGAGGTGTGCCATGAATCTCGGGGAGGTACCCCAAAATAGTCTGTTTCTTCTCTTCAGCCGCCATGCATTTGGCGATGAGCCGTCACACTCTGGAGACCTCAAGTGCAGCTCCTCCTGACCAGCAGGGACACTGGCGCCCTCAGGGTGTACCGGGCCAGCTCTTCCCACCCTGAGTGAACGAGGACATCCTAAGACTTTCCCTGGTTTCCCCTAAAGCCCCAGAGGGAGGGCACCACCCCCTCCAACTCCCTGACATCTGCACCCCAGCGACTGTTAACCAATTGGGGAGGAGTGATATTATTTCTTTACTAGTAAATGGTAGATTTGACTCTTACGTTATATCCTGTTTCTGTCACAGCCTGAGTGTTGTGGTGTGGTTCTTTCACTTCTTATGCTCATGTAAATGAGACACAGAATCTCACTTTCCTCCTTGAATTAAGAACTTGTGTATGGTCACAGCTTATTGTATGTGGCAGAAGGGATGAGGGCCAACCTCCTCCCTGGCTACTGAATGAAACCCTCACGTCCCCCTTCCTCAGAGGACAGGTGCATTTCTGTGTGGTTCACCTGGGCCAGGAGCAGAGACAGCCCCTCAGATCTCTCTGGATGTAGAGGTTGGAGGGACTTTCCCAGGCAGAGCAATAACCACTGAAATGTGGTTGTCTTTCAAATAGCACCTACCAGGACCATGTCCTTCCCCAGGACAGTGGCTGTCTTTCTACAGCTTTCCAGAAAGAAGGAATGTTTTTTTCTTCTCTTGTTGAGGTTTCTTTGATCAGATATTGGAACTTGCCATTTTCTAACCAGTCTCTAGATTTGCATCAACACTAAATGAGAAAAAAAGATAAAAGTTTGCATGTGTAACAGAAAAGGACAGAGGAAGACCATGTGCAGATGGACTAAGGGCCCACAGGACATCCCCATCAGGCCGCCTCTAGGGCTCCCTATTCACCCTTCGACTAGATTGGAATCCTCCTGGGATCCTGGTCCATGCCCTTGGAAGTCCTTTTCCTGCTTGTTTCATATCCAGAAGGAAAGATTCATGATGCACCTTTTAAATCTACAGCAGGACTTTGTTCCATAAACCTAACTGCTCCCAGTGAACTAGGATTTCCAACATCCCTGCACTTCCTTGTATGATTCTTTTTGGGCAGAAATTTCCTAGATGGTCCCCAGCCTCTCTGTCAGAATCATCATGGCCATTCCACCCCAGCTGGTCCTCATGGATCAGGGGTAAGCTCTGGTTTGCCAGTACAATAGACCTTAATCCTGTCCACTGAATGACCCAGATTATCCCTTGCTGCCCTGGGTGACATCTGGGCGCATGTGGTTCTGAGGTCCCTGGTCTCAGATAATCACTAGTTTACACACTCACTCGTGTTGTTACTGACTTGTCCCAAAGGGGATGCTGGGCCTGAGGGCATAGAGCACATACTCCCTGGGGCGGCTGTGTTCTTTTCCCCAGTCTGTGCTGTGGTTATATGGGATTGTGTTACAGGGATGTGAAACTTTCCTGTTGGGAGTTTTGAAAGATGAGGCAGGAGAGGGGCAGGTATAGAAGTTGGTCCAGAAGGGGAATGCCACCAATCTTAGACACAACAGACACAACCTTACCAATTAAAATGGTGAAATGCTTCCCAGGTGGGTGGTTAACAGACACCGCTCAGAGCTCATGCCGAGAACTCACACGACGACCTGGAGCTAAAGGGTTAGCACCAGCCATTTGGAACATCATGCCCTGGAAACACCCTGTAAGACAAGGGCCATTGTCTTGAATTCCTTGGTACCTCTTCCCCTCCTTTCTGAAGGCTTCAAGTGTCACCCAGGGAGGCCTTTTCAGTTCAGCCAGAAGCAGAGTAGAAATCTTGGTTCCCACAGCCCAGGTCCTTCCTTTCAGGGCACTGCCATCCAGGAAAGTAAGAATTCACACATCGATGTAGACAACACAAACACACACACTCATATCCCACCCAAATCCCAAGATGCATGAATTACTAAGAGATTAAAAGTGACTTCAGAAACAGATCAACCAATTGCAAAAGAAGGGTTTCATTAAGATCCTGACTCAAATAAAATGTAAAACCAGGAAATAACCTTGACAAAACTGGGAGAATTTGGATACTGACTAGATAGTTGATTATACGAATGACATTTTTATTTTTGTGTGTGATAACGTTATTCTGTTTGTGTTCCAAAAATCCCTCATCTGTAAGAGAAACTTAAATATTTACAGCTGAAATGATGTGCTCTCAGCCATCTCCTCTGGTTAATTCTTGGGGTCTTGGTGTGAAGATAATGAAAGCCAGATGGTATACGAGTTGACAATCTTTGAAGCAAGTAACAGGTTCACAGAGATTGATTTTTCTCTACTCTGAGTTTTAGAGATTTTTGAAAACCTTCAGAACACAATTTTGATAAAAACAGTATACTTGGTGTTCACATTTCAATGTTACAAACTAAAACATCACAAATATGAAGGAATGCTTCTCCTTCCTGACCTAAGGAAGCTCTCTCTCAGTCTGGCTTCTGTGAATGACCTGATGATGCCACCAAATATTCACTTCTCATATGTTTGTTGAGTAATTCCTATGTGCTCTGTGCTGTGTGCAAGGGAAACACATTTCCACGACTCTGGATCTAGTGTGGGAAGGAAGACAATGAGCCTACTGCCAAGGTTCTCTAAGTGGAAAATAATGCCCCCGGGGGTATGCTCATTCTGGAGATTCCAAAATCAAAGCTACACAAATTTGCCAGGTAACAGATAAGAGATACTTAATTCATGATATAGAAATCACCTATGTCTGAATTACCATGTGACAATGAAGAAAAAGATTGATGGATTTTATGTTATAATTAGATGCAAAATCAGCGTGCTTTCCCCTGGCTGAATGGTTAAGCTTGGCATGTTCTGCTTTGGTGGCCCAGGTTCAGTTACTAGGCATGGACCTACAATACTCATTAGCAGCCATGCCATGATGGTGACCCACACAAAAAGTAGAGGAAGATTGGCAACAAATGTTAGCTCAGGGTGAATCTTTCTCTGAAAAAAAAATTACATGAAAAATCATAATAAAAATTTATGGAATCGGATTTAATATACATTCAAAGACAAATCTCATTCTAGTAGGTATCATCACTTCATTGACTGTAAGTTCTAGAATAAACAAATGTAAGTTCAAAACACTAATACTTCAGCTTCAATTATCCTATCAATTTTAATATAAAAAGGAGAAAACTCATGGTAAATAAAAATTGAGGTTTACCATGAAAGGTCAAGATCATGATGGACGTTACAAAGAGATGCTGTGAGAGTCAAGCCTGTCTCATGGGGAATTTCTCAACGACACCACTCTCCTTTTCTTCAGCACCGATGTTGCTTTCCTCACTGTGTTTTCAGGATGCCTTTCTTGGCTCCTTGCTCTCTCTGTCTCCCCGGCAATCTCGTCTGTCCTCGAGACCACAGTCAGTCTCTCCCATGCTTTCCTTCATTTCCTGTGTCTGTCTCCTGATATCTCTAGAAGATGTCCGTTGACTGCAGAGGGGCTATGAGCGACTCAGACCCATTCCTGGACTCATCTCTGACCAATAGTGACAGTGGCCCGGGTGGGCTCAGGGCTGGTGTGCAGATGCCTCAGCCCAGGCATGGTCCAGGGATTCACATGGACCAGCCTGTGTGACTGTTTCGAAGGTATTTGTGACTCCAAAGAACTTAAGAGTTCTCCTTCACTGCTGCAGGCCTGGAGTCCCTGCAGTCTACTGTATCCACAGACTTGCTGGGGCTTCTCCAGGGTCTCCTCCCACTGACTGCACCTTACCTCACCGCCAGGATGGGAAGTTATTCCAGTAACTGCCCTCTGGAATATGCAACTGCTTAGGCTTCAGGGTGCATAGATCTTCAGTTTTCTGAATGGTTTTAGTTTCATAGTCTTACTGTTTCCACTATGAATTCGGAGAATATTTTTGGAGCTTTCTCTTTCAAAAAAAAATAAAATATGAAATTTGAACAAAATGGAGAATGAAGACTACCATCCATGGAG
Source organism: Diceros bicornis minor (assembly GCF_020826845.1). Classification (NCBI taxonomy): domain Eukaryota; kingdom Metazoa; phylum Chordata; class Mammalia; order Perissodactyla; family Rhinocerotidae; genus Diceros; species Diceros bicornis. Next base: position 784,678 of record NW_026691418.1, read on the forward strand.
AATCTTCTCAGCTCACGTGGATATTCCACCCTCCTTCTCTCCCTGGACACATGTGTCTCAAATCACACTGTGCATCACAATCATTGGAGGGTTTTTAAATCTCAGATTGCTGGATCTCAACCCAAGTAGGTCTGGGGAAGGAATGGAGAATTTTCATTTCTAAGAGGTGATGTTGAGCTGCTGGTACAGGGACCACATGTGGAGAAGAGGATTCAGTGGCATCATCAAGCTGATGTGAGACAAGGACAGAAAGCTCAAGGTCATTATCCAGTGTCAAATCCAGACCAACTTCCCTCCGCCATCTTGCTTCAAGACGTTCCTCTCCTCCTCTCTCTGTCATGGTCAAATACACACATGCTGGTGCCCCACAGCCCACTGTTATTGGGACACAGAGTTCCAAGGACTCCAGAGCTCCTTTCAGGGCCTCACCTCTAATGAAATTATTCACTACTCCATCCTTAGTCGTTCATTTCCACACCCTGATCCTATCTTCACCCAAAATTCTCCTGCTCACAAATCAGTAATTCACAAACACCATATTCCCACCACAAATTTCCACATTTCCAGTTTTTACACAAAGAAATCCACTCTAAATAACCATTCTTCAATGAACTTGATTACTCCAGTAGGAATATCTTCACAAGCCTCTCTTTCTTTTCTTCTCATAATCCTTTCTAGTAATCTCAGATTCACAGTCCATCATTTCAATCATCCACTGACCATACTCCCAGATTCTTTATTGCCATCATATTAACCCTGCACACCTCAGATGATTTCAAATACCTGCCATGCCATGTTGACACTTGCACTGAACAGAGAATGCACCAGGAGCCTGTGGATCCCAACAGAGAATCACAGCAACCAATGGACCTATATGCATTACTCTAATGCTTCCTGAATGCTCTGCTCATTTCTTTCCATTTCTTGAGTTCCATAAATCTCTATATTCCGAACTCCTCCACATTTCACAGATAAATTGTTAACCACCAGACAAGAACTATTACACTCTCTAGTCATCAGATCTACAAATATTCCTCATAAGGAATTCATGTATCACACCTTTTCTGATGTTATATCCAAAGAAATTGATTTTTTGGCTGAAACCACTCTGATTTTTATCTTATCCTTCCATTTCAATGACATTATGCCCTCAATATTTGTTGTGCTTTCCATAACTCCCCTACTGGAATCATCCCTCAAGTTTCAAATATGCACAAATCTCTACCATCTACAAACCAATCTCTCAGCCAGCATTCCGAATAGTCCTTAGCCTCCACACCCCTCCTCTCCTCCTCCTGCCAGGGATCCATTTTGATAAGGTCACATATATCCCAATGCCTCTGTTTCCACAGAGCCTACCCAATCCCATCCCCATTCTGTGGATGATTCTCCTGCTAACCTCACAAGCCGTGTCTCTTACTAATCCACTGGGGACTTTTCATGATTTTTCTGATAAGCTCTGCAGTAACACGTGACATTGCGGACTCCAATGTCCTTTTAAACGCCGCTTTGTCCTTGGGATCCACCACCCTACACTGTCCTGCTCTTGCCTGTCTAAACTTCCCGAGCAACTTCCAGGCTTCTCTTTATGACCACCCCACAATGACTGATGCTTTAGAAGTCAACCCTTCTCTGACACCTGTTCCCCATCTGCACCCTCCTTCTGGGGCAACCCCATACATTTCCCTGGCTTCAAATACCACTAATAAGCCAAACATGTCCAAAGAATCAACAGAGACCTAACTCTGAACCCCAGACCCATTTATCAACCTGCACATTCACCACATCAGTTATGACTCAACTCACAATGACCAGGTCCCAAGTTGAACAAGTCACTTACCCAAATAATTGGCTTCTCTCTCAGTGTCCCCAAACTCACTTATTTTTGGTAATAACCTGTCTACCCCTGGGTGGCACTCTGGACACCCTGCCACCCCACACTCACGTATCAATGAACCATCCATCCACCCTTCTGAATCTACCTACAGGTTATCCACTTCTGATTTATTTCTACTCACCTTTCAGACCTCATACAAAATATCACTTCCAGACAGTGAACACTCCTGCTCCAGTAACCTAAATTACAAAACTCCATTTTTCCTCTTTCTTGATTTTTTTTCTATTTTATTTATAGGTGCATTATTATTAATTTCAAGATTTAGTTGTTTCTCACTAAATTAGTTATTTCATGAAGACAAGACTAATGTGGATTTTCCAAATTTTCCCACAATAATGTTCACATATGGCTTTGCACACAAAAAGGGCTCACATATATTATGTGTACAATATATAAATTATATTCATATACATACAAAATTCAAACACTAAAATATTGCTTCATGAAATATTTTAAATCCATCCACTTAACTACTCTTTTTTTTTTCCCCGAGGAAGATCAGCCCTGAGCAAACATCCATGCTAATTCTCCTCTTTTTACTGAGGAAGACCGGCTCTGAGCTAACATCTATTGCTAGACCTCCTCCCTTTTTTCCCCAAAGCCTCAGCAGATAGTTGTATATCATAGTTGCACATCCTTCTAGTTGCTGTATGTGGGACTCGGCCTCAGCATGGCTGGAGGAGCCCACCTGGTGTTCCGAACCACAGTCGCCAGCAGCAGAGCACACACACTTAACCACTAAGCCAGGGGGCCGGCCACTCCACTTAACTACTCTTGTGCAAAGATACCACCTTTAGGTGGTACACTGCAATAAATTAGCAGGAGTAGCTTAAGATTCCAAATCCTTTATCCTCGTAATCCAATCATGAGAGTCTAGTCACAATGATCTGTTTAAAATGCGAAAGTGATCAATTCATCTTAACTTTTAAATCCTCCATTTCTGTCTTCAGCACATATTTCTCCTGTTGTCTTATCATAATTATTAATATTACCCTTTTCATTCCCTGATATGTTCCAGTTTGGATGGAAAACTATTTGGTCATTCTATTTTTAGAGCACTTACTACATGCAAAGCTCTGGTGTAAAACCTGTGATCTACAAAATAACTAAACAGTCTCACTGTCCCTGTTTGATTTAGTCTTAGTGGGAGGAAAGAGATAATAAATGGCAAAGGATGTATAACATGCCATGTAAATCATGCTGTGATGAACAATAAAGCAGAGAGTGAGAATTTGAGCTTGAGCACATTTTCAAATATCTTGTGTGTGTGTGTGTGTGCACGTGCTCATGCCTGCTGCCTGGATGTGATGAGTTGCTTCCTCCTGGGGATTTGGGAACCTCCTATGACTCAGGAAATTTCCTCCATGTGCACTTAATATGCACTTTGTTATCCATGTGTATTAGTCAGGATTCTCTAGAGAAATACAAACATAGAATATATATAAATATATAGAAGTGGAGATTTATTGTAAGAATTGGCTCACAAGGTTATGGAGGTTGAGAAGTCCCACAATATGCCATCTGCAAGCTGGAGAACCAGAAAAACCAGTGATATAATTCAGTCAAATTCTGAAGGCCTGATAACCAGGACCTCTGATGTCCAAGTCCAGGAAAAGATGAACATCCCAGGTCAGGAAGAGACAATGGATTCAGCCATTGTTTGCTTTTTGTTCTATTGAGCCCTCAACAGATTAGATGATGCCCACCCACACTAGTGAGGATGAGTTTGTTTATGCAGACCATGGAATCAAATGATAATGTCTTCCAGAAACATTCTCACAGACATACTCAGCAATAATGCTTCACAGTCTATCTGGGAACCCCTGAGTCTAGTCAAGTTGACAGCTAAAATTAACCATCACATCATGGCTCTATCCAAACAAGACCAACAGAGATATCACAACGTGACCTATGTTATTTAAATTTTCCAGAACACATGTTAAAGTAAGTAAATACAAACAGATGAAACCAGATTTTATAACATTTTTCTTTAACTCAAGAAATCTATATATTATCATTTCAAAATGTAGTCCACATCAGTACAAAGAACAAGATACTCAGGTTTTCTGCCCCCTCTGTCTTGCTGGTCAATTTTAATGAATACTGGCTCCTCATATATCTCAATATGATCCAATATGTAATTTTCTCCCATCTATTTGAGCTTTATTGCATCAAAAGGAAATCATTTTCTCATTGTCAAACTGCTCTGCTATCTCTTTTTTTATAAATTAAAGTGATATATTGTGTTTATGTTAGAACTGAAATTAAGAATTTAAGTAATTAAGAAGGAATTGATTCCAGCAAAGGCTGGTTTACTAAAATGGAAGACAGTTCAAGAGCAAATCTCCCAACAAAATCATAGGGCAAATGACATTGGAAAATTCAGGGTAGAATTAGAAGACACATGGGGTGTGATTAAAATGACAGTGGAGAGAATGTGGGGAGGAATTGATATCAGAAGTGAAAATACACAAGCATGTTACAAGTTGATGAAAGACATCAATCCACAGATTCAATTAATTCAACATTCCCTAAGCAGAGTGACTACACAGGAAATATTAATGAAATAAACTATGGTCTAAAAACCAAAGTTAATGTAAAGTATTTTAGGGAGGAGAGAGGCCAAATAAGCAAGAAAAAGGCCAATTGGTGATTCTAACTATAAAGAAAATAAGATAGACATCCACAGAGCAGCATTTTTAAAATGCTAAAACAAATCTCATGTCAAACCAGAATTCTACACCCAGCAGCAATAGTGCCCCAAATAAAGATGTCCTAGAAAAAATTAAAGTGAAACTTTTCACTGTTAGCAGCCTTGAATTAGACAAAATACTGCAGTGAGTTATCACATCCAAAGGAAAATTAACCCAGCTTGAAAACCAAGAATGCAGGAAGGACTGAAGAGGAAAGGAAAGGATATTTTATAAATAAATATAAATGAATTTTATTTTGTGAAGTAATTCTAGAAATCTCTCATGGAGATTAAAATATACATGGAATAAAATATATGAAAACAGTAATACAAATGTTAAGAATGTTAAAAATAGAATTGAAAGTGTTGAAGGTATTAGCATTTGGGGGAGATGGTAAAAGTAATTATTCATATTAGACTGTATTAAGGATTCAGGATTTAACCATTAGTGCAATTAAATATTTCTATATGATTCCAAGTAATAAGTTTATAGAGGAAGTAACGGAATAATAAGAGTTAAATCAACATCAGTGAAGTAAAGAGAGTAAAGGAACATTAATTTTTCAGGTCAAAGGATAGGGAAAGAGTAAGACGGTTGAAATAATTACAAGTTTACTGGTAATTACACTAGATGTAAATGCACTAAATACTAATTTCTTGTTATTGGCTGTGTGATGTAGTCTAGAGAATTGTTAATAAATATTTTGGACATTCATTTATTGATAAACGTTTACACAGTCTCTATTTTTTCCTATTAAAACATAAGAGGTATGGACATTTTTGTACATATGAACTTCCATTCCCATTTTTACAAAGGTATCATTAGTGGAAGAAAAAGGAAACATTAAAATTTTGATAGAAACTGCAAATACCACCTACCCCCACAATTGTATTAAATGTTTTCATACCAACAGTAGCTGACAGTGTCAATAACCCAACATTTATTTTTAGGTATAAAGCTTTAGGAATCTCTCAAATCCCATTGATAAGAGACAGGATGTCTCCCCTGGATTATCCACTGATTGGATTATCCACTCCCTTCCTCCATAAAAGGGGAATAAGAGGCAGAAGTCCTTGCATTTTCCAGCATTCCACAGCCTGTCTGCACATCAGAAGTGGTGTGAGCAGGACAACTCTGAAGCCATGGAGGAACCTGCATCGGCCTGTTTTTCAAGCCAGCCTATTCTGGTGAGTGTGGAATCCATATGGACGGCAAGAGTGTCCGTTTGTACCCTTTGTCCTTCTGTGAAACCTCTATAAGTGAGCAAGCAGTAGCTCTTAAAACAAGAAGATACCTTATTGAAATTTGTTTCCTAGGTGTTAAGGTTTGTTAAGTGATGTTCACGGTATTGTACTTTTCTGTATAGGGAGCTTTCTTGGGTTAATAGGCCAAACATTTGTTTTGTGTTGTTTTTAACCAACAGCATCACTGGGAATTGGACGTAGTATTCAGCCCTGCACTGTTTACGCTGTTCCCATCTCTGGAAAACATTTTACCCACAATGTGATTGGTCTTTTTTAAAAAATATTCAGTTCTGTGCTCAAATATCACCTCATCAGTTAGTCCTTCCCTAATCTCTGCATCATCTATTTGTAGGTGGGCCGGCCCCTGTGGCGTAACAGTAAAGTGCTCATGCTCTGCTCCTGGTGGCCAGGGTTCGGATCCCGGGTGTGCACCAAGGCACCACTTGTCATGCCATGCTGGGGCAGCGTCCCATATAAAGTTGAGGAAGATGGGCACAGATGATAGTACAGGGCCAGCCTTTCTCAGAAAAAAAAAAAAAGACGAGGACTGGCATGGATGTTAGCTCAGGGCTAATCTTCCTCACAAGGTAAATAAATAAATGAAATAATTGTAAGTAATTTCTTTCCCCTTTATCCTTCCTTACTCTTCTTCCTCCATCCCTCCCTCTGTCTCTCTATCTCTGTGTAGCCCTTACTGTTTATTACAGGATCTAATTATACCTAACACTATATTAGAAATTCATCCGTCTCTTTATTAACTCATTCCTCTCACCAAGATTAAAATAAACAGGGGAAGTGACTTTTTATGTTAAATTCTGGATCACGGGTTTTAGTACATAACTCGGCATATAATGGGTGTTCTATAAATGGGAAGCACAAATAGTTTTCCCTCCAAACTGGGACATGTTGGAGAACAAAAGGGATGGTATTTTTTGTGTGTGTGTGTGAGGAGATAAGCCCTGGGCTAACATATGCCAAGCCTCTTCTATTTTTTTTTTTTTTTTTTGCTGAGGAAGACTGTCCCTGGGCTAACATCCGTGCCCATCTTCCTCCACTTTATACGGGACGCCACCACAGCATGCTTGCCAAGCAGTGCGTCAGTGCGTGCCTGGGATCCGGACCGGCAAACCCAAAGCAACTGCAGCAGAGCAAGTGCACGTAACCACTTGGGCCACTGGGCTGGCCCCAGAGATGGTATTAATAATTATGGCAGGACAACAGAGATGAAGTGAGATTTATGACTTCACTTTCAAAAACTATCTGAAGACAGAAATGAGAGATTGTAAAGGAAAGGTGCACTGATTAGGTTTACATTTTAAATAGATTATTGTGCCTAGTGTCTTATCATGGATTACAGACAGAAAGGATTTGCAATCTTAGTGATAATTTATTGCAGTATACCACAAAACAGATTATATCCTTGTATAACTGTAGATGAGTGAATTTGTTTGAAAAATTTAGAAAGTTTTTTTGGAGTTTGAATAATTTCTTTCCATAAATATATTGAGTACCTTGTAAGGGCAAAGTAATGAGTGAATACGGCAGTATAAAACATTACAGTCCACATTAGTCTTCACTTCATGGAGTATCCAATTTAGTGAGAAAAACACTATGAGAGAAGTAGATGATAATACACATACAATTAAAATTTTAAAAATTAACAGAAAATGTGATATTAATTTTGGTGGCTGGATCAGGAAAGGTCACTCTGTTGAAATGGTATTTTGTAGGAAATCTGAAAGGTGCTCAAGAAGTATTCAAAAGTGGAGAATCTTTAGGTGGATTCAGGAGGGTGGATGAATGGTTCATTGATATATGAGTGTGGGGTGACAGGGTGTCCAGAATGACACTCAGGTGTAGACAGAATATCAGTACAAACAAGCGAGATTAGAGGACGCTGAGATATGGGTGATTATTTGCAGAGCTGGTTGGTTCAACTTGGGACCAGCTCACTTCGAGCTGGTCATCAAGTTATCACCGATGTTGTGAGTGGGCAGATGGGTATTTGGGTCTCAGGATTGAAGCCAGATTTGTGCTGATTCTATGGGTATTACTAGTTCATTAATGGTATGTGAAGCCAGGGAAATGGATGGGCTGGCCTAGAAGAGGGTGTGGATGTGGAACAAATGTGAGAGCAGGATTGACTTCTAAGAAGCGTCAATTGTGTTAAGTCAGATGGTGGAGCCCAGATTAACAGGGAGGAGTAGGAGGAGAAAGGAAGAGTCAGGGGAGGAAAAATGGGTTTTACAGTGGCTGGAACTATGTGATGGGAATATGGCGTGTGTGAGTTATTTACTTATGAACAGGAGGATATTTGAGTGAAGGTGGGACTTGGGTGTGCAAATGAAGTGAGCATCAAATTGCTGAGAGGAACGTGATTTCATTAGAGATGAGGCACTAAATTCCTATGCTCTGGGCACAGAATCATCCAGTTTTCATAGTCCTTTCTGTCCTTGACTCATATCAGTTTGATATCCCAGGATCTCGTTCTCAGTGTGTGGTGCCTGTGTCAGTAGTATCAGCAGCATCCGGGAACACTTAGAAATCCAAATTCTTAGCCCTCCCCAAGCCTACTTGGGTTGAGGTCCAGCAATCTGTGTTTTAACAACCCTCCAGATGATTGTGATGCACAGGGCAGTTTGAGAGAAATTTCTCCAAGATACAGGAGGGTGGAAGATCCAAATGAAGTGAGAACATTCTCCATGGCTGGCAGTCTGCATCCCCCATTTTATTCTAATTTAACATTTCATTTTTTTTTTCAAAGGGGAAAGCTCAAAAGAAATATGATGCCCCAGACTTCAGAGAAGAAAAACAGGTCCATTTAGCCAAGACCAAGCAGAGACATCGTGAAAGGTCTGCACTTCCTAGAAGACTCACCAGCTGCATTTTCAAGAGGCCAGTTACAAGGATGACTTCCCACCCTGGTTATGAGGTCAGTTACCGTCAGCGAGAGGAGACCTTGCAGGAGCTCAAGTAAGTCTGTGCATACAGGAGACTGCAGGGTCTCCAGTCCTGCAGCAGTGAAGGAGAAATTTTAAGCACTTTTGATATCACAAATACCTTAAGTATAATTGCACCAGGTGGTCCAGGTGAATGCCTGGGCTGTGCTGGTGCTGAGTCTGTAGACACCAGCCTCAAGCCCACTGCCACACAGTCTTCAGACTGGGCAGAGTTGATTCCAGGAGTGGGTCTCGGTCTCCCACAGCCACTCTAAACACAACTTGTAACTTATGGAGACATTCACAGACAGAGTCAGAGAGTGAAATAAGCAAGGGAGAGACTGGCTGAGGTCCTGAGGGCAGAGAGGTTTGCCAGGGAGGCCCAGAGAGCAAGGAGCCAAGACGGATGTTCTGAGACCTGATGGAAAATAGGAGAAGGTCATACTGAAGAAACCAAGAAGTGTTCCCCATGAACAGCCCCCAGTTTCACTCACCTCATTTAATGTCAACCCTGCTTCTTACTCTGGACTGTGATGCTTTGTCATTTTATAATTGTACTTTATTAAACTCTTTTGAGAGACATAAATGTGAAGAGTAGACAGTTGTGTGGGTGAGAGATCGGGTTTCATGTGACAGGAAAGAAGATCTTTACTTGTCCTTGTATACTGCAATTTCTGCTTATCATGATTCTTACTCACTTTTATATTAAAGGTAATTTGGCCTAAGGGATCGTTTAGTATTTTTAGTTATTTTTTTTTTAGAATACTTGTAATCAGGAAAAGATGATACCTATTGTAAAGAGCTTTAACGTTGTTTAACGTTAAATTAATTTGATTCTATAAATGTCTTACTTTACTAAGCTTGCTTTTATATCTCAATCTAACATAAGTTGTATCCTTTTTTTGCCAAATGTTAACTCAAATACAAGACATTTTCATATAATTTAATTAGCTCTTAGACTACCTGTTACAGCCTTATCTGTTACCTAAAATCACCTCGGTGATTTTTTAAAATAGAGTTCACCTTAGATTCTTAACAAGGAAAATATTGTTTGGGAGCATTTAGCACCGAGAGAATGTTGGCAGCAGGCTTGCTGCCTTCACCTTGGCACTAGGTCCTCAGTCAAGGAAACTTGTCCACCTGCTCACAGAATAGGGCGCACCATAATTATTCAATAAACATGTCATGAACAATATTTGGTGGAAAAAAGGGTCAAGTTACAGAAGTGAGATTGTAGGACTCTATTACTGGGTCAGGAGGGAAAAGGACTGATGTGATTTTGGAAGGATCTGGAATTTTCTGGACTTTCTTGAAGACCTTTGATAGAGTAGTCTTAGCAGTCATGGGGAAGGAAGCCTATTTCAGAGGATAAATGAGTGATTGCAAAATAGAAGGGCAGAGAGTGAGTGGAGGTGGACAGCTGTGCCTTGTGCCTCCTGACAATGGCCTCTGGATTTAACACAGCGATGACTCCCTGCCAGAGTCCACAGCTGTGGTGTGGGGTTGACTCCTCCCTAGGACTAAGGTGTTCTGATTCCTCAGTGTGAGCTAATCTGCATATTCCAAACCCCCAAACGTCATAGGATTAGGGCGTCAAAAAGCCCTCTCTGGTCCAACAGGATCCAGGCACAGGACCCTTTATGGAACAGGAGGTGGAGCTGTGTATACACGGGGTTCTTACCTGGCCGACCTGGAGTTCTGGGCTCAGTGAGGCCACAGTGTAGGAGCCACTGACAACGTCTGAGACCACACGGGAGGAGAGTACAATAGGTGTTGGCATGGGTGCAGTCAGGACAAGACCTGCCGCCTCATTTGTATGCTGCCTCTCTGCACTTGGTCACAATCTACTCCTCAATTCTCATTACCATGAGCTGATTTCTTCCCTCATTGGATCTTTTCTTCCCTCGTATATTCTGTTAAATTATTTCAAGTTAACTTTGGTTGGGTTTTCTCTCCCATACCTTTAAATTATTCTTGACGAATTCTTATATGTATACCATGATTTCAATGAGTTACATTGAAAAATGAAGGTGTTCACATGTGATAATTGCAGAACTGAGAAATTTAAATGATGGCATCGGGCGTGGTCCATGATCTTCAGGACATCCATATGATAAGCCACATGATAATCAGAATTTTTAAGACAAGGCACTATTTGGTTTTGAGGGTTTGAGTGAGAACAAAAGGGATCCCTACAATTGAATCACAGTTTATCAACAGCAGAGAATCCTACCTCACTTCTTCCAGGTCCTGGTGGTTCCTGCTTCCCTGTCGTGTGGCAGCAGATCTCCAATCTCTGTCTACATCTTTCACATGATCTTCTTCCCTCCACGTCTCTGTGCCCTCTCCTCTTCTTATAAGGACACTAGTCATTGAATTGAGGGCCCACCCTAAATCCAGGATGAGTTCATCTGCAGATCTTTAATCACATCTGCAAAGACCCTGTTTCCAAATAAGGTCACATTCTGAGGTTCCGGGTGAGCTTGAATCTTTGGGAGACATTCTTCAACCGACCACATCCTCTACCCTCAAGTTGAGGTTGGGAGCTGGATCAGGCAGATGTGAATGGTAACAATATCAGAGGAGTTGTTTTCACCAACAATATTGGAGGAGTGTTTGCCTCAAAAGTACTTGGTTCAATGTAATAAACTTAAAAATCATATATTTTTTTGAAATCGTGATGGTGATTCTTAAATTCATATGAAAGAGAAATTTTACAAAATAAAAGAATTTTTGAGAACCAACCATCAAACAAAATATACATGAAGGAGAAAAAGGACAAAGGTGACATATCAAAACATTTCCCTAGTTCTGTTAACAAAAACGGCAAACTAATGTAATCACAGAACCAGTCTCTCCACTGAAGCAACTGTTCAGTTGGAGAAAACTGACAGAATCGAGTGTTTCAGAACTCTGAAATATAATAAAAACCTTACAGCATCCAAAGGAGTGATTAATGAAGGAAAACGTGGCTGAATTTGTGTAAGAAAGCATTGTGGTGTTTTTGGTTAATGCCTACCCGCTGCCATTCTCTGGTACAACAGAGGATGTGAAGATGGGAGCCAAGATTCCTTGTATGGCTTCCTCATGCCAGGAGACAAATACTAACCTGCTTCTTACAATGGGGTGATTCTGTGACTGGGTGGTAGTGATCTGTCTTTTGGGTCCCTGAGGGAACAGCGCAGAAGTTGACATGTATTTATACCCCTAAGGCTAGATGGACTCCAAGTGGTGTCATTGTCTGATGAAAGATTTAAAGGTCTATGCTACTGGTAGATGCTCGTGCAAGGGATGATGGCCGGGACAGGAGAGAGACATAAAAATCTGGCAAGGAGGGATCTGAGGAGGAAGTTTTTTGGGGATGAAAGCTGAGAAGGGCCACTGCTTATACCAGGGAAGCGGGAGTGCAATGTGCACGGCCAGGACTGGACGTGTGCTCAGAAAAGACCTGAGAGGACCTGGGCCTGCACCTCTGGCAGATTTGTGGGCTCCATGCAGGTAGGGAGTAAAGTCTAAGGAAGAGGTGCAGGGGCCCCAGCTGCAAAGGCTGGAGAGATTTTAACTTTTTCTTTTTTTAAAATGTGTTCTTTTGGATCATTGCATTTAAAGAAATCTCTGTCAGATCACTTGCTGATTGTTAAGATAACTGAAAAGAGATTTAAGTGACCACACACATCAATGAACATAGTCTTTGCAAAAATATTTTGAAAAGTCACTAAACAAAAGGATGATTGCAGCTCATAAAAAGCCACAACAGCAAAACCTGGAGAGGGAGGAGAATCTGATTGTCACAACGACCACATTGTAATACGCAAAATGTCCAGTTACCACTACAAAATTACAATTGATATGAAACTACAGGAAAGTATAGCTGGTTCATATGAGATAAAATGGAAATTGAAAGAAATTTTTCCTGAGGAAGCCCAAGCATTGGACTTACTTATGAGACAAGGACTTTAAAACAACTCTCTTATATATGCTCAAAGGGCTAATGGAAATTAGGGACAAAGAACCAAGGAAAATAAAGAGAATGATGTCTCAATTCACAGAGAATATCAATAAAGAGATAGAAATTGTAAAAAGAACCAAGTAGAAATCATTGAGTATTACCCCTGCACTTCCTGATCCCACCTCCAACCTTAAACAACCACAAATTTACTTCCTGTCTGTACAGATTTGTCCATATTTGACATTTCATGTAAATGGAATCATATAATAAGTGGTCTTCTTTGGCTAGATTCTTTCAATTAGTAGAAGTTCCTCAAGGTGCATCCATGGTGTAGCACGTGTCCTTCATATCTTTATGGCTGAAGAACATACAATGTACAGAAATATGGATCACATTGTGTTTATACATTCATCAGATGATGGATATTTGGGTTGCTCTGGTCCATCTTTTGCCAGTCCCACTTTCACCTTCAGTGGCCCAACATCAATGTCTCCCGTCACCCTTCTTATTCACTGCCATCCAGTCAGCTCAGCTCTGCTTAGGCACCAGGTCTTCTCAATGTAAACACTGGTGGAGCCCTTACCAAGGGCGCTAAAAGGCAGAGGTTGGGATGGGCAGTGGCCACCTCACTGAAGACTGCCAAGCACAACACATGCTTTCCAGCTGCAGCAACTTGAACATAAACAATTAGAGCAGAAATTCCCAAGGCTGCTGACACATGTGGTCTCCGGTGGTTCCTCTCAAAAAACTTAAAGCACAGGGCCTCCTAGTAGACATCTGTCATCCTTCTTGGTTTCTCAGACACTGAACCCTTATCCTATGTTTGAGGGCTTCTCTCGCTTTATGATCCTGGGGGGAGATAACACCAGCTTCCCGATTTAAAAGCAGAAAATGCCAGATACGTCCATTTACAGCCTTCCCACTGCAGCCAGGGCAACTGTTCTGTGCATCTGACGCACGCACACAGACTCTGACCCGGGAGGTGGGACCTACGCTCTGATAACGATGGATTTGGACAACAGCTAATAGAAGCAGCCTCAGCGGGGCTCCAGCCTGTCCTTGTCCTCCCAGAGGCTCCGTGAGGGATCACTCTAACAATCCTCTGTTTCACACAATCAAGAGCCCTGAATGAGAGCCTGGCATTGGTGTTGGAAGTGGGGAGACGGTCAGGAAGGGCCCACAGGTCACATTTCAGCCTTGGTCTCAGATGGGGGCCACTTCCCAGACCCCAGGTAAGCCAGAGTGGTCACTGCCCCCAGCAGCCTTCCCTACGGGCTGAGTCTGCGGGCTTAGCAGGGGTCAGAGGCTGCACCTCAAGGGGTGAGACCCCGCAGCAGACATCGGCGCCAGTATCCATGCAGCCATCACGTCCGGAGCATGCAGACGTGGGGACATGCGCGTCCTCGTCATGGGCGGAGGACACGCCGCTGTCCGGCCAGGGCGCCCTTCGCCGTAGGCAGCGGTGGGGCCGGAGAAGCGGGGAGGAGGGCAGCGGGGACCGGGTCCACGACCCTCTGGGGGGGGTTGGGGCAGCTGGGGTGCATGGAAGGCTCCGGTCTCCACGCTCCACGTCCACGGCCCCATCCAGCGCGGTCGCCTTCATTGTCCTCAGTCCTCGCCTCTGCTTCCTTCCGCGGTGCCACCAGCCTGTCCTTGCTCCGCCGGCCACGACCTCTCAGCTCTTCCCAGTGGCCCTTGGTCTTGGCTCTCTCCGCCACCTCTCGCTGCTTTCCGGCTAGGCTCGGTTCCTCCAACCAGGCGTCGGACCCTTCCGCCTGGCCTCCGCCTTGTCTTCACATCTTCGGCTCTTTCCGTTTCTCTTCGGCTCTTTCTGCCCACCTCGGCTCCCTCTGCCTCTCCCTGCCGCTCCTCAGCTCAGCAGTTCGGGTTCATCTCTGTCTGGTTTCGGCTTTCTCGGATTTCACTGTCACAGTTCAGCTCTTTCCCGCCAAGTCCCGGGATCCGCTGGGATCTCTCTGTCTACCAAGGTCCTCATGTGCAGAGGCGGAGGTTGTTCAAATTCACCCCATCTTCACTGTGGTATGGGAGTGCCACTTTCTCTACATCCTAATACATCAATATATTAAACAAACAGTAAATGTTCCTAATCTGATAAATAAATCAAGAATCTTGGTGTTTTACTTCGTATTTTTCCATTGGTGGGGGAAGTTGAGATGCATCTCTTGTACTGAGAGAATTCTGTATTTTCTGTGAACTGTTCTTCGCCATTTGTCCATTTCTCCAATGGATTCTTAGTCTCTTTTTGGTTGGTAAGAGTTCCTTAATATTAATAAATTAGCTTTTTGTGATGAGTTGCCAACATTCTCCTCTTTTCCTTGTTTTGTCTTCGTATCTAGTCGTTGCTGCCATGCAGATTTTTTGAAAGGAAATCAAAAGTGTTAGTTTCGCAAATGGGACAAGAAACAAAGGAAATGCAAAGAACCAGAAAATAAGTGACAAAACAGCAACATTAAGCCCTCATATATCAATAATTACTCTAAATATAAATGGATTGAACTCTCCAATCAAAAGATACAGAGTGGCAGGATGGATTAAAAAGCAAGACCCAACCATATGCTGCCTTCAGTAAACACATCTTAGCACTAAAGACAAGCACAGGCTCAGAATGAAAGGATAGAAGATAATAATCCAAGCTAATGGCAAACAAAAGAAAACAGGTGTTGCCATACTCATATCAGGCAAAGCAGACTTCAAGATCAAACAGGTTAAGAAAGACAAAGAAGGGAAATATATAATGATAAAAGGGACACTCCATCAAGAAGACATATCACTTATAAATATATATGCACCCAACATAGGAGCACCAATGTACATAAAGCAACTATTAACAAACCCAAAAGGAGACATCAACAACAACACAATAATAGTAGGGGATCTTAACACCCCACTTACAACAGTGGCTAGATCATCCAGACAAAAATTCAGTAAAGAAATAGTAGACTTAAATGAAAAACTGGACGAGATGGACATATACAGAGCACTCCATCCAAAAAGAGCTGACTACATATTCTTCTCAAGCGCGCATGGAACATTCTCTAGGATAGACCATATGTTGGGAAACAAAGCAAGCCTCAATAAATTTAAGAAGATTGAAATCATAACAAGCATCTTTTCAGACCATAAGGCTATGAAACTGGAAATGAATCATGAAAAAAAAACTGGGAAAGTGACAAAAATGTGGAGATTTTGTTCATGCTACTGAACAACCAATGGATCATTGATGAAATTAAAGAAGAAATCAAAAACTATCTGGAAACAAACAAAAATGATAATATACCATATCAAATCATATGGGATGCAGCAAAAGCGGTCCTGAGAGGGAAACTCATAGCGATACAAGCCCACCTTAACAAATAAGAAAAAGCCCAAATAGGCAACCTTAAATTACACCTAACAGAACTAGAAAAAGAAGAACAAACAAAGCCCAAAGCAAGCAGAAGGAGAGAAATAATAAAAATCAGAGCAGAAATAAATGAAATTGAGACCAAAAATCAGTAGAAAGGATTAATGAAACAAAGAGTTTGTTCTTTGAGAAGATAAACAAAATCGACAAACCCTTAGCCAAGCTTACTAAGAAAAAAAGAGAAAAGGCTCAAGTAAATAAAATTAGAAATGAAAGAGGAGAAATTACAACAGATATTACGGAAGTACAGAGGATTATAAGAGAATACTATGAGAAATTATATGCCAACAAATTGGACAATCTAAAAGAAATGGATAAATTCTTAGACTTATACAACCTTCCAAAATAGAACCAAGAAGAAATGGAGAACATGAATAGACAAATAACAAGTAAAGAGATTGAAATAGTAATCAAAAACCTCCCAAAAAATAAAAGTCCAGCACCAGATAGCTTCTCCAGTGAATTTTATCAAACATTCAAAGAAGATTTAATACCCATCCTTCTCAAACTATTCCAAAAAATAGAGGAAGATGGAACACTTCCTAACTCATTCTATGAGGCAAACATCACCCTGATACCAAAACCAGACAAAGACAATACAAAGAAAGAAAATTATAGACTGATATCGCTGATGAAGATTGATGCAAAAATCCTCAACAAAATATTGGCAAACCGAATACAACAATACGTTAAAAAGATCATACACCATGATCATGTGGGATTTATATCAGGGACGCAGGGATGGTTCAACATCCGCAAATCAATCAACGTGATACATCACATCCACAAAACAAAGAATAAAAACCACATGATCATCTCAATAGACGCAGAGAAGGCATTTGACAAGATACAACATCCATTTATGATAAAAACTCTCAATAAAATGGGAATAGAATGAAATTACCTCAACATAATAAAGGCCATATATGACAAACCCACAGCCAACATCATACTCAACGGGGAAAGACTGAAAGCCATTCCTCTAAGAACAGGAATGAGGCAGGGCTGCCCACTCTCACCACTCCTGTTCAACATAGTACTAGAGGTTTTGGCCAGAGCAATTAGGCAAGAAAAAGGAATAAAAGGAATCTAAATAGGTAACGAAGAAGTGAAACTCTCAGTATTTGCAGATGACATGATTGTATATATAGAAAACCCTAAAGAATCTGTTGGAAAACTATTAGAAACAATCAACAACTATAGCAAAGTTGCAGGGTACAAAATCTATCTACAAAAATCAGTTGCATTTCTGTATGCTAATAATGAACTAACAGAAATAGAGCTCAAAAAGATAATACCATTTACAATTGCATCAAAAAGAATAAAATACCTAGGAATAAATCTTACCAAGGAGGTGAAGGACCTATACAATGAGAACTACAAGACATTATTGAAAGAAATCCACGAGGACATAAAGAAATGGAAAGATATGCCATGCACGTGGACTGGAAGAATAAACATAAATAAAATGTCTATATTACCTAAAGCAATCTACAGATTCAATGCAATTCCAATCAGAATACCAATGACATTCTTCACAGAAATAGAAAAAAGAATACTAAAATTTACATGGGTCGGGCTGGCCCTGTGCCTTAGCGGTTAAGCACGTGCGCTCTGCTCCTGGCAGCCCGAGTTCGGATCCCGGGCACGCACCGATGCACCGCTTCTCCGGCCATGCTGAGGCCACGTCCCACATACATCAACTATAAGAATGTGCAGCTATGACATACAACTATCTACTGGGGCTTTGGGGGGAAATAAATAAATAAAAAAAAAAATCTTAAAGAAAAAATTTATATGGGGCAACAAAAGACCCCAAATAGCTAAAGAAATCCTAAAAGAAAAGAACAAAGCAAGAGGCATCACAATCCCTGACATCAAAATATACTACAAAGCAATAGTCATCAAAACAGCATGGTACTGGTACAAAAACAGACACACAGATCAATGGAACAGAATTGAAAGCCCAGGAAAAAAACCACATATATACGGACAGCTAATTTTCAACAAAGGTGCTAAGAACATGCAATGGAGAAAGGAAAGTCTCTTCAATAAATGGTGTTGGGAAAACTGGACAGCCACATGCAAAAGAATGAAAGTGGACCATGTGCTATCGCCATTCACAAAAATTAACTCAAAATGGATCAAAGACCTGCAGGTGAGACCTGAAACTATAAAACTCATAGAAGAAAATATTGGCAACACACTATTTGACCTTGGTTTTAAAGGAATCTTTTCGGATGACATGCCTACCCAGACTAGGGAAAATAAAGAAAAAATAAACAAGTGGGACTTTATCAGATTAAAGAGCTTTTATAAGACAAATGAAACCAGAATCAAGATGAACAGACAACCAACCAGCTGGGAGAGAATATTTGCAAAACATACATCTGACAAGGGGTTGATCTCCATAATATATAAAGAACTCATGCAACTGAACAACACAAAAACAAACAACCCGATCAAAAAATGGGCAGAGGAAATGAAGAGACACTTCTCCAAGGAAGATATACAGATGGCCAATAGGCACATGAAAAGATGCTCAACATCACTAATCATCAGGGAAATGCAAATCAAAACAACACTAAGATACCACCTCATGCCCGTTAGAATGGCTATAATCACCAAGACAAAAAACAACAAATGTTGGAGAGGATGTGGAGAAACAGGAACCCTCATACACAGCTGGTGGGAATGCAAATTGGTGCAGTCTCTATGGAAAACAGTATGGAGATTCCTCAAAGAATTAAAAATAAAGATGCCCTATGATCCAGCCATCCCACTACTGGGAATCTATCCAACGAACCTGAAATCAACAATCCAAAGAGGCTTATGCACCCCTATGTTCATTGCATCATTATTCACCATAGCCAAGAAGTGGAAGCAACCTAAGCGTCCCTCGACTGACGATTGGATTAAGAAAATGAGGTATATATATACAATGGAATACTACTCAGCCATAAAAAAGACAAAATCGTCCCATTTGCAACAACATGGATGGGGCAGGAGTGTATTATGTTAAGTTAAATAAGCCAGAAAGAGAAAGACAAACACTGTATGATCTCACTCATATGTGGAACATAAACCAACACATGGACAGAGAAAACTGGACTGCGTTTACCAGTGGCAGTGGGGGTGGGGGGTGGGCACAAGGGGTGAAGGGAGTCATATATATGGTGATGGACAAACAAAAATGTACAACCCAAAATTTCACAATGTTAGAAACCATTAAAACATCAATAAAAAAAAGAATATTAAAATATCTGTTTTCAGGAAAAGAAAAGTCACACACACAAAAATGTGTTAGTTTCGTTTCTTGTTTTATGTTATACTTTTAAAAGACCATCTCTTCTCTGAGATTATATATAAAATACTTATCCTTTGGTTTTTTCTAGGACTTTCACAGCTTTAATATTTACATTTAAATCTATGATAGTCTATATTCCACAGAACAACTAGGGTTTTCAACATGATTTTTTGTTAACAGTTCGTTTTTTCTTTCCTGCCTTAGCACACCACCCGCACCCACGTTATTAGGAAAAATGTTCAGGCATGGAGATAATTTGAAAGAGTTGTACAGTGAACACTCATGTTATGGACAGAATTCTGTCCTCTCAACAGTCATGTGTTGAAGCCCAAATCGCTGCTACCTCTTATTGTAACTTTATTTGGAGGTTGTGACATAAAAGAAAGTAACTGAGATAGAATAGGGCCATTAGGGTGGGTCCTAATACAATTTGATCAGTGTCCTTATAAAATGAGATTAGGACACACAGACCAAGAGACCCCAGGGGCACGCATGCACAGAGGGATGACCACATGAAGAGGCAGCAAGAGGATGGTCATGTGGAAGGCAAGGAGAGAGGACTCAGGAGAATCCAATCCTTCCGGCACCTTGATCTTGGACTTCCAGCCTCCAGAAATACAAGAAAGTAAATTTCTGCTGTTTAAGCCACCCCGTCTGTGGTACTTTACTAGGGCAGCCCTACTGAAGACAGTCCACCACCTAGATTCCATCAGTTACATTTTACTATGTTTACTTTGCCACTTCCATCCATTTATTACCCAAGAATCCATCTATGCTTAATGCATTTTAAAGTAGGTTGCAGACAGCAGCAGACTTCACTCCTAAACATGTTAGCATACATAGTCATTAAAGTTCAAAATTTGACTGAGGCTGGAAGATCTTCCCAGATGGCTCACTGAATGGTGAGCACTTGGTACTGACAAGTTGTTTCCTCTCCACGTGGACTGCTCCACAGGGCTACTTGAGTGTCCTCATGGTGTGGTGGATGGCTTCCCCTAGAGAGGGCGCAATCTAAGGGACCAAGGAGGAAGCCTCAGTGTGTTTTATGATGTAGCCTCAGATGTGAGACACTGTCATTTCTGCAGCACTGTATTGATCACTTGGGTTCATGACAATTCATGGCTAATCAAATGTGGGAGGAGACTGCACAGGGCATAAACACAGGTGGAAAGTACCATTGGTGGCTCTCTTGGCTGCTAGCCCACACACTAGCCTTTCCTTCAGGCCACCTCTCCTCAGCAGCCCAGAATTCCTTTAATTCTGCTCCAGCTCACCCCTGAGAACCTGGTTTGATTGGAGCTGTTTGGGGCTTCTGGAATTCATAGCTGTGTTTGGGACAACATGGAAGGTCTCATCTTTCCCTTTACGCTTGCTCCTCTCCCCACTCTATCTTTCTCAGCCTCTCCCCCAGCTCCAACGTTCCTTGGCCCCTAGTAAGTCTTTTAGCGGTAGAGGATATTCTGAAGGTCAGCAGGATGGGCAACAGATAAGAGGGGTTTGCTGGAGCAGGAAATATTGGGGGAAAGTTTGCTTCCTGGGCTCCTGTCACCTTCTGTAGAAGGGGAGCTTGGGGGTTTTTGGTGACTTGTCAGGACAACAGTTATGTCCCTTATTCTGAGACTGGGTCCTCCACATTCCCCAGAGCAGGGGATATTAGGTTGAGTGGGGCTCTATCTATCCACTACAGTTGGGAACAGAGACATCTACACAGCAAGAGGAAGCTGAAGAGCTGGCAGCTGGGGCTCAGAATGTTCCTTGTGTTTGGGATTAGGGAGGAGTCACCACAGGGGCCGGCGTCTCCTGTTGGGAGGGACTTACATTGTGCTCTCCTCTCATTTTTGTTGAGTGCTGCTTACTGATGCTTCTATAGATATTATTTTGTGATAATGGGAAGAGAGGGAGTTTTCTGAGGATCTGTTTGACACTTACATTGGAGAGCCTGGTGTGTTGCCTAGGGAGACTCTGGTCATTTCTTTTCTGGAGAGGGAGGCTGGGGTTACTCTTTGCTGGGGATATTCGTATCTAGTCTTATGAGTCAAGAGGCAAGCTGGGGTTTGTGTTGGTGAAAATGGTGTGGCGTTTGTTGCAGCTCCTTCTTCTTGGTGTGTAGGGGGATGTAAGTTGTTTTTTGGGGTTTCCAACATCTCTAATCTTGCAGGAATATGGGGGATCACTTGCTGAAGCTTCTATCATTTGATGGAGCCCTCATGATGGTGGGGATAACTGGGAGGTAGGAGGCTGAGGTTCCTGTTGTCTCTGGTGCTTGGAGACTGGAAGACTGCTGCTTGTACGGTGACCCCACTTTTCAAATGTTGGGGTGACAGGGACGGGTCACGGGATGGAGGGCCATTGTCTCTAATTCAGGGAGAGGATTGGGATAATTGTATGAGATTCCACTTATCTTTAGTCAGGGGACTCTCGAGGGGTCTTTATATACCTCCTTTTGTCTAGTGCTGAGGGAGATCAGAAGTCACACTTTCTGGGTCTGCCCTTGTCTGTATTGCTGGCATAGAATGGGTGGGTCACTGGGCTGCGCCATCCCATTGTCTAGTGTTGAGGAGCAGCTAAGGGTATGACTTATGGGACTGCTGTCATTTCTAGAATTGGAAGTGACTAGGGGATGCTTGCTGGAGTCCCATAATTTCTAGTTATGGGGGGATGTAGGACTTGCTTGCTCAGACCCCAGCATTTGTGTTTGTGGATGACAGTTGTTATCTGAGGTCCAGTTGCCTCTAGTTTTGGAAGGAACTGGTGGTGTTTTGCTAGGGCTTCTGTCACATCTGCTGTTCGATGCAGATTGTGGGCACCGTTTGCTGGGGCTCCATAATCTCTAGTCTTGGGGGTGGAGTGGGGATTCCCATGGAAATGTATCCATCTTCTCTAGTTTTCGGGTATCAGTTTCATGGTTTTTTTAAAGCATTTTATTTTGAAAACGTTTAGACTTACATAAAAGTTGTAAAAGTATACAGGATTGTTTTATTCAGTCAATATTCATTATATTTACGTACATTGTGTCTCCTGCTGATGATCATGGTTAACATTATGTCTTTGGGTGTAATTCTTTTCCTTCAGTCTGAAAACTCTTTCGAGTTTCTTGAATTTCAGTTCTGCTGTTTAATTGTTTTAGCTTGTTTTTTTTAAACCCCCTTTGGAAAATATCTTTTATTTGTCAGCATTTTTGAAGAATATTTTTCTTAAGTCAAAGAATTTTAAATTGACAGGGTTTTTTTCACTCCCATTTAACCCTTTAGCTGTCAGATGTCATACATGTCTTCTTGCTTCCAAAGTTTCTTTTGAAAAGTTTCCAGACTTCTTATTGTTCTTTTGACTGAAACATGTCCTTTTTCTTTGGTGGCTTTAAATATTTCTAGTTAGTTTTTCGTTTTCTACAATTGTCCAGGTTTCTTTCCATTTATTCATAGTTATTTTGAAGTTCTTGTCTGCTAACTCCGGTATCTGGATTGTCTCTGGGTATGCATCTACTGATTTATATGTTCATAATTAAGAGCATTTTCCTGCTGCTCTGCATGTCTAGTAATGTTTTATTGTGTGCTGGATCTTGTGAACAATACCTCGTAGAAGCTCTTAATCATATTACCTTCGTCTAAAAGTTAGGTTTCTAGTATGAATGGATCACCGTGAGCCTCTGAAGGCTAGGTTTTAGACCCTAAAATGAGATATTTATTTCAGTTTTTCGCTGACTCCTAAAATGTAGTCCTGACTCTTTGTGTGTGGCACTGACTGTCAGGCTGTGACATTTCTAGGCTCATAATTGAAAGCCAGAGCTTTTTTTTTAATCAAGGTCATTCCAATCCAGATGTGTCCAATAGCCAACCTCCCATTTCTGACATGTGTGATCTCTGAAATTTCTGCACCATATTCAGTTTTCAGTGGCTTTTCTCTTCCAAGTCTCCTAGATTCGTCCCCTCCACATGCACAAGTGAGGTGTTATTCAAGTTCCTGTGGGGAGATTTTTAGGCAGCTTTGGGGGGCTTCTTTTTGTGAATCTTTATTTTCCACCAGAATATCCCTCAGAGATATTTCAGGATCAGGTTGTATTTCCTCTAGTGTAGCCCTGGAGTCCTCTATTCCTCCAGAGAGCCCTGGTTCCCTCCTTTTTCTTTAGAATAGTATCTTAGAAACCAATTTCTGGGTGGTTGATAAGTATTCTCATTATTACTGGAGTGTCGTTCTTCTAGGCCTTCTGAGCTAACATCTTTCTTTGACTGTGATACACTGGGTCTCATCATCAACAATATATTTACTTAGTTGTTCAGATCCAATATATGCATAAACTAGTTTCAAAATTGCTAACCCATGCCGTTCTTAGAAACATCTTTTATGAGCTAGAGTACAGGATTTCTGGTCAGCTCTTTTGATCCAGGCTTACAGGATGAGGTAAAACATAGTTTTCCAAAGTAAATTTAGTTTCCTTTTCATAGCCTTCATTGTGGCTATGTTATTCATTTGCAAAACATTTAGATTCATTTGTTATAGATCGTTTTCCATTTTATGTTCCCTTCACTACGTGGTGGATTAATGTTTTTAACCTACAGTAATATCCACTCTGGGTTGTACAGTTCTATGGGTCTTGGCAAATGCATAGAGTTGTGTATCCATCAACATAGTCGTGATCGAACATGATACACACACGAACAATCTTGATAGGACAATTCCATCACTCCAAAATTCCTTTGTGCTGCCAATTTGTAGTCATCCCCTCTCTTACTCTTTGCTCCTGGAAACCAGTGATTTGTTGTCCTTCCCTGCAGTTTTGCCTTTCCCCAAATGGCGTACAATGGAATCTATAATAAATGGCTTTTTGTCTCTGGCTTCTTTCACTTAGGAAAATGAATCTGTTTTAAATTGAGGCATATGTTACACGTAGCACAATGCATAGATCTTAGGTGTAGAACTCAATGCATCTTGACAATTGCATACACCTATGTAACCTATGTAACGCCTTTCAAGATATAGAACGTTCTCTTCACCCCATAAAGTTCCTCCATGTGCCTTCTTGGTCAATCCTTGCTCCTTCCTCACCCCTTCTCCACAATCTGAGCTTAGATGCAACCACTGTTCTGATTATTTTTCCTATCACAGGTTATTTTTTGACTGATCTCGGAATTTGTACAAATAGAATCATACAATATTTACTTTTTTGTGTGTGTGGCTTATTTTGCTTAGTATACGCCTACAATGGATTTTAATTAATTCACAACAAAAGATGAAACATATAATGTTTCCTGTATACTGAGAGACTCATAAAGGCTTTACATTTATTAGCTGATTGATCCTTAATACAAGTCTGTGAAGTACTCAATCTCATTGTTCTCATTATACAGATGAAGAAACTTTGGCATAAAATGTTTGTTACTTGCTTTAGGTAAACATCTCTGAAGGAGAGAACTGAGATTGGATATAAGAAGAGATTGAACTGTGATAAGTTATAAACGGAGAAAACAGTTGATCCTAAGGGGAGCTCTGGAGCAGTGGTGGGCCTGCAATGGTGTCTCAAATTGAGGCAAAGGAATTGGGCCTTTGTACTTCCCCCCCATGCCATGAACCAGTCATTAGAAGTGGGCTGCCATTGGGATTGGTCATAACCTTAGGTGTGGCACTTTCCTTTTGCCCATGGAAATTCCCAGATAGGTTGGCAGGATGAGCCCTTAGAAGACTTTCTGCAGCTACAAGAGGAAGTGACTTAGTCATGAAAGAAGAATCTAGAAAATATACCACTGTCTCCGTTATGGTCCACCACTTAAGCCACTCAGATGCACTTG
Source organism: Diceros bicornis minor (assembly GCF_020826845.1). Lineage (NCBI taxonomy): Eukaryota > Metazoa > Chordata > Mammalia > Perissodactyla > Rhinocerotidae > Diceros > Diceros bicornis. The sequence continues at coordinate 809,914 of NW_026691418.1, forward strand.
CTTCTTAAAGACAGTGCATTAGGATTCTGGTTGGTCATGTTAACTGGGGAAACTTACAAGAGGAAGATCAGTGGGACAAGTTACAGACAGCTCTTGACTGCACCTTTTCTTGGTGCTGCAATTGATACTTACCATTCCACGTCTCCTAATGTCCCATTTAGATTCCCTTCACCCTTGAAATCACCTCTGCTGGTCTGGGTGGCTTACCGGGAGGAGGATCCAGTTCCTAATCCCTGACTCATCTGAACACCTGGTCACCACGCCCTTCACAGGATACAGCTGTTACATTTAATTATTAAAATAATTGGGGAAAGAATATCAAAAGACATCCCACCGGACTACCTGAATGTCAAATGTCTTCTTTGCCTTCACTGTATAACAGAAGCCCCATATCCTCTGGATGAATTACTTGTGTCAGAGGCCATAGTGACTTCTTTCATTCTGTTGGCCTCATAAGCAGTAGTAAAGTTCAATGGGACTCTCACTTTGTCTCCTGGTAGAAGTGTTCACCTCTGGGAACCAGGACCTGTTGGTTAATTATTGTTTGCAATTCTTCCCAAGAACACGATAACCCACCTTACATGAAAAACACTTGCAATGGCAACTATTTTAGACTACACATGGGAGTATCAATGCTTGGATTGCACCTAGTACAGTACAGTAGATGTTGGGAGTCCTGGGCAGAGGTATGAACTTTCCACACAGGTGATTGACAAGAGTAGATTCTCAGGCAAAAAAGGGCTGCCCAGTTCAGAATATCTTCCATTTGTCTCAATAGATCCACTTCTCTATCTTGCTGCACCCAGGAAAGTTAGTGAAGATGAACTATGTCAGCTGGTTTTCTTAGCTTATGGCTTTTGGCTGGGTTTGGTCAATGGGGAGCCTAGACATGAAATCAGAAGGATGAAAGAGAATGACATCTGGTCCTGGCTATTTCTTGCAGGAGAACCTGGGGCTGGATGCTGCCCCTGACCTCCTCTCAGCTCCTGGAATGCAATTTCCTCCTCTCTTGTTTCTAGAATTCGATAATTTTTCATAGTCCTTACCCCTTCAGGCTTAGGGGTGTTAATAGAGCCCTGCACTTACCATCTTACTGGGTATCAACGAGCTTTTCTGGTTTTCTTACATCCTGTCCACAACTCCGAGAAGCCCCTTTATGAAAACTCTACATGAATCTTCCTAGTCTCAGTGTGTCCTCTGTTTCTTGCTGAGATTCCGACTGATGTGCCAACTCATTGATAGCAGAAGGAAAAGACCTAATAGTGAACCATAAAACCCAACAAGATCAGGACTCACGAAGTCTCTGACTATATCATCTTCTACCACTCCCTCACTGTCCCCAACATGATCTACTCCAATCACACTGGCCTCCGTGTTGTGGAGCTTTGCATGACAAGACTGCTTTAGCCACACAAATTCCTATGACTCACAGTCCCAACTCGTTAAGGTCTCTGTTCAAGTGCCCCTTAACTAAGACTTTTTCCCTTCCTATTCTATGTAAAATAGCAAGAACACATTCTCTCTTAACTGTCTTAAAATGTTTTCATTTTCTGCATAACACTTATAGTAACATGTTTTCTTCATTTTTCTATAGTCTGTCTTTCCCCTATTAGAACTTAAGTGCTCCAATAACAAAAGTGGAGTTTCATTCATTGCTATAGACACCAGTGTCTCCAACAGTGCTTGGCATATAGAATGTGCTCAACAAATAGGCTGATGGTTAAGAGTGTCGACTGTCTGGGCTAAAATACGGGCTCTACAATTTTCTAGCCAGAGAGCTCAGGCAAGTGACATGACAGTTTTCTCATATCTAAAGTGGGGATGAAACTAGTACACACTTGTTAAGTTTATATTTAGTACTCCGTAAGTTAATATTCATAAGGAATTTAGAAGAGTGCCTGGTCTAGCAGAAGAAATGTTTGATCATTTATTAGTGTATTGGAATACTTTGCTATGAAAAAATAAGGTCCCTTCATAAAAAGGAACAATTGACAAGAAAAGACCTAATCCTGTATCTACTTATTTACCTTACACCCAAATATATAAAGAAAAAATCACAGAATACTAAAAAAGAATTTGTTGATCTATAACCGTAGTATAAGACTTCAATACACCTCTATCCCTAAATAAGTTTCAGAAAATAAATCTGAATGTGATACTATATCCCGAAACAAAATGAGCTTGAGTTACTGAGAGTGTACTCTATAACCAACCGTAAGAGAATACACATTGCTTTCAAAGAAACGTGAGGCGTTTATAAAATGCTACTCTGGTTCCTAGCGCCTTGGAGGGGAGTGCTGAGCCAATATATATTGCAAATAGAAATTAAAGAATAAAGATCATTAGAGACATGTGTCATACAATGACAAGGGCTTGATCAACAACATTTACTACTGTGCAATAGAATTAAAAATAATGAGAGATGTGCAAGGCCTGTCCAAATCAAAGTACAAATTACTATTGATAAATTAAAGAAAATATAAATAAATGGAGAGAAATACCAACTTCATGCATCGGTAGGATCACTTATTTAAAGACATCAATTCTCTCCCATTGATCTACAGATTCCAAATAATCTCATTCAAAATCTTGCCAGGATGATGGGTAGAAATTGATAATCTGATGATAAAATTTATAAAGAAATGAAGAGGATCAAGAATTTCCAAAGTGTTCTTAAGGAAGAAGGAATCTGGAGGGTATACACTGCCACGTATCAAGACTTACCAAAGCTACAGTAATTAACACTGCATGGCATTGTGATACAAAAGATGGAACTGAACATAGAGTCTATAAATAGGCATGCTGACATATGGAACTCTGATTTATGTCAAAGACAGCACTGCAGAGAAGTAGACAGAGGACAGTCCTTTTATCAGTAGTGCTCAACTAATTGGATGTTTGTAACAAAAAATGAAGCAAACCATCAGAAACTAAGAAAGATGGATAAGGCAGAGTCACTCCCTCTCATGGCCCTCAAAAGGAGCAAACATTGTCAAAACCTTTATCTTGGACTTCTAGCCTCCATAACTGTGAGAAGATAAATTTCTGTTGTTTAAGCCAAAAAAAAAAAAAAAAAAAGAAGCTGAACTCCTACTTCACAATGTACATAAAAGTCAATTCACAGTGGATTTTAGATCTAAAAGTAGAAGGTAAAACAACAAAACTTTAGAATATAGCAAATATATTCATTGTTTGAGGCAGAATTAAAAAACTCTTAAAGGGAGTAAACACAAGATCCATGAAGAAAAGTATCAAGCATTTAAAGGTGAATAAAACAAAGAGGCTACAGTACAGGAGATCAGGAGAGAGATACACATGAGGTAGGAAGAATATGGAGAACTTTGAAAAAAGAAAACACATAGAAAGTATTGTCCTAAGGATAGAGCAGTCAGCCGGGTCAAATGATGCTGTGTGGTGAAGTAAAATAAGGGTAAAAAATCACCACTGAATTGGGCATCATAGAAGCTGCTGATGTCCTTGAGAAGAGCAGATTGAGTGACATACTTGGACAGACCTGAGTGAAGTGATTTGAAAAGAATGGGAATTGAGAAAGAGGAATATTTGAATACTAACAACCCTTGAAAATGTTTGAATTGGAGATTAGCAGAGAAACGGCAAAAGAGCTATTGAGAGAAACTTTCTGTTTAGGAGAGACAGACTTTAAATGGAAGATACTGGAACATGTAGTAATTAAGTTCTGGAGTCCTGGCATAGGACGTAGGTCTAAGGAATAGGTTAAGTGTAAATATATGTGAATTTAGACTTTATCCAGTGCCAAACTGATATGAACTGGATAATGGATATCTATTTCCTGAACTGTGCATGAGACCAGTTCTTCAGACAACGGTCAAATAGACCTAAGGGTGAGGTTGGCGATATAGGCTGTAAGTACCCTTGAGGGTAACCCAAGGCATGGTCAAAGACCTCCTCCTTCGGTATCACAGGAATGATGCTGGGCTGATTTTGCTGATTGCAATACCAGCTCTGTCTGATGCTGTGCTTTGATGGATGCAACACCTCTCAGTCAATTGCAAGAAACAGAATGTTTGCCTGGGAAAGAAAAAATCCAATCTCAGGATGAGGTAGTTCCCAGAGCCCTGCTGACCCCCAGCCCTGATGAAATCTCTGGCACCTGCAGTGGAAGATGTTGCCCAAACAGATTTTTCACCTTTGTCTTTACCAGAGCACAGCATGTCAGGTGCAGACCCCAGGGCAGGGAGGACCCCAGAGCTCCTTACTGAGAGCAGTGACCAGTTAGGCCTGGACTGGGGGAGTGACAGCAAGAGGAGACCAGAAGAAACTCTGATCCACAGTCACATTGGGGGAAGATCTGAGCCAATATATGTTGCTTCTGAAAATGCCCTAGTTCTGATCAATAACAATTCTTCTTTCCATGGTCTTGAATGGCAGAGCACTTTTAGACACGTGTACTCTGCACAGGAATAAAATTTCCCTGCAGAAGGCTACATTGCAGGTCTCCTTCCTGTTCTGCTCCCCCAGTAACCACTGACCTGAGCACTTGCCTCAAACTGGTGAGTCAGCTGGGATGTTGTTTCTGCTTCTTCTGCCCCTCCTTGTGAAATTTCCACATTCCATGTGTATGATGAGTTATTCTGACGGTTTTGATGACATAAGGCCCAGTGTCTACAAGGAAGGGGACTTGATGGTCAGTGGATTTTCTCCCTTCTATACATTGACCCAGGATTCAGAAATGCAACAGAAATTTCTTTGTGATTCGTCCAAGCAAAGATGTTACATTTTACCTGTAAGTTCATGTGTGTGTGTGAATCACTCTGACATTTATGAAAGTTGAATATAAAAGCTGTGTTGAGATTCTCCAGTAAACAATGAATCATCAGCTCCTTTCTTTTCCTTTAATAATTATTTGTGGTTTCCTTTCTTTTTCCCTTCTGGAATATTTTCCCCCCAAACAGAAGACAGAAATAAGCATCTTTTATTTTCTCCTGCCTTGGAATAATCTCCATTAGTGATTATTTTCTGAAAGCCTAAAGGAGGCAAGTTGCAGGCAAAAAAACACCAAGATCCCACTGTGGTGATCCACATGCCATCCTGCTCCTGACCCATGATGTGGGAGGGAGAGAATCCTTGGGCACACCATACCTTGACTAGAAGTTAGTGCTAAGAGCAAATATCATCAAAGTATATAGATTATTCAAAAATGAACTTTTTATTGAGATGACATTTATTTTTCTTCAAAATGCATTTACTAAGTATCCTTTATGGTCTAAAATAATTTGGAATATTCTCTGAAAAAGATGTGTTTTTTTCAAGTTTTATACAGATGTAATTGACATTCATCACTGTATAAATTTAAGGTGTACAGCATGATGGTTTGACTTATATATTTGGTAAAATGATTACCACAATAAGTTTAGTTAGCATCTATCATCTCATATCAATATAATAAAGAGAAAAAGCAAAAAAAAAAGAAAGGAATATGTTTTTCCTTGTGATCAGAACTCAGGATTTACTCTGTTAACAACTTTCATATGTATCATACAGCAGTGTTAACTATAGTCATGTACATTAGATCCCTAGTACTTATCAAAGATCAAGTGTTTAAAATATATATATATATACATACATATATATATAATGAAATTTTCTAGAAGTCTTTTTATTAATTGCTAGCCTAATGATACTGTGGTCAGAGAATGCACTGTGTATAATTTCAATGTTCAAAGGCTTACTTGATGGCCCATTGTATTGTCAAATGTATGTATATTCTTTGGTGTTCAAAATAGACCAGCATTATTTACTGTTTTATGTAACTATCTGTTAAGCTTGTTTTCCATAACTTTGCATAATGTTTTGTCTCTAATTTGACCATTTCTAAGAGGTTGTGCTAAACCTCCAAATCTGGTTGTTCATGTATGTACTTATGCACATGGGTCTATACATAGTAGCTTTTTTTCAGTTTGGGGGGGATACATATATTCACTGTAAGTACTTGATCTTCTCTTCCTTTCACCACATATGGTCACCATCTTTGATATTTTACATTCTTTTTGATATGAAGTATGATTTTATCAGATGTTAACACGGATACCCATGATTTCTTTTGGTTCATATTTAAATGGAATAACATTTCTATCTACTTTAGTCTTTTCTGTGTTTTGCTTCAAGTATTGGAAAGAATGTAGTTATGTCCTGTGGTAGGTGGAACGTGCCCTCAAAGGTGACAAAGTCCTAATCCTTCGAATCTGTGAATATGTTACCTCACATAGAAAGGAGACTTGGCAAATGTGAAGAATCAAGGATTTTGAGAAGAGGAGATAATCCTGGATTATCTGGATGAGTGCAAAATAATCACAAGCGTCCTTACAAGTGAAAGGATAAGTCAAGAAAGTCAGAGTCAGAGAAGGAGTTATGACAACAAAAACAGGGATTGAAGTGATACGAGGCTATTACCTAGGAACGTGGGAAGCCTCTAGAAGCTAGAATGAGCAAGGAAATGGACACTTCCCTAGAGCCTCCAGAAGGAATGCAGTCCTGCTGACACCTTGATTTTAGCCAGTGAGACTCATTTTATATTTCTGACCTCCCAAAGTACAAGATAACAGATTTGTGTTGTTTTAAGCCTCTAAATCTGTGGTAGAGTCTCAGAGTAGCAATAGGAAATGAATACAAGTCCTCTTTTAATCCAATCAGAGTGTCTCTGGGTGACTCAGAATTACAGTATCCCAACATTTTGGTTTTTAAAGCTGTATTCACCAATAAAAATAATATTTTAATAGTAGAGCGACAAAAGCCTACGCTCTACTGTGCAATCTTCTGGAAATGCGTGTTGTACCTTATCAATTAAATTGTTTGAAAATTAAAATTGGATTGAACTTAGATGTGCAAGAGAGGAATCAAACCAAAGGTAATCTGTAAAGCTCACTGCTTATGATGGTTTTATAATCTGTAAATAAACATATGAAAAGCTGCAACTTTACCTTGCTCCTTGGACCCTGAATTGTTTTTACTCTTTTAGAAAACCATAGAGTCATAAATTGCCTTTCTCTTTATTTTCTCCCTAAGACTATCTCCTTATTTATTATGGTTCAATTTCCCTGCTTCTGGTGAGATGTGTTTCCTAGCTCTGTGAGGCAGGCAGTTTTATAAAGGTATATTGCAAAAGTTTTGATGACACCATTCTATATTCGACTTGTCCTTCCTCCAAGCTTTTCTTATGCACTTCCCTGTCTTACCTAGTTTCTTTATATGGAACATGATCTTTTGCTTCATCTCATTATACCGGCACTTGGCCATGACCAACCTCATGTTGCTGTCACTGCATAAAGTAGTGCTTGACTTGTAAACAAATATGTAAATTGGTCCTTTCCCCTTAAGCACCCTTCCAACTAACTCATTTTAGGACATTGGTCTATCTCTTTTGACTGCAGAGCAATAATGTTGGATCTTCCAAGGCGTTGGGAACACCATGTGCATGTGCTTTGGATTCCAAAGTCATGAAGAGACAATAATTGCTCTGGAATGAACAAGTTGCTTGAGTAAAAATGCCATGCTTTTCCTCCTTTTTTTCCCACGGGAGTTACTCCTGAAGTGCATGACTTTATCTTATTTCTAATACTATGGCTTTGTTACAGGTTGAACTACAAAAACTATCGTTATGTCCTGGTCTTTGTTTTTGCCTTCAAGGAGATCAACAGGAGCCCCCAGCTGCTCCCCAACGTGTCTCTGGGTTTCCATGTCTACAAATCATTCCACAGTGATGTCAGCACCATGAGGTGGTCATTGGGTGGGGGCCAGAAGATCCCTAATGACCCCTGCCAGGCACAAATCAAGGTTGTGGCTGTCACTGCAGGAACCACACCAGCATTCTCTTCCCAGATTGGGACACTGCTGGAGCTCTACAAATACCACAGGTATGAGCATGGTGGGGAGATGGATCTGGAGAGACTGAAGATTTCCTCCTTGGTGAAATTCTGTGGCCACTCAAGTGGAAAAGAAGAAAGTGGGTTTGCATATCTCCCTAATAGGAAAATACCTACCACAGATAGTTCTTGATACGGTGGATTCATTATTTGGTGTGTAAAGCTGAGAAGAGATGAAGTAACCAGAGGCTAGTATCATTGGCTAAAGCAGACCACCGTAGCTTCTGGAAATGTGATTGCCCAAATTCTCTGAAAGGAGTGGAAGCTGGATATTCTGAAATAACCACACCTTAGTTATTTATCTTCTAGTTAGTAAAATTTTATCTGTAAACATGTACTTAAAACTATTTTACTTGGTCAAAAGACCTGAACAGACATTTCTCCAAAGAAGATATACAGATGGCCAACAGACACACGAAAAGATGTTCAAAATCATTAACTATCAGGGAAATGTAAATCAAAACTACAATGAGATATCACCTCACGCCTGTCAGAATGGCTATAATTAACAAGACAGGAAACAACATGTGTTGGAGAGGCTGTGGAGAGAAGGGAACTCTCATACACTGCTGGTGGGAGTGCAAACTGGTGTAGCCACTATGGAAAACAGTATGGAGATTCCTCAAAAATTTAAGGCTAGAACTACCATATGATCCAGCTATTCCATTGCTGGATATTTATCCAAAGAACTTGAAAACACCAATACGTAAAGATACATGCACCCCTGTGTTCATTGCAGCTTTATTCACAATAGCCAAGACTTGGCAGCAACCTAAGGGCCCAACAAGGAATGAATGGATAAAGACTATATGGTATATATGCACAATGGAATACTACTCAGCCATAAGAAACAATGAAATCCAGGCATTTGTGACAACATGGATGAACATTGAGGGTATTAGGCAAAGTGAAATTAGTCAGAGGGAGAAGGTCAAATATCATATGATTTCACTCATTAAGTAGTAGAAAATAACAACAACAAACAAATACATAGAGACAGAGGTTGGATTGGTGGTTACCAGAGGGGAAGGGGGAAGGGAGAATGGCGAAAGGGATAATTCGGCACAAGTGTGTGGTGAAGGGTTGTAATTAGTATTTGGGTGGCAAACGTGATGTAATCTATGCAGAAATAAAAGTATAATGATGTACACCAAAAATTTATGCCATGTTATAAACCAACGTTACTGCAATAAACAAAAAAAAATTTAAAAAATGAAAAAAAATTTTAAAAAATTTTTAAACTCTTCAAATGCTTTGCAAATAGTCACAAATTTAATCCAAATAAAAGACAATGAAAAGGTACCATTATTATGGGAATTTTTAGAGATATAGAAACTAAGATGGATAAAGGTTATGTAACCTTCTCAAGATCGTTAAGCTAGTCATATTAGAGTCAGCATTTGAACCCAGGCAGCCTGACTTCAAAGCCAAGCTTCCCCTCAATCACTTCCACCATCAGATAATATTGCTTCATATTCACAGAGTTATTGCCAAGAATTTAAGTTTAGCTACCTGATCATATGAATTTTGCTGAAATTCGGTTTATTTTGCTTCCAGAGAACTCAATACAGAACCTTTTTTCTCTTTTGATTCAGATCACCTATGGAGATATTGATCCTGTACTGAAAGGTAAGGACTACTTTTCCTCTCTATCAGATGGCTTCCAAGGACATATCTTTAGTCTTCAGAAGGGTCTCGCTGTTGATACATTTCGGCTGGACCTGGGTGGGAAATTTAGTGTCAGTTGATATAAATAGTGAGCAGTTCCTCTGGGAACTTAGAAGAGAGGAGACTATGAACGGTGTCTGCCTGTGACTAAGATACCTGTGACCAAGAGGACGTACACTTCAAAAGATTGGACCTTCATGGCCAGAATCATAGGCTCATCAGCCAATACGTTTACCATGTATGGTGACACACGTATATTAATAAGTGTGAGCATTGCAGAAAAGTATTATTTAACCACTCAGAAGGTGTGGATCACTACACCACTGTGGGATGCTTCTTTTTTTCCACTTCACCCCTTTTTCATTCTTACCATGGCAGTCTTTCCTTTGCACATCAGAACTTTGAGATAATAGGATTTAAACACTCTCTATGGACAGTTCGCCCCTCTAAATACCCAGAAGACTTTCTCTTTACCAAATTATGGCTTGAAATTTTTAACTGCTCTTTTGCAGGAACTAAATGTGGAAAATTTTGGAGTTTCCGCTCAATGCCTCCCTGGATTCTCTGCCAAAGGACAAATTAGACACGACCATGTCTGGATCCAGCTACTACATCTATCATGCTGTGGATGTGGTGGCCTGAGCCCTCCATGAAATGCTTTTGATAAAAGCAGAAGTGGTGTCCATAATGGAATGCAGGTCAGCTCATGTTTCTCACTTAGCAGGTAAAATTTCTCCCTTAAATATGATTCCCATTATTGTATTTTAGGATACGAGAATTATTTCATTTGTGTATAGAATTGTAATAGTGACATTGCGACAAATCAGCGGTGACTTGAACATAATGAATTGCTGTTGTTTCGTACAGGTTGCAAGTAAATTTATAATGATTGTAGGGGCTATTTAGCAACAGTGTCAACTCTTTTAACTAAAAATAATCAATTAAAAACTTTCACTGTGAGAGGTAAGTTTTTAAGATAAGACTTAATGACAATTCATCCAAGGGAATTTAAAAATTCAGGGATTTTCAAAATCTAGTTCTGGCCCTAGCCTGTGATAAATTAAATGCCACTGGGGAAAGGACAATTTATTTGAACATTCCTGCATTTTTCTAGAAAGGATACTGATAGTTAAATAAATATTTCTTCATTGAAATTTAAAATGACTTTTGGAAGCAAGGAGATTGATCCCCTTTTTACAGATGAGAACCCCAATACTTTGAAATATATTTTAATTTCCCCAAGACCTTTTCCATTCTACTTAGATGAACCTAGACTTTTATAAATCCAAAACCTATGAATAATGTGTCTTGAAATTCTTGCTCTCAGGTACAAGGAAGTTAATGTGATGTCAGATCTAAATACACACATTTATTGTGAATATATATTTATTTATGTATATATATAACCTTATATATATTTATGTATTATATAAATATTAGTTATACATTTATATATAAATTATATCAATTATTGTATGAATATTGTTTACTAGGAGCTTTCATCTTTTCTCTTTCATTTAATAAAATATTTTGTTCAAAGTTAGTAAGAAGCAAGCTGTCTTTCTTTGTCTCTTCTTGAGTTCAAGGAAACTCCCTAGCACCCCTAAAGCAAACCTCATTGCTCAAGGTGAAGCTCAGGTTTGGCCCTACAGTGCTCCCTGGACATGGAATCTTCAAGAATGGTTTAAACAAATCACCATGTGCTCTCTAAGGGCAGACAGGAATGTCTTCTTACTTAAGTATACAAAACAGTAAACACTCCCCAATTTGAACTTAGTCAGAGTATTACTGATATAGAGGGGAAAAAATCTAATTGCTGGGCAACTCAGTAGCCCCACCCGTTCGTATATGAGTTTTCTGTCCTCAATTTCCATCCTTATTTCCTTTCCCAATTATGTCTCCCTTTCAGCTCCACCCATTCCTAAAAAACACCCAATTTAAAAACAGCACTGTAGCTCATGCGTCACTGGCTGAGAAAAGAAACTCTGTGTCACAGTATGAAATTCTGAACTATATCATTTCCCAAAGGTCTTGGACTTCAGGTGAAATTAAGGGAGTTTGTTCCCCAGGATCCACGTGGTCAAGGTTTCATCATACATGAAGAGCTGATAGACTGGGCCGTGGGATTCAAAAAGACTGCAGAAAACTCAATCTTCGATTAATTCTTCATCTACATCACAAGATAGAGACCGTATATGAAAATAATGGTGAAATTGTTTAACTCATAACAAAATTCTCACTTATTGATATAATTTTTCTTCCTGTCCAAGAGATATTGAAGGTACACTTTTTTTAAAAATAAATTTATTTATTTATTTCCCCCCCAAAGCGCCAGTAGATAGTTGTATGTTATAGCTGCACATCCTTCTAGTTGCTGTACTTGGGACACGGCCTCCGCATAGGCAGAGAAGCAGTGCGTTGGTGCTCGCGAGGGATCCAAACCTGGTCCACCAGCAGCGGAGCATGCGCACTTAACCACTAAGCCACGGGGCCAGCTTGAAAGGACACTTTTAATTAAGGAGATATTCCCCAATTTTGAAATGCTTTATATGCTACAACAGGACAGTGAGGCTACCAATTTAATATGATGAGCTGATAAAAAATTGATGATTTAAATTCCCATTTAAGCTGAAAAAGTGTCAATCTCATTTCTTGCAAATTTATTGCTCTGCATGCATTGTGCCTCGAAGACATAACAGGTGCTGACGACCAAGCCTTTTGATGACTTGTTGATACAATTAAAATTGTCTTTGGCCATTTGCTTTTATTCCAGAAAACAAATTTTATTCTCTTTAACTAGAATCAAAAGAATTGACATTGAGTGTTTTTTTTTAATATTTCAATATTTTATTAATATTCCTTATATTTCCATCTCTTCATCCCACCTTTATACATTCTTGGAGAAAAATACACCATCAGAAAAAAAGATTATTTTTGCTCTTCCAGGAACTACATTCTTCTTCACATCAGATTTCCCTTTGAAACTCAGTCTTGTAAGCCATCCCTCAAGATGCTATATTATATCATTCAAGCTTGACCCTGTTTCCTTTGTGTATAATCTACCTGACAATAAATATATTACTAAATAAATTAAATAATTACATATTGTACTAATCAAACAATTCTCATATAAAAGTATTGTATGAATTAAAATATTATTTATTATTAAGGTAAAATCTGCTTATAGTTCAAAAAAGTGATCCAGGAATACCATATTCGGAATCACATTTGGCAATAACAAATATGATTCATGATCAGATGCCCCATTTTCCTTAAAACAAACAAGTGTCCTAGTCACTGAGATGGAAAATCTTTTAAATCAGTATGTATCTTCATGTTGGGAACTCTTTTCTGCAGATTGACCTTGATTTTATTTTGCTTTCCCTGGGTACATCAATCATGTCAAATCTTAGAGGTGATCTTTAAGATAATTTTTGAGATAATTTAACTAATATTATCAATTATTCAATATTATTAAATAATAAAATATTGTCCAATTATATAGTATTGTTCAGTATTATCAATAATTCTCTTCTTTCAAACTCCCCCCTATGGGTGTAGGATGTTCTGTCAGCCAGGATTCAAGAAAATCCCTCAGGAAGAGAGCTACCTGCTGCTTTGACTGTGTATTGTGGCCAGAGAGAGAAATATGTAATCAGACAGGTATGAACTGACAAAATTACATAATTACAATCACTTTCTTTCAGCCCTTCTTTGTCTCCAAATAAAGTGTAAAGGGTCTGGGATTAACCAATAGAATCTCATTTCTTCTTTATTTTCTATTATTTAATTCACTCATTCAATACATTCATTTAGGTAATCAATACATCATTTCCATGTTGGGAGTTACCTTGATCTGGCTTCTTTATACTCACATTGTTAGGTTTTGCTGAAGCAGCTCTTCTCAAGGGAATACAGCTCTTAAACTACATGTTGTGTTAGGCAAACACTTAGAGATTCCGTAGCACCATATACTCATCTTGACCACAGAATAACACACATGGAATTATGATGGAAGTAAGTGTGGGTGTCTTTAGGACATGCCTCCTATTCATATCTTTACACCCAAGGTGACGAGCACTATGCCTTAAACATAGTAGGTGTGCAAAAACGGGAACTAAAGATTCAATAAATGAATGGATATATTATATTATTATTACTCTAGTAGAAGATATAAACCATGAAGTGAGCATGCAAACTTGATAAGATAAAGGCCCTTTTTTCCAAGAAATCATAGTGAGGTACGTGTGAAAAAAGAATAACATGGCAATTTGAAAAGTGCCAAATAAAGGTAGTTAGAAGTTAGCAGAGTCAACAAGAGTATATAGTCTTACTTGGATGAATCAGATAATTCTTCATGGAAAGCTGATGTTTGAGTTGAGTTTTTAAAAACATGTGGGGATTTGTCAGTTCAAGATGAAGAGGGACTCTTGGCAATAGAAGTTTGGACATCAAGAGTTATGCAAGATGAATAAGTTCTGGCGACCTACCGTCCAACATGGGCCTATATTTAACAATATTGTATTGTAGACTTGAAAATTTACTAGGAGGGTAGATTTATGTTAAGTGTTCCTACCTCAAAAGAAAAAAAGTATTTTAAAAAAGGAAGTTAAATTAAAAAAATTACGAGGACAGGAGGAAGGATTTGGAGGTGATGAATAGGTTTAAGGACTTGATTGTAGTGATGTTTCCACGGGTGTATATTATCTCCAAACACATTAAGTTTTATACATTAAATATGTACACCTTTTTGTATGTCAGTCATACCTCAATAAAGTGTTTTTAAAATGTTTTTATGTGGTATATTCAGACATATGGAATAAGACCAGTATGGCTGGAATGAGATGATAAAAGACTGATCATGGATGATGATGGAATAGGTAAATAATGAAAACAAAAATGCCCATCATATTTAAAGTACAATATTCCAGTCTTACCAAACAAAACAGCAAACAATTCATATGTACTAATTACCAAAGTTATCTCTTTATATTGCTAAATATTCTGTCCAGTAAAATAATACATGAAATAACATATTACAGAAATAAATAATGGTCTGGTAGAGAGAGCATGTTTACAAATTATGTTTGTTGTTAGAATGCATCTGGATATAAATTTAAAAGAAAACAAACTAAATGTGTCTTTTAAAAAATATTTATTATATCCCATAAAAAAGACCAGAGTAATTTACTATGATGATTCTTTGTGCCAGAAAAAATAAAAGCACAGTGTTGCATTACAAAGATGGACAGGGAAATATGTGTCATTCTATTTGTTATTTACTTAATGAATGTTGTCATAAATATCACTTTTCAAAAAAAAAAGTGAAACAATTAAAAAAAAAAGGCCATAAATAGAATGACTCCAGGATTAGAGAATTCAGCAGCTCAAACCTATAATCAAGCACAGATGATACTCTCATATTTTGTTCTATCATCTTTGGTTTTCAGCTTTGTCTACAGGCTGGGCTCCTTATGGTCTCAGGCTGAGCTGTTTAAAGTATTATATCATAGCAAGTGAACAGAAAGATGAAAAAGAATGGGCATCTAGTCTGCCTGAATTTGTAAGAGTCACTCAAAAACACATCCTCCAACTATAGTTGGGGCCAACTAGAATTGATTTAGACTTCTCAACCTCCCCTCAATCACACGGCCTCATGGAAGAAGTTGAATGTCAAAGCACAACTGAGCTGCTGGTAGGAAGGGGACAGATGGGTCATGAATAGGCAACCGGTGGAATCTGCTTCCATGTTTACTTACATAATGCAAAAAATACTTTAAATTAGAATGCAAAAATGTCTAATCAATTAGTGGGATCTAAAATAATGTAGCAGGCTGGCCCTGTGGTGTAGTGGTTAAAATTCAGCATGCTCCACTTTGGTGGCCCGGGTCCATGGGTTCAAATCCCAGGCATAGACCTACACCACATATCAACCACGCTGTGGTGGCCACTCGCATACAAAATGGGGAAGACTGGCACAGATGTTAGCTCAAGGCTAATCCTCCTCAATCAAAACATAAATAAATAAATGAATAAATAATTAACTAAATAAATAAAAGATGAATATAATGTATCAATAATAAGGATTTTCCTACATATCAATAGTAAAGTGTTTGATAATGCAGTATGAAAGTCTCATTTCTCACTCTCAAAAACACAAAAATGTAATGCACAAAGTACAGTAGTTAGATGTGTTCAACTGAAAGTGATAGAGAAACTCATAGTGGCCTTAAATCATGACGTTTGTTATTTATGTTACAAGAATTTCAGAAATAGACAAATGCAAAGGTTTTTTTTTTTCTATCAACCTTTTAATAATAAAGACTCAGGCTCTATATAACTTTTGCTTCAATATGTTTAGTGTGTGGGATTTTATTTTTACAATTGTCTGCCACTGCACAGCATCCACATGGGAAAGAAAGAGGAAGAGTCAGCTATAGCATCCTATTTGATGCACGTTTTATTTAGTGCAAGAAAGAGACTATACAATCAGATTGTCATTGATTTATGTCCATGGCTCATAACCCACAAGTGAGGTGGAGCACACTCTGACAAAAATTAGCTTAGATCTGTCACAATTGGCTTAGGTCACTCAAAATTGGGGTTCTAATAGCTAGGTACAATGGAGGAAGTGTACTGAGTAAGTAGTTACTGTATGTTATGCGAAGTATAGTTTTAATTTTGGCTAAAAATGTGTTTGAGAATTGCAAAAGAAAATGAATAAATTTAGCGCCATTAAATTTCCCAAATGGAATGTCTGAATATTACAAAGTCTGTATCCTTGTCTAAATAATTTCTAGCTTTAACGCAATTCAAACCACTTAACCGAAGGAATTTACTTTGAAGGTTAAGAATTTTACTACATTTTTTATGAAACAAAAATTGAGTTAGAAAAATCGAGAAACAAGATTTATATAGAAAAGTGATTTAAAAAGAAAAGCTGTAATTACAGTAATTTCATTGTTCTAATATTATTTGTAGAAATAGGAACGAGAAAAGAATGTCCACTTTCAACAATAAGAATGGCTGCTTCATGCTCCGAGGTCAGAGTTGAGTAGTTGTGGCAGAGACCCTACGGCCCACAATGCCTAAAATATTTGTTCTCTGTCACTTTACAGGAAAAGTTTGCCAAATACAAATTCATAGCCCTGGGCGCAGCCTTGAATGATGGCTGATGGGCATGCCTGCATATGTGTTGCAGCTGTCTCATTCTCAGCTGAGATGACTTGTTTCCATGTGTTCTTCTTGCCTCACAGTGCTCCTCAGAGCGATTGAGATCTAGGTGAGCACAGTGATAAAGCACTTGATGTCCCTGATGCCCTGCCTTCCTTTCCCTGCCTCACTTTCCCAGTACCTCACTGGTGTGTTGCAAAGTCCCCAACACCTAAAATATTCGCCCTTAAACCCTCAAGTTTATGGACACATCCAACTAACACAGGACCCAAACTTGGAACTTTTGGAGGTGGATTATCACTTACTTGAAGCTAAAAGCATTCTGACATAGGACGGGACTGTTTAATGTGAATATTATTAACGTAAGTGTCTGCAACATTGTGTCTCACAACCAAATATGGTGTGGGCTGTGGGCCCTATAATGCCAATGAGACTTTTGTTTTTTGTCTTCGGAATATGGAAGAGTGGCTGACTGAAACACCAAGACTTTCCTTTCCTTTTCAAATAGAGATCAATGTATAGGGCGTCCAGGAAGCCAGTATGCAAACAATGAGAGAAATCACAGCCTGCTGAAACTTTAGACATTTCTGGAATTTGAAGATTCTTTAGGGAAGACTCTGGCTTGCACAGCTCCTTGCTTCTCTGTTGTTATAACAGTGGTCCCTGGGGTCTTTGTGAAGCACCGAGACACTCCTGTAAGCAAGAATTGGACTCTCAGCTACATCCTACTATTCTCCCTCACCCTCTGCTTCCTCTACTCCTTACTCTTCATCGGCTGACCCAACACAGCCACCTATATTATTCAACAAATCACATTTAGAGTTGTTTTTACTGTGGCTGTTTCCACTGTCTTGGCCAAAACTATTACTGTGGTTGTGGCCTTAAAGGTCACTGCACCAGGGAGAAGGATGTGACAGTGGTTGGTGTCAGGGGCACCTAACTTCATCATTCACATCTGCTCCTTTATCCAGCTGAGTCTCTGTGGGATCTGGCTGGAAACCTCTCCTCCCTTCATTGACACAGATGCACACTCTGAACACCGCCACATCATCATCATGTGCAACAAGGGCTCAGTCACTATCTTCTACTGTGTCCTGGGATACCTGGGTTCCTTGGCCCTGGGCAGCTTCACTGTGACTTTCCTGGCCCGGAACCTGCCTGACACCTTTAATGAAGCCAAGTTCCTGACGTTCAGCATGCTGGTGTTCTGCAGCGTCTGGGTCACCTTCCTGCCCATCTAACACAGCACCAAGGGCAATGTCATGGTGGCCGTGGAGGTCTTCTCCATCTTGGCCTCCAGTGTGGGGCTATTAGGCTGCATCTTTGCTCCCAAGTGCTATGTTATTTTCCTAAAGCCAGAGAGAAACACATCAAAAGTGTTAAGGAATAAAACACACTCAGGGAGAAAATAATCGAAATGTAAGTTATTTTCATAGGTCACAAGAACTTGTATAAACTTGAAAAATAAACTACTATATTTTTCCAGACTCAATTTCAGTACCAACTAAACTTACCTTACATCTCCACTTAATTTTTTGCTTTATGATTCTTTTTGCTTTGTACAATTTTCCTTGGGCATTCAAATGAACAAATACACAAACATTCATAGTAATTTTCCTCTAAAATTATGTGTGAGAGATTGCAAAAATGGCCACACATCAGTCCTTTCCCTCTGTCTGTTTGGTTATAGCATCCCACGTTGACTCTGTGTAGACTTGGCATTGTAACTTGCTTTGGCCAATGGGATATTATCAAATGACATGAGCAAAGGCTTGAAAAACACTTGTTAATTGTTGCTACTTGTCCTTCTCTGGCTGCCCTTGGGAAGCCTGAGGCCATCAATATGTGAATGAGTCTAGCCAGACTCCACATCTCCATCACTCTAGGTGGCTTCAAGTCAACAATCAGATGTGTGAGTAAAACTGTCCTAGACCATCCAATCCCAGCTGAGCCACCAATAAGTCAAGATCAAAATAACTTCCCAGTTAACCCACAGAATCTTGAGAAAAAATAAACTATTCTTATTTGAAGTCACCAAATTTTAGTGTGATTTGTTACACAGCAGAAGCTAACTGATATATTATGCTACCATTTAAATATGTTCTCTCATTATTTGTATAATTATCACAGATTTCAATTAATTTATCCAATATCATAGACTGGAATATTCTTCTCTAGATTAAGTCTCTGAAAGAAAATCAGAGAACATATCACGTTCCATTTTACTTTTTCTCGTTCCTATTTTCAACCAGACAACTTTAAGCATATATATTTAGAATATCTTCTCTAACTTTAAGATTATGGATATTCTTCTATATTGTCATCCACCACTGTTATACGTGAGGATTTTACTTTTAATTTTAGCCCTATAATCCATTTGTAATGATTTACTTGTGAATAATGTTAGTTTATGGTCCAGTGTTTTATTCTACAAATGGATATCTTTTAGTCTAAAAAACAAACACTGCATCATTTTAAAGGTTGATTTGAAGCATATGGAATCTGAACAATGTTTGGAAAACTATCTTTGAAACACTGTTTTCAGTCACAAGTATAGTATATCTCTCCATTTAATCTGAGCTTTTACATGCTTTGTATCTCTTTATAATCTTCTTCATATAACTAATGTGTAGTTCCAATTATTTTAACTACTCATCTTAAATAATTCATTGCTCTTAGGAATGGAATAATTACTTACATGTTTAAACAAATTCTTACTCATATAACAGTATTTTTGATGTTTCATATAAGAATCTATCTTCCTTTCACATTACTCCGCTTATTTACCAGTTCTAAACTTTATAAGTTTTGTCCCACTAAAATAATAGATTTTCTCTTCTTCTCTAATATTATTTACCTCTTATTCTGTTGATTCTCGTTTTTTCATGACTAGACTCTCCAATGCCACACTGAATCACAATAGTGTTTGCCAGGAGCATTTACCTCTTCTTAAGTGTAGCGTAAACATCAGATAAATTCCTTGTCAGGGCAGAGCAGTCATCTAAGAGAGAGAAAGTAAAAACCTGAAGGGGAATCATTTCTAGCTGTAAATCAACATACTTGCTTCTTTTGGCTGTTTGGAGCTGGAGATGTTATACAATGTGGCCAGCTGAAAATCAGAGGATCTCTCTCTAGTCCCAGGAATTAGTCTTGGTCAAATCTCTCAACCTCTTTAGACCTCATTTTCTTCACCTGTAACATGAAGAGTTGGATGAGTCTTTTTTAGTTCCGAAATCCAGTGACTCCAAGATTCCCTTCACCCAGATGCACTTGACAAAGACCAGAGAGAATTTTTAGTTGTCCTCTTCTGCATCAACATTATTATCCATATCACCACTTAAAGACATAGCAAATGTCTAATTTTGCATGACACTGATAAAACACGTTCCATACCAAATCGCTGTTTGTTGGGATAACAAATCTATAGTTAATTGCTTAGAGGTAAGCATAGACATGGGCCTTGCTGGAACCAGCAATCAATGGGCCAAAAAGTCTTGCTTTATTTTACAGCGAGGCTGTGGAAACATTCCCTAATACACCAGAATTCTTCTGTACTTAGAAAGTATGAAATAAATGGGAGACTTGAATCCTTGGTTACTAGCTAATAAGGATATGATTTTTAAAATATTGCTAATGATGCCATTTGCCTGCTATGAGGCTGTTCTCTGGTTAGTAAAGAGCAGATGTATTCAAGGCCACTGTAATTTTTTTAATAAATATTTACTCAGCGCCTGCCACTTGCTGCAAGATAGCAGTGATCTACCCTAAGAGCATTTATTTTCTAGTAGGATGTCACAGACCATAAACAAAAAGATAATTTTAAGGTGATCAATAAAGTTACATATACGTCAGACTTTTTTTAATTTTGGACTATTATTCACCCTTTCCCTTCTTTAACTGTTTCCCAGAACTCTAAGCATGGACTTGAAAACCAGAAATCATGGGTCTCAAGTTTCTTCTCGCAACACCCCTGTTTCAAAGACATACTGGTGATCATCTGAGAGTATGTCTCTTTAAGACTAAGTTCATATGAATCAGCATTATTTCATCACTTTCTTGAGAAGACGGATGATATTATGAAGGGAAAACAAAATATCATATGGGATTTATACTCAAAATGATATTTCCACTCTAATTGTTTTATATAATGTGGTGTGATTTGGGGCAAGTCAGTTACTCCTTCAGAGACAGTGGTAATAATACCCAGAAAAGCATTCTATAGAGATTAAATGAAACAAAGTATGAGAAACTGCTTTGTAAATTGCAAAGCAATCTATTTCATCTTATTTATTGTAATAACATTTTCATTTATCCAATCCTTTTGACTCTACACAACCTGCCTAGACTGAGTTTTATTTTTAATTCAACAATAAAATGGGTCAAAATGGTTGAAAATTAGAAATTTCATATGGTTCAACTTAATTAATAGGCCATCACAATATTTAATTTGATTATAATTACAGTTAAATTTTTCATGATGCCTTATCATGTGCCAGGCACATTCTAGGCATCTGACATTTATTCACTCATTTAATCCTCACAACAATGCCATGGAGACAATACTTTTAACCTCTATTGTATGGATGAGGAATATTAGAGGTTATGTAATTGTCCAAGTTCACACAGCTGGTACCCAGGTAGCCTACCTCCAAAATCTCTTTTAGGGATCCACTAGCGGTCATGGAGCTTACATTGTAAAAGGATCACCCTGGTTCCTGGTTGGCTAATGGACCAGAGGGGACTAAACAAGAAAACACATGGCTACTGAAATGATCCAGGCAAGCAATTCTGAATACAGGATTTCCTTTCTTTTTAAGGCTGAATAATATTCCATTGTATAGATGCCCCAGATTTTCTTCATCCTTTCACCCACGGGTGCACAATTAGGTTGTTTCCATCTCTTGGCTATTGTGAATAATGTTGCAGTGCATTTTGTCAAACGTTTTCCTGGCACTTAGTGAGTTTGAAAAAATTCTTCTTATACACATTAGTTACTGTAATGAACTACATTTCTAAATGTCTAAAGTTTAAATATTTGTCATTCTACAGAAATACCTTGCCTAATCATGATTTGTGTTATCAGTTCATGAATGATCTAAGATTTTTGTACAAAAATTTGTTATAATGGCTTTTTTTTCATATATTCAGGAACCTGGCATAATATGGGTATTCCCTGATTCTTGATTTTTAGTAGAGTTTTCTAGTAAGCCTTTAGGATAGGAAGTATCTTCCTAGCTGTGAGGCAGAGAGCAGAAAAATAATAAAGTGATTGTTATATTTAATTATATCAAAAGGATATAAAACTGTCGCTTTGCTAAATTGTTTGTACACACCCTTTGCTTATTTGTAAGAATGGCACATATCGTTTTATTAATGAAAAGAGAACTCAATAAACAATTTTAACGTAAAACAAGATCTATTGAGAACTTATATGAAAATTTTAGAAATATGCTGTCAACAATTTCCTCACCTGCAAAATGGAGATAAATAATACCATCTTCCTTATGGGTTGCTGTGAAAATACTCAAGAGTAATGTATGTAAAATGCTTATCACCATGTCGATGGGAAAGTGATGTCCCATTCATTTTTCCACCGGGATGATGACAGCTTTTTTTACGCTTGAAGTCTGTAGTTTTCAAAATATGTTCTACTGATGTAAAGTGAATCCTTTTTACAAATTCTTTGTAGAGTTAGATGATCCCTTTGGAATACAAATTCAGGCTCCCGTGTGTGTGTGTCTATACGCACATCTCTCAAATAATACTTCAAGCCTTATAATGAAAAGCTACCTTCCCCACTCTTGACTCTGGTTCCAAAAACAACTTCAATTTTCTGGTTGAAAATCTATCTTTCTAAATTAGCTACCCATACAGCATTTACATTTTTCAGCTTTTGACTATTTATACTTTCTTTCTTCTCTGAAACAATCAGCATGAAGCGTTCTTACATATGTTAAAAACATAATACCCCTTGCCCAATATAGCTATTTAATGAATTAGGATAAATCAAAATTCAATGTCTACTGTTTTATGACATAAGTGTTTACCATTTTATAGCATATGAATCTTATCCAGAGATGTGCTACGTCAGATATTATGAATACATTTTCTGTCTCACTTTTTCCTTTGACCTTTTATATGGGAAAATTCTCTTGTTTCTTTGTTGTCTTCCTCTGGATTCATCACTGGTTCATCTCCTTCCACCGGAAATTTAAATCTCTTTCCAGTAACTTCTGACGCATGAGACAATTCATGGGCTTCAGGTTTTGCTTGGGGACATCCCTCTTGGGCTTGAACATATACACAGGCCCACATATGCACAGTATGTCTGGAAGGATAGAGGAGAAAAGGATGTTTATCTCTGCGCAAAAGGACTGGGAGACAGTGGTAGAGTGAGAATATTTTACTGACTGCACCACTATTTGAAGTTTTCCTATATGTGTATCTACGACGTAGTGGCCTCTCTGCCCCCAGTTTTTAAAATTAAAATAGCGTTATATCTTGATCTACTGGCTTGGGACAGCAAGATGTAGAGAAATGTGAATATATGATCCAATATTTTAACGAAATTAAGTAAAGCAAACCCGCACAAAAAATTTATAATTTTAAATATGGGCACATCATTCTATGCGTCTGTGTAAAGGTGGGGAAAGGAATGAAGAAAAGCTATTCAACATCCAGCTACCTGTACAGTCTAGGGGTCCACGAAAAGCCCCGCCTCCAGCCCTGCCCCTGGAGCTCATTTCCTCCCCCTGTGAAGTCCACCTGCCTTATTCCAGCCCCACCCCCGTCTCTTCCCGCCCCTGGAACTGGTCCCCGCCCACACACTTGTCCTCACCCACAGCCTCGCCCCTAGACCTGGTCCTGTCCCTGTTGCTGCCCCAGCCCTCTGTCTGCCCTAGCACTCACTCTAGAAACTAGACACCTCCCCCAAGGCTTGGGTGCGCGGCCCTGCCCTGCTCCACACGCCGCCTCCACCAGGAGCCCCCAAACGTCCGTCCTCTCCGAACTTCCGTCCTCCCTGAACTTCCGTCATCCCCAAACGCCCGCCCGAGACCGGAAGCAGAAGCGCGGGTTGCGCCGTGGATGGAGCCTTGGGCTTTGCAGTGTGTTCCCTCTTCTAGGCGCAGATGGGATTCTCCTGGACGTTTGCCCTCAGGGGCGGGGCTCGGTGAGCGGCGGGCGGCCCCGGCTCGGGTAGGGGTCCAGGGAGGCGCCTGGGCCGCGGGCAGCCCCGTCAGGGCCCAGCGTCTCTCCGTCCTCCCGCAGCTCCATTTCCCCCAGGCTGTTCTCTCAGGGCCCCCGAGGCTGCTGTTCCTCCTGGGTCCGGGCGCCGCCGTCCCCTACTCAGAGTCCCCGTCACCGTCCTACATGTGATTTTGTCCCCAGGGGGCTTATCGACGTCTGCAGGCGTTGTTTGGGTTGTTACAAATGGGGGCGCTCCTGGCGTCTAGAGGGGGAGGCAGGAATGCTGCTCAGTGTCCTCCAGGGCCCAGGACAGCCCGACACAGAATTGCCCGGCCCCAGATGTCAGTGGTGTGGAGGTTGGGAAACCTGCTCCAGGGCCTGAAAATCCCCCGAGCCCTGAATGAAGTGTGGAAATTGTTGACAGGTCAGCGAGTCACTTACAGGGTCCCTAAATGACAAGCTTGTTTAAAGGGTCCAGAGTCACCAAAACGTCTCTGTCCAGCCAAGTGAGTTGAGTGACTCAAGTGCACACAGCACGAAGCTGTTTTCTCCCATCTCGGGGAGCAGGTGGCTGGATAGGAATCGGGAAAATCCAGTCGCAGCCAACAGTTAGAGTTAAATCAGTAAATACAAAAAAAGAAGAGTGAATGGGGTGGCCTTTCCATCCAACACCCTATAAAAGGCCTCAAAAGCTTGTTTGCGCTTTTTTATCCCCCCTCAGACACGAAAAGCGTCCGTGGAGCTCAAGTTTGAAGTGAAACCGGGCTCAGGGTCCACCTGTCCTCGCTGATCCATGAATTTCTGTGTGACCAGGTGAGTACTCTGTTGACCTGGTACCAAGAGGTTCCGGCAGCCTCCGCTGTGCAGAAGACCTGCCAGTGGGGTTTCCTGGCCTCGGGTTGTCACCACATGGACTCACTGAAAGTGAGTGTATCTTGAGAAAAATTATTGATTTTTGATGGATTATATTCAAGGAAAAGATGGTAAACTGTGTGTGGTTCTGTGTGGTAAATATTTCAGTAAGTACAGTTATATGCAAATAAGAACATATGAAAGAAACGTAAATAACTGCAAATGTGTATTATAGTAGAAAATATAGATTTACTTGCATTGCATAATACTCAAAAGTCAGGATTTATATATATTATAAATACAAAAATGTTTTGCGTGTGTATGTAGTATTAGAAGACATCTCATGAAATATTAGCAGGGATACTCAGCAACATTCCTTAGAACCATTCAATATGACTTCTAAAATCCTATAAATCCTCCACAAAAATTTGAAATAGAGGAACATTCAGGGAAAAAGATGATTTGAACTTCTTTGTATTAATAACAAATTTAGAATTGAATTTGCCAGTAGCCAGATTCATTTTGAGCATTTTTTTCTTTATGACATTTCAAATCATTTGGAGGAATACTAAGCAACACTGTAGATTGAAGGGAAGGGCACTAGTCTCCAAAAAGACTGTCCTCACCACCTTGCCTTCTAAAGGGAATTAACTTTGTTTCTTGAAACTTTTCTAAAATAACGGTCTGGTGATTCACGTTGCAGAGAATCTTGTTAAGTACTTTTGTATTTAGTTGTTGGCTTCTACTAATTTTTTTTGTGTGTGCATTTTTCATTCTAGCTTTCTTGTGACATTCTTGAGGGGAATGTGTGCTTGTCATGCAATAGATAGTCTTTGAGTGTATAATTTATGGTGACCAACCATCCTCGTTTATTCAGGACAGTGGGTTTTTCCAGGACATAGCACGTTTTGTGTTCAAACCAGGGCAGTCCTAGACAAACTGGGATGGTTCCTCATCTCATGAGCCAGGCCCTGGGCCACATGCATGGGGACCTGGAGAACCAGAGAGACCTTGTCCCACATCCATGGAATTTATATTGTATTTGGGTATTTGGATTTTAGACAGTTAATGATGAGAGTCATGTGGGAGTTTGGCACAAGGGGACTCAACCTGATGGGGCAGGGAAGCCCTCTTGAGAATGACTGATATTTAGATTGAGAGCTAGAGTTGGGACTTGATTTAGCTAGTTGGAGAATTAGACTGGAGTGAGGGTGTGGGAGTGTGTTCAAGAAAGTGTTTCAGGCAGAGGGCCCCGCATGAGGACACCTCTGAAGCAGAGAGCCTGGTGTGTCCATGAACTGAGAAGAGGGATGGCTGAGCTGAGTCAACACAGGGGGAGAGGTGTGAGCCAGACCAGCGAGGGTGACAGGCTGGACCAGGTCAGGAGTGACTTGGGACTCTGTTCTAAGACCAGTGGGAAGACTCTGGAGAGATGTGAGTAAAAGGATGATGTAATTAGTGTTTGGTAAGCACGGGGGTTAAAATGGAATTCATGGTTAAGAATGAAGACTTAAGAGGAAAGATGGGAGGTGCTGGGAATAAGATTAGGAATAAGATGATTGTTCCCTATGCCTGGCTGATGGCTCTGGAGCAAGAAATAAGTAGAAAGAAAAGACCTTGGAGTGTAGAACCGAGAGAATGTAAGGGTACTTTCTTGCCTGCATGTGTCAGATGGCACAGGGCACTGTCTGTGTCCCTCGCTGCTGTCCGTGCAGACCTGCAGGTGCCTCCTCGTACAGGTCTGTGTGTTCACCCCTCTTTTCCACTCAAATGCCCCCCTCCGCATCCTAAAGGAAGTCAGGCCTTACTTGTGAGGGGGTTGTCTCACAAGGTAGAAACCTAGGATAGCCCCTGCAGGCATCAGAGCAGCCCCTTCAGCATCTCCCTCAGCCTCCTCCCTTCCACTCTCTCGCCTTCCACACCCAGAAGGACTCCTGCTCAGTATTCCACAACCCCATGTTCTTACTCCCCCAGGCTTGAGAAGAGTGGGGCAGCCACTGGTGTGGACATCATCTGCACCTTCCACTTTGACCCGCGCAGGTCAAGGGTTAGACAGAGATTGACTTGGCTGGGAGTTGAGCCATGAGACCCAGGGCGTCTCCCACCTGGGCTCCTTCACCCTGGACGGGGACAGCCTCTACGTCAGTGGTGAGGGGGTGTGCTACAGCGACGCTGTCTGTCCTAATCGGAGTCCTGTGTTGCCTCCGTTGCTCTAAAGTGAGCTATGATCCATCTCTCTATCTACCCGGTCTGGGTTCAGACTTCTCATCACTGTGTGATCACTGGGTCCAGCCACCTTCCATCTCGTTGCCTTCCCCCTGAACACCCCTCCACTCATCCTCTCTGCTTTCCCATCTGCTTTTCCCACAAAGGTCCCTACATCCTCCCTCTCCTTAATCCTTTATGTTCACCCCAACTCTTGCTCAGCTCGTCTTGCCTTCTCTCCACAGGTTACACCTATGGAGCCATGGCCCCGACTACCACCAGTGATTATTCCTGGCCCTGATCTCCTGGGTCCCGTCCGTATTTGGGGATAGGGAGCACATATTCTCCTACACCTGCTGTCCTTGGTGAGGGAAGGACCTGGAAGGGCCCTAATTAATCCCTTCTCTCCCTCCCGGGTTCTGGTGGAGAGTCTCAGCCCAGGGTGAAAAAGCCTTAGACAGAGACATATTCTCCACCACATTCTGACCCCATGTGGTTTTCACTTTAATCTGCTAAAGCACCGCCCTTGGTCCTCCTTTTCCAGGTATCCCATCCGTCTGTCCAGTTTTCTGCACATCCATCTGTCTCTCCACCGAGTTCAGTCTCTCTTGTTCACCTATCTCTCTCTCTTGGGCTCCTCTCATCCACAGGCTTGCTCATCCCTCTACTCACACAGTCACCAGTCCCCTAACTCTCATTTATGCTTCATCTTTGAATGGTGGTCCTGGCACAGCCACTGCTGGAGCCCGGGTGAGCTTGGGGGCTCCTGCCACTCTATCCCTCCCTGAAGAGAGCCGTCGCCACAGCTCCGGAGCCAGCCACCACATCCCTGCATACTTGATCATCACCTGTGCTACCAGAAGCCACCACAGGTATCGGGGGCCCCTTTTCCTTCCCAAGAGAAGTTCTCCAGCCCCACTCCTCCACCAGCCAGTTGTGATCCAGAAGCTGGGAAGCCAGGGTGTGAAAATCTGGTTTTAGGGCAATCATGCTGATCACAAAGATTATACCAATGATTCAGTCTCAGGCCAGCCCTCAGAGAGCCCCTAGCCTTGTGAAATTAACACACCATTATAATACAATGTGGGATGTTTCGAGGAGAGGCACCTGGCATAATTTGGAGGGGAAGAGCTTGCTAGAGAAAGTTTCACCAGAATGGAGTCCTTAAGAATGTGTAGGAGGGACCCTGGCAAATAGAGGATGAAGGGTTTCCCTGGCAGAGTGGATTCCATGAGCAAAGGCTCCAGCCAGAAACAACATGACATAAGGGGAGAATTGAAACGAATTTGGTTTGCGTGAAGCATGAAGTTTAAACCGCAGTAGATGGATAAAATAATACTGAAATGTCAGCAGGAGCCAGATTGAGTAGAGCCTTGAGTGCCAGGTAAAGAAGGTTGAACTAAACACTGAAGGCCATAGGGAGCCAGGGGTGGTACTAGAGCAGTGGTGGCCCTAGTGAGGTATTCATTTCAGAAAGATTCTTCTAGTAGTCCATGTAGAACATCCTTTAGACAGATCATCCACTGAGCCTGCTGTGGTGTTGGTCCGGGTGAAGGATATTAAGAACTGAGCTGGGACAGGGAGGGAGTGTATGTGAAGACCAGTGTGCAAGGTGAATGGGTGTTACTGGGAGGGAGGAGGATCTGAGCAGATATGCTGGTTCTGACTTGCGTGACCACACGGGTGGGTGGTGGTGCCACTGTGAGAGATGACGACAGACGATAATGAGTGCAGGATTCAGGTCTGGTCTCAGGCCAGGTCTCAGTGATGGCCATCGTTCTCCCTCTCGTCTTGCAGTTCTGGGGCACAGCCTGAAGACCCTCACAGTCACCTTCCCCATCTTCACCCTCTGGTATTCATCAGACAGGAGCAATGGCTCAGCCACCTTCAACTCCATTGAGAGAGTCCTGCAGAGCCTGGTGACACCCTGGTCCCAACAGCTCCTGGTGGGTTACATCCCACCGAGCCCCTCCCCTAACCCCTGTCCCTCCTGCTCATCCTCCTCCTCCTTCCTCCCCAGCTGGATCCTTGTTTAAGAGGAGAAGCCTGGGCCCATTCTACTCGAGTTGCAGACTGGTCTCCCTCAGGTGAGACCCTCCCCTGAGCATTTGCCCCTAATGACCACTTTTGTGACCACCCTTCTTTGTCTCCCCACTGTCCTCCCATTTCCTCCTTCCAGTTCTGGCCCCCACCCCCAGAGGTTTCAGGACCTCTCTCTAGAGTCCCCACATCCCTCTCTCCCCAGGCCTGAGAAGGATGGGGCAGCCACCCGTGTGACGCCGTCTGTACCCACCACCCTGATCCCGTGGGCCACCATGCCGCTGTGCTGGGAGCGGAGAGTCTCCACCTGTCTGCTCTTCCTCTCGATGGCTCCAGCCTCTGCAGCCCAGAGTTTACCCATCCAGAGAGAGCACCAGCTACATTTCCGCATCATCGTCGGGAACCTCAGCAACCTGGAGCCCACATCCTCGGAGTACACCGCCCTGCCGAGAGACACCCAGGACCATGTGGGGTCTCCCCTCTCCCGTCTCACCTTGTCCTGAGGGCGGCGTCATTCCTCTGCCTGACTTACATCTGTTACGTGATTGTTTCAACCCTTCACTTTTCCTGCGTGTCTGGGTTCTCTTAGTGTCCAGAGGTGATGTCCTAGCTGCCTTGCCCATTTCTCACATGGGTAAACTGAAGCTCAGAAAGAGGAGTATTGTGTCTAGGGTCACACAGTGAGTTAGAGGCAGAGCCAGGATTTGAAGTCAGGTCTCCCTTGCCCCAAGGTCTGTGATCTTTCACTGGCTCCAGTGGTGCCCTGCATCCCCAGGAGACCTCCATCTCACCCACTCTCCCTCGCGTTTGTTCTAGGTCACCAAGCTCTACAAGGGCAGCCAGCTGTGAGACATATTCCACTCCTTCCTGGTCACCGAATTGATGTAGGTTGAGGAGATTGGAAGCAATGGCTGAGCTGGTGGCTGATGACTCTGAGCTCAAGTGACACATCCTTGATCTGAATGTCACTGACATGGTGCCCATTCTGCCCCACATCCCTGTCAGCTAACCCTACCATCTCTTTCCATAAGTTTTTGGGGAATTATAAAAGCATTAACATTTGGGGTCACCAACCTCCAGCATCCTCCTCCTCCTCCTCTTCTGGAGACTTTCAACAAATATCAACGGTCTAACTGTGTTCTCCAGTAGTGGAGCCACTAAGCACATGGGGCAATTAAAATTTTTTATACACCTATTGCGATACGGTTCACATATTGTGTGTGGGGAGGAGTGTATTTTTTAGTTTTTTCTATATACAATATCTTCTCATCTGCAAAACAAATAGTTTCACCTCTTCCCTTCCAATCTGGGTTTCTTTTATTCCTTTTTCTTGCCTAATTGCCCTCATTAGAAACTCTAGTACCTGTGATTAACATACGAGATAAGGGAAGACATCATTTTCTTGTGCCTGGTCTTAGGGGGAAATTTTCAGTCTTTCACCATTGAATATGGCGTTAGCCGTGGGTTTTTCATTGATGCTGTTTATAGGTTGAGAAAGTTTCCTTCTATTCCTAATTTGTTGAGTGTTTACTTTTTTTGACATGAAGGGTGTTGTATTTTGTCAAATTCTTTTCTGTATATGTGGTTGAGATTTCGTGGTATTGGCCCTTATTCTATTAATATGGTGTATTACATAATCAAGTTTTCAGATATTAAGCCAACCCTTCATCTAGAGGTGAGGGATTAAGATGTTCTCAAGTCTTTCCCAGGCGTGCCAGAGCCCTGAGCCCTTGTGTCCTTCTAGACGCCCGCAAATACACTGGAGCTTTTCAAAGGCCCCTGTGGACATCTCATTCTCCCAATTTTTATTCTAAGATTTGGCTCACCTCTTGCCTGCCTCAGCTGGTATCACTCCCTCAGGCAAATACAATAGAAAACAATTAGCCCTGATTGTTTTTAGCAAGTGCCCTGGGGACAGACTATCCTCCCTGGGCAAGCTCTGAGTCAAGTAACTACAAGCCCTGAACATGGGGCTTTTTCAGGGAGCTGCCAGGCAGGTCAGCTAGTGACAGTTCGCTGGGGATGGGTCTTTTGAGAACTCCAAACCCATTATGGCTGCTGGGCTGCTGGTTGTCACAGCCACTATAGTTGTGAGAATGACGGTTTTCAAAGTTATGGAGGATATTGTGAGAGCAGGATGGGATAGTGCAAGTTATAGTGGCACAAAGTTGGTTCCCTTTATCAAGATTCCACCATGTTTCTTCACTAAACCCTCCTCGTATTCTTACAAGCCGTTGATTAATTTCTAGACTTCTGAAAAGTTGATTTTGACCATTTTTACCAGTGTTCTCATTGTTTTTATGCATTTCCAGAAGTCCTTACTCCAAAGTTTCAAAAATGTTCTCCCTGTGGTTATTTATTTATAAATTAATTACTTTAAATGAAATTATGTGAGAAATTCAGTTCCTCACTCACACACACTAGCCAGATTTTAAGTGCTTGATAACAACATGGGGCTAATAATGAGTGTATATAGTAGTGCCGACAAATGTTTACATTATTGCAGAAAGTTCTCTTGGACAAGACCCTGAAGCAGGGAATCTAGAATCAGGGTAGAATTCCAGACACCCTTGTTCATCCCTTGTGCACTTCCAGGTCTGTCCCACAGAGTAACCCCACTGGAGCAGACTCCCTGTGTACTTTGTCACCTTGGCACAGAGACTGGACAGAGTTGCCATCTATGAGGAATTCCTGCGGCTGACCCAGAATGGACACAGCTGCAGAACTTGATACTGGACAGGAAGAGTGTCCTTGGGGTTGGTAAGGCTCCCTGGTCATTGGGAAAGAAAGTGAGGCCTTTCCGGGGACTCTGGATGCCTGGGGCTGAGAGAACATTGAACTTTCTCAGACTGGCAGGAGGTGGCGTAGTCCCCTAGTCTTGACCCACCATTGAGAGAGAGAAAAGGAAACGAGTGTAATATAGGAGGCCCTCACCTTCTCCTAGACAGCTCTGTTACCTAAAGCTAGTCATCTCCCCTCTCAGAACTTTTGTTTCCTTATCTCTCCACTGACAGCAACTGGGCCAGATGGTCAGTGAGGGCCTCCAGCTGTGTGTGAAGCAGACTCAGGTTTGGGGGTGGATGTAGTTTCTGATCCACAGGCTATAGTTTGCCAAGTCCCGCTCTAGATGATCACCGATGCGCTAGAACTTTTTGCAGTGGTGGAATGTACTATATCTGTGCTCTCCAGTGCATAGCCACATGTGGCTGTTGAGTACTTGAAGGATGGTGTTGTGACTGGTCTTTATTCTTACTGATTTTTAATGTTACTGAGGTACTAGAATTTTTATTTTATTTAACTAAAATTAATTTTAATTCAAAAAAATACTTGTTGCTGCTCCATATCAGACAGCACACCTCTAAGAGCTTGTCTGGGTAGAGGTACAAGTAGGGGGACCTGCACCCCTCCCCCCATGCCCACTGGGTGCTGTGTGTCCTACCCTCCTGGAGTTTATCTTGTAGCGGGGAATAACAAGAATAGAGAATTGAAACTTATCAATTATTTGATGTGAACAAACTCATACTTGCAGGCGGAATTCAGGGAAGACTTCCTGCAGGAAATTACATTGTAGGTTAATCCTAGAAAATGAATATTAAGCAAATAGTTAAAGGAGAAGGGGATGCTGTGTTTCTAGGCATGGAAGAACAATTTTGAGTTGGATTTTACAAATTTAGAGAGATCCCATAGGCTTTCCAACTGTGATGACCCATTCTGCCCCCAGCTGTCATAAGAAAGTCCAGCCCAAATTCAGTCCTCTGTGGCCAGAGGCATGAATTTGTTTTAATTTATTACTCTTTTGTTCTGTGATAATGGTCTTGTATTTTGTAGCAAAGTATGCTCACTTTTTAGAGATGGAAACTAAAATGGTGGGAAAAATGATGATGTCTACTTGACTTTAATATTTCATTGAAAACATGGGATGAATCAAGGGTGGCAAGTGTTATTAATTTATACATTGATGCAATATTGTTTTAATTAGATGGAATATACATTGTTAAATCTAGATGATGGATGTTTATGAGACTGTTCCCTTTATTTTTCTGTGTCTAAAAAGTTTTATTAAAAAGAGTGAAACACACTCACATGCATTCTCCATTTCATTCACTTCCAGAATATTCTCCCAACAGAGATGATGCCTTGACTGAGAAGCCAGGTAAACCTGCAGGAAGCCTCAGCCCATGCTAAGGGGAGTGTATCTTGATGCTGTGCCTCATCGAAGAAAACCATGTGCAGAGGGTCTTGGATGATGAGGAAAGTTGGCCAACCCTTGTCAAGGAGGGTTGAGGCACAGTGGGGTCACCAGGAGCCCTGGGGCGATGACAGGACGTGGCTCATCCCACCACATGTCTCCCCAGACCTCCCCTTCTGGGCCTTCATCCTCATCTGCTTGGCGGAACTCCTAGTGCTCATCACAAACCTGATTTGCTGTGTCCTGGTAAGCCATGACGTGTTGCTTGTCTTCTTACTATTGGGTTGTAAGAGCTCTTTATATATTATAAATACATGTCCTTTTCTATGGATATGTCTTGCAGATGTTTTCTCCCAATCTGTGTGTGGCTTGCCTTCTCCTTCACCACATGAGTCATTGGGGAAATGTAAGGGACAGTCATCATGAGATTCCACCACACTTGAGAATGGCTAAAATTAACAAGACTGACTATAACAAGTGTTGTTGAAGATGTCAAGTCACTGAAACGCTCATCGAGTGCTGGTGAAAAATAGCTTGGATCCGTCTTTAAAAATTACATACGTCTACCCAGCCATTCCTCTCCTAAGAATCCATCCAAGGGAAATAAACACATATGTCTATACACAGACTTGTACACACATGTTGATAACAACCTATTTAAAGTAGATAAAAATGGAAAACAACCCAAATGTCCATCTACTAGT
This sequence comes from Diceros bicornis minor, assembly GCF_020826845.1. NCBI lineage: Eukaryota > Metazoa > Chordata > Mammalia > Perissodactyla > Rhinocerotidae > Diceros > Diceros bicornis. The sequence continues at coordinate 843,834 of NW_026691418.1, forward strand.
GAACGGATACACAAAGTGTGGTTTATCCTCAAAGTGAGATACTATTCAAGCATAAAGAGGAATGAATTAATTTTTCTTTTTTAATTATTCTATTGAAATTATAAAGGGTTTTAACATTGTGTAATTTCTGGTGTTCATTATTATTTGTAAATTTCTGTATAGACTGCATCGTGCTTACCAGCGGTAGTCTAACTTTTATCATCACCATGCATATGTGTCCCTTTAACTCTTTCACTCAACACCCAGCCCCCTTCCCCTCTGGTGACCACTAATCTGTACTCTTTATCCCTGGATATGTTTATCTTCTACATATGAGTGAAATAATGCTATTTGTCTTTGTCTGGCTTATTTCGTTTATCATCATACCCTCAAGCTCCATCCAGGTTGTTGCAAACAGGACGATCTTGTCTTTTTTTTCGGGCTGAGTAGTATTCCATTGTATATAATACATACCACATCTTCTTTATCTGTTCGTCTGTAGCAGGGTACTTGGATTGTTTCCATGTCTTGGCTATTGTGAATAATGCCGCAGCGAACACAGGGGTGCATAAACCTCTTTGAATTGTTGATTTCAGTTTCTTTGGATAAATATCCAGTAGTGGGATAGCTGGAAGGTATGGTATTTCTATTTTTAATTTTTTGAGAAATATCCATACTGTTTTCCCTGGTGGCTGCACCAGTTTGCATTCCTACCAGCAGTGTGTGAGGGTGACCTTTTCTCCTTATCCTCTCCAACATTTGTTATTTTTTGTCTTGGGAGTTATAGCCATTCTGACAGGTTTAAGGTGATCTCTCATTGTAGTTTTGATTTGAATATCCCTAATAGTTAGTGATGTTATACATCTTTTCATATGCCTGTTGGGCTTCTGTATATCTTCTTTGGAAAAATGTCTGTTCATATCCTCTGCCCATTTTTAGAGTGGATTATCTGTTTTTTTGTTGTTGGGTGTATGAGTTGTTTATAAATTTTGGCGATTAACACCTTGTCAGATATATGATTTGCAAATATTTTCTTCCAGTTGGTGGGTTGTATTTTCGTTTTTTTTTTTTTTTTTTTTGCGAGGAAGATCAGCGCTGAGCTAACATCTGTGCTAATCCTTCTCTTTTTTTCTGAGGAAGACGGGCTCTGAGCTAACATCAATTGCCAATCCTCCTCCTTTTTTTTTTTCCCCAAAGTCCCAGTTGATAGTTGTGTCGTAGTTGCACATCCTTCTAGTTGCTGTATGGGGGTCACGGCCTCAGCATGGCCGGACAAGCGGTGCATCTGTGCGCATCCGGGATCCGAACCTGGGCCGACAGTAGAGGTTCGCGTGCACTTAACCACTAAGCCACGGGGCCGGCCCTGTGTTTTCATTTTGTTCATCGTTTCCTTTGCCTTGCAGAAGCCTTTTAGTCTCATGTAGTCCCATTTGTATATTTTTTCTTTTCTTTCCCTTGCCTGAGTAGACATGGTATTAGAAAAGATGCTGCTAAGACCGATGTCAAAGACTGCACTGCGTATATTTTCTTCTAGGAGTTTTATGGTTTCAAGTGTTAGAGTCAAGTCTTTTATCCATTTCGAGTTAATTTTTGTGTATGGTGGAAGATAATGATCTTCTTTCATTCTTTTGCATGTGGCTGTCCAGTTTTCCCAACAGCAATTATTGAAGAGACATTCCTTTCTCCATTGTATGATCTTGGCTCCTTTGTCAGAGATTAACTGACCACAGATGTGTGGTTTTCTTTCTGGGCTTTCAGTTCTGTTCCATTGATCTATGAGTCTGCTTTTGTGCCAGCACCATGCCATTTTGATTAGTATAGTGGTGTAATATATTTTCAAGTTAGGATTGTGATGTCTCCTGCTTTGTTCTTCTCAGGATTGCTTTGCCTGTTCAAGGTCTTTTGTTATTCCATATACATTTTAGGATTCTGTGTTCTATTTCTATGAAGAATGTCATTGGGATTCTGATTGGGATTGCATTGAATCTGTAGATTACTTTAGGTAATATGGACATGTTAACTGTGTTTATTCTTCCAATCCATGTGCATGGAATATCTTCCCATTACTTCAGGTCATCACTGATTTCTTTCAATCATGTCTTATAGTTTTCATTGTATAGGTCTTTAACTCTTTGGTTAAATTTATCCCTAGACACTTTTTTCTTTTTGTGGCAATTGTAAATGGGATTGTATTCTTGAGTTCTCTTTCTGTTAGTTCATTATTAAAGTATAGAAATGCAACTGCTTTTTGTAAGTTGATTTTGTACACTGCAACTTTGCTGTAGTTGTTGATTATTTCTAATAGTTTTCTGATGGATTGTTTAGGGTTTTCTATATTTACAATCATGTCATCTGCAAACAGCAAGAGTTTCATTTCTTCCTTTCCAATTTGGATTCCTTTTATTTCTTTTTCCAGCCTAATTGCTCTGGCCAAAACCTCCACTACTATGTTGAATGCGAGTGGCGAGAGTGGGCACCTTTGTCTTCTTCCTGTCCTCAGAGAAATGGCTTTAAGTTTTTCACCATTAAGTATGATGTTGGCTGTGGCTTCGTGATATATGGCCTTTATTGTGTTGAGGTACGTTCCTTCTATACCCATTTTATTGAGAGTTTTTATCATAAATGGATGTTGGATCTTGTCAAATCCTTTCTCTGCATCTGTGGAGAGGATCATGTGATTTTTATTCCTCATTTTGTTAATGTGGTGTATCACATTGATTCATTTGCGGATCTTGAACCATCCCTGCATCCCTGATATAAATTCCACTTGATCATGGTATATGATCTTTTTAATATATTGCTGTGTTCGATTTGCTGATATTTAGTTGAGGATTTTTGCATCTGTGTTCATCAGTGATATTGGCCTGTAATATTCCTTCTTTGTTCTATTCTTGCCTGCTTTTGCTGTCATGGTGATGTTGGCCTCATAGAATGAATTAGGAAGTGTTCCATCTTCTTCAACTGTTTGGAATAGTTTGAGAAGCATAGGTATTAAATCTTGTTTGAATATTTGGTAGAATTCTCCAGAAAAGACATCTGGTCCGGGACTTTTGTTGTTTGGGAGGTTTTTTATAACCATTTCCTTATCTTTACATGTGATTGGTCTGTTCATTTTCTCTATTTCTTCTTGATTCATTTTTGGGAGGTTGTGTGAATCTAAGAATTTATCTATTTCTTTTAGGTTATCCAATTTGGTGGCATATAAGTTGTTCAGTGTATTCTCTTATTGTCCTTTGGATTTCTGTGGTATCTGTTGTAATTTCTCTTCTTTCATTTCTAATTTTATGTCTTTGAGCCTTCTCTCTTTTTTTCTTAGTGAGTCTGGCTAAGGGTCTGTCAGTTTTGTTTCAGTCTTCTAAAAGAATCAGCTCTTTGTTTGATCCTTTCTACTCTTTTTTTAGTCTCTATTTCATTCATTTCTGCTCTAATATTTATTATTTCCCTCATTCTGCTGACTATGGGCTTCATTTGTTCTTCATTTTCTGGTTCTATTTGGTGTAGTTTAAGGTTACTTATTTGGTATTTTTCTTGTTTGTTGAGGTGTGCTTGTATCGCTATGAATTTCCTTCTTACAACTGCTTTTCCTGCATCTCATAAGAGTTGTTTTGTTGTTTTTTTCGTTTGTCTTCAGGTATTTTTTTATTTCTTCTTTGATTTGTTCATTGAACTAGTGGTTCTTCAATCGTGTGTTCTTTAGTCTCCACATATCTGTGACTTCCCCATCTTTTCTCTTGTAGTTGATTTCAAGTGTCATAGCATTGTGGTCAGAAAAGAAGCTTGATATGATTTTAATCTTAAATTCATTCAGGCTTACCTTGTTTCACAACATATGGTCTATCTTTAAGAATGTTCCATGTACACTTAAGAAAAATGTGTATTCTGCTGTTTTGGGAGGGTATGCTCTATGTATATCGATTAAGTTCATCTGATCATATGTTTCATTTAATTCCACTATTGACTTGTTGCCTTTCTCTGCATGATCTATCCATGGATGTAAGTGGGGTGTTCAGGTCACCCGCTATTATTGTGTTGCTGTTAATTTCTCCCTTTGGGTCTATTAAGGTTTGCTTTATATTCTTTTGTGCTGCTGTGTTAGGTGTATATATTTTTATATGTGTTATGTCCTCTTGGTGGAAAGTCCCCTTTGTCATTATATACTGCCCCTCTTTGTCTCTCATAGTCTTTTTTATCTTGATGTCTGCTTTGTCTGATATAACTATGGCAACACCTACTTTCTTTTATTTGCCATTTGATTGGAGTATTTTCTCCCATCTCTTCATTCTGAGCCTGTTTGTTTTTAGAGCTGAGTTGTGTTTCCTGGAGGCAGCATATTGTTGGGTCTTGTTTTCTAATCCACCTCACCACTCTGTGTCTGTTTATTGGAGAATTCAATCGATCTATATTTAGAGTCATTATTGATACTTGAGGGCTTAATCCCACCTAATCTATATTTTCATTGTTTCTCTTCCTTTGTGTTTCTGACTACCATTTTACTTTGGGGGTTTTCATGGAGGTTGTCTCTTTTTTTATGATCTATGTCTCTGTTCTGACTTTTTCTTTGCTGGTTACTGTGGGGTTTGTATGAAGAACTCATAGATGAGATAGGCCATCTTCTGATAGCCTCTTATCTCCGTTAGCCTAAGCAGGTTCCATTCCTTTCCTCTTCTCCTTCTCAGTTATTGTTGTCACAAGTTATTCATTTTTGTGTTGTGAGTTTGTGACTAAGTTGAAGTGTTTATAGTTACTTTTGATGCTTTCTTTCCCTTCTTCTTTTAAGTTATAATTAAGTATTTGCTACCCTGTTGTGAAACAGAGCTGTAGCTTTCTGATTTTGTCTGTCTATTTATCTCTTTGCTCAAGGCTTTGTAGACATTTGCCTTCTTTTTATTTCGGGTATGAGGGTGTTCTTGATCATTGCTTGTATGGGAAATCTAGTGGCGTGGAACTCCCTCAGCCTTTGTTTATCTGGGAAAACTTCTATTTCTCCATTGTATTGTCAGGGGAAGAGTGAGAATCTCCCTCTGCCCTTTCCCTTAAGGTTCTTCTGGCTGGACAAATAATGAACAAGACAGGTTAGAAGGAGAAAATAATACCAAGTTTAATAACATGTATACATGGGAGAAACCCAGAAATGAGCAACTCGTCCCTCTGTCTAAGCTGCTTGCTTAAGTATTGCAGCTACAGGCGAAGGACCGTGTTGGGGGTGGGTAGTGACCTGGGTAAAAAATGAGTACATAGTATATAATCCCATTTATAAAAATCCTTGGAAAATACAGGAAAATCTATAGGGACATATACCAGATCACTTGTTGCCTGGGAATGAGAATGTGTTTGCAAACGGCAGGGAAGGAGGAATTAAAATGAACATGAGGAAATTTGGGGAGATGGGCGTTCCTTTTCTTGATTGAGGTGATGGTTCAATAAGTTATAATCAAAATGTATCAAATTGTTCACTTTAAATGTTTGCTGTTTTCTGTATGTCGTTAATACCTCAATTAAGCTAGAATATGTAAGGGAAAGAGAGGGAGAGAGAGCCGAACGAGGCAAAAGGGAAAGAAAAGACGGACTGAGGGTGAAAATTAAGTGGAAAAAATGAAGAAGGAGACACAGGAGGCATCGGGTCTCTGTGGCTTTGGCATCTCCTTCCCCTGGAGTCTCCCATACTGGGCAGCTGACTGGACCATTCTGATACGCTCTCCTCACCTCACAAGTCACTGTCTGCCAGCGGAAGAAGGAGGGTGACTACGAGGTCCAGTGATGACGCCTGGGCTATTACCTGCCTCGTGGCGACCTACGGAAGCTGTGATGACTAGATATGACTCGATCCGTGGTCCCTTTTTCCCAGCTGGGCTCCAGAGGAGCTTGACTAGAACAGAAAGAAACCACATTAGACGGACACAGGCTCCGAGCCTTTCTAGACTTGGCCCCTGACTGGCTCACAGGGGACTAAGTTGAAAGATTTCACCTTCCTTAAGTCCTGAAAGTGACTGCAACTTCTGTCCTGTGGTGTCACACCAGTTCATCCTTCAGGGACACCAGAATTGGTGAAACCAGCACAGACATTGCCATCATGTAAAATCGAATCCCCACTTCAGTGCAAGGTTTCCCTTCTTAGGAAAATTTGGAACATCCCTACCCTTCACTCTGTGTAGCCATCACACCCCTCTCGGTTCCTTCAGATTTCTCCCACACTGAAGGCCTGGCAGTCTCAGGTTCCCCTTTTCTGCTTCATTCTCTGAAGTTCAGAATCACCAGGACTTCCAGATCAATCTCCCTCGATGGCTCCTCTACCCACTCATGGGTGCTCCATGACGGGAAACAGGCCAAGATGGGAGGAGTGGGTAAGACATGACTCTGCAGTCACCTTGGGCCTTGGGAGCTGTAATGATTAGGTGACTGGGAAGCCTGAATCCCAGAGAAACACCAAGGCTCTGGGAAGAGAGTATCTGCTCTGGTTGTAAAAGTGAATAATACTCGGTGGGAGAAAACTGAGGGAAAAGAAAGAGTCTTTTTTCATCTTTCTCTGTACAGAGTCCAACTAGCTTCACAGCAGAGGCTCCCCAACAAGCAGCCCAGAACATCCCAGGCATGAGGCAGACTGCGCTGTTCTGCAGTGGGTCTGTGCTAACATATTACATTATCTGTACACACTGTGCAGACGACCACAGCTGAAGATACCCAAGGGCTGAGAATTAAAGTCACAGTCATGGCACTCTCTCAGACTTTTTGTGTGTGAGCTTCACATTCTCAATCTGAAGCAGTGATTCTCCGAGAATGCACACTATGCAGATTCTAATGATGAATAATATTAATATATTATTATTATACATTGCATACATTATACCTTATATACTGTACAGTATAATTATAAATTAATGTATAATTATTATTATACATTAATATATTATTAATATTGATTATTATAATATCATTATAATGATTCATAATAGTTATCATTATTGGCTAATTCTTCTAAGCAACATGACTGGAAAGCTCTGCATGTATTATCTCAGTTACAGTTACAATTTTAGGGATTTATTCCCATTTAAACCTAAAGATGTGGAGGCTCAGAAATATTAAATAACTTGACAAAGAAGGAAAAAAATTACTACAAACCTAAATTAGACACATATGCAAACTATGTGTCAAAGAAAGAAAGACGTTTTTTCACTTACAAACAGATTCAAGTTGACCTCCCACAGGCCTGCAGTGAAAGAACCGGTAAAGAATGTACATCAGGAAGAAGAAATGTGAACCCAGGAAAACATAACAGGAGTCACGAGGAAAGGAAAAAACAGTCTGTCTAATTTAGTATTAGTTTTAAAACAAGACATTAAAAACACATTCAAACCAAAATTCCAGATGATTACCACATGGAAAAATAGAGGAGAGAAGATTTAGCTAAAAAATAACTCATTTTTTAGGGAAGATATAAATACTAAGATACTCTATTATTGTTTAACACATTGCTCTCAGAAACTGATAAATCTGTGGGACAAAACTAAGTAATGATAAAGAGGATTTGAAGAGTACAACATACTGGATCAGGCAAATAGACATATCCCAACACACTGGTTTATTGTGAGACTTGTGATGCTGAAAACTGTCGTTCTCCTGACAGCATGATACCACAATGGCATATCAATTTTCATGAATCAAATTTCCACCACATATAAATCTAAAAAAAGGGACAATCCAGTATTTCATTATATGCCACTGTGATTCAACATGCAACAAATACCAGAAAAATAGAGACCCAGAAGTAGGTGTCTTTTTTGAGAAGACAGATATAACAGCTCTTTCGTGAAATATTATGTTTTAATCTATTACAATATTACACAAAAAGGACAATCCATTTGGACTAAGTATGTTTTCTCTGTGACTGTGAGGGCAAAACTCTAAGTATTCCCTGATTGTGATAACACTTGGTCTTAAAATACAAATAGATAACACTCAGTAAAGGAAAATGAGAGAACAAAATGAGAAGGAAGGATCTCCTTTCTCTCCTCACCTGAAACCCAGTCTCTCACCTCTGAAGGATCACTGTCTGTATCTTCTCTGTCATGCAAAGGGATCAAAGAAAAGAAAATTATTGGTATATATTAAAGTTTCAAGAGCACAAAGCAAGAAGTCATCAGGACCCTTGCGGAGGCATTAATGTAGTGTGAGCTCCATGTCATCTGCGCCGTCGTCTGTTTTCTTCATCGTGTTTGTTGGGATGTCCTTCTTGGCCCCTCACTCACCCTGCCTCGCTAGTGAGTGTGTCTGCATCAGTGCTACCGCCAGTCTGTCTCTTGGCATCTTCATTGTCCCTTCATGTTTCCTGATATCTTCCTCAGTCACCGGAAGACGTTTGCAAAGGAGGTGTGGGATGTACAGACCAGCTCCTGGGATCATCTCTGCCAAATCTGTAGACCAGGCAGGGGTGGGCGTGGGACTGGAGTTCAGAACACCTGCGAGCTCACCTGGCAAGGATACACCTGTGTTACTTGGTGCCAGATTGGGCAGGGCTTTGACAAGGTCCAAAGCACTTAACAGTTCTCCTGTACTCTGCAGGCCTGGAGACCTTGCAGTCTCTTCTGCCAGCAGAGTTGTTGGGGCTGCTCCAAGGTTTCCTCCCTTTGCTGGCATCTGATCTTATTGCCAGGATAGGATGTGATTCTAGTAACTGGCCTCTTGAGTATGTAACTGTACATTCTCAAAGGGGTGGAGATGCTCAAACCAGGCTTTGGTTTAGAATGCTTTCCACAATCATTTCACTTCCTCTGTGATGATTGGACCATCATACTTCTTTTCCTCTTACTTTATAAAAATAAATTGTGAAAGTGGATCAGAGTTGTAAATGAAGCCTGCCTTCCCAGGACAATTATGTCAGATGCCTTATACTTCTACTTTCCCTCTCTGTCTGTAGGGATTAATCTAACCTGTGTCCTGGGACATCATCAAAGAGATTTGGGTCAAGAAAAGAAATCACGAGGTCAGAACTCAGGACTATGGCAGGTCATTTCTTCCCCCCCATGTTGTTAGACACTTATGTGTATGACTTTATTTTCTTTTTGTCCTTGTCACTCTCAACCACAAAATCCTTGGAGCTCCCTGTCAGGACACATGGTCCCCAGTCTTTGTCTAAATCCCAAATCATACCATTCTTCTATACTATATGACTATTCATTTGATTAACCCATTGACCAGTTGGGGTTCATAGTTCCATTAGAGCTTAAATCAGTCGTGAAATTATCATCCACCCCACTCCTAATGACTCCTATTTGACAACTGTGAACATTAAATCTCAGTGCAGAGAATGTATGTCTGAAAAAACTCAACTTACAAATGAAGATTGTACTGTAAGTGGGAAGTACACACTGGATTTATGAAACTCAGGAAAAAATGTAAACTCTTATTATTAAGCTTTGTATAGACTGCACCCACATTGATAATATCTTGGTTATAGTGGGTTAAAATATACTATTAAAATTATTTTCACCTGTTTGTTTTCATTTTTTAAAATGTGGCTACTAAAATATATTTAAATTCCATATTATAGAGTGCTTAATGTTACTATTGGACAGTGCTGGTGAAGCCATCAGTGAAAAGAAAGTCCAGAGAAAGTGATTAGGGAAATTTTTTCCCTTGAAATGGAGTCTACACTGGCCCATACTGCCAGATGCAGCAAAAAGTCTCATACACACACACGCACACACACACACTGTCAGAATGAAACATACCTCTTCCTAGAGTCTCACCACTTCTCACATGGTATGAGGTTGCACACTTACATAGTCCTAAGTGGACTAATCTCAAGAAAGAAGACAAAAGTCTAGGTAAATTACCAGTTAGGAAGATCTAAAACCAGAGACTAAAGCTCAAGATAAGTGGTGAATTTCCTGTCGTGGCTTCTGTTATTAATTCAATATGATAGGGAGACTTTTCCAAGGAGGGTTGTTTTAAAACTCACTTTTTCTTTACTATGTAAAAATAGACAGGCTATGTAAAGAATAATTACTCTAGCCAATCAATGAAAAGGAGATGATAGATCATGAATACCCTTATTATAAATCACTACTGGATTAGAGAGTCAGGGAACAGCTGACATTGGGTTAATTTGACCGTAATTAGGCTGATTCTGATTTCATGACCGTCATATTGATTGTATTATGCTAGAAGCTATGAAACTTCCCAGCCCCCCTACTATTTAACCACCAAGGCCCACCAACCAGACTAGTCCTTGCTGACACATCTCCTGCCTCCATCCCTTCTGACAACACCTCAAGGATTTTCCCCATATCCCACTCTGTCCCTGCACTCTTCTATCTGCCCCAGGGCCAGGGAATCATTTTCTCCAAGGCTCAGGCTCTGCGTGTCTCCAGCTCTGGGGATGGCACTTCTCCCTCTAGTGAAGACAAGGATCAGAGCGCAGACCCTGTGAGCTGCAGCAATTGGACAAAGGCTGGGGTTTGCTGACAGAAAAGAACCTTTAGTGGGCACGGTTACCAGGGTCCAAGAAACCACATTCGTTCCTCCAGGGACTGTGATGCAGGACAGAGCAGGAATGTCTGTGTGTGGTTCGGCTTGGGAATGCCTGTAGGGTGATATAGGTGACATTGGTAATGCATTTGCCAATGTTGTCCACTCATTTATTCATCATATGTCATGGAGTGCTTTCTACATACATCCAGGCAACAGTCTCACCCTCTGGGGCTCACAGGCAGTGTCAGAAGAATTTCTAAATTTTATTTCTAATATATAGGTACAACACTGGTAATACACTAGGTGTACCAAGCATTTTTCAAACATTAACTCCTTTAATACTCTCCATAAACCTACAAAATATGTATGCTGATCATTATTGCCAACTGACAGATGAAGAAACTGAGGCACCAATCAGGTAAATAACTCAGTCAATACAAATATCTAATAAGGGATTGAGATGGAATTTGGACGTGAGGTGTTAGCTCCATAGTCTGTGCTCTTAACCATGACATTTACTCTCTAAAGACTTCACATCATGAAAAAATTTGATCAGTTATCCATTTTCTTGTTGCATTGAGTAGCCACACTATTTTATCTGTCTGAAAAATAGAATACATGCATAGAAACTACTACACATACACACTCAAATTACATCTATTTATGTCCCCAGCCCCTGAAAATTAATAAAGAGAACATTTCAGAATGTTTCTTGCCCAGGTTGGGAGGACTCTGAGGAAATCTCAGTGTTACTGTAAGAAGCTGAGGACAGGCTGGGAGTGGGTCTCAGGGGAACGGTGTCCTCAGGAGTCATGATTGAATGACAACATTGATGGGAGGGTCTCAGCAGTGACTGAATTCAGGATCTGGTGGTGTTTTTACCTGGTGCTTATCTTCTGGCTGTGGGTTTATGGTGATGCAGCACAGGGAGTGGGGATGGTTCACTGTGTTCTTGGGGAAAACAGACCAATGAAAGAGCGGGAATGATGATTTCCTTAAACAATGGACTCGTGGTGGGAAAAATTTGGCCTGGAAGAGACAGTCGTGTGCCTGCTATAAACAGAAGGAGTTGTCTCTGCTTCAGCGAAAGCAGAAACCCCTTCCTCATGCACTCATTTTATCTCAATGGGAGGAAGGAGGAGGAAATCATGTAATGCTCTTCTGGATGTGAGATCTGTGATGGTAGAGACTGTGCTAGGAGGTTCGGAAAGGCTGCCCTGAGGCATTTCAGACCTTTGCTGTGACCAGAATGACAAGTGTAAGCACTCCTGCGTATGTCTGGGAAGAGTGAGTGTGTCAAGGAGAAGGCTCCCTGGTGCAGTGACTCACAGGAAGAAGCGAGTTTGACCAGGGAAAGTCAGAAATTTGGCCAGTGTGGCTGGAGGGAGCCTGAGAAGAGAGAGGAGTGGAGAGAGGAGGGTGATCAGGCTGGATCCTGGGACATGGTAGACTGTTACTTTCTGTTCCTCTGTGACAACATTACTCCAAATCCTGCCACCTATAAAGTACAAATATTTAACATCTCACAATTTCCTTTAGCCAAGGATCAGACATGGCTTAGCTGGGTGCCTCTGCCTCAAAGTCTCTGTGAAGAAGGGGCTGTGGTCTCAACAGGGCTCCAATGGGGGTGGATTCCCACCCAAGATCACTCACATGGGTTTTGTCAGGATCCATTTGGACTGAGAGTCTGCGCTCCTGTCTGTCTGTTGGCTGGACACTCCCTCAGTTCTCTCCTATGGAGCCCCTACATAGTGCAACTGAAAACATCAGCACTTGGTCTCCCAGTTCTGGTGATTTGCTTGAGAGTGAGTGCGAGAGTAAGAGCCAGCGAGTGAGAGAGAGAGAGAGAGAGATGGAAACAGAAGGAGGGAGGTAAGTAGGGAACCCAAGTATGCCAGTAAGCAGGAAGTGACAGATGTTTTGTAATTAAAACTTGGAAGTGACATCCCATCACCTTGGCTGTGTTCTGTTGTTCAGAAGCCAGATATTGACCACTTAGTGGTGACACAAGGATGTGCACTCCAGGAGACAGTGAGCATTGGGAACATTGTGGAGGTTCCCACCACATAAGCCAACATGAGCCTCTTGGGACTGATTCTGAGTAAAACGGGGACCGTGGAAGGGTTAATGCCAGTGGATCACAATGTCTGAATTTCCTCTAATTTCAACCCCTTCAGGATGCAGACCTGAATATGAGGCTCAGAGCGGCAGTGACTCACCAAAGATCACACATCTGGGACTTAGAGAATTTCTGACTGATATTCTATATGATGTCCTACTCCTTGTACTTCCTCCATCTCTAAGTGTGTGCATTAGACACATGTGACACCAGCCCACAGGTGTTGTACGTATTATTACATATACACTTGATGAGTCCCTAGGAAGCTGTTTTTAGCCCAATCCTCATTGTGCAGCTTGGGAGACTGGGGAGATCTTGAGAGGCACAGCAGCTTTTCCAGGACACAAAACTGGTAGGAAAAAGAGGTCTGACCTCAGCTCTGTCTCCTCAAAGCTGCGGACTGGATCCACTCCCAAGGAGGTATGGGGAGGGTGGTGATGGATTTTGTGAACAGTGATGGAGATGACATGGGCAAGGAGCGAGAGCAGCCAACAGCCTAGCGGGGGCTTTGAGTGGGTCTGATTGAAGGATGGGGTCAAGTAATAGAACCTTGAAGAAGTGACCTCACTTCCTTGGTGACAGCACCCAACAGAACTTAGAACTCTGGTTACCAGTCACCCACAGTGTAATCACAGCCTCCTGTCCAGTTCATTTGAGTGGAGATACTCGACACAGCAGGATGTTCTCCTGTTGTCCCATGACTTTCCGAGGCTCTGGCCCCCGGAAAGCCAAGGAAGAGAGCGTGTTAAGTCTCTTTAGACATTGGCTCAGCCCTCACTGTGAATGTGTGTGGCGTTTTGGCAAGTGGAACCATGAGGTAACAGTGTAGGCCAGGGCAGACCACTCTAGGTAAGGCCAGAACTGTGATCCCACAAGGACAGCCCCACACCCCTTGACCCTCATTGTGTGTGTGTGTCTGGGAGGTGAAGTGAGGGAAGCTGGGGATGAGCAGGACCCAGCCTGGGCAGGAGCAGGAAGCTAGATGGTGGGAGTTGGGCAGTGTGTCATGTTCATACTCAAGATCTTGGCTGCAGGAGAGTAAGGTGAGCACTGTGGACCAAGCTCCTCTATCCGCATGTGAATGCTGGGCCCTCAAAGTGTCCTCGCATTCCTTCCCTGGTGGAGTCTATGCAGATTCCCCTCTGTGCCTGATCTGTGGTGGAGTTTCCCACTGTGGCAAAGTCCAGGCAGGCCTCTGATCACTCCTGGCCTGACTGCTGGGCACTGTCACTGCAGAACTGCACCCAGGAGATGGTCGAGGAGCTGGTGGATGGTTACCAGTTTGTCATCTCCCTGGAGTGGACACAGGTGCACCCCTGCATCAATGACCAGGGCTGGTCTGAGGTGAGTGTGGGTGCAGAGGTGTCATCATACCCAGGACCCTGAGATGATCAAGGCAGTAGTAGAATCCAGACTCAAATATGAGATTTCCCTGGGACCCGCTGCCCCAGAATTTTCTCGCTACAGTGCCCCACAGTCCCATTCCCAAAGTAATCTGGACCTCCACTCCTCCCCAGAAGCTACACAGGAGGGTAGAGAGATACGTCATTCCTCCTGGAGGTTCACCATGATGTCACTGACTGTATGTTCCTCCTCCTCTCCCCCAGTGTGAGGATGAGTCCACTGTGAATTTAAATGAGGCCTGCAGGATGCGTGGCCTCCAAGCAGGCATGATGGAGAAGCTGACAGAGTCCATTGCATCAGCTTTCCTGAGTAGGAACATCTCCAGCTTCACCAACTTCATGGTCAACTACTCGGCCTCAGACACATCCCACCAGGTCCTGGACCAGCAGTTTACTAGGTGAGTAGCCTCTCACCCCTCAGCACAGTGGTGACTCTGCCCACTGCCAGCTGTGTACCTTGGGCAAATCCCCACATCTCTCTGAGACTCAGTTTGCTCTTCTGAAAAGTGGGGGGGGGAGAGGATAAATTTCATGGTGATCTTGTAGGGACTAATGGGATCAGTCATGGCAGGGGCTTGCCTGGTGCTTGGATCTGCAGAGAGGGCTTTGGACATGCTGTGTTTGGCTCCCAGCAGCCCCGAACTGGGTCGGTCCCTCAGACGTGGCCAGGGGAAGCCCATCCCTCGGTGCCTCTCCCGGAGCATCCAAGGGCAGACTCGGCACCAGCCCCTCACCACTCGCCACTGCCACGACCATCGTCCTCCCTCGGGAGGCCTGGGCCGGACAGGGACCCAGGTGTGGGAGGCCGCCAGATCTCAGGTCTGGCACACCGCTTGCCAGGCTGATTCTTCTCTGACGGGTGCCCAGCACACGCCCCAGGAGACTTGGCAGCCATCCCAAGGGCTATGTCCTCTGGAACTCGTCCCCTTGGAAGGGGCCTGGCCCAGGTGCCAGGTTCGGCTGGTTGGCCAGCCTCCTTGGGAAAAAGCAGGCAAGCTGAGCAAGGCTTGCAGGGCCCTGGGCGTGACACCCGCGACCTCAGGCAGAGGGCCTCCTGCGTGCCCTCCATGGCGTTTTTCTCCCCAGAGCCGTGGCCTGGGCACCAGGAAGGCCAGGCCTTCACGACTCCAGGGAGGAGGCTGGGACTTGTCGCCGGAAGGGCTTGCCCAATTTGGCCCTGGCTCCCTATCCCTGTGGTGCCATCTGTCTGTCTTGGTCCTTCTGACTCCACAGAGCCTTTCCTACACCTGGCCTGGCTGCACTCGCAAAGTGCAGGCGTGGGGCGAGACAATGGCTTTGTCTTTCCAGGAAGAAATGAGCCCCTGGATGAAGCAGCTGGCCCAGGCAGAGCCTTGAGCTTGAAGCCCAGTATGCCTGTGGCCATCAGGGCCAGAGCAATGCTTCCAAGGAAGGGAAGCGGCCTTCAACGGATTGGGAGTGGGGGAGGGGAAGGAGACAACAGCTGAAGCCACGTCCAGAAGGGCGGCGATGAAACAACTGCAGCAGTGTGGCGCCAGAGGTCCGCCCCTGCTGGTCCGAGCCTGCAGGGAGGGCGGGGCCTTCATTGAGGACCCCCGTGGCCAGCCCTAGGCCCCGGCGTCCGTGCATGCATCCTTTACCTGTGCGGGGGTGTGGGGGGTTGAGCCCAAGCCCGCAGGGCTCCCGGAGTGGCCAGAGAAAGAAGGGCCCATGGGGGAGGAAGGTGAGGTGGGCAGGGTGCACCACCTTCCTCTCCTCAGGTCCCCAAGGTGGAGAGAGAGAGAGAGAGAGAGGGAGAGAGAGATCCATGACGTCTGAGTCGCTGCCTCCACCGCTGGCTGGTGCCAACTCACACGCCATCCCACTTGCACCCACCACCCCCAGGCATGCCCCGGGGCCAGCCCCACCACAGAGAAGCTGGTTCCTTGTCACCTCCCTGCCTTCCCTTCCAGACCTGACCCCATTGCAGGGGAAACTGTTCAGACAAGCCTTTACATGTCCCTCTGCATGACAATTGTCTCCCTCCCTTCTCCCATCCCACAGGCCCACCCACGACATCCACCTTTGTCATTAGCTCAGGAGAGGATGCAAGATGAGAGTCTCTGCCACTGTGTGGAGAGACTCAGTTTCCTGGGTTTCTCCCATGGACACATGTTCTTCAGGTGGGTCAGATTTGCACCATTGAACGTGTCTTGTTAATTATTTGGCCAGCCATGAGAACCTGAAGGGCAATGGCGGAAGGGCATTCTCTCTCTGCCCCCAACAACCCTTATCTGGGTCGGTCCCTCAGACCTGGCCAGGGGCAGCCCATCCCCCGGCGCCCTCTCCTAGGGCATGCAAGTGCAGGCTCAGTGCCCGCCCCACCCCTCTCGCCACTGCCAAGACCATCGTCCTCCCTTGGGATTCCTGGGGAGGACAGGGACTTGGGTGTGGCAGGCTGCCTGATCTCTGCTCTCTCACACCGCTTGTCGGGCTGCTTCCTCCTCTGACGGGGCCCAGCACACGCCCCAGGAGACTTGGCAGACGTCCCCAGGGCTATGTCCTCCAAAACTTGTCCCCTCACAAGGAGCCTGGCCCAGGTGCCAGGTTCAGCTTTTTGGCCGGACTTCTTTTGATAAAGCTGGCAAGCAGATCCAAGCTTGCAGTTGCCCTGGGCGTGACACCTGCGACCTCAGGCAGAGGGCCTCATGGGTGCCCTCTATCGCGGATTTCTCCCCAGAACCATGGTCTGGGCCCTAGGAAGGCCAGGCTTTCCCGACGCCAGAGAGGACGCTGGGAACTGACCCAGGAAGGGCTTGCCCAGTTTGGCATAGGCTCCCAAATGCCTACGGGCTGCTGACGCTGCACTTCTTGCTTTGCCATAAGCCTCTCTCGGCCCTTTTGTCTCCACAGAGCCTTTCCTCCACCTGGCTGCAGTCGCCAAGTCTTGGCGTGGGGTGAGGCCATGGCTTTGTCTTTCCAGAAAGAAATGAGCCCCAGGACAAAGCAACTGGCCTAGGAAGAAGCTTGAGCTCGAACCCCAGTCTGACTGTGGCCACCCAGGGCAGACCCACCCTTCCAAGGAAGTGATGCAGCCTGTGATCTGTGAGGTATTGTGGGAGGTGAGGGAGACAGCACCTGAAGCCAAGTCAAGAAGGGTGGGGTTCCTTCAGCTGCAGCTGAAGGTAGTCGCCCTCGGTAGTCGCCGAGGGATGCCCCAGCCAGTCAGATCCTGGTGGGAGGATGGGGTTTTCACTGAGGACCCCCGAGGCCAGCCCTAGTCCCGGGTGGCAGAGAATGCACCCTTGGCCTGAGGGGGTTGAACCCAAGCACACATGGTTCCGAGAGCTGCCAGTGAAAGAAGGGACCATGGGATATGTAGGTGAGGTGGGTAGGGTGCCCCACCTTTCTCTCCTCAGGTCTCTGAGGGAGAGAAGAGAGAAAGAGACACAGAGAGAGTGAGAGAGAGAGAAAAAGAGATCACTGACCTCTGAATCACTGCCTCCACTGCTGGTACCAACTCACATGCCATCTCGCTTCCACCTACCACCCCCACGCCCACCCCGGGGCCAGCGCCACCACAGAGAGGCGGGTTGCTGGTCAGAGTGTGATTCTCTCTCTGACCCCGACTGCCTCTAGCTGGGTCGGTCCCTCAGACCTCTCCAGTGGCAGCCCATCCCCAGGCGCCCTCTCCCGGGACATCCCGAGGCAGGCTAGCTGGCAGCCCCACCCCACTCGCCCCTGCCACGACCATCATCCTCCCTCGTGAGGCCTGGGCAGGATAGGGACCCGGGTGTGGGAGGCCTCCTGATCTCAAGTCTGGCACACCCATTGCCAGGCTGTTTCCTCCTCTGACGGGGCCCAGCACACGCCCCAGGAGACTTGGCAGCCATCCCCAGGGCTATGTCCTCTTGAATTTGTCCCCTCTGGAAGTGGTCTGGCCCAGGTAGGATGTTTAGCTGGTTGTCCCGCCTCCTTTGGAGAAAGCAGGTGAGCCGATCCAGCCATCCTGTCACCCTCTGCCTGGCACCTCTGCACTCAAACAGAAGGCGTCACACGTGCCCTTCATCATGCTTTTCTCCCCTGAGACATTTCCTGGGGTACTCTTAGTGTTACATTAGTGTTATGTTTGGTTTCTGGTTACTGTCAGTTTTAGGGTTTGGTTTAGTTTTCGGGTTTGTGTTAGGTTTATATTTAGGTATATGTTTCTGGTTAGGGTTAAGTTTATGGTTCTAGTTAGGGATAGGGTTATGATTCACGTTAATGGTATGTTTGAGTTTAGGTTAGTGTTAGGGTTAGGGTTGAGGTTAGTGTTATGGTTGATTGCCAGGTTTGGGTTAGATTTCACGTTAGGGTTAGGGTTCAGTTAGCATAGGGTTATCATCTGGTTAGTGTAAGTGTTAGGGTTTCTGTTACTATTGGGGTTACGGTTATGGTTAGCATTAGGGTTATGGTTCTGTTTAGTGTTAGGGTTTGGGTTTGGTACAGATTTGTTTTACGTGTAGGGTTAGTTTCAGAGTTTAGGGTTAAGGTTAGTGTCAGTGGTCAGATTCAGTTTAGCGTTGGGGTTCGTGTTAGGGTTCGAGTTAGATTTAGCGTTAGGGTTAGGTGTAGTGTTAGTGTTAGTTTTTGGGTTAATGTCAGGGTCAGGGCTTGGTTTTGATATCAGTTTAGGCTTAGGGTTCTGGTTGGGTTAGGCTTCGGCTTAGTGTTAGGGTTCAGGTTTGAGTTCAGGTTCTTTTTAGGGTTAGGATTCAGATTAATGTTCGGGTTAGTGTTAGGATTTGGGTAAGGCTGAGGTTAGGGTTAGTATTTGGATTAGGGTTATTATTAGGTTTTGGGTTTGAAAAATGTTGAGCTTTAGCTTTAGGTTTTTTGTTAGAGTTAGGGTTAGGGTTAGGGTTGGGTTTGAGTTATGGTTAGGTTAGGTTTACGTTTTGGTTTCCGATTAGGGTTATGGTTAGCATTAGGGTTCGATTTAGGTCTAGGATTAGGGTTAGGGTTAGCCTTGGGTTTGGATTATGGTTAGGGTTAGCGTTAGGGTTAGAAATATGTTTAGAGTTCAGGTTATGGTTAGTCTTAGCAATAGGGTTCAGGTTAGAGTAATGTTTAGTTTTAGCGTTATGGCTAGTGTTCGAGTCAGAGTTAGGCTTAGGGTTCAGGTTCGTGTTCTGGTTAGGGTTAGGGTTAGAGTCGGGCTAAGATTAGGTTTAGGGTTAGGGTTACAGTTCAGGCTAGGATTGCTGATATGGTTAGGGTTAATTTTCATGTTAAGTTTAGGGTTAGCTTTAAGGTCAGGGTTGTTTTTGGGTTAGGGTTATGGCTAGGGTTCGAGTTCATTTTCTGGTTAGGGTTAGGGTTATGTTTTGCTTTGTTGGGACGGTTAGGATTAGGGTTACTGTTAGGGTTACGTTAAGGTTTAGGGTGAGGTTAGTGTTTGGATTAGGATTAGAGTTAAGGTTTGGGTTCTCGATGGTCTTAGTGTTAGGGTCGGATTAGGCTTTGTGTTTGTGATAGTTTTAGGGTTAGGGTTAAGGTTCGGGTTAGAGTCTGGGTTAAGTTTGGGGTTCAGGTTATTGTTAGAGTTCTGGTTAGCTTTAGGCTTAGGGTTAGGGCTGGGGTTTGGTTTAGTTTTGGATAAGGGATACGGCTGGGTTCAGGTTGGCTTTGGGTTCGAGTTAGGGTTAGGTTTAGGATTTAAATTTGGGTTACGGTTAGAGTTATTTTTCGTGTTAGACTTAACGTTATGGTTAGGGTTAGGATTTGGGTTAGGGTTATTGTTAGGTTTAGGGTTAGGTTTTGGCTTAGTGTTCAAGTTAGGGTTATGTTTTGGTTCGGGTTACGGTTAGCGTTAGTTTTAGTGAAAGGGTTAGTGTTTGGTATAGGGTTATGGTTGGTGTTTGGTGTCAGTATCATCTTAGGGTTCGGGTTAGCGTTTGAGTTAGGTTTAGGGTTTGGATTCGGGTTCGGGTTAGGGTTAGTGTTCACCTTAGGTTTAGGGTTAGTTTTAGGGGTTGGGTTGGGTTCTGGTTCGGTTTAGGTCTAGGGTTCTGTTTAGGGTTAGGGTTCTGATTCGTGTTCATGTTAGGGTTAGGATTAGGGTTATTGTGATGTTTAGGCTTAGCTTTATCTTGAGGTTTACCTTCAGATTAGGGTAAGGTTTAGATTTCGGGTCAGGATAAGATTAGGTTTATGTTTAGTGTCGGATTAGGTTTCGGGTTAGGGTTAAATTTGGTGCCCGGTTTAGGGTTCGGCTTATGCTTAGGGCTAGCTTTAAGGTTAGGGTTATGTTGGGTTAGGTTTACTGTTAGTGTTCATGTTAGGGTTAGGGTTATGTTTAGTCTTAGAGTTTGTGTTAAGATTAGGGTTAGGGTTAGGGTTAGGGTTGGGGTAGGGTTAGTGTTAGGCTTAGGGCTAGGGCTGGGTTATGTTTAGCGCTAGGGCTAGGTGATGTTGTTTGTGGTTCAGTTAAGGTTAGGTTTAGCAATAAGGATATCATTAGGAATAGGGCTAGTGTTTGTGTTAGGACTAGTTTAGGGCTACAGCAAGGGCTAGGGATAGGGTTAGGGTTGGATTACATGTAGGGTTATGGTGAGAGTTAGGAGTAGGTGTAGTGATAGTGTTAGTGTCTTGGCAAGAGTTATCGTTAGCGCTGGGCTTAGGGCTAAGTTTAGTTATTACATTTAGGGTTAGGATTCTCTTTAGGTTTATAACTAGATTCATTTTTATGGTTTGGGATGGGGTGGGTTTTGAGGTTAGGGCTAGGGGTATAATTAGGGTTAGGTCTGACGTTAGTGTCATGTGTGCCTTAGGGTGGGGAAAATGGAAAGTGTAGGAACAGGCATAGGGTTTGTGTTTGGGTTTCGGTTTGGGTTAAGACTATGGTTAGAGTTAGGGTTATGCTAGGGTTAGGGTTATTGTTAGTGCCAGGGCTAGGACTAGGTTTTAAGTTAGGGTTAGAGTTGGCTTAGGGTTACAGTTACAGTGAGTGTGCATATGATTAGGGTTAGGGCTATGGGGAGTTTTAGGGCTTGGGTTAGAGCTAAAGTTGGGTTATGATTCATGATACAAACCCCCACCCTAGCCCTAAAACTAATGTTAACATTATCTGAACGTGAAGCCAAATTCCCACCATAGCCCTAACCCTAACCCTAACCATATCCCTAGACGTAACCTTGCCCCTAACCCTAACCCTAACCCTAAACCTACAAATACCCCTACACTAAACCTACGGTTACCACTAACCCTATACCTGACCCTTACCGCAACACAACTCCAACCCCAACACTAACATTAACAATAACAATAATTGAAGAATTAGCACTAAGCCTAAGCCTATCCCTATCCCTAACACTAACCCTTGTCCTAGCCTTAACCCTAACCCTGACACTAGCCCTAGCCCTAAAGCTAAACCTAACTGTAACCCTAACCCAAAACCTTACCCTAGATCTAGCCCTAACCCAACCTACAGATGAAAATAATACTAGCCCTAGCCCTGGCACTAAAACTCTGACCTTACACTAGCCATAACCCTAACTCTATGTCTAAACCTAGCCCTTGCCCAAACCTTAACCCTAACCCTAACACTATGCTAACTCTATTACACTAACTCTAAACACTAAGGCTAACACTAAACTTAAATTTAATCCTAACAATAACCCTAACACTAATACAATGCTAGCCCTAACTCTAACCCTAACCCTCACCGTAACTCTAACCCAAACCTTATCCTTATCCCTAATCTTAAATTCAAGCCTAACGCAACCCTAACCCCAACCCTACCCCTCTTTCTCTCTATAAAACTAACTCTAACCGTAACCAAAACCTAACCTTAACCCTATCCTTAAACGTGGGAACAGGTTTGTATAGGACAGGAATCCAGAGTAGAGCTGAGCCAAATCATGTCTAGCACCCATTCCAGGAAATAAATCCATACCCCATCTCCCTTCCTTCGAACTAGTAAGGATCACATAATACCTAAAAAACATTTGGCACAGATTGCTGTTTGGAATCCTAAAGCAAACCAGTACACAAAGCCTAATCTGAGCCCTAAGCCTAACCTTAACTTTAACCCTAACTGGAACCCAAACCCTAACCCTACCCCTAATCCAATCCGACGCCTAAGCCTAACCCTACGGCTAACAGAAATAATATGCAGAACCCTAATGCTAGCACAAACACTAATATTAACCATAACACTAAGACTAGACATCACCCACCCCTAACATTACCCCAACTTTAACCCTAAACCTAACCCTAACCGTGACCTTATCCCTACCCCTACTCTTAACCCAAACACTTAGCCTACCCCTACCCATAGCCTTAAGCCTAATCCTACTCTAATGTTACCAATAGCCTGAAAATAACGCTTAACCTAGACCTAATGCTAGCTCTAACCCTAAACCTGGCTCTAGCCCAAGCCCTATCCCTAACCTTAACCCTAAATCTAACACAAACCCTAGCTCTACCCTAGCCCAAACCCTAACCCTAGCCTTAAGCCAACACTTACCACTACCTCAGACCCTAGTCATAGCGCTAAACTTAACCCTAACCCTAACACTAACACTTAGTCTAACCCAACTGTAACTCTAACCCTAATCCTGGACAGACTCCTAATACAAACTCTTGCCCTAACCCTAAGCCTATTCCTAACCCTAAGCCAAACCTAAACACTAAACATAATGGTAACCTGAACACTAAACCTACTCTTAAACCTAACCCTAACCCTAATATCAGCCCTAAGCCTAACCCAATTGCTAAGTCTAACACTAGACTTAACCAAAATGCTAGCACTACACATAAAACTAACCCTAAAGCTAGCACTAACCATAAACCTAACACTAGCATTAGACTTAACCCTACACCTAACCATAACACTCCACACAAGCCCTAACCCTAACACAAATCCAAGCCCCAGACCTGACCCTAAACTTAACCCCAGACATGACCATATCCCTAACCCTAACCCTAACCCTAGCTCTAGGCCAAATTCTATACCTACCCATAACTATAGACCTAGGCTTAGCCCTAATGATAACCCTAGCCCTTTCCATAGCCCTGGCCCTAACGCTAACTCTAACACTAGCACTATCCCTAAACTTAGTACTAACACTAAGGCTAACATTAACCATAGCCCTAAACCCAACACTAGCCCTAGTCCTAACCATAACACTAAGCCTAGACATAAGACTAGCCTTAACCCTAACCCTAGCCCTAAACTAAACACTAAGCTTAACTGTAACTCTAACGCATCACTAACCTTAACCGTAGATCTAAAAGTACCCTAACACAAACCCTTATACTAACCCACCCTAACCCTAGTCCTAAACCTATCCATAAATCTAGGCCTATTATCAGCCCTAACCCTAACCTGAACTCTAGCTCTCATGCTAACTCTAAAACTAAACCTACGCTTAACTCTCACCATAACCCTAACCCTAACCCTGACCCTAACCCTAAGCCAAACACTAACACAACACCTACCCCTACTACAGTTTAGAGTTGGCATTCAGGCTCTAGTTAAGGTTAGGGTTAGGTTTTCATTACCATTTAGACTTAGCATTCAGGCACGGGTTAGCGTTACTGTCCTGCTTACGCTAAGGGTGAGGGTTCTGGTAAAGGTTAGGTTTATCGCTAGAGGTCGGTTCAGTTTGGGGTTACAGGTAGGCCGGGTCAGTGTTAGCTTTAGGCTATGTTTTGGGTTCTTTTAGGGTTAGGGTTAGGTTTCATGTTCAGTTGAGATTTAGGGTTTTTTTTCAGTTAGTGTTGTATTTAGGGTTAAGGTTCAGTTTAGGCTTAGTATTAGCATACGGGTTAGTATTAGTGTTAGGTTTAGAGTTGGGTTAGGGTTTGAGTCATGGATAGGGTTTGGGTTCGGAGTTCGGTTATGGTTAAGGTTAGGGTTAACCCTAACCTTGGGCACTTAGATGGCCCGGGCTTCACTACTCCAGAGAAGAGGCTGGGACCTGTCACCTGAAGGGCACACAAAGGGTGGCCCCAGATCCTTAGACCTCCGTCCTGCTGGGGCCAAACTCACTGCATTGTCATATGCCTGTCTCTGCACTTGTCACTCTACAGATGGTTTCCACTACCTGCCTGGAACTGAAAAGTGTGGGGGTGTGTTGATGACATGGTTTGGTCATTCCAGGAAGAAATGAAGCCCGGGACGAAGAAGCTGGCTGAGGCAGAGCCTTGACCTCGCTCCCCAGTCCGTCTTGGCAGCCAGGGCCAGACTACCACTTCCAAAGAAGGGAAGTGGCTGGCGAGCTGAGTGGGTGTGGGGTGATAGGAGGGAGACAACAGCTGAAGCTAAGTCAAGAAGGGTAGCGTTCCTTCTTCACCTGCACATGGCAGGTGTGAGAGAGTGCCCCAGTTGGTCAGAGACCAGCAGGCTGGTGAAGCGTTCAATGAGGATCCCCGAGGCCTGGTGGCCGTGCCTGTGCCATTGACCTGACACATTGAACCCAAGCCTGCAGGGGTCCCTGAGCGGCCAGAGAAAGATGGGCCCATGAGAGAGGTAGGCAAGGTGGGTAGGTTGAGTCCACATCTCTCCTCAGGTCCCTGAGGGAGAAAGAGAGAGACACAGAGAAACAGAGAGAGAGAGAGATCTCTGAACTATGAGTCACTGCCTCCACCACTGGTGCCAACTCACACACCATCCCACTTACACCCACCACCCCCATGTCTGCCCCTGGGCCAGCCCCACCACAGAGAGGTTGGTTCCTTGTCATTTCCATGTTGTCCTTTTGGGACCTGATGCCACAACAGGGGAAAACTTTCAAACAAAGGTTTCCATGTCCCTATCCATGAGAATGGTCTTCTTCCCCTCTCATATCTGAAAACCTCACCCCCAACATCCTCCTTTGTCTTGAACTCAAGATAGTATTGAAGAGGAGAACCCTGCCATTGTGTTGAGAGACTCAGTTTCCTTCTTTCTCCCATCTACCCATGTTATTAAGCTTGAGGTTATTTTCTTCAGCTAACCTGTCCTGTTAATGATTTGGCCAGCCAAAAGAAATTGAAGGGAAAGGGTGGAAGGGGGTTCTCTCTCTGCCGCTGAGAGCCCTGAGCTGGGTCCCTCCCTCAGACCTGGCCAGGGACAGCCCATACCCAGAGGCCATCTCCCGGAGCATCCCAGGAAAAGCTCACTGCCAGCCCCCACCCTCTCACCACTGTCAAGTCCCTCGTCCTCCCTCGGGATGCCTGGGCAGTTCAGGGACCCGGGTGTGGGAGGCAGAGATAGATCCCAGGTCTGACACACTGGTTGCAAGGCAGCTTACACTTCTGACAGTGCCCAGCACACACCCCAGAAAACTTGGCAGCAGGCTCCAGGGATCTTTGCTCTAGAACATGTCCCCTTGGAAGGGGCCTGGCCGAGAATTATGGGCCGGCCGGCCAGCAAGCTGACTTAAGACAAAGCAGGCAAGCCAAGCCATCCTTCCAGTTGCCCTGGGCTTGGCACTGGCCACCTCAGGAAGAGGGCCTCGCTGGTGCACTTCATCGTGGATTTCACCCCGGAGCCATGTCCTGGGCACTAGGAAGGCCAGGCCCTCCCGACTCCAGAGAAGAGGCTGCAACCTGTTGCCAGAAGGGCTTTCCCAGTGTGGCCCCGGCTCCCTGTGCCTGCGGCCTGCTGGGGCCACACTCACTGCTTTGCCATATGCCTGTTTCAGTTCTTCTGACTCCACAGAGGCTCTCCTCCACTTGGCTGGAGTCGACAAGTGCAGGCGTGGGGTGAGTCCATGGTTTTGTTTTTCTAGGAAGAAATGAGGCCCGGCATGAAGCATCTGGGCCAGGCAGAGCCTTGACCTCGCACCCCAGTCCGCCTTTCGCTAACAGGGCCAGACTGACACTTCTAAAGAAGGAAAGCATCCAGCGAGCTGAGTGAAAGTGGTTGGATGGGAGGAAGACAACAGCTGAAACCAAGTCAAGAATGACGGTGTTCCTTCTTCCTCTTCACCTGGCTGACGCAAAAGAGTGCCCCACCTGGTCTGAGCCTCATGGGTGGGCGGGGCCTTCACTGTGGACCCCTAAGGCCCGACGGCTGTGCATGTGCCCTTGGCCTGAGTGGTTGAACTCAAGCCACAAGGCTCCCGGAGTGGCCAGACAAAGAATGGCTCACAGGAGTGGTAGGTGAGGTGGGCAGGGTGTGCCTCCCCCCTCTCCTCAGGTCCTCGACAAAGGGAGACACAGAGAGAGCCAGAGAGATGGAAGGAGAGCGAGATCCCTGACCTCTCTAGATTTCAGGTTAGAGTTAAGGTTCACTTTAGCTACGGGGTGTGATCAGGTTATTGTTAGGGTTAGTGTTACCTTTGGAGTTGGGATTAGGGTTAGCGTTAGGATTATGGTTCTGGGTAGGGTTAGGGTTTGGGCTTGGTACGGGTTTGTTTTACATGTAGGGTTAGGTTTAGAATTTAGGGTTAGGATTAGGGTCAGTGGTCAGGTTCTGTTTAGTATTAGAGTTATTATTAGGTTTCAAGTAGAGTTAGGGTTAGTGATAGGTTTAGTGTTAGTGTTAGTTTTCAGGTTAGCGTGAGGGTTAGTGTTTAGGTTCGATATCGGTTTAGGGTTATGGTCGGGTTAGGCTTCAGGTTAGGGTTCGGGTTAGGTTTATGTTTAGGGTTACTATTTAGATTAGGGTTGTGATTAGGTTTCGGGTTTGGGAAAGTCTTAGCCTAGCGTTAGGTTTCTTGTTAGGGTTAGGGTTAGAGTTAGGACTAGGTTTAGGTTTAGGGTTCAAGTTGGGTTCAGATTTTGGTTAGATTTAGGGTTAGGTTTTAGTTTCGGATTAGGGTTAGGTTTAACTTTAGGGTTCAATTCAGGGTTAGAGTTAGGGCTAGGGTTAGGGTTATGGTTGGGTTTGGATTAGGGTTCGGGTTAGTGTTAGTGTTAGCATTAGGGTTAGAATTATGATTAGAGTTTTGGTTAGGGTTAGGGTTAGCAATAGGGTTCAGGTTAGGGTAAGGTTTAGTTTTAGTGTTAGGGCTAGTGTTGGAATTAGGTTTAGGGTTAGGATTCGGTTTCAGGATCTGGTTAGAGTTAGGGTTAGATTCGGGCTAGGATTAGGGTTATAGTTAGGATTACATTTCGGGTTAGGGCTGCTGGTAGAGTTAGGTTTAATGTTCGCGTTATGTTTAGGGTTAGGTAACGTCAGGGTTGTTTTCTTGTTAGTGTTAGGGCTGGGTTTCGGGTTCATGTTCCAGATAGATTTAGGGTTATGTTTTGCTTTTGTGTCATGGTTAGGATTAGGGTTACTGTTAGGGTCATGTTAACTTTTAGGGTGAGGTTAGTGTTTGGCTTAGGGTTAGGGTCAGTGTTTGGTTTCTCAATGGGGTTAGCATTACGATTGGATTAGGCTTTGGGTTTGTCTTAATTTTAGGCAAAGTGTTAAGGTTGGGTTTAGAGACAAGGTTACGGTTGGGGTTCGGGTTCGGGTTAGGGTTATTGTTAGGGTTTGGGTTAGGTTTAAGCTTAGGTTTAGGGCTAGGTTTAGAGTTAGTTTTGGATTAGGGATAGCGCTGGGTTCAGGTTGGATTTGAGTTTGAGTTAGGGTTAGGTTTAGGATTCGGGTTCGGGTTAGGGTTAAGGTTAGTTTCCATGTTAGAGTTAGCATTATGGTTACCGTTAGGGTTCATTTTGGAGTTAACGTTAGGGTTAAGGTTAGGTTTAGTCTTAGGGTTCAGGTTAGGGTTATGGTTAGAGTTAATGTTCGGTTTAGGATCACAGTTAGATTGAGGGTAAGGGTTGTGTTCAGGTTAGAGTTAGGATTAGCGTTATGTTTAGTGTTAGGGTTAGTGTTTGGTTTACGGTTATGGTTAGTGTTTGGTGTCAGTATTAGGTTAGGTTTACTGTTAGGGTTCAGGTTAGCATTTGAGTTAGGGTTAGGTTTCGGGTTTGGGTTAGGGTTAGGGTTAGTGTTCACCTTAGGGTTAGTTTTAGTTTTAGGGGTAGGGTTGGGTTCTGGTTTGGTTTAGATGCAAGGTTCGGTTTTGGGTTATGGTTCCAGTTCATGTTCATCTAGGGTTAGGGTTAGGATTAGGGTTACTGTGAGGTTTAGGCTTAGGTTTACTGTGAGGTTTGTCTTCGGGCTAGGGTTAGGTTTAGGTTTTGGGTCAGGATAAGATTAGGTTTAAGGTTAGTGTCAAATTAGGCTTTGGGTTAGGATTACTTTTGGGGTCCGGGTTAGGGTTTGGGTTAGGGTTAGGCTTATGCTTAGGGCTAGGTTTAAGGTTAGGGATGGGTTGAGTTAGGTTTACTGTTAGGGTTCATGTTAGGGTTAGGGTTATGTTTAGTCTTAGAGTTAGTGTTCAGATTAGGGTTAGAGTTAGCTTTCAGGTTCACGTTAAGGTTAGGATTAGTAGTAGGGTTCTGGTTAGGGTTAGGACTAGGGTTCAGGTTAGAGTTGGTTTCAGGTTAGGGTTAGGGTTAGGGTTCGGGTGAAGATTAGGGTTAGTGTTAAGGTTAAGGTTGATTTTATGGTTAGGATTAGGGTCAGGGTATGGTTACAGATTCAAGATTGGATTAAAGTTAGGTTTAGGATCGGGTTAATTTTAAGATTAGGGTTTGGGTTATGGATTGGTTTAGGGGTAGTGTTAAGGTTAGGGTTATCATTGGGTTAGAGTTAGGATTAGTTGGCTTATGATTAGGGTTAGGCTTCATGTTTGCGTTAGTGTTAGGTTTAGGTTTAGGTTTAGAATTAGTGTTCAGATTAGGGTTAGGTTTAGGGTTAGGTTTCGGGTTCAGGTTAGGGTCGGATTAGAGGTAGGGTTCGTGTTAGGGTAATGGCTAGGTTTCATGTTAGGGTTGGGTTTGGGTTAGGCTTAGGGTTCGGTTGAGCGTTATGGTTAGTGTTAGGGTTAGGGTTAGGGTTGTGATTATGCTTAAGATTAGGTTTAGTATTCGGGTTAGGGCTAGGGTTAAGGTTCAGCTTAGATTTAAGCTTAGAGTCTGGTTTGGTGTTACGGCTAGTGTTCTGGTTAGGTTTAGGTTTAGGATCATGGCGAGGGTTCAGGTACAGTTTGTGGTTAACCTTAGGTTTCATGTTAGTGTAAAGTTTAGGGTTAGAATTAGGGTTAGGGCTAAGGTTAGTGTTAGGTTTGGGTTCGCTTAGGGTTAGCATTAGGTTTAGGGTTAAGTTTTGGGTTCGAGTACGGGTTAGGCTGAGGGTTACTGCTAGGGTTTGAGTTATGGTTAGCCTTAGAGTTAAGTCTAGGTTTAGTTTTAGGGTTGGGTTGGGTTAGGGTAAGGGTTAAGGTTCTGTTTAGGTTTATGCTTAGTATTAGTGTTAGGTTTCAGGATAGTGTTAGGCTGAGGGTTACTGTTAGGGTTAGGGTTAGGCTTATGTTTGGATTCCAGTTAGGTCTAAGGTTTGTGTTCGGGTTAGGGTTTGTTGAGGGTTAGTGTTAGGGTTATATTTCAGGTTACAGTTAGGTTTAGGTTTCAGGTTAGCAATAGGGTTGGGGTTAGGGCTAGTGTTATGGATATGGTTAATGTTAGGGTTAGGGTACTGGCACCGGTTTTATTTAGGGTTAGTGTTAGTGTTAGTGTTTAGGGTTATGGTAGGATTAGGGTTAGTGTTAAGGTTATGATTACGGTTCGGGTTCAGGTTACATTTAGTGTTAGGGTGGGATTATGCTATTGGTTATGGTTACGATTTGGTTTGGGTTAGGGTTAGGCTTAGGGATAGGGTTCATGTTAGGCTTAGGGCTAGTGGTCGGGTTAGGGGTTGGTTGGGTTAGGTCTAGGGTTTGGTTTAGGTTTAGGCTTAGTTCTAGGGTTAGAGTAAGTGCTCGGGTTAGGGTTAGATTAGGATTAGAGTTCTGGTTAGGTTAGTATTTGGGTTTGGGTTCAGTTTATGGTTAGCATTCAGGTTAGTGTTCGGGTTAGGTTTAGGGTACGTGTTAGGCTTAGGGTTATAGTGTAGGTTAGTGTTGTGGGTCGTGTTAGTGTTAGGATTCATGTTCGAGTTTGAGTTATGGTTCGTGTTTGCATCAGGGATACAGTTCTGGTTAGGGTTTGGGTTAGGTTTAGTGTTTGGTTTTGGGTTGGGTTTAGGGTGCGGGTTACTGTTAGTTTTAGGGCTTGTGTTAGGGTTAGGGATAGATTTAGTGTTATGTTTAGGGTTAGGGCCATTGCTAATGTTAGTGCTAAGGCTAGGGTTAGTTCTAAAGCTTGGTGAATGTTTACGGTTCGCTCTAGAGCCAGGGTTAGGGTCAGGTCTAGGACTGGTTTAGGGTTAGGTCCAGATCAAGGAGCAGACTTGGTGTTACAATTAGGGTTAGGGTTATTGTTGGTTAGGGCTAAGTTTAGGGTTAGGGTAAATGTTAGGTTTATGGCCATTGCTAGTGTTAGTGCTAAGGTAAGGGTTAGATCTAAGGCTTGGTGAAGTTTCATGCTTCCTTCTAGAGCCAGGGTTAAGGTCAGGTCTAGGACTGGTTTAGGGTTAGGTCCAGGGCAAAGATTAGGCTTGGTGTTACAATTAGGGTTAGGCTTATTGTTGATTACGGCTAAGGTTAGTGTTAGGGTTAGTGTAAGGGTTAGGGTCATTGCTAGGGTTAATGTTAAGGTTAGGGTTATCTCTAAGGCTTGCTCAAGCATTAAGGTGTGGGCTAGGGCTAGCGTTAGCATCTGGTCTAAGACAATATGAGGGTTAGGATCAGGGTTAATGTTATGTTTAGGGTGAGTTTTACCGTTTGGGTCAGGGTTAGTGTTGCTTAGGGCTAGGGTAGGGTTACTCTTAGGGCTAGGGCTGGTTTATGATTAGCTAGTGATGGCTTATGATTACATAAGGCTAGGATTATTGTTATGGTTATTATTAGTGTTAGGGGAGGTTGTTTGAGTCAGGGATGGGGCTGGTTTTGAGGTTATGGCTAGGGGTAGGGTTAGGATTAGGTCTGACGTTAGTGTTGGGTGTGCCTTAGAGTTGGGACAATGGAAAGTGTAGTAGTAGGCATAGGGCTTTGGTTTGGATTAGGAGGAGGGTTAGAGTTAGTATTATGCTAGTGTTAGGGTTACTGTTAGGGCTTGGGCTAGGACTAGGGTTAAAGTTAGGGTTAGAGTTGGCTTAGGGTTACAGTTACACTGAGTGTTAGCGGTAGGCATACGATTAGGGTTAGTGCTAGGGCTAGTGTTAGGGTTTGCGATAAGCTTAGGCTTAGAGCTAAAGTTGGGTTCATCCTACCTAAAATTGGGTTCATCCTAACCCTAAAAATAAATCTAGCCATAAACTTAAAGAGAAACCTAACCTTAAATATAATAATGAAGCCTAGCCTTAATCCCAGCCCTAACGATAACTCTTGCCAAAACACTAACCCTAACACTACCCCCACACCTAACCTTCACCATAACCCAAGTGTAACCCTAACCCTAACCATTGCTGTAACCCTAAACCAGTCCTAACTCAAAACCTAGCCCTATTTCTAATCCTATACCAACGGTTAAACCTAACCTTAACCAAAACTCAAACCACCTCCCCTATCACTAATAATAACCATAACCCTAATCCTATTCCTATCTAATCATAACCCAGCATTAGCTAATCATAACCCAGCCCTAGCCTTAAGAGTAACCCTACCCTAGCCCTAAGCAACACTAACCCTGACCCAAAGGGTAACCCTCACCCTAAACCTAACCTTAAGCCTAAACCTAACCCTCACATTGTACTAGACCTGATGCGAATGCTACCCCTAGCCCACACCTTAATGCTTAACCAAACCTTAAACATAAACCTAAACTTAACATTAACCCTAGCAATGGCACTAACCCTTACACTAACCCTAACACTAACCTTAGCCGTAACCAACAATAAGCTTAACACTAATTGTAACACCAAGCCTACTCTTTGCCCTGGACCTAACCCTAAACCAGTCCTAGACCTGACCCTAACCCTGGATCTAGAAGGAAACGTAAACCTTCACCAAGCCCTAGATCTAACCCTTACCTTAGCATTAACACTAGCAATGGCCACAACTCTAACATTTACCCTAACCCTAACCTTAACCCTAAGCAACAATAACCCTAACCCTAATTGTAACACCAAGCCGACTGCTTGCCCTGGACATAACCCAAAATCAGTCCTAGACCTGACCCTAACCCTGGCTCTAGAACGAACCATCAAAATTCACCAAGCCCTAGAACTAATCTTAACCTTAGCACTAACACTAGCAATGGCCCTAACCCTAAACATCACACTAAATCTGTCCCTAACCCTAACACAAACCCTAAAACTAACATTAACATGCACCCTAAGCCTAACACAAAACCCAATTCTAAACCTAACCCAAACCCTAACAAGAAATGTATTCCTGACCCGAACATGAAACTTAACTTTAACCCAAACATGAACCCTAACACTAACCTGAACCCCAACACTAACCCACACTATAACCCTAAGCCTAACACGTACCCTAACCCTAACCCGAACACTAACTTCAATGCTAACCCTAAACTGAACCCAAACCCAACACTAACACTAAGCCGAACTCTAATCCTAATCTAACCCGAACCCGAACACTTACTCTAACCCTAGAGCTAACCCTAAACCTAAACTAAACCCTAGCCCTAACCCAACCAACCCCTAACCCAAGCACTAGCCCTAACCCTAACAGTAACCTTCACTCTAACACTATCCTGAAACCTAACACTAATCCTAACCATAAGCCTAACCAGAACCCTAACCCTTACCCTAACCCAACCCACCCGTAACCCTAAACCTAGCCTTAACTCTAAGCCTAATCATAAACCAAACCCTAGCAGTAACCCTAACCCTAACCCGAACCCAAACCCTAACTAACTCTAAACCTAACTCGAACCCGAAACCTGACCCTAACCCTAATGCTAACACTAATCCAAACCAAACCTAATGCTAACCTTAGCCCTAACCCTAATTCTAACCCTAAACTGTACACTAACATGAAACCTATCGTTAACCGTAACCCGTAACCTGAACCCTAACAATGATACTAACATTAAACTAACTAGAACACTAGGCGTAACACTAAGCCGCACTCTAAACTTAACCCTGAGCTGAACCCTAAACATAGCTCTAACCCTAAGCCTAACCCTAACCCGAATCCAGAATCTAATCCTAAGCATAATCCCAATCCTAACCCTAAACCTAACCATAAGCCTAACCAAAACCCTAACCCTTACCCTAACCCAACCGAATCGTAACCATAAACCTAGCCTTAACTCTAAGCCTAATCATAACCCAAACCCTAACAGTAACCCTAACCCGAACACGAACCCTATATCTAAACCTAACCCGAACCCTAAACTTAACCCTAACCCTAATGCGAACACTAATCCAACCAAATCCTAACCCTAACCTTAGCCATAACCTTAATTCTAACCCTAAACTCTGCACTAACATGAAACCTAACGTTAACTGTAACCCGTACCTGAACCCTAACCATGATACTAAACCTAAACTTAACTAGAACACTAGCCTTAACACTAAGCTGCACTCTAAACTTAACCCTAAGCTGACCCTAATCCTAGCCCTAACCCTAAGCCTAACCCTAACCCGAATCCTAAACCTAATCCCAAACATAAACCCAACCCTAACTCTAACTCTAACCCTAACACTCAAACGAATCCTAACCCTAACCCAAACGCAACCCTAACTTGAAACTTAGCCATTACCCTAACACAAACCCTACCGCTAATCCTAACCCTAACCTCAACCCGAAAACTAATCCTGACCCTAATATGAACAATAATTCTAAACCTAAACCTAACCCTAACACTAATGTTAACATGAACCCTAACCCTAACCATAAGCCATCCTAATCCTAACCCTAACCCAAACCATAACGATAACCATAACCCTAACCCAAAACTGAACCCTAAACCTAACACTACCCCTAAACCTAAGCTTAACCCAAACCCTAACCCTAAAATTAACCCGACACTAACCCTAACTTTAATTCACGTTTGAACCCGAAACCATACCCTAAAGCTAATACTAACCATAAACTCAACCATAACCCTATCCCTAACACTAAACATAACCTAAAACCGACACTAACCCGAACCCCGGTCCTAACCCTAACCCAAACCCTACGGCTAATCCTAACCCTAACCCAAACCTGAAAGCTAACCCTAACCCTAATGTGAACATTAACTCTAAGACTAAACAAAACCCTAAGGCTAACATGAACCCTAACAGTAACCCTAACCCAACCCAACCCTAACCCTAAACCTAGCCCTAAGCATAAGCCTAACCCTAACCCAAACCCTAAACCGAACCACAAAAGTAACTCTAACCCGAAGCCTAATCCGACACTAAGCTTAAACCTAACCTTATCCCGACCCAAACCGAAACCTAAGCCTAATCCGAAGGCAAACCTCACAATAAACCTAAGCCTAAACCTCAGAGTAACCCTAATCCTAACCCTAATTCTAACATGAACATGAACCAGAAAGCTAACCCTAAACCGAACCCTAGCCCTAAACCGAACCAGAACCCAACCCTACCACTACAACTAACCGTAACCCTAAGGTGAACACTAACCCTAAACCTAAGCCTAACCATAACCCTAACCTAACCCAAACCTTGACTCTAACCCCACCCTTAACCCTTTCCCTAAAACTAACACAAACTCAAAGTCTAATGCGACCATAACCCTAACTCCATCGAGAACCCAAACCCTAACCCTAACCCTAAACTAAACACTAATCTCACCCTAAACGTTAACATAACCCTAACAGTAACCCTAATCCTAACCATGACAAAAAAAACAAAATATAACCCTAACCCTATCTGGATCATGAACCCGAAACCTAGCCCTAACTCTAACCCAAAAACAACCCTAAGATTACCTAACTGTAAACATAACAGGAAATTTAACCCTAACCCTACCAGCAGCCCTAACCCGAACCGTAACCGTAAATATAACCCTAATCCTACCCCGACTCTAACCCTAACTCTCACCTGATCCTGAAACCGTAACCCTAACCCTAAACCTAACTCGAACACTAGCCCTAACACTAAAAATAACATTAGCCTAACCTGAACCCTATTGCTAACCCTAACCCTAACCCTAACTCTAACCCTAAATTGAACCCTGATGTTAAACCTAACCCTAATCGGAAACTAAAACCTAACACTAACCCTAACCATAATCTGAACTCAACCTTAACACTAAACCTAACCTAGCCCTAACTCTAAACGTAACCCTAACAAGAAACCTAATGTTAAAGCTAAGACTTTCCCGAACCCGAAACCTAATCATAACCCTAATCCTAATACTAACCCTAAACTTAAACCTAACCCGCACCCTAACCTGAATCCTAACCATAACAAGAACCCTAACACTAACCTGAAGCCTAACCCGACCATAACCCTGAGCCTAAACCAATACCGAAACCAAATAACCCTGACCCTAACCCGAAAACTAACACTAACACTAATCCTAACTCTAACTTGAAACCTAATACTAACTCTAACACTAAACTGAACCCGACCACTGACCCTAATCCTAACCCTAACAGTAACCCTAAATTCTAAACCAAACCCTACATGTAAAACAAACCCGTACCAAGCCCAAACCCTTACCCTACCCAGAACCCTAACGCTAACGGTAACCCTAACCCTAACCCCAAGGGTAATACTAACCCTAACAATAACCTGATCATACCCCAAAGCTAAACGGAACCATAACTCTAACCTGAAATCTAGAGAGGTCAAGTATCTCTCTCTCTCTCCATCTCTCTGGCTGTCACTGTGTCTCCCTCTCTCGGGGCCCTCAGGCGAGGAGGGGAGGCGCACCAAGCCCACCTCGCCTACCTCTCCCGTGGGCTATTCTTTGGACTCTCCCGGAGCACTGCAACTTGAGTGCAACCACTCAGGCCAAGCACGCATGCACAGCAGTTGGGCCTCAGGCGTCCACAGTGAAGGCCCTGTCCGCCAGTGAGGCTCAGACCAGGTGGGGCGCTCTCTTGTGCCGGCCAGTTGAAGGTGAAGAAGGAAAACCACCCTTCTTGACTTGATTTCAGCTGTTGTCTCCCTCCCATCCGACCACTTTCACTCAGCTCGCCGGATGCTTCAATTCTTTGGAAGTGGTGGTCTGGCCCTGGTAGCCAAAGGCGGACTGGGGTGCGAGGTCAACGCTCTGCCTGGGCCAGCTGCTTCAAGCCAGGCCTTATTTCTTCCTGGAAAGACAAAACCATGGCCTCACTCCACGCCTGCAGTTGT
Source organism: Diceros bicornis minor (assembly GCF_020826845.1). Lineage (NCBI taxonomy): Eukaryota > Metazoa > Chordata > Mammalia > Perissodactyla > Rhinocerotidae > Diceros > Diceros bicornis. Next base: position 879,955 of record NW_026691418.1, read on the forward strand.
CGACTCCAGCCAGGTGGAGGAGAGGCTCTGTGGAGTCAGAAGGAGTGAAACAGGCATATGGCAAAGCAGTGAGTGTGGCCCCAGCAGGCTGCAGGGCCAGGGAGCCGGGGCCACACTGGGAAAGACCTTCTGGCAACAGGTCCCAGGCTCTTCTCTGGAGTCAGGAGGGCCTGGCCTTCCTAGTGTCCAGGCCATGACTCTGGGGAGAAATCCACCATGAAGGGCACCAGTGAGGCCCTCTCCTTGAGGTGGCCAGTGCCAAGCCCAGGGCAACTGGAAGGATGAGTCGGCTCGCCTGCTTTGTCCCAAGTCGACTGGCTGGCTGGCCAGCCCATACTCCTCGGCCAGGCCCCTTCCAAGGCAACAAGTTCTGGAGGACAGAGCCCTGGGGCCTGCTGCCAAGTTTTCTGGGGTGTGTGCTAGACACTGTCAGAGATGGAAGCGGCCTTGCTACTTGTGTGCCAGACCTGGGAATTGGCTGCCTCCGACACCCGGGTCCCTGAACTGCCTGGGCCTCCCAAAGGAGGATGATGGACTTGGCAGTGGCGAGAGGGTGGGGGCTGGCAGTAAGCATTTCCTGGGATGCTCTGGGAGATGGCCTCTGGGTAAGGGCTGTCCCTGGCCAGGTCTGAGGGAGGGACCCAGCTCAGGGCTCTCTGTGGCAGAGAGAGAACTTCCTTCTGCCTTTTCCATTATATTTCTTATGGTTGGCAAAATCATTAACAGGACAGGTTAGCTGGAGAAAATAATCTCAAGCTTAATAACATGTGTAGATGGGAGAAACAAGGGAAACTGAGTCTCTCAACACAATGGCAGAGATTCTCCTCTTCAATACTATCTTCAGTTCAAGACAAAGGAGGATGTTGGGGATGAGGTTTTCAGATTTGAGAGGGGAAGAAGACCATTCTCATGGATAGGGACATGGAAACCTTTGTTTGAAAGTTTTCCCCTGCTCTGACATCAGGTCCCGAAGGTACAACATGGAAGTGACAAGGAACCAACTTCTCTGTGGTGGGGCTTGCCCAGGGGCAGACATGGGGGTGGCGGGGGTAAGTGGGATGGTGTGTGAGTTGTCACCAGTGGTGGAGGCAGTGACTCATAGTTCAGAGATCTCTCTCTCTCTCTGTTTCTCTGTGTCTCTCTCTTTCTCCCTCAGGGACCTGAGGAGAGATGTGGACTCAACCTACCCACCTTGCCTACCTCTCTCATGGGCCCATCTTTCTCTGGCCGCTCAGGGACCCCTGTGGGCTTGGGTTCAATGTGTCAGGCCAATGGCGCAGGCACGGCCACCGGGCCTCGGGGGTCCTCATTGAATGCTTCACCAGCCAGCTGGTCTCTGACCAACTGGGCCGCTCTCTCACACCTGCCACGTGCAGGTGAAGAAGGAACGCTGCATTTCTTGACTTGGCTTCAGCTGTTCTCTCCTTCCTATCACCCCACAGCCACTCAGGTCACCAGCCGCTTCCCTTCTTTGGAAGTGGTAGTCTGGCCCTGGCTGCCAAGGTGGACTGGGGTGCGAGGTCAAGGCTTTGCCTCAGCCAGCTTCTTCGTCCCGGGTCTCATTTCTTCCTGGAATGACCAAACTAATGGCCTCACCCCACGCATGTAATTTTCAACTCCAGTCAGGTAGAGGAAAGCCAATGTAGAGTCACAAGTGCGGAGACAGGCATATGGCAAGGCAGTGAGTTTGGCCACAGCAGGACGGAGGCCTAAGGATCTGGCACCAACCTTGGAGTGCCCTTCAGGCGACAGATCCCAGCTTCTTCTCTGGAGTAGTGAAGCCCTGGTCCTCCAAGTGCCCAAGGTTGGGTTAACCCTAACCTTAACCTTAACCGAACCCCGAACCCAAATCCTATCCATAACTCAAACCTTAACCCTAACTCTAAACCTAACACTAACATTAACCCGCATGCTAATACTAAGCCTAAACTGAACCCTAACCCTAACTACAACCCTAACTGAAACAAAACCCTAAATCTAAACTGAACCTGAAACCTAGCCCTAACACTAAAGAAAGCCCAAACCATAGCCTAAACCTAACACTGGCTCGAGCTACCCATAATTCCAAACTGAACTGAACTCTAACGATAACCCTAACCCTCACCAGAACCCCCACCATTAGCGTAAACAGAACAGTAACACTAACCCATGATTGCATGCTAATTCTAAATGGTACCGAAAACCTAACCCTAACCAAAACTAGAGCCTGAATGCTAACTCTAAACTGAAACAGAACCCTAACCCAAAACATAAAGCTAATCTGAACAATAGACGTGTCCCTAATACCTAACCCGAATGCAATCCTAACTGGAAACTGAAACTGAATCCTAACCCAAACACTAACACTAACACGAACACTATGCCTTGCCCTAAACAGAACCCTAATGCTAACTCTAACCCAAACACTAACACTAACCCTAACCCTAACCTGATCATATCACTAAACTTAAACTGAATCCGAACACTAACCTAAAATGTAGCTGAATCCTAACCCTAACCCTAATCAGAACCCTGACACCAACAATAAACCTAAACTTAATTCCAATCTTAACCCTAACCATAACATTAACGCGAATCATTAACCTATCCATAACCTGAGCTGTAAACCAAACCATAAGTCTAACCCTAAACCTGACCATAATGCTAAAGCTAACCTGAATCCTAGTGCTAACCCTAACAAGAAGCCTAACACTAACACTAAACCTAACCAGATCCCGAATCCGACCCCTAAGCCTAACCCTAACCCTAACCCTCATCTGAAAACTAACTATAACACTAACCCTATACCTAACCCAAACCATAAGCTTAACCAGAACCCTAACGCAAACCCAACCCTAGCCCTAACCCTGAACCCAAACCCAGAATCTAACACTAAACGTAACCTGAGACCGAACCCTAACCTTAACCCTAACCCTATCCTTAAACCTAACCTAAACCACAACAGAAAAGCTAACCCTAACCCACCTGAACACTAATAATAAAGATAACCCTAACCCAAACCCTAAACGGAACCCTAACCCTAAAACTAACCTGCACCATAAAACTAACCATAACTGCTAACCTAAATTTAACCCATATCCTAACACAACCTAACCCTAAACTGCATTCGAGCACAATTACTAACCAGAACCCGAACCCTAACCCTAACATACCTCTAACCTGAACCCTGGCTTAACCCTAAACCTAACCATAAACATAAAGCAAACACTAGCTTATCCCAACTAAACTCTAACCGAACACTAACCCTAATCTAACCAGCACACTAACCCTAAGCATAATGCTAACCCAAACCCTAACCTGAACCAAATGATAACCTTAACCCAAAGCATGACCCCATCCTACTGTTAAATATAACCCAAACCCGAACCCGAACTATAACCCTAACACTAATCCTAATCCTAATGCGAACCCCAACCCTAACCCTAACCCGAAGCCTAATCCTACCCTAACTCTAACCCTAACCTGAATCACGAGCCCGAACTGGAACCAGAACTGCAATCAGACCACTAACTCTAACACTACACCTAACCATAACCCAAAGCCAAAACCGATCCCTAACTCTTGCACTAACCCTAACCTTAAGAGCAACCATAAAACTAACCCTAACCCTAACCATAGCCTGAAAACTAACACTAACCCTAATCCAAACCCTAACCCTAACCCTAACCCTAACCCTAACCCTAATCTAACCCAACCCTAAACCTAGCCATATACCTTAGCCTAAACATAACCCAAACCATAGCAGTAACTCTATCACTAATTCCAAAACTAACCCTAACCCTAAAACTTCCTAGATCCCCAAAACGAGGCCTAACACCAACCCTAGCCCAAGCACTAACCCTAACACTAATCATAAACCTAACCCTAAACCCAAAGACTAACTTTAAGCCTAAAGAAAACTGGTGCTGGCCCTAACCCTAACACTGACCAGAGCCCTAACCCTAGCTTTAACCACAACCCCAACCCTAAACCCTAACCTGAACCCTAACCCAGACCCTAACCTGAACCCTAACCTTAAACCTAACTGTAACCCAAACAGAGCCTAGGTGTAACCCTAACAGTAACCCTAACCCTAACCCTGTCCTGAAACCTAACACTAATCCTAACCCTAAACCTAATCCTAACCCTAACCTGAACCCTAACCCTAAACCTAACCAGAACCCAACCATAACCATAAACCTAGCCCTAAGAGTAACCATATCCCTAACCCTAACCCGAACCTGCAGCCAACTCTAACACTAACCCTAGGCCTAACCATAACACTAACTCGTACCGGAACACTAACCCTAACCCTAAACTTAACCCGTACCCTAACCCTAATCCTAACATGAAGCCTAACCCGACCCTAACCCTAACAATAACCAATCCCTAACCTGAAATGGAACCCTCATGCTTATCCAAACACTAACCCTAAAACTAAACTTAACCTTATACCTAACCCTAACCCAAACTGTAACGCTTACCCTAACACGAAAACTAATCCAAAGCCTAACCTGAAGTTGAATCATAAAACTAACCCTAACTCTTACTCTAACGCTTACTCTAACTCTAAACCTAACCTGTACCCTAACCCTAACACAAACCCTAACTGTAACCTTAACCCTAACCTTAATCCTCACTTGAAACCTAAACTTAGAGGTAAACATAAACCTAATCCGAACTCTAACCCTAACCCAAAACCAAACTTAAACCGAACTCTAGCCCTAACACACACCTGAATACTATCGCTATCCCTAGCCCTAACCAGAAACTGAAACCTAACCACGACACAAACACTAACCCAAACCCTAACCCTAACCCAACCAAACCCTAAGAGTAAACCTAGCCTTAACCCTAAACCTAACCCTAACTCGAACTCTAACAGCAACCCGAACACTAACCCAAACCATAACCCTAACACGAACCCTAACCCTAACCTAAACTTGAACCCAAATGCTATCCGTAACTCATCCCAACCCTAACCCTAACCCTAGCGCTAACCCGAAGCCTAACCCTAACCCAAACCCTAACGCTAACCCTAATCCTAACCCAAACCTGAACCCTAACCCTAACCCAGTCCTACCCCTAACCTTAACAAACTCTAACCCTAACCCAAACCAACCATAACCCTAACCGTAACACTAAACGGAAGCCTAATCCTAACCCCAACCCTAATAGTATCCTGAAACCAAACTCTAACCCTAACCCTCACCATTAACTAAACCGAACCCAAAACCTAACCCTGACACGAAGCAGAACCCGACTATAACTGAAACCCTAACACAATCCAGAACCCGAACCCTAACCCTAACCCTAATCTGAACATTAACCTCTCCCTAAATGTAACACTAGCAATAACTGTAACCCTAATCCTAACACTAAAAATAACCCGAAACGTAGCACTAACCCTAACCCGAACAAGAACTTGAACCCTAAACCTAACCTGAACCCCAAATGTAACCCTAACCAGAACCCAACCTTAACCCTAGAGCTAACCATTATCCTAACACAAATATTAACCCTAACACTATCAGAAACCCTAACCTGAACCGTAACCCTAACACTAACTCGACTCCTAGTCCGTCACTAACCCAACCCTAAGATGAACTTGAAGCTGAACCCTAACCCTAACACTAACCTGTACATTAACTCTAACACTAAAAACAATCCTAACCCTTAACCTAACCTTAAACCTAACACTATACCGAACCATAACCCTAAATCCAACCCTAACCCTAACCTAACCCGAACCCTAAAGCTAAGGCTAACCCTAAACTGAAAGTGAAACCTAATTGTAACATTAATCCAAACACTAAACATAACACTATACATAACCCAACTCCTAACCCTAAAGTGAAACGATCCGTAATCCTAACCCTAACATGAACCGTAAGGCTAAAACTAATCCTAAACCAAACCTGAAACCTAACCATAACCCTAATCCAAACACTAACACTAAAACTAAACTTAATGCTAACCCAAACCGTAACCCTTACTGTAACATGAATCTTAACCCTAACTCTAACCCAAAATCGAACCATAATACTAACCTTAATCCTAAAATTAACATTAACTCTAACCCTAACCCCAATCCTAACCTGAAACCTAACCCTAATGCTAACACTAACCCGAACCCGAGCCCTAGCCCTAACGTGAACACTAACGCTAAATCTAATCCGAACAAGAACCAGACCTCTAACCATATCCCGAACCCTATCGCTAACCCAAACACGAACCCAACCATACCCCTAAACCTAACTCAAACCCTAACCCTAACTCGCAAAGTAAACCTATCCCTAAGCCTAACCCTAACCTGAAGACCGACCCAACCCTAACCCTAACACTAACACTAACTCTAACTCTAACACTAACTAGACCACTAAACCTAACCCTAACCTGAATCATAACACGAAGCTTAAACTAAAGCTAACCCGACCACTGACCTGAAGGCTAACTCTAACCCTAAACCTAAACGAAAACAGTACACGAACCCTAACTCCAACCTAACTAGATCCCTAACCCTAATCCTAACCCCAACCCTAACTCTAACACTAACCCTAAATTAAACCCTAACCTGAACCATAACACTAACCCTAACCTGAACCCTAACAATAACCCGAACGTTAACCCTAATGGGAAGGCAACGATAACCCTAATTCTTAGCAAGCAGTAACACTTACCCTAAGCCTAACCATAACTCAATCCTGAACCCTAACTCTAACCCTCACCCAAAGCCTAACCCGACCCGAACACTAACCAGAATCTCAAGCTTAACCTTAATGCCAATCCTAAATGTAACCCTAACCATGAACCAGCCTGAACTCTAACCCGCACCCTGACCCTAAGCATAAGCAGAACCAAACCATAACCCTAACACTAACCCTAACAGTAACCCTAACCCTAACCCGAACCCGAAAGCTAACCCTAAACCTAAGCCTGACCCTAACCCTAACCCTAACCCTAAACATAAATCTCTAAATCATGTGAGTGAGATTGTCTCTCAAGGCCCTTCATGGGCCTCTGTAAACTTGCTTTGGCAAGACGATCCTTATGCGCTGGAGGGAAGGGAGATCTGGCAAGATGTTTTTTCCAGGAATGGGTGTTATATATAGTTTAACTCAGCTTCAGTAGTGATTGCCACTCAGATAGAAAGATGTTTCTTTCCATCTACTTACAAGCCGAGATAAGAAAGTGCCTTCCCTAAGACATGTGTGTGAAATCGTCTCTCAAGGCCCTTCATGGCCCTGTGCACAACCTGGTTTTGGATGGCGATCTTTAGAGGCTGGGAGAAAGGGAGATTGGGCACCAAGTTGTTTCCAGGAAAGGGTGTTATACATAGTTTAACTCAGCTGTAGTAATGATTGCCACTCACAAACAAAGATGTTTCTAACCATCTACTTCCAACCCAGGATAAGAAATTCCGTTCTCTAAGGCATTTGAGAGTGATCCTGTGTCAAGGCCCTACACAGCCCTGTTTCCATACCTGCTTTGGGAAAGTGATCCTTTGGAGCTGGAAGGAGGGAGATTGGGCACATAGTAATTTCCAGGAATGGGAGTTATACTTAGTTTAGCTCAGCTGTAGTAATGCCTGCCACTCAGATACAAACATGCTTCTAGCCATCTACTTAGAATGTAGTATGAGAAAACACGCTCTCAATGGCTTATGAGTGAGATGCTGTCACAAGACAATACACAGTCCTGTTTCCAAACCTGCTTTGAGAAGGCGATCCTTAGCAGCTGGAAGGAAGGGAGATTGGGTACTATGTCATTTCCAGGAATGGGTGTTATACTTAGTTTAGCTCAGCTGTAGCAATTCTTGCCACTCAGATACAAACAGGTTCCTAACCATCTACTTAGAATCCGCTATCATTAAGTGTGCTCTCTATGGCTTTTGAGTGAGATTGTCTCAAGGCCCTACATGGTCCTCCTTCCATAACTTCCTTGGGAAGGCGATCCTCATGTACACGAAGGAAGGGATACTGGGCCTGAACTTCGATCCAGGAACTGGCGTTATCCATAGTTTAACTCAGCTGTAGTAGTGATGCCACTCAGATAGAAAGATGTTTCTTACCATCTACTTACGAACTGGGATAAGAAAGTTCCTTCTCTAAGGCATGTGCGTGAGATTCTCTCTCAAGGCCCTACATGGCCCTGTGCAAAACCTGTTTTGGGAAGGCGATCCTTGGGAGCTGTAAGGATGACAGATTGGGCATGAAGTTACTATCAGGAATGGTTGTAATACATAGTTCAATTCAGCTGTAGTAATGAATGCCTCTCAGATACCAAGGTGTTTCATACCGTCTACATTCAAACTCGGAAAAGAAATTGTGTTCTCCAAGGCATTTGAGAGTGGTCCTGCCTCAAGTCCCTACATGGCCCTGTTTACAAGCCTGCTTTTGGAAGGAGATCTGTAGCAGCTGGAAGGAAGGGAGATTGGGCATGACGTCATGTCCATAAACAGGTGCTATACATAGGTTAGCTCAGTTGTACTAACAATTACCACTCATATAGCTACTTGTTCCTAGACTGTTACTTACAAGGGGGTTCAGAAAGTGCCTTATCAAAGGAGTATGAGATTCGTTCTCAGGGCACAAAATGGCATTATGCTCCAAACCGGGTTCAGGTTTTTCACCATTACAAGATGGAAAGAAGAGAGGTTAGGCACAAATATATTTCCAGTGATGGGCGTTACACATACTTTTGCTAAGCTATAGGAATGATTGCCACTCATATACAAACTTGTTCATGGACTTCTTCTTAGAGGCCTGCATCAGAAATTTCCTTCTCAAAGGAATGTGAGATTAATTCTCAGGTCCAGAAATGGCATTATTTTCCAAATTATGTTCCTGGGTGAGCAAAGTGATCCTTACAACATGGGAGGAAGAGAGATTATGCACAAAGTTGTTTCAGGGATTAGGTGTTATACACCTTTTAACTCCGCTTTAATAATGATTGTCACTCATTTACAAACTTTTTCCTGCATATCTACATATAGGCTGGGATTAGAAAGTGCCTTCTCATAGGAAAGTGAGATACCTTCTCAGGGTCCGAATGCCAATATGTTCCAAAACATTTAGGTTGGTAATGCTTACGAGCTGGAAGGAAGAGAGATTGGGCACCAAGTTATTTTCAAAAATAGGTGATATATATTTCATCTCTGCTGTAGTAATGATTGCCACTCACATTCAAACTTGCTCTTAGACATTTACTTACAAGCCAGGATCAGAAATTGCCTTCTCAAAGAAATGTGAGATTCGTTCTCAATGGCCGAATTGGCATTATTTACCAAACCACGTTTTGGGTTGTGATCCTTTTGTGATTGAAGGAAGCGAGATAAGGCACAAAGTTATTTCCAGGAATGGGTGTTATACAAAATAAAACTCACCTCTACTAATGATTGAAACTCATATAGCAACGTTTTCCTAGACATCTACTTAGAAGCCAGAATTAGAAAGAGCCTTCTCAAGGGAATGTGAGTTTTGTTGTCCAGGTGCGAAATGACAGTATCTTCGAAATCTGGTTTAGGTTTGTGATCTTTATGAGATGGAAGGAAGAGAGATTAGGCACAAAGTTACTTCCAGGAATGGGTGTTATGTGAAGTTCACCTCAACTGTAGTAATGATTGCCAATCATATACAAACTTGTTCCTAGACATCTATGTAAAAGCCAGGATCAGAACATTCCTTCTGAAAGCAATGTGAGACTCCTTCTTAAGGACTGAAATGGCATTATGGTCCAAATCTGGTTTAGGTTTGTGATCCTTACGAGATGGAAGGAAGAGAAATTAGGCACAAAGTGATTTCCAGGAATGGGTGTTATACCAAGTTTGTGAGGTATATACCAAGTTAGTAATGACAGTCACGCCTGTACAAACTTGTTCCTAGATGTCTACTTAGAAGCTGGTATCAGAGAGGGTGTTCTCAAAAGAATGTGAGATTCCTTCTAAAGGCCTGAGAGGGCACTATGTTCCAAACCTGGTTGATGAAGGTGGTCCTTACGAGCTGGAATGAAGAGAGTTTGGGCATGAAGTTATTTCCAGGAATGGCTGTTATACATACTTTAGCTCCTGTCATCATGATTGCCACTCATATGCACACTTGTTCATAGAAATCTACATACAGGTCGGGAACACAAAGGTCCCTCACAAAGGAATGTGACATTCCTTCTCAGGGCCCCAAACTGCAATATGTCCCCAACCTGGCTTAGGTTTGTGATCCTTACTGGATGGAAGGAAGAGAGATTGGGCACAATGACATTTCCATGAATGAGTTTTCTACATAGATTAACTCAGGTGTAGTAATGATTGCCACTCATATACAAACTTGTTCCTAGACATCTACATCACCCCAGGATCAGAAAGTGACCTCTCAAAGGAATGTGATATTCCTTCTGAAGGTCTGAAGCAGTATGTTCCAAACTTGGCGAGGAAGGTGGTACTTACGAGCTGGAAGTAAGAGAGATTGAGCATAAAGATTTTTTCCAGGAATTGACGTTATTCATAGAATAGCTCAGTTGTACTAACGATTGCCACTTATATAGAAGCTTGTTCCTGGACCTACACTTAGAAGCAGTGATCAGAAAGTGCCTTCTTAAAGGAATATGAGATTCCTTCTCAAGGCTGGAAATGGCAATATGTTCCAAACGTGGTTGAGGAAGGTGAGCCTTATGATCTGGAAGGAAGAGAGTCCGGCACGAAGTTATTTTCAGGAATAGGTGTTATTCACAGTTCAGCTCAGTTGTAGTAATGATTCCACTCATATACAAACTTGTTTCTAGGGATCTACTTAGAAGCTGGGATCAGACAGTTCCTTCTCAAGGTAACGTGAGAATCCTTCTCAAGGCCCGACATGGTATTACATTCAAAACCTTGCTTAGGAATGTAATCCTTTAGAGCTGGAAGGAAGAGAGATCGGGTAGGAAGTTATTTTGAGGAATGGTTCTTATATATAGTTTAGCTCAGCTGTAGTAATGATTGCCGCGCATTTAGAAACTCGTTACTAGACTTTTACTTACAAGCCGGGATCAGAAAGTGCTTTCTCAAAGAAGTGTGAAATTTGTTCTCAAGGGCCTGAAATGGCATTATGATCCAACCCAGATTTAGGTTTGTGATCTTTACGAGATGGAAGGAAGAGAGAAGCACAGCTCTATTAGTGATTGCCACTCACATACAAACTTGATCCTAGACGTCTACATGCAGGCTGTGATCAGAAACTGCTGTCTCAAAGGAATGTGAGATTTCTTCTCAAGGTCTGAAATTGCAATATGTTCCCAACTTGCTTGAGGAAGGTCTTCTTTACGAGCTGGAAGGAAGATAGATTGGGCATGAAGTTATTTTCGGGATTGGGTGTTAGTCAAAGAATATTTCAGTTGTAGTAACGATTGCCACTTATATAGAATCTTGTCCTGGACATCTACTTAGAAGCAGGGATCAGAAAGTGCCTTCAAAGTAGTGTGAGATTCATTCTCAAGGTCTGAAATGGCATGATGCATGAAACTTGGTTTATATTTGTGATCCTTATGAGATTGAAGGAGGAGAGATGAGGCAAAAAGTATTACCAGGAATGGTTGTTATAGACAGTTGAGCTCAGATCTAGTAATGATTAACACTCATATACATACTTATTCCTAGACATCAACATTCTGGACAGGATCAGAATGTGCCTTCTCAAAGAAATATGAGATTCCATCTCAAGGAGTGACATGGCAATATGTTTCAAACCTGGTTTAGGTTTGTGATCCTTATGAGTTGGAAGGAAGAGAGATGAGGCACAAAGTTATTTTCAGGAATGGGTATTATACACAGCTTAGTTCAGCTGTCATAACGCTTGCCACTCATATGCAAATTGTTCCTAGACCACTCTGGGATCAGAAAGTGCCTTCTCAAAGGAATGCGAGAATCCTTCTCAGGGCCCAACAAGGCAATATGGACCAAAATTAGTTTAGTTTAGTGATGCTTAGTGCTAGAAGGAAGAGAGTTTTTACATGAAGTTATTTTGAGGAATGTGTATTATAAATCATTTTATTCAGCTGTAGTACTGATTGATGCTCCAATATAAACTTGTTCCTAGACATCTACTTACAAGAAGTTATCAGTAAGTGTCTTCACAGAGCAATGTGAGATTTGCTCTCAACGACCAAAATAGCATTATGTTCTAAACCTGGTTTAGGAAGGTGATTCTCACGAGCTGAAAGGAAGAGTGAGTGAGCACAAAGATACTTCCAGGGATGGGTATTCTATACAGATGTGCTCAGCTGTAGTGATGATTGCCACTCAAATACTAACTTGTTCCTGGACATCTATTTACATGCTGGGACGAGACATTGCCTTCTCAAGGGAATGTGATATTCCCTCCTAAGGCTTGAAACAGCAATATATTCAAAACCTGTTTTAGGAATGTAAACCTTCAGAGCTGGAAGGAAGAGAGATTGGGCATAAAGATATTTCCAGAAATGGGTGTTAGCCGTAGATTAGCTCAGCTGTATTAATGATTGTCGCTCATATACAAAGTCGTTTCTAGACATTTGCATAGAAGCCTGGGTCAGAAAGTGCCCTCTCAAAGGAATATGAGATTCAATCTCAAGGCCTGAAACTGCATTCTGTTATATACCTATTTTAGGTTTCTGATCTTTATGAGATGGAAGGAAGAGATAGTGGGCATGAAGTTATTTCCAACAATGGGTCTTATACATAGTTCAGCTAAGTTCCAGTAATCATTAAAATTGAATTACTAACTTGTTCCTAGAGCTCTACTTAGAACCCGGGATCAGAAATTGCCTTCTCAAAGGAATGTGATATTCCTTCTCAAAGACTGAAATGGCAATATGTCCCCAACCTGGTTAAGAAAGTTGGACCTCATTTGCTGGAAGGAAGAGAGACAGGACACGAAGTTCTTTCCTTAGTTGTTACTGGCAAAAGTGCTTGAGCAGTGGTATTTTGTCTTTCCATTGAGAAGGCAACCTCAGTGCAGGCAACGAACCAAAAGGAAGAAAAGACACTTTCCATTGTGACCCTCAAAAACTAAATGGAATTGTTTTTCTCCACAGACTATGTTCATTAGATGGATACTATAGATATTCTCTCCCAGCTGCAGTGGAAAGTTTAAAAGCTCTCAGGGGTAGATGCTCCTTAAACGTACTTGCAAGCAGAATTAAGCAAGAACTTGCTGGCATTACATGGGAGAGAATTATTTTTGTGTGTGAGGAAGATAAGCCCTGAGGTAACATCCGATGCTGATCCTCCTCTTTTTTGCTGAGGAAGTTTGGCCCTGAGATAACATCTGTGCCCATTTCCTCTACTTTATATGGGACGTCAGCACAACATGTCCTGTCAAGCAGTGGGTTGGTGCGTGCCCAGGGTTGGGAAACTGAAAACCCCAGGCCACCAAAGTGGATCGTGCACACGAAACTGTTTGCGCTACCGGGCAGGCCCCAGGGAGAAAACTCTTAAGTAAATGTCATTAACAGCAATGTTGGGAGAGGCAATTTTCAGGATAGTCCTCTACAGATGCAAGCAAGAATTTTGCTCGACACTGGCCTTTCCTTTTACAGATGCTATAGATACAATCTCCCAGGTGTACTGAAATTTTAAAACCTCTCGTATGAAGATGTTATTTACACTTATTTGGTACTTGTGTTAAACAAAAGTGTTTGTCATGATACGCTAGTGAGACCCTGAATGTAGTTTGAAATGCAGTGTATTCAAATTCTCAAGATGATCCTAAACAGCTACAAGGAGGAGTTTCTCTGAAGACTCAGCTGTCATTGAATGGATGGTAAGGATAATCTGCACCACCTGTAGTGATAGCTCTCCTAGTAAGATGATCCTGAAAACTACTGGTAAACTTGGTTGCTTAGTGGTGTTTTGTCATTCCATTGGGAAGACAGCCTCAATGCAGGCAATGAATGGCAAAGAGGATAAGGTACTGAACCACATCGTCCAAAAATCTACATGGAAGAGTGTTTTTGCACAGCGTACCTTCATGTACTGGATGTTATGGATATTGTGTCCCAGCTGCGGTGGAAAGTTTAAAAGTTCTCAGAGGCAGATCCTTCGGAAAGCTACTTGCAATCTGAGTTCAGCAAGGACTTTCTTTCATTAAATAGGGAGAGAATTACCAAGTGAATGTTTTTAACTGCAAGGATGTAAAGGAAATTTTCAGGATAGTCCTATACAGATATTAGCAAGAAATTTTCTCTACAATGAACTGTCATTTTATGGATGTTATAGATACTCCCATCTGTACTGAAATTTTAAAACCTCTCATATGAAGGTATATCTAACAAATATTTGCAACCTGTGTTAAACAATAGTGTTGATATGCTAGGGAGACCCTGAAGGTAGAAAGAAGTACAATGTTTTTAATGTCACTCATGAATATGATTCTAAACAACGACAAGTAAAGATATTCTTCACACGGTACTTTTGTTGAATGGATGTGATAGAGTTTCTTCCCCGGTTGTGGTGACAATTTTAACATCTCATAGGAATGTGCTCCTAGCATCAACTGGCAAAGTAGGTTTACAGTGGTGTTTTGTCTTTACGTTGGGGAGGAGGCCTGAGTGCAGGCAGTGAACTGCAGAGATGAAAAGGCACTTTGCAAGATGATCTTAAAAAGCTAAAATGATGTGTGTTCCTCCACAGAGTACTTACATGGAATGTATGGTATAGATATTCTGTCCCAGCTGCAGTGGAAAGTTTAAAAGTTCACAGAGGTGGATCTGCTGAAAGCCAATTGCCATCTGAGTTCAGCAAGATCTTTCTTGCCTTACCTGGGAGACAATTCCTAAGTGCAGGTCGTTAACTGCAATGGTGGAAAAGGCAATTTTCAGGAAAATTCTATACAGATACAACCAAGAGCTTTTCTCCACACTGAACTCTCATTTTATGGATGTTATAGATACTCTCTCCAGCTGTAATGAAAATTTAAAACCTCTCATATGAAGATGTTACTAACAGATATTGGCAACCTGTGTTAAACAATATTGTTCATCATGATATGCTAAAGATACCCTAAATGCAGTCTGAACTGCAGTGCGTTTCAAGTCATTCATGAAGATAATCCTAAGCAGGTACAAGAAGAGGTCTTCTTCACGGTATACTTTCATTGAATGGATTTAATAGATCTTCTTTCCGAGGTGTGTTGATAAGTTGAAACTCTCATAAGAAGGTGTTCCTAACAGCTACTGGCAGAGTAGGTTTAGCAGCAGTGTTTTCTCTTTAAATCAGGGAGGAAACGTGAGTGCAGGCAATGAAATGCAAAGATGAAAATGCAATTGACAATATGATCTGATGAAGATAAAAGCAAGTGTTTTCCTCCACATGGTACTTACATGGAATGGATATTATAGATAAGTTCTCCCAGCTGCAGTGGAAATTTTAAAAGCTCTCAGAGGAAGATCATTCTTAAGGGACCTTGCAAGCTGACTTCAACAAACGTTTTCTTGCTTTACTTTAGAAAGAGAGCTGAGTGACGGCCATTAAACGCAATGAGGGAAAAGGCAATTTGCATGATAAACCTACACATACACGAATGAGAGTTTTACCAAACTTGTCTTTCATATTATGGATGTTATAGATACTCTATCCCAGCAGTACTGAAGTTTTAAAACCTCGAAGATAAAGATGTTGCTTTCAGATATTGGCCACCTGTCTTAAACAATATAGTTCATCATGATATGCTAGTGGGACCCTGACAAGAGTTTGAACTGCAGTCTATTAAAAGTCTCTTCTGAAGATGACCCTTAACAGGCACAAGCTGGAGTTTCTCTGAAGCGTCAACTTTCTTTGAGTTGATCATAACAATAATCTGCACCACCTATAGTGATCGTTCAAACGCTCTCCTAAGAAAATGCTCTGATGGCTACTGGCAAAGGTCACTGAGCAGGAGTGTTTTGTATATCCATCGGGAAGGGAGGCTCAATGCAGGCAATGAACGACAAAGAGGAAAAGGCACTTTACCATATGATCCTAAAAAGCTAAAAGGAAGAATTTTTCTCCACAGGGTACATTCCTGAAATGGATGTTATTGATATTCGTTCCCCGCTGCAGTGAAAAGTTTAAAAGCTCTCAGAGGGAGAGCCTCCTTAAAGATACTTCCAAGCTGAGTTCAGCAAACGTTTTTTACCTGACTTGGGAGAAAGAGCACGGATGAAGGTTATTTACTGCAATGTTGGAAAAGGCAATTTTCAGAATAGACCTATACAGATACACGCAAAAGATTTCTCCACACCTGAATTTCAATTGATGGATGTTATAGATACCCGTTGCCAGCTGTACTGACATTTGAAAACCACTCATATGAAGATGTTACTTACAGATATTGGCCAACTGTGATAAGCAATAGTGTTCATCATGATACGTTACTGAGAACCTGAAGGCAAACTGAACTGCAGTGTAGTCCAAGTCTCTTCTCAAGATGATCCCAAACAGCTGTAAGCAGAGTTTCTCTGAAGAGTCCGCTTTCATTGAAAGTAGGGTAATGATAATCTGCACCACATGTAGTGATAGTTTGAAAGCTCTCCTAGGAGTGTTTCAAAGAGTTAATGGTAAACATCGTTGAGCAGTGGTATTCTGTCTTTCCTGTGGGAAGGAAGCCTCAGTGCAAGACATGAACTACAAAGAGGAAAAGACACTTTACTATGTGATCCAAAAAACTAAAAGGAAGACTTTTCCACCACAGAGTATGTTCATGGAATGGATGTTATAGATATTCTCTCCCAGCTACAATGGAAATTTTAAAAGCTCTCAGAGGAAGGTGCTCTTTAAAGATACTTGCAAGCAAGTTCAGCAAGGACTTTCTGGCATTATAAGGAGAGAATTCCTATGTGTAGGTCGTTAACAGCAATGATGTAAGAGGCAATTTTTAGGATAATCCTACACAGATATAAACAAGAGATTGTCTCCAAAGTGGAATTTAATTTTATGGATGTTACATATATTGTTTCCCAGCCGTACTGAAATTTTAAAACCTCTCCAATGAGGATGTTACTAACAGATATTCGTCACCTGTGTTGAGCAATAGTGTTCGTCATGACATACTAGTGAGACCCTAAACGCAGATTGAATTGCAGTGTATTTGAAGTCACTTATGAAGATGACCCTAAACAGTTATAAGCAGAAGTTATCTTCACGGTGTACTTTCATTAAATGGATGTGATAGAGCTTTTTCCTGAGCTGTGGTGAAAAATGTATACTCTCATGGGAGGGTGTTCCTAATCGCTACTGGCAGAGTAGGTTTAGCAGTGGTGTTTTTTCTTTGCATCGGCGGGGAAGCCTGAGGGCAGGCAATGAAACTCAAAGATTAGAATGCAATTGACAATATGATCCAAAGAAGTTAAAAGCAAGTGTTTTCCTCCACAGAGTATTTACATGGAATGGATGTAATGAATAGGTTCTCCTAGCTGCAGTGAAAAGTTTACAAGCTCTCAGAGGAAGATCTTCCTTAAAGATTCCTGCAAGGCGAGTTAAGAAACACTTTCTTGCATTACATGGGATAGAGAGCCTGAGCGAAGGTCGTTAACTGCAGTGATCTAAAGGCAATATGCAGGCTGATCCCATAAAGAGACAAGCCACAGATTTTCTGCATATTCCACTTTCATTTTATGGATGCTATAGATACCCTCTCCCAGCTGTACCGAAATTTTAAAACATCTCAGATGAAGATGTTACTTACAGATATAGGCCACATGTGTTAAGCTATAATGTTTGTCATGATATGTTCATGAGAGCCTGAAAGTGGATTGAACTGTAGTGTATTAAATATCTCTTCTCAAGATGATCCTAAACAGCTACTATCAAGAGTTTCTCTGAAGATTCAACTTGAGTGGAATGGATGTTAAATATAATCAGCAAAACCTGTAGTAATACTTTGAAATCTCTCATACGAAGATGTTCCTTATAGCTACTGGCAAAATTGGTTGAGCAGTGGTGTTTTGTCTCTATATAGTGAGGGAAACATCATTGCTGGCAATGAACAGCAAAGAGGAAAAGGCAATTTTACATATGATCCTAATACCTAAAAGGAGGACTTTTTCTGCACAGAGTATGTTCACGGAATGGATGTTGGAGATAGTCTCTCCCAGCTGCAGTGAAATGTTTAATAGATCTCAGAGGAAAATCCTCCTCAGAGATACTTGCATGTTGAGTTCAGCAAACATTTTCTTGCATGTCTTGGGAAAGAGAGCCTGAGTGAAGGTCGTTAACTGTAAAGAAGGAAATGGCCATTTGCAAGAAGATTCTATATAGATGCAAGGATGAGACTTTCTCCACACTTGACTTTCATTTTATGGTTGTTATAGATACTCTCCTCTAACTGCAGTGAAACTGAAAAACCTCACATATGAAGATGTAACCTATGATATTGGCCACCTGTGTTAATCAATAGTGTTCATCATAATATGCTACTCAGACCCCGAATGCAGATTGAACTGCAGTAATTAAAAGACTCTTCTCAAGATGATCCTAAACACCTACAAGCAGGAGTTGCTCTGAACAGTCAACTTTTATTGAATGGATGGTAATGATCGTCTGCACCACCTGTAGTGATAGTTGGAAAGCTGTCATAGGATGTTGTTCCTAACCGCTACTTTCAAACTTGTTTGAGCAGTGGTGATTGGTCTTTCAGTTGGAAAGGGAGCCTCAGTGCAGGCAATGAGCGACAAAGAGGAAAAGGCACTTTAACATATCCTAAAATGCTAACTTTAAGAGTTGCTCACCACAGAGTAGGTTCATGGAATGGATGTTAGAGTAATACTCGCCCCACTGCAGTGGAAAGTTTAAAGGCTCTCAGAGGCAGATCCTCCTGTAAAGTACTTGGAAGAAGATGTCAGCAAGAACTTTCTTGCTTTACATGGGGAAGAATTCCTGATTGAAGGTGGTTAACTGCAATGTTGATAAAGGCAATTATCAGGATAGTCGTATACAGATAGAAGCAAGAAATTTTATAGATACTGGACTTTCGTTTTATGGATGTTATAGATACACTCTCCCAGTGGTAATGAAATTTTAAATCCTGTCATATGAAGATGTTACTATCAGATACTGGCAAGCTGTGATAAGCAATAATGGTCATCATGATATGCTAGTGAGACCCTGAATACAGATTGAACTGCAGTGTAGTTAAAGCCACTTAAGAACATGAGCATAAACACTTACAAGAGGAGGTTTTCTTCATGGCATACTTTCATTGAATGGATGTGATACAGCTTCTTTCCGAGCTGTGGTGAAAAGTGGAAACTCTCCTAGGAAGGTGTTCCCAACAGCCACTGGCAAAGTAGGTTTAGCAGGGGTGTTTTCTTTTATATCAGGAAGGAAGCCTGAGTGCATGCAATCAACTGCAAAGATGAAAGGCACTTTACAATATGATCCTAAAAAGCTAAAAGGAAGTGTTTTCCTCCACAGAGATCTTACATGGAAGGGATGTTACAGATATTCTCTTGCAGCTGCAGTGCAAGTTTACAAGCTCTCAGAGGAGGACCCTGCTTAAAGCTCCTTGCCAGCTGAGTTCAGCAAGAAGTTTCTTGCAGTACATAGGAGAGAGAGCCAGAGTGACGGTCGTTAACTACAATGATGGAAAAGGCAATTTGCAGGAGGATCCTATAGACATACTAGCCAGAGATTTTCTGCACACTTGACTTTCATTTTATGGATGTTACAGATACTTTCTCCCAGGTGTAGTGACAAGTTTAAAAGCCCTCAAGGAAAAGCTGACTTACAGCTACAGGGCTGTTGGGTTCAGAACGGGTGTTCTTTCATTATATTTGAGGGAAAGACTGAGTGCAGGACATGAAGATCAATGATTGAAAAGTTCACTCATCAAGATGATCCTCAACAACTAAAATAAGTTTTTTTCCACCATGTATGTTATTTCAATGGATGTTATAGGTACTTTCTCCCAGCAGTAGTGAAATGGATCAAAGCTGTCATGGGAAGATCTTACTTACAGCTGATGGCAACCTTTGCTCAGTAACTACATGCTCTCCTATAATGTGAGAGAGAGCCTGAGTAAATGTCGTGAGCTGCAATGTTTGAAAAAATACTTTTCAGTGCAGATGCTAAACAGGTACAAGCAAGAGTTTTTCTCCACACCGTGCGTTTCATAAATAGATATTAGAGATATTCTCTTCCTTGTGTAGTGAAAAGTTTAAGCCCTCTCATAGGAAGATGCTCCCTAACAGCTACTGGCAAACCAAGCTCAACAAGCACATTCTTTCGTTCCATGTAAGAGAAAGCCTGAATGAAAGACGCAAACTGCAACCTTTGAAAAGGGACTTTTCAAGACGATCATAAAGAGATAAAAAAAGGAGTTTTTCTTCATACTGTACTTTCATTGAATGGATGTTACAGATAAGATGTACCAGTTGTAGTGAAAAGTATAAAATATCTCATTAGAGTATTTTCCCTACAGCTATTGGCAAGCTGAGTTCAGCAGAAGTGCTCTTTCAATACATTGGATAGAAACCTGAATGTAGACTATTAACAGCATATTTGTGATATCAGTCATGTGTCCTTAGTGAGGTTACTCATATATTTATGTGTGACACCACTCCCACTGCTATCTGTGACATCAGTGACATGTAACTTGTAACATCACACCCATTGTGTTCATGTGATATCGCACCCGATGTTATGTGTCATGTGACACACTTGTTTATGGGTGACATCATACCCCTTGTATGTGTGACAACATCCTCCTTGCGTGTCACATCTCATCAATGGTAAGTGACATCAACCTTCTCATATGATATCAAACCATTAGTATGTGTGGTGTCACTCCCAGTATTATGTATGACATCACACCAATTTAGTGTGGCGTCACTCTGATAGTGTTTGACATCACTCCAACGGTGTGTTTCATGGCTAACATTTTGTGTCTGACATCACTCCAATCGTTATGTGTGACATCACACCCATTTTGGGACATCACATACTTTGAGCAGGATAAAACTAGGTTAGCTTGTCACATCTCTCAAATTGTGTGATATCACTCCCTTTGTGTGAGGGCAATCATATTGTTA
Organism: Diceros bicornis minor; assembly: GCF_020826845.1. Lineage (NCBI taxonomy): Eukaryota > Metazoa > Chordata > Mammalia > Perissodactyla > Rhinocerotidae > Diceros > Diceros bicornis. Next base: position 900,949 of record NW_026691418.1, read on the forward strand.
ACTTTGATATGACATCCACAGTTTTGTATGAAATCACTCCCAGATTTCTGTGAAGTCTCGCACATTTTACTCTGACTTATATCTCTACTCTGTGTTTTATGTAACTCTCATTGTTATGTATGAATTCACACTCATTTTCCTTAGAGATACCACTCCAAATGTCCATGACAGCACCAGGTTGGTGTGTGCTTTCACACACTTTGTGTGTCTGACCTCGCTCAATGTCTGTATGACATCACGCCAATGGTGTTTGTGTGATAGTGCTCACATTTGTGTGTGAAAATACACACATTGTTATGTCTGACACCATTCACATTTTTGTGACATAATTCACATTTTTATGTATGACATCACACCTATTTTGTGTATGACAACATTCACATGTCGACATCACACCGATTGTGTGTGATATCACTCGAATTTACCATAAGAAATGGCTATTGTTAAGTGTCATGTCACTCCCAATATTCTGTGTGATGTCACATTAATTCTCGAGGACATCACTCTACTAGTGTCGTGACATCACTCCCATGGTGTTTCTGTGACTTCACTCATATATTTTGGGTGACATCTTTCTGTTATGTGTGATATCACGCCTGTTGTGTTGTATGACATCAGATCAACAGTGTGACATCACTCCCACATATGTGTGACGTCAGTCACATGTCCTTTGTGATATTACTCACATGTTTATGTGTGACCTCAGTCTCATTATGTGTGACATCACATCAACAGTGTGACGTTACACCCGCTATGTGTGACATCAGTGACATGTCCCTAGTGACATAATTCACATTTTAAAGTGTGACATCACTCCCATTGTGTGCATGTGATATCACTCCCACTATTTTGCGTGGCGTGACCACATGCTTCTTGGTGACATCACATTAATTGTTTGAGTATGACAACATCATCATTGTGTGTCACACCACAACATTTGTGTGTGACATTAACCTTAATTCCCGTATGATATATCAACCATTATTATGTGTGGTGTCACTCCCAGTATTATGAATGACATCATACCAATTGAGTGTGGCATCACTCTGATAGTGTTGAAAGCATTCAAATTGAGTGTGACGTGGTTCACATTTTGTGTCTGACATCATTCCAATCGTTATATGGGACATAACACCCATTTTGGGACATCGCACAACATGAGTGTGCTAACACTAGCATAGACGGTCACGTCTCTCAAATTGTGTAATATTACTCCCATTGTGTGTGATGACAGTCATATTCTTAACTGTGATGTGACACCCACTGTTATGTATGAGGTTACTTCCAGGTTTCTGTGAAGTCTCTCAAATTTTACTCTGACATATCGTACTGGTGTGTTTTGTGTAACTCTCACTGCTATGTGTGAATATTCACTCATTTTCCTTAGAGACACCACTCCCGTTTTCTGTGACATCACCAGGTCGGTGTGAGCTTTCACACACATTGTGTGTCTGACATCACACCAATGGTGTACTTGTGACAGGGCTCACATTTGTGATTGAAAACATATCCAATGATATGTTTGACACCATTCACTTTTGTGTGACATAAGACAAGACACTTTTTATGTGTGACATCACACCTATTATAAGCGTGACAACATTCTCAGATGTTGACATCACACAATTCATGTGACATGAATGCAATTTAGCATATGAAATCGCTATTGTTACGTGTGATGTTACTCCTAATATTCTGTGTGACGTCACACTAATTCTTGAGGACATCACTCTACTACTGTTGTGCCATCACTCTCATGGTGTTTCTGTGACATCATTCATATATTTGAAGTGACATCTCTCTGTTATTTGAGACAACATTCCTGTTGTTTTTATGACATCACACCAATAGTGTGACATCATTGACACACATGTGTGACGTCAATCACGATTCCTCTGCTGTATTACTCACCTGTTTCAGTGTGACATCATATGAATTGTGTGACAACACTCTCACTGCTATGTGTGACATCATCGTGTCCATTTTGACACAACTCACCTTTTATAGTGTGACATCAATCCCACTGTGTGCATGGGATATCACTCCCATTGTTATGCGTGACATGACACACGGTTATGTGTGACACCACACCTCTTGTGTGTGTGACAACATTCTCATCCTGTGTCACATCACATCAATTGTGTGTGACACCAACCTTAATTAGGATATGATATCCCAACTGTTGTTATGTTGTTGTCACTCCCAGTATTATGTATGATATCACACCAATTGAGTGTGGCATCACTCTGATAGTGTGTTTGACATCACTCCAACGTTGTGCTTGCGACATCATTCATATTTTGTGTGCGACATCACTGAAATTGTTATGTGTGACATCACTCCCTTTTTTGGACATCACAAACCTTAATTGTGGTAACACTAGGATAGCCAGTCACATCTCACAAATTGTGTGATATCACTCCCATTACATGTGACGCCAGTCATATTGTTCAGTGTGATGTGACATCCACTCTTATGTACGAAATATCACCTAGGTGTCTGTGAAATCTCTCACATTTTACTCTGACTTAAATCCCACATGTGTGTATTGTGTAACTCTCATTATATGTGAATTCACACTCATTTTCCTGAGAGACACCACCCCCATTGTCTGTGACTTCACCAGGTTGGTGTGTGTCTTCACACACATTGTGTGTCTGACATCACTCACTGTGTGTGTGACATCACACCAATGGTGTATGTGTGACAAGACTCACATTTGTGTGTGGAAACACACCCATTGATATGTGTGACACCATTCACCTTTTTTGTGACATAATTCACATTTTTATGTATGACATCACACCTATTGTGTGTGACAACTTTCACATATGTTGAAATCAAACCAATTGTGTGTGGGTTAGGGTTAGTGTTAGCATTAGCTTTAGAGTTTTGGTTAGGGTTAAGGTTAGGGATAGGGCTAGGGTTAGAGTTAGGGCAAGAGCTGGGTCTAAGGCTAGGGTTAGGTTTAGCACTAGGTTTATTAACCCTAGGGATAGGGTTAGGGTTATGGCTAGGGTTAGGTTTGCAGGTAGGGTTAGGTCTAGGGCTATATTTAGGTTTAGGGCTAAGGCTAGGGTGAGGGCTAAGTTTAGGGTTATTGCCAAGGTTACAGATAGGTCTAGGGTCTGGGTTGGGGCTATTATTATGTTTAGGTTTAGTGTTAGGTTTAGGGCTAGGGTTAGTGTTAGGGTTAGGGCTAGGGTTAGGGTGAGGGTGAAGGTTAGAGTTTGGGTTATTGCTAGGGCTAGGCTTATGGCTATGTTTAGTGTTATGGTTAGGATTAGTGTTAGGGTTAGGGTAAGGGTTATGGCTGGGGTTATGTCCAGGGCTAAGATTAGGATTAGGTTTAGTGCTAGGTTTAGGGCTAGGGCTACTGTTAGCTCTAGACTTAGAGTTAGGGCTAGTCTAGGGCTAGTGTTAGGTCTAGAGCCAAGTCTATGCCTAGTGTTCTGGCTAGGGTTAGCCTTAAGTTTGCAGTTATGTTTAGGGCTTGGTCTAGGTCTAGGTCTAGGGCTAGCATTAGGGCTAGGGTTAGGGTTAGGTTGAGGGCTGTGGTTAAGTTTATGTTTAGGGTTAGTCCTAGTGTTGGGGTCAAGTTTAGGGTTCTTGTTAGTGTTCAGATTCAGGTTTGTGTTCGGGTAAGGGTTTGGGTTCGTGTTTGGGTTCTGGTTTGGTGAGGTTTAGGGTTAGGCTTATGGGTTAAGATCAGTTTTAGGGTTACAGTGAGGGTTAAAATCAGGATTAGGATTAAGTCTGTGTTATGCTTAGGGTTAAGTTACAGATTAGGGTTAGGTTTAGTCTTAGCTTTAAGGTTATGTTAGTGATAGCGTTAGGTCTAGGGTTAGGGTTAGATTTATGGATAGGATATGGGTTAGCGTTAGGATTAATACTCTGTTTAGGGTTAAGGTTACACATAGTGGTAGGTGTTGGCTTAGGGCTACAGTTCGTTTTAGTGTTAATGTTAAGGCTAGGGCTAGATTGAGCATTAGGGTTAGTGCCATGGTTCAGGTTAGGGCTAGGGTTTGGGTTAGAGTTAGGTCTAGGTCTAGCGTTATGGTTAGGGCTATGGCTAGGATCATGGTTCAGTTTAGGGTCAGGGTTTGTGTTAGACTTAGTGGCAGGTGTACTGTTAGGTTTAGGCTTAACGGTTGGGCTCTTGGCTGGGAATGGGAGAGATCGGTTTAGGGTCGTGGTTAGGGTTAGGATTAACATTAGTGTTGTGGCTACGGTTAGGGATAAGGTTAGGGGTAGGTCCAGGGCTCGGGGTTAGGACTGGGGTTATACTTAGGGCTTGTGATAGTCTGTTTGTAGGGTAGGTCTTAGGGCTAGTGTAAGGATCCGGTTTAGGGCTGGGTTAGAATTAGGTTTAGGACAAGTGTTAAGGTTAACGTTACACTTAAGGTTAGGATTTGGCATAGGTTTAGGTTTAGGCTTAGAGTTGTTTTAGGCTTAGGTTTGGGATATGGGTAGCAGTTTTGGTTGGGGTTGGGGATAGGGTTACTGTTAGGGCTTGGGGTTGGGTTAGGAACAGAGTTCTGGTTAGTCTTAGTGTTAGGCTTAAGGCTAGGGCTAGGGTTAGGGTTAGGGTTACGCTTGGGATAGGTTTAGTGTTTGGGTGAGGGTCAGGTGTATGGTTAGCATTAGGATTAGGTTTTGGGAAAGGCTTAGGTTTAGGTCAAGGGTTAGAGCTAAGCTTAGGTTTAGGGTTAGAGTTCAGTTAGGTTTATGGCTATGGTTAGCCTTAGGGCTAGGTTTAGTGCTAGGATGCTTGTTAGGCCTAGGGCTGGGGCTGGCTTTAGGCTTACGGCTATGGCTAGGATTAGGGTTAGTGTTAAGTTTAAAGTTGCGTGCATTAGAGTTTGGGTTATGGGTAGGCTCGGGGTTAACTTTAGGGTTATGTGTAAGGTTAGGTTTATATTTAGGGTAAGCGTGGGTCCGGCCCCATGGCTTAGTGGTTAAGTGCATGGGATCCGCTGTTGGCGACCCAGCTTTGCATCCCAGGTGCACACCGACACACCGCATTTCCGGCCATGCTGAGGCTGCATCCCATATACAGCAACTAGAAGGATGTGCAGCTATAACATACAACTATCTACTGTGGCTTTGGGGGAAAAAATAAGGTAAGTGATAAGGTGACGGGTAGGAGTAGTGGTAGAGTTAGGGGTAAGGTTAGAGTTGGGTTAGAGTTAGGGTTATGGTTGGGGTAGGGTTAGGGTTTGGGTTAGGGCTACTGTTAGTGTTAGCATTAAGGTTAAGGCTAGGGCTAGGGTTATGGCTAGATTTAGGCTTAGAGTTAGGGTTAACATTAGTGTTAAGGCTAGTGTTAGGCATAGGGTTAGGGGTAGGGTTAAGGTTAGCACTAGGTCTAGGGATAAGGCTAGGATTAGTGTTAGTTCTAGGGCTAGGTCTAGGGTTACTGTTAGGGTTACAGTATGGGTTAGGGTTAGGCTTAGGGTTAGGGTGAGGGTTAGGGTTAAGACTATGTTTAGAGTTAGGCTTAGGTTTAGAGCTAGATTTATATCCGTGGTTAGGGTTAGGGTTAGAGTTAGGACTAAGGCTTGTGTTGGGGTTAGGGCTAGGGCTATGATTAGGTCATGGTTAGCATTAGGGTTAGGGCTACTGTTGGGTTAGAGTTAGGGTTAGGGTTGTGGTTAGGGTCAGGTCTACGGCTAGGGTAGAAGTTAAGCCTATGACTAAGGTTATGGTTAGTTTTATGGTTACAGTTACGGTTATGGTTAGATGTACGTCTCGGGTTAGGCTCAGGTCTCTGTCTAGTTTTTGGGTTAGCCTTAGGTCTATGGCTAGGTTTATGGTCAGGTTTAGGTTTAGGGTTAGTACTAGAGCTACTTTTAGGTTTATGTTTAGGGGAAGGGTTAGAGTTACAGCTAGGTTTAGGGTAGGGTTAGAGTTAGGGCTAGGGTTAGGGTTCGAGCTATGGTTATGGTTAAGGTTATGGTTGTGTTAGTTTTAGATTTAGTGCTAGATTTACGGGGAGGTCTAGTGTTAAGGTTACTGTTAGGACAAGGGTTAGGGTTAGGGCTGGGTTTAGGCCTTGTCTTAGCCTTAGGTTTAAGCTTAGGGTTTGGGTTAGGTTTATAGCTACAGTTAGGGTTACGTCTAGAGTTAGTGCTACAGTTAGGATTAGGGCTAGGGCTGGTCTTCGGTTTAACGTTAGGGTTAGGGCTAGGGTTCGGGTTAGTTTTGGGCTAGGGTTAGGACTAGAGCTAGAGCTAGGGCTATCATTAGGGTTACAACTAAGTTAGGGATAGTGTTAGGGCTAGGGCTATGGTAAGGAAAAAGGCTAGGTTTAGGATTAATGTTATGTTTATGGTTAGGGATTGTTTCTGTTTTCAGTTAAAGGTAGGGGTAGGGGTAGGTTAAGGGTTAAGTTAGGATTAAGTCTAGTATAGTGGTAAGAGTTGGGTTAGGGTTAGAGTTAGAGGAGTGATAGGCTTAGGGGTAGGGTGAGGGTTGGGTTCGGGTTAACATTACGATGATTGTTAGGGCTGGTTGTAGCATGAGAGTTAGCGTTAGGACTAGAGTTAGGCTTAGGGCTAGGATTATGCTGAGGGCTAGGGTTGAGCCTAACATTAGGAGTAGGGTTAAGAGTAGGGCTAGGATTAGGGTTATGGTTAGCATTATGGGTAGGGGCAATTTTAGGGCTACAGCTAGGGCTAGTGGTAGGTTAGGGTTATATTTAGGGTTAGAGTTTGGGTTACGTATAGACTTATGGTTAGTTTCAGGTTTAGGGCTAGTATCATGGTTAGGAGTAGTATTAGGACTAGGGTTAGGGTTTGGGATTGGACATGGGCTAGTGTTGGCATTAGGGTTAGGGCTAGGATTAGGACAGAGTTAACATTAGTGGTAGGGTTAGTGTTGGGTTATGATTAGTGTTGGGTGATGGTTAGTGTTAGCGTTAGGGTCACCTCTAGGCTAGGGTTGGGTTTAGGCCTAGAGCTAGAGTTAGAGTTAGGATAAGTTTTAGGTTTAGGGTTAGTCCTAGAGCTAGGGTTAGTTTTACTTTTAATGGTAGAATTATTGTTATAGGTAAGTTTAGTTTAGGGGCAGGGCTAGGGCAATTGCTGGGGCTCGGTTTTTGTTAGGGACAGAGTTACAGTTAGTGTTAGTGATCAAACTAAGGTTAGGCCTGTGGCTTAGACTAGGGTAAGTGTTAGGGTCAAGGTTAGCCTAGGGCTGAGTTAGAGTTAGGGTTAATGTTAGGCTTAGTGGTAGTTTTAGGGTTAGGGTTAGTGATAGGGCTAGTGTTAGGGTTACGGTTAGAGCCAGGGCTATGGACACGGTTAGGGTTAGTGTTAGTGCTAAGACTAGGCCTAGATATATGATTAGGGTTAGTGTTAGGGTTAGACCCAGGGTTAATGTTAGGTTTCGAGTTATGGCTAGGGTTAGGGCTAAGTTTAAGGTCACAGCTAGGGCTAGGATTTGTGTTGGGTTAGGGCTAGCATAGAGGGTTAGTGTTAGAGATATGGTTAGGGTTAGAGTCAGGTGTAAGCGTAGAGTTTGGCATAGGGTAGTGTTAGAGTTTGTGTTAGGGTTAAGACTAGTGTTAGTCTTAAAGGTAGGGCTAGGGCTAAGGATAGAGTTAAGGTTAGTGTTAGGGTTAGTGTTAGGACTAGCACTAGCGTGTGGGTAGGGCTAGGGCTAGAATTAAGGTAAGATTAGGAGTTATGGTAAGGTAAGGATTTGGTTTATGGTTGGGTGTAGTGCAGGGTCAAGATTAGGGCTAGTTTTAGGGTTAAGGGTAGGGTTAGTGTTAGGAGTATAGTGATGGGTTTATAGTGGGGAATAGAGATGGCTTTTTACTGTTTGGTTAGGTTCAGGGTTAGCATTAGTGTTTGTGCTAGGGTTATGGATAGTGTTAATATTAGGGTTAAGGTCAGGGCCATGGCTAGGGTTAAGGATAGGTCTAGATTTACGGCTAGGGCTAGGCCTTGGTTTAGGGTTAGGACTAGGACTATGGTTAATTTCATGTGTAGGGCTGGTTTAGTGTTAGGTCTAGGACAATGGTTAACGTTAACGTTACAGATGGGCTTAGTGTTTGGGTTAGGGTTACGGCTAGGGTTATGGCTACTGTGAGCGATAGTGCTAGGGTTAGGGTTAGTTTTAGGGTTGAAGTTGGGTTGCGGTTGGGTTAGGGTGAGAGTTAGGGCTCAGGGTGGCGATGGAGTGTTAGTGCAATGGTTAGGGTAGGACTATGGTTAGTGCTAGGTTTAGTGTTAGGTTTAAGGCTAGGGTTAGTTCTAGGTCAGGTTTAAGGCTAGGGCTGTTGTTGGTTTTATGTTTAGGGCTATGGCTAGGATTAAGGAAGGGGTACGAATGGGTGAGGGTTAACGTTAGGGGTAGCATTAGGGGTAGAGCTGGGTTAGAGTTCGCGTTAGCTTTAGGGGTAAGGGTAGGGGTGGGGGGGTTAGGGGTCGGTTTGGATTAGGGTTAGGTTTAGAGTTAATATTAGGTGTAGGTGAAGGACTTGGATTAGGGTTAGGGTAAGTTTTAGGGTTAAGGTTAGGTTTGGTACAGAGTTAATGTTAGTTTTATGGTTAACGTTAGTGTCATGTTTGGGGTTAAGCTTGCGTTAGGGTTAGGTTTAAGCTTAGGGTTTGGATTAGGATTAGGGGAGGTGTAGGTGTATGGGTAGAGATAGGCTTAGGGTTAGGGTTTGTGTTAGTGCTGAGACTGGGGTTAAGGTTAGTGTTAGTCTTGGCTTAAGGTTAGGTTTAGCAGAGCATTATGTGTAGGGATAGTGGTAGGGTTAATGTTAGTGTTAGGGTTAGGGGTAAGTTTAGGGCTAGGGCTAGGTTTAGGGTTAGGGCTGGGCCAAGGATAGGATTATGACTAGTGTTAGGAATAGTGTTATTATTAGGGATGGAGTTGGGGTTAAGTTTGGTATAGTGTTAGGGTTAGTTTTAGAGTTAGTGGTAGGGTTGGGGTTAGGGTTGCATTCGAGTTTGGCCTATGGTTATGGAGGGGTTAGGGTTTCGATTAGGGTTATGGTTAGGGGAGGAGTAGGTGTAGAGATAGGTTTAGGGTTAGTGTTCGGGTTAAGGTCAGTGGTAGTTTTAGGGATTGGATTATGGTTAGTTTTAGGGTTAGGGTTAGATTTAGTTTTACGGCTAGTGTTAGAGTTGGCATTAGGGTCTAGAGCCACTGTTAGGGTTAAGTGTAGGTTTATGGTTATGGGTAGGTCTGGGGTACAATTAAGGTTAGGGTTTGAGTTTGCCTTAGGTTTAGGGTTAGGGTTAAGGCTGGGTCAATGGCTGGCTTTAGGGTTAGGGCTAGGGTTAGGGTTAGGGTTAGTGCTAGGTTTAGAGCAAGGGTTTGGGTTAGGGCTAATGCTAGGATTAGTGTTGGGGTTAGGTTTGTGGTTGGATTAAATAGTTAATGTTAAGGTTCAGGGTAGTATCAGGTGTAGGCATAGGGATAGTGTTAGGGTTAGCGTTAGAGTTAGGGAGAGAGTTAGACTTAGGAGTAGGAGTTAGCTAAGATTTGGCGTTATGGTTACAGTTAGGCATAGGTTTAGAGTTAGATGTAGGGGTAGGTTTAAGATTATGATTATGCTTAAGATTAGTGTTAGTGTTATCACTAGGGATTGGGTTATTGTTAGGCTTAAGGTAGGGTTAGGGTTACAGTTAGGTTGGGGTTTAGGGTTGGGTTAGTGTTAGGGTTCATGTTACCTTAAGTCTTAGGGTCTGGGTAAAGAGTGTTTTAGGGATAAGGTTAGGGTTACAGTTAAGGTTAGGGGTAGTGATACGGTTAGCTGTGGGAATTGCATTAAGATTAACATTAGGGCTAGGGCTAGAGTTAGGGCTGAGGTTAAGTTTATGGCTAAGACTTGGTCTAGGGCTTAGACTAGCGTTAGGTTTAGTGTTACTGTTAAGTTTAGTGTCAGATTTATGACTAGGCATAGGGCTGCACTAGTGTTAGTGTTCGGGGTTGAGTTAAGTTTTAGGCCCAGTTTTAGGGTTAGGGTTACAGTTAAAGTTAGGTCTAGGGCTGGGGCTCGTTTTAGGATTATGGATAACATTAGGGTTAGTGTTAAGGCTAGGGACAGTGTTAGGGGTCAGGTGAGGACAAGGATTAGGGTTAGGGTTGGGGCTGGATTTAAGACTAGGGTTAGTTCAAGACTTGGGTCAAGGTTAGAGTTAGCTTAATGGTTAGAAGTAGATTTAGGTTTAGGGTAAGTGTTATGGTTAGGGTTAGGGTTAGTGCTAGGGTTAGGTTTATGGCTATGGCGAGGGTTAGGACTAGGTTTAGTGTTAGTTTTAGGTTTATGGCTATGGTTAGCTTTAGAGCTACGCATTTGTTTAGGGTTCGTCACAGTGGTAGGGTTAGGGTTAAGTTTAGGGTTACATAAATGGGTACAGTTACAGTTAGCATAAGTTTTAACATTAGAGGCAGGCATAAGGATAGGGGTGGGGTTGGATTAGGGTTATGGTTATGGTTAGGTTTGGGGTTAGGGTTAGGGTTCATGTAGTGGTGAAGGTTAGGGCTAGGGACAGGTTTAGGTTTAAAGTTATGACTAGTGTTATGTTTAGTGTTAGAACTAGGGCCCTGGTTAGGATTAGAACTTAGGCTAAGATTAGTGTTAGAGTTAGCACTAGGGTTGGGTTATGCTTGGTGTTACGGATATTGTTGGCGTAGGGGTAGGTGTTTGGTTAGGTTTAGGTTTAGGGGAGGGTTGGGGGTAGGGGTAGGGTTAGGGTTAGGGTTGCATTAGGGGTAGGGTTAAAGATAAGGTTAAGCCTAGAGCTAGGGTGAGAATTAAGGTTCATATTAGGGTTAGGGTTCAAGCTAGAGTTAGGTTTGGTTAGGATTAGGGGTAGGGTTAGGGTTAGTGTTGGGTTAGGTTTAGGGGTGGGGTAGTAGTAGGTGTAGGTGTTGGATTAGTGTTTTGCTTAGGGTTAGGGTCAGTGTTAGGGTTAGGGTTATGGTCAGAGTTAGGGCTAGGTTTAGTGTTAGAGTTAGCATTAGGGCTAGAGTTCAGGTTAGGGCAAGGGTTAGGGTTAGGGTTGATAACAGGCCTAGATTTATGGATAGGTCTAGGACTAGGGTTAGGGTGGATTAGTAGAAGGGTTTGGGTTAGGGTACTTTTAGATCTATGGTTAAGGTTAGTGCTGCGTTAGAGTTATAGTTAAGCTTAGTGTTTGGTTTAGGGCTAGGGTTTGTGTTAAGGCTAGTCTTATGTCGAGGCTTAGTGTTAGGGTTAGGAGTAGGGCTAGTGTTGGGTTTAGGGCTATAGTTAAGGTTAGCCTTAGTGTTAGTACTAAGTTTAGGGATAGTGCTAGTGTTAGAGTTAGCGTTAGGGCCAGGGCTATGGAAAGGGCTAGGGTTATCATTAGGGCTAAGCCTAGGTCTATAGTTTTGGTTAGATTTAGAATTTGGCCTAGGGCTAGGGTTAGGGTTAGGGATATGGTCATGTCTGGGGCTAAGTTTAGGGTCAGGTCTGGGGCTTGGCTTTGTGTTAGGGTTAGGGATTGTGTGGAGTGCTACGGTTAGGTGTAGGGTTAAGTCTAGTGCTAGGGTTAGGTTTATGGTTAGTGCTAGCTTTAGGGTTAGTGTATGTGTAGTGCTAGCATTTTGGTTAAGCCTAGTGTTAGACTTAGCAATTGGGTTAGGCTTAGGGCTGATATTAGGGTTAGGTTTAAGAGTAGGTTTAGTGTTCAGGTTACCATTATGTTTAGTGTTTAGGTTTGGCTTAGGGTTAAGAATAGGCTTAGGGTTAGAAAAAGAGTTTGTGTTAGGAGTCTGTCCAGGATTACGGTTAGAGTTACTGTTGGGTTAGACTAAGTGTTAGTGTTAGGGTTAGGTTTAGGGCTATGACTAGGGTCTGGGGTAGTGGTAAGTGTTGGCTTAGGGATAGGGTTAGGGTTTGGGTTAGGGTAGGGCTAGGGTTTGTGTTAGGTTTAGGGTTAAGTTTAGGGATAGGGCTTGGGCTAGAGCCAGGTTTAGGGTTAGGGCTAGCATTAGGTCTAGGTTAAGCATTATTTTAAGGCTATGGGTAACATTAGAGTAAGATTAGGGGTAGGGCTATGGGTAAGAGTAGGCTAAGTGTTTGAGTTAAGAGTAGGGGTAAGGATAAGGTGACAGTTAGGGTTAGGTTTAGGGTTAAAGTTAGGGGTAATTTTAGGGGTGGGTGGTGTCTAGTCTTAGTGTTATGGTTAATATTAGTGTTTGTGTTAGCGTTAGGGTTCTGCATATGATTAGTGTTAGGGGTAGGGGTAGGCTTAGGCTTCGGATTGGATTAGGGTTAGGGTTAGGGTTGGGTAGGGTTAGAGTTAGTTTATGGAGAGAAGGAGGGGTAGGGTTGGGGTTAATCCTGCGTTCAGTTTAGGGTTAGGATTAGGGTTCAGGTTCTGGTTAGGGTTAGGGTTAAGGTTAGGCTTAGGGTTCAGATTAGGGTTTGTGTACTGTTTTGGTTTAAGATTCCAAACAGCAATCTATGCCAAAGGTTTTTTAGGTATTATGTGATCCTTCCTAGCTGGAAGGAAGGGAGATGGGGTATGAATTTATTTCCAGGAATGGGTGCTAGACATGATTTCGCTCAGCTCTCCTCTGGATTCCCTGTCCTATACAAACCTCTTCCCAGGTTTAATGATAGGGTTAGGGTTAGGTTTTGGTTACGGTTAGAGTTAGTTTTATAGAGAGAAGGAGGGGTAGGGTTGGAGTTAGGGTTGCGTTAGGCTTGTATTTAAGATTAGGGATAAGGATAAGGTTTCGGTTAGAGTTACGGTGAAGGTTAGGGTTAGGGTTAGGGTGGTATTAGTGTTTGGGTTATTGTTAGGATTAAATTTAAGTTTAGTATTAACCTTAATGTTTAGAGTTAGTGCACTAGAGTTAGCATAGTTTTAGGGTTAGGGTTAAGATTTGGGCAAGGGCTAGGTTTAGACATAGAGTTAGGGTTATGGCTAGTGTAAGGTCTGGGTTTTAGGTCTAGGGCTAGGATTAGTTTCAGGTGTAAGTTGGGTTAGGTCTAGATCTAGGGCAAGTGTTAGGGTTAGGATTACAGTTAGGGTTAGTTTTAGGGCTAGGGCTAGTGCCAGGGCTAAGGTTAAGTTTAGGACTATGGTTAGTGTTAGAGATAGGGCTAGGATTAGGCTTAGTGCTAATTCTTCAATTATTGTTATTGTTAATGTTAGTGTTTGGGTTGGAGTTGTGTTGCGGTAAGGGTCAGGTATAGGGTTAGTGGTAACCGTAGGTTTAGTGTAGGCGTAATTGTAGGTTTAGATTTAGGGTTAGGGTTAGGGATAAGGTTATGTCTAAGGCTATGGTTAGGGTTAGGTTTGGGCTATGATGAGAATTAGGCTTCACGTTCGGATTAATGTTAACATTAGTTTTAGGGCTAAGGTTGGGGTTTGTATCATGAACACTAACTAAACTTTAACTCTAACCCTAAACCTAGTCCAAGCCCTAAAACTCCCCCTAGCCCTAACCTTATTCATATGCAAACCCACTGTAACTGTAACCCTAAGCGAACTCTAACCCTAACTTAAAACCTAGTCCTAGCCTTAGCCCTAACAGTCACCCTAACACTAGCATAACCCTAACTCTTACCCTAGTGTTAACCCAAACAAAAACCCTATGCCTATTCCTACACTTTCCGTTGTCCACACCCTAAGGCACACAAGACACTAACGTCAAACCTAACCCTGATCATACCCATAGCCCTAACATCAAAACCTGCCCTGTCCCAAACCATAAAAATGAACCTAGTTATAAACCTAAAGAGAATCCTAACTCTACATGTAATAACTAAACTTAGCCCTAAGCCTAGCCCTAACGATAACTATTGCCATAACACTAACACTATCACTACACCTACTCCTAACTCTCACCATAACCCTACATGTAATCCAACACTAATGCTATCCGTAGCCCTTCTTGTAGCCCTAAACCAGTCCTAACACAAAGACTAGCCCTATTCCTAATCATATCCCTACTGCTAAACCTAACCTTAACTGAAACACAAACCACTCCATCTAACTCTAAGAATAACCATAACATTAATCCCAGCCCTAGCCCTAAACATAACCCAGCCCTAGCCTTAACCCTAACACTAACCCTACCCCTACCCCTAACCCTAATCTGAACACTAACTCTAAGACTAAACATAACCCTAACCCTAAGATGAACACTAACAGTAAACATAACCCAACCCAACCCTAACCTTAAAGCTACCCTAAGAATAAGCCGAACCCTAACCAAAACCCTAAATCGGGCCCCAAATTTAACCCTAACCGGAAGCCTAATCCGACGCTAAACATAAACCTAATCTTATCCTGACCCGAAACCTAAACCTTACCCTAATCAGAAAACAAACCTCAAAATAAAGCTAAGCCTAAACTTCAAAATAACCCTAATCTTAATCCTAACATGAACACGAATCGGACCCTAACCATAAATAGAACCGTAGACCTAAACCGAACCAGAACGCAACCCTATCCATAAAACTAACCCTAAACCTAAGGTGAACACTAACCCTAACCTGAACCCGAATCCAAACCCTAACACTAACGCAAACGCTAACACGAACCCTAACAATAAACCTAACGTGATACTGACACCAAACACTAACTATAACCCTGAACCAAACACTAACTCTAACACTAAAACTAACGCTAACCCTAACCCTAACCCGAACCAAAACATAACCCTAACTTGAACTCTAAGCCAAAACCTAACCCTAACCCTAACAATAACCCTAACCCAAACACTAACCGTAACCATAACGCTAAGTCTAACACAAAAAATAACCCTAACCATATCCCGAATCTGAATCCTAAACCTAACCCTAACTCGAACCCAAACCCAACCTGAACCCAACCCTATCCCTTATCCAAAACTAACCCAAACCCCAGCCCTAACCCTAAGCCTAAAGCTAACCCGAACTCTAACAATAACCTGAACCCCCAACTTAGCCCAGACTCTAACCCGAACCATAAAACTAACACAAACACAAAGCCGAAGCCGACCCTGACACTAACACCATCAAGAACCAAAACATTAACTCTAATCCTAATCCAAACACTAACCTCACCCTAAACCTTAACATAACCTTAACAGTAACCCTAATCCTAACCGTCCCAACAAAGCAGAACATAACCCTAACCCTAACCAGAAAATGAACTCGAACCCTAGCCATAACCTTAACCCAAAAACAACCCTGACCTTAAACCTAACCCTAAACTTAGCATGAAAATTAACCGTGACCATATCAGAAATCTTAGCCTGAACTGTAACCCTAACACTAAACCTAATCTTAGCCCGACTCTAACCCTAACCCTAACCAGAACACGAACCTGAACCATAAGCCTAACCCTGACTCAAACACTAGCCCTAACACTAAAACTAAACATTACCCTAACCCGAACCCTATTGCTAAGCCTAACCATAACCTGAACTCTAAACATATTTCTAACCCTAATGCTAACCTTAACCCTAATCCAAACCCAACGCTAACCCTAAATCTAACTCTAACCCTAGACCTATATCGAACCCTAATGCTAACCATAACCCTAATCGGAAATCAAAACGTAAACCTAACCCTAACCATAACCCAAACCCAACCCTAACCCTAGCCCTAACCCTAACTCTAACCCTGACAAGAAACGTAAAGCTAAAGCTCAGCATTTTTTGAACCTGAAACCTAATAATAACCCTAATCCGAATATTAACCCTAACATCAGCCTAACCCAAATCCTAACACTAACCTGAACGCTAACCTGAATCCTAACCCTAACAAGAACCCGAACCCGAACCCGCACCCTAACCTTACCACAACCTTAAGCCTAAACTGATATCAAAACCAAGCCATGACCCTGACATTAACCCGAAAACTAACACTAACACTACACCTAACCCTAACCCTAAATCTAACTTGAACCCTAACACTAACCCCAACGCTAAACTGAACCTGACCACTGACCCTAACCCTAAGCTTAATCCTAAACTCTAAAACTAATCCTACACGTAAAACAAATCTGTACCAAACCCAAACCCTAACACTAAACAGAACCACAACCCTAATGCTAACCGTAACCCTAACCCCAATAGTAACAGAAACCCTAACACTTACACTAACCAGATGATAACCCTATGCTAACTGAACCCTAAACATAACCTGAAATCTAACCCAAACCTGGCAATCAACCATAACACTAACCTCAACCCTAACCTTAACACTAACCTAAACTCAAACATACCATTAACGCAAATCATGAACCTATCCCTAATCAGAACCATAAACCTAACCCTAACCAGAAACATATACCTAAATATAAACCTAACACTAACCCGAAAACTAAACCAAACCCTAAAACTGACAGTAACTGGAAACCAAACATAACACTAACGTAACACTAAGAGTACCCTAGGAAATGGCTTTGGGGAGAAAAGCATGACGAAGGACATGTGTGACGCCTTCTGTTTGAGTGCAGATGTGCCAGGCAGAGGGCGACAGGATGGCTGGATCGGCTCACCTGCTTTCTCCAAAGGAGGCGGGACAACCAGCCAAACATCCTACCTGGGCCAGGCCACTTCCAGAGGGGACAAGGTCAAGAGGACATAGCCCTGGGGATGGCCGCCAAGTCTCCTGGGGCATGTGCTGGGCCCCGTCAGAGGAGAAATCAGCCTGGCATCCGGTGTGCCAGAGGTGAGATCAGGAGACCTCTCACACCCGGGTCCCTGTCCTGCCCAGGCCTCATGAGGGAGGACGAGGGTCGTGGAAGGGGAAAGTGGGGTGGGGTTGCCGGCTAGCCTGCCCCAGGATGTCCCGGGAGAGGGTGCCTGGGGATGGGCTGCCCCTGGAGAGGTCTGAGGGACCGATCCAGCTCGAGGCAGTCGGGGGCAGAGAGAGAATCCCACTCCGCCCTTTCCCTTAAGTTTCTTATGGCTTGCCAAACCGTTAACAAGACAGGTTCACAAGAGAAAATCATACCGAACTGAAGAATATGAGTGCATGGCATAAACCCGGGAAAATGAGTCTCTCCACACAAAGGCAGAGATTCTCATCTTGCATCCTCTCCTGAACTTATGAGAAAGGAGGATGTTGGGGGTGGGCATGTGGAAGTCAAGACTGGAAGGAGACAATTGTCATGCAGAGGGACATGTAATGTCTTGTCGGAACCGTTTCCCCTGCACCGGCGTCAGGTCCAGAAGGGACAGCACGGAGGTGACCAGCAACCCGCCTCTCTGTGGTGGCGCTGGCCCTGGGGCGGGCGTGGGGGTGGTAGGTGAAAGTGAGATGGCGCGAGAGTTGGTACCAGTGGTGGAGGCAGCGATTCAGAGGTCAGGGATCTCTCTTTCTCTCTCTCTCAATATTTCTGTGTCTCTCTCTCTCTTCTCTCCCTCAGAGACCTGAGGAGAGAAAGGTGGGGCGCCCTACCCACCTCGCCTACATATCCCATGGTCCCTTCTTTCTCTGGCAGGTCTCGGAACCATGCAGGCTTGGATTCAAGACCCTCAGGCCAAGGGTGCATGCTTGGCCACCCGGGACTAGGGCTGGCCTCGGGGGTCCTCAGTGAAGGCCTCATCCTACCGCCAGGATCTGACTGGCTGGGGCATCCCTCGGTGACTACCAGCTGCAGCTGAAGGAACCCTGCCCTTCTTGACTTGGCTGCAGTTAATGTCTCCCTCACCTCTCCCAATTCCTCAGAGATCGCAGGCCACATGTCTTCCTTGGAAGGGTGGATCTGCCCAGGGTGGCCACAGTCAGACTGGGGTACGAGCTCAAGGTTCTTCCTAGGCCAGTTGCTTTGTCCCGGGGCTCATTTCATTCTGGAAAGACAAAGCTGTGGCCTCACCCCACGCCTAGACTTGGCGACTGCAGCCAGGTGGAGGAAAGGCTCTGTGGAGACAAAAGGGCCGAGACAGGCATATGGCAAAGCAGGAAGTGCGGCACCAGCAGCCCATAGGCTTTTTGGGAGCCTTTGCCACACTGGGCAAGCCCTTCCGGGGACAGTTCCCAGCCTCATCTCTGGCGTCGGGAAGCCCTGGCCTTCCTAGTGCCCAGGCCATGGTTCTGGGGAGAAATCCGAGATGGAGGACACCCATGAGGTCCTCTGCCTGACGTCTCCGGTGTCATGCCCAGGGCCACTGCATGCCTGGCTCGGCTTGCCTGCTTTCTCCAAAGCAGTCTGGCCAAACAGCTGAACCTGGCACCTGGGCCAGGCCCCTTCCGAGGGGACAAGTTCTGGAGGTTATAGCCCTGGGGACGTCTGCCAAGTTTCCTGGGGCGTGTGCTGGGCCCCGTCAGAGGAGGAAGCAGCCCGGGAAGTGGTGTGCCAGACCAGCAATCAGGTGGCCTCCCACACCCAGGTCCCTGTCCTGCCCAGGAATCCAAAGGGAGGACAATGGTCTTGGCAGTGGCGAGAGGGGTGGGGCGTGTGCTGAGCCTGCACTTGGATGCCTCGGGAGAGGGCACCGGGGGATGGGCTGTCCCAGGCCAGGTCTGAGGGACCGACCCAGATAGGGGCTGTTGGGGGCAGAGAGAGAATCCCCCTCCGCCATTTCCCTTCAGGTTCTCATGGCTGGCCAAATCATTAACAAGACAGGTTCGCTGGCGAAAATCAGACCTAGCTGAAGAACATGTGTCCATGGGAGAAACGCAGGAAACTGAGTTTCTCCACACAATGGCAGAGATTCTCATCTTGCATCCTCTCCTGAGCTAATGACAAAAGTGGATGTCGTGGGAGGGCCAGTGGGATGGGAGAGGGGAGGGAGACGATTGTCATGGAGAGGGACATGTAAAGGCTTGTCTCAACAGTTTCCCCTGCACTGGGGTCAGGAACGGAAGGGAAGGCATGGAGGTGTCCAGCAACTGGCCTCTCTGTGGTGGGGATGACGCCTGGGCAGGCTTGGGGGTGGTGGGTGCAATGGGATGGCTTGTGAGTAGGCACCAGCCAGTGGTGGAGGCAGCGACTCAGAGGTCATGGATCTCTCCCTCTCTCCCTCTCTCTCTCCCCCTTGGGGACCTGAGGAAAGGAAGGTCGTGCGCCCTGCCCTCCTCATCTACCTCCCCCATGGGCCCTTCTTTCTCTGGCAGCTCCGGGACCCCTGAGAGCTTGGGTTCAGGCCGCCACACCCCCGCACAGGCCAAGGGGGCATGTGCGACTGCTGGGGCCTAGGGCTTGCCGCGTGGGTCCTCAGTGAAGACACCACCCAGCCGCCATGCTCTGACTGGTGGGGGCGGACCCCTGGTGCCACCCCGCTGCAGCTGTTCCATCGCTGCTCTTCTGTACTTGGCTTCAGCTGTTGTCTCCCTCCCCTCCCCGACTCCCACTCACCTGGAAGACCGCTTCCCTTCCTTGGAAGCATTGCTCTGTGCCTGATGGCCACAGGCATACTGGGCTTCAAGCTCAAGGCTCTGCCTGGGCCAGCTGCTTCGTCCAGGGGCTCATTTCTTCCTGGCAAGACAAAGCCATGGCCTCATCCCACGCCTGCACTTTGCGACTGCAGCCAGGCCATGTGTAGGAAAGGTTCTGTGGAGTCAGAAGGGCTGAGACAGGCAGATGGCACCGCAGCTCTAGGGAGCCAGGGGCAAACTGGGTGAGCCTTTCCGGCGACAAGTCCCAGCCTCCTCCCTGGAGTTGGGAAGCCCTGGCCTTCCTGGTGTCCAGGCCACAGCTCCGGGGAGAAATCCACAATGGAGGGCACATGTGAGGTCCTCTGCCTGAGGTCGCAGGTGTCACGTCCAAGGCCACTCCAAGCCTGGCTCGGCTTGCCTGCTTTCTCCCAAGGAGGCTGGCCAACCAGGCGAACCTGGAACCTGGGCCAGGCCCCTTCCAAGGTGACAAGTTCTGGAGGACATAGCACTGGGGGTGGCTGCCAAGTCTCCTGGGGCCTGTGCTGGGCCCCAGACAGAGGAAGAAGCAGCCTGGCAAACGGTGTGCCTGACCTGAGATCTGGCGGCCTCCCACACCTGGGACCCTGTCCTGTCCAGGCCTCCCGAGGGAGGACGATAGTCATGGCAGTGGCAACAGGGGTGGGGCTGGTGCCGAGCCTGCCCTTGGATGCTCCAGGAGAGGGAGCCGGGGGATGGGTTGCTGCTGGCCCAGTCTGAGGGACCGACCCAGCTTGGGGCTGCCAGGGGCAGAGCAAGAATTCCCCTCCGTCTTTTCCCTGCAGGTTCTTAGGGCTGGTCAAATCCTTAACAAGACAGGTTGGCTGGAGAAAATCAGACCCAGGTGAAGAACATGTGTCCATGGGAGAAAACTGGGAAACTGAGTCTCTTGCCACAATGGCAGAGATTCTCATCTTGCATCCTCTCCTGAGCTAATGACAAAGGTGGATGTCGTGGGTGGGCCTGTGGGATGGGAGAGGAGATCAAGATGATTGTCATGCAGAGAGACATGTAAAGGCTTGTCCGGCCCATTGCCCATGTACTGGGGTCAGGTCCAGAAGAAAAGGCATGGAGGTGACCAGGAACCGGCCTCTCTGTGGTGGGGCTGGACATGGGGTGGGCGTGGGGGTGGTGGGTGCAAGTGGGATGGCATGTGAGTTGGCACCAGCTAGCGGTGGAGGCAGCGACTCAGACGTCATGGATCTCTATCTCTCTCCCTCTCTCCCTCTCTCTCTCTTTCTCTCTGTCTCTTCCTCTCTCTCTCTCTCTCTCGCTCTCTCTCTCCCTCTGGGACCTGAGAGGAGGAAGGTGGCGTGCCATGACCACCTCGCCCTACCTCCCCCATAGAGCCTTCTTTCTCTGGACGCTTCGGTAGCCCTGTGGGCTTGGGTTCAACCCCCCAAACCCCCGCACAGGCCAAGTGTGCATGCGCGACTCCTGGGCCTAGGGCTGGCCTCGGGGGTCCTCAATGAAGACCCCGCCCTCCCGCCAAGTTCTGACTGGCTCCCTCCCCTCCCCCACTCCCACTCAGCTTGAAGGCCGCTTCCCTTCCTTGGAAGCATTGCTCTGGCCCTGATGGCCACAGGTGTACTGGGCTTCAACCTCAAGGATCTGCTTGGACCAGCTGCTTTGTCCAGGGGCTCATTTCTTCCTGGAAAGACAAAGCCATGACCTCACCCCATGCCTGCACTTTGCGACTGCAGCCAGACCAGGTGTAGGAAAGGCTCTGTGGATTCAGAAGGGCCAAGACAGGCAGATGGCAGCACAGGGCTATGTAGCCAGGGCCAAACTGGGCAAACCCTTCTGCCGACAGGTCCCAGCACCCTCCCTGGAGTTGGGAAGGCCTGGCCTTCCTGGTGCCTAGACCACGGCTCCGGGGAGAAATCCACCATGCAGGGCACGGGAGAGGCCCTCAGCCTGAGTTCGCAGGTGTCACATCCATGGCCATTGAAAGTGTGGCTCGGCTTGCCTGCTTTCTCCAAAGGAGGCTGGCCAAACAGCCGAACCTGGCACCTGGACCAGGCCCCTTCCAAGGGGACGAACTCTGGAGTACATAGCCCTGGGTATGGCTGCCAAGTCTCCTGGGGTGTGTGCTGGGCCCCCGTCAAAGGAGGAAGCAGCCTGGCAAGAGGTGTGTCAGACCTGAGATCTGGCGGCCTCCCACACCCAGGTCCTTGTCCTTCCCAGGCCTCCCAAGAGAGGACAATGGTGGTGGCAGTGGATAGTGGGGTGGGGCTGGCGCAGAGTCTGCCTTTGGAGGCTCCAGCAGAGGGCGCCAGGGGATGAGCTGCCCCTGGCCAGGTCTGAGGGACCAACCAAGCTCGGGGCTGCTGGGGACCAACCACAGCATGTCCACAGCACTCTCTGCAGATCCAGGCACCAGGTGAGCACCTGCCATGGCTGATCCCATGATTCCCTACAAGATCACCATGAAATTTATCCCCCCCCCCACTTTTCAGAAGAGCAAACTGAGGCTCAGAGAGATGCGGGGATTTGCCCAAGGTACACAGCTGGCAGAGTACAGAGTCACAACTGTGCTGAGGAGGGAGTGGCTACTCACCTAGTAAACAGCTGGTCCAGGACCCGGTGGGATGTGTCTGAGGCTGAGTAGTTGATCATGAAGGTGGTGAAACTCTAGATGTCCCTACTCACGAAAGCTGGTGCAATGGACTAGGTCAGCCTCTCCATCATGCCTGCCTGGACGCCACGCATCCTGCAGTCTTCATTTAAATTCACAGTGGACTCATCCTGACACGGAGGGAGAGGAGGAGGAACATATAGTCAGTGACATCATGGTGAACCACCAGGAGGACTGAGGTGACTTTCTACCCTCCTGTGTAGCTTGTGGGGAGGAGTGGAGGCCCAGATTCCTTTGGGAGTGGGACTTCGGGGCACTGTAGTGAGAAAATTCTGGGGCAGCGGGTCCCAGGGGAATCTCATATTTGAGTCTGGGTTCTAGTACTGCCTTGATCATCTCAGGTTCCTGGGTGTGATGACCCCTCTGCACCCACACTCACCTCAGACCAGCCCTGGTCATTGATGGACTGGTGCACCTGTGTCCACTCCAGGGAGATGGAAAACTGGAAAGCATCCACCAGCTCCTTGACCATCTCCTGGGTGCAGCTCTGCAGTGACAGTGCGCAGCAGTCAGGCCAGGAGGGATCAGGGGCCTGCCTGGACTTTGCCACAGTGGGAAAACCCACCACAGATCAGGCACAGAGGGCCATCTGCATACACTCCACCAGGGAAGGAATGTGAGGACACCTTTAGGACCCAGCATTCACATGCGGATAGAGGAGCTTGGTCCCGAGCACTCACCTTCCTCTCCTGCAACCAAGATCTTGAGCATGAACATGACACACTGCTGAGTCCCACCATCAGGCTTCCTGCTCCTGCTCAGGCAGGACCCTCCTCATCCCCAGCTTCCCTCACTCCACCTTCCCCCCCACACACACAATGAGGGTCAAGGGGTGTGAGGCTGTCCTTTTGGGATCACAGTTCTGGCCTGACCTAGAGTGTCCTGCCCTGGCCTACACTGGTACCTGATGGTTCCTCCTGCCAAAAGGCCACACACATTCGAGGTGAGGGCTGAGACAATGTCTAAAGCGACTTAACATGCTCTCATTATGGGCTTTCTGGGGGCCAGAGCCTTGGAAAGTCACGGGACAACACGAGAACATCCTGCTATGTCTAGTGTCTCCACTCAAATGAACTGGACAAGAGGCTGTGATTACAATGTGGGTGCCTGGTAACCAGAGTTCTAAGTTCTGTTGGGCGCTGTCACCAAGAAAGTGAGGTCACTTCTTCAAGCTTCTATTACTTAGCCCTTTCCTTCAATGAGAGCCACCCAACCCCCCCACTAGGCTGTTGGCTGCTCTCCCTCCTTGCCCGTGTCATCTCTATCACTGTAGACACATACCCATCACCACCCTCCCCACAGATCCTTGGGAGTGGATCCAGGCCCCAGCATTGAGGAGACACAGCTGAGGTCAGACCTCTTTTTTCCTACCAGTTTTGTGTCCTGGGAAAGCTGTTGTGCCTCTCAAGATCTCCCCAGTCTCCCAAGCTGCACAATGAGGGTTGGGCTAAAAGCAGCTCCATAGAGACCTCTTCAGGTGTATATGTAATAATACATACAATGCCTGTGAGCTGGTGTCACATGTGTCTAATGAACACACTTAGAGATGGAGGAAGTACAAAGAGTAGGACATCACATAGAATACCAGTCAGAACTTCTCTAGGTCCCAGATTTGTGAACTTTGGTAAGTGAATGCTGCTCTGAGCCTCATTTTCAGGTCTGCATCCTGAAGGGGTTGAAATTAGAGGAAATTCAGACATTATGATCCACTGGCATTAAGCCTTCCACGATCCCGTGTTTTACTCAGAATGAGTCCCAAGAGCCTCATGTTGGCCTATGTGGTGGGATCCTCCACAATGGTCCCATTGCTCCCTGCCTCCTTGAGTACACATACTTATGTCACCACTAAGTGGTCAGTATCTGGCTTCTGAACAACAGAACACAGCCAAGGTTACGGGATATCATTTCCAAGTTTTAATTACAAAACGTCTGTCACTTCCCAATTACTGGTTTACTTATGTTCCCTACTTACCTCCCTCCTACTGTTTCCATCTCTCTCTCTCTCTCTCTCACTTGCTCTTACTCTCGCTCTTGCTCTCACTCTCGCTCTTGCTCTCTATCAAATTACCAGAACTGCAAGAGCAAGTGCTGATGTTTTCAGTTGCACTATGTAGAGGCTCCATGGGAGAGAACTGAGGGAGTGTCCAGCCAACAGACAGACAGGAGCTCAGACTATCAGTCCAAATGGATCCTGACAAAACCCATGTGAGTGAACTTGGGTGGGAATCCTCCCCCATTGGAACCCTGTTGAGACCACAGCCCCTTCTTCACAGAGACTTTGAGGCAGAGGCACCCAGCTAAGCCATGTCTGATGCTTGGCTAAAAGAAATTGTGAGATGTTAAATATTTGTACTTTATAGGTGGCAGGTTTTGGAGTAAAGTTGTCACAGAGGAATAGAAAGTAACAGTCTACCATGTCCCAGGATCCAGCCTGATCACCCTCCTCTCTCCACTCCTCTCTCTTCTGAGGCTCCCTCCAGTCACACAGGCCACATTTCTGACCTTCTCTGTTCAAACTCGCTTTTTCCTGTGAGTCTCTGCACCAGGGAGCCTTCTCCTTGACACACTAACTCTTCCCAGACATAGGCAGGGGTGCTTACACTTGTCATTCTGGTCACAGCAAAGGTCTGAAATGCCTCAGGGCAGCCTTTCAGAACCTCCTAGCACAGTCTCTACCATCACAGATCTCACATCCAGAAGAGCATTATATGATTTCCTCCTCCTTCCTCCCATTGAGATAAAATGAGTGCATGAGGAAGGGCTGTCTGCTTTGGCTGAAGCAGAGGCGACTCGTTCTGGTTATACCAAGGACACGACTGTCTCTTCCAGGCCAAATTTTTCCCACCACGAGTCCATTGTTTAAGGAAACCGTCATTCCCTCTCTTTCATGGGTCTGGTTTCCCCAAGAACACAGTGAACCATCCCCACTCCCTGTGCTGCATCACCATAAACCCACAGCCAGAAGATAAGCACCAGGTAAAACACCACCAGATCCTGAATTCAGTCACTGCTGAGACCGTCCCATCAATGTTGTCATTCAGTGGTGACTCCTGAGGACACCTTTCCCCTGAGATCCACTCCCAGCCTGTCCTCAGCTTCTTATAGCAACACTGAGATTTCCTCAGAGTCCTCCCAACCTGGGCAAGAAACATTCTGAAATGTTCTCTGTATTAATTTTCAGGGACTAGAGACACAGGTAGATGTAATTTAAGCGTGTATGTGCAGTAGTTTCTACGCATGTACTCTATTTTTCAGACAGATAGAATAGTGTGGCTACTCAATGCAACAAGAAAATGGATAACTGATCAAATTTTTTCATGATGTGAAGTCTTTAGAGAGTAAATGTCATGGTTAAGAACACAGGTTATGGAGCTAACTCTTCATGTCCAAATTGCAGCTCAATCCCTTATTAGATATTTGTATTTACTGAGTTATTTACCTTATTGGTGCCTCAGTTTCTTCATCTGACAGTTGGCAATAATGATCAGCATACCTACTTTGTAGGTTTATGGAGAGTATTAAAGGAGTTAATATTTGAAAAATGCTTGGAACATCTAGTGTATTACCAGTGGTGTACCTATATATTAGAAATAAAATTTAGAAATTCTTCTGACACTGCCTGTGAGCCCCAGAGGGTGAGACTGTTGCCTGGACGTATGTAGAAAGCACTCCATGACATACGATGAATAAATGAGTGAACAACATTGGCAAAAGCATTACCAAAGTCACTTATATCACCCTACAGGCATACCCAAGCCGAACCACACACAGACATTCCTGCTCTGTCCTGCATCATGTTCCCTGGAGGAGTCACTGGGGCTTCTTGGACCCTGGTAACCGTGTCCACTAAAGGTTCTTTTCTGTCAGCAAACCCCAGTCTTTTTCCAAATGCTGAAGCTCACAGGGTCTGCGCTGTGATCTTTGTCTTCACTAGAGGGAGAAGTGCCAGCCACAGAGCTGGGCACACACAGAGCCTGAGCCTTGGAGAAAATGATTCCCTGGCCCTGGGGCAGGTAAAAGAGTGCCGGGACAGTGTGGGATTTGGGGAAAATCCTCCAGGTGTTGTCAGAAGGGTTGGAGGCAGGGGATGTGTCAGCAAGGACTGGTCTGGTTGGTGGGCCTTGGTGGTTAAATAGTAGGGGGGCTAAGAAGTTTCATAAGTTCTAGCATAATACAATCAATATGACGATCATGAAATCAGAATCAGCCTAATTAAGGCCAAATTAACCCTATGTCAGCTGTTCCCTGACTCTCTAATCCAGTAGTGACTTATAATAAGGGTATTCGTGTTCTATCATCTCCTTTTCATTGATTGGCTAGAGGAATTATTCTTTACATAGCCTGTCTATTTTTACATAGTAAAGAAAAAGTGAGTTTTAAAACAAGCCTCCTTGGAAAACTCTCCCTAACATATTGAATTAATAACAGAAGGCAGGACAGGAAATTCACCACATATCTGGAGCTTTAGTCTCTGGTTTTAGATCTTCCTAACTGGTAATTTACCTACACTTCTGCCTTCTTTCTTGAGATTAGTCCACTTAGGATTAAGTAAGAGTGCAACCTCATACCGTGTGAGAAGTGGTGGGAATCTAGGAAGAGGTTTGTTTCATTCTGTCAGTGTGTGTGTGTGCACGTGTGTGTGTGGGGGTGTATGAGACTTTTTGCTGCATCTGGCAGTGTGGGCCACTGTAGACTCCTTTTCTAGGGAAAAAATATCCCTAATCACTTTCTCTGGACTTGCTTTTCACTGATGGCTTCACCAGCACTGTCCAATAGTAACATTAAGCACTCTATATTATCGAATTTAAATATATTTTAGTAGCCAGATTTTAAAAAATGAAAACAAACAGGAGACACTAACTTTAATAGTATATTTTAACCCACTATAGCCAAGATATTATCAATGTGGGTGCAGTCTATACAAAACTTAATAATGAGAGAATTTACATTTTGTTTCTGTGTTTCATAAATCCAGTGTGTACTTCCCACTTACAGTACAATCTCCATTTGTAAGTCGAGTTTTTTCAGACATACATTCTCTGCATTGAGATTTAATGTTCACAATTGTCAAATAGGAGTCACTAGGAGGGGGTTGGATGATAATTTCACTACTGATTTAAGCTCTAAGGGAGCTATGAACACCAACTGGTCAATGGGTTAATCAAATGAATAGTCATATAATATAGAAGAATGGTATGATTTGGGATTTAGAAAAAGACAGGGGACTGTGTGTCCTGACAGGGAGCACCAAGGAATTTGTTGTTGAGAGAGACAAGGACAAAAAGAGAATGAAGTCATACACATAAATGTCTAACAACATGGGGGAGAAGAAATGACCTGCTGTAGTCCTGAGTTTTGACCTCGTAGTTTCCTTTCTTGACCCAAATCTCTTTGATGATGTCCCAGGACAAAGGTCAGATTAACCCTCACAGGGAGAGAGGGAGGGTAGAAGTACAAGGCATCTGACATAATTGTCCTGGGAAGGTAGGCTTCATTTATAACTCTGATCCACTTTCAAAATTTATTTTTATAGGGTAAGAGGAGAAGAAGTATGATGGTCAAATCATCACAGAGGAAGTTAAATGATTGTGGAAATCAATCTAAACCAAAGCCTGGTTTGAGCATATCCATCCCTTTGAGGATGTCCAGTTACATATTCAAGAGGACAGTTACTAGAATCACATCCTATCCTGGTAATGAGGTCAGATGCCAGCAAAGGGAGGAAACCTTGGAGCAGCCCCAACAACTCTGCTGGCAGAAGAGACTGCAAGGTCTCCAGGCCTGCAGAGTGCAGGAGAACTGTTAAGTGCTTTGGAACTTGCCAAAGCCCTGCTGAATCTTGCACCTAGTTTCACAGGTGTATCCCTGCCAGGTGAGCTCGCAGGTGGTCTGAACTCCAGTCCCATGCCCACCCCTGCCTGGTCTTCAGATTGGGCAGAGATGATGCCAGGAGCTGGTCTGTACATCCCACAGCTCCTTTGCAAACGTCTTCTGGTGACTGAGGAAGATATCAGGACACATGAAGGGAAAGTGCAGACGGCAAGAGACAGACTGGCGGTAGCACTGATGCAGACACACTCGCTAGCGAGGCAGGGAGAGTGAGGGGCCAAGGACGACATCCCGACAAACACGATGAAGAAAACAGACGACGGCGCAGATGACATGGAGCTCACACTACATTAATGCCGCTGCAGGGGTCCTGATGATTACTTTCTTTGAGCTCTTGAAACTTTAATATATACCAATAATTTCCTTTTCTTTGACAACTTTGCATGACAGAGAAGATACAGACAGTGATCCTTCTGAGGTGGGAGATTGGGTTTCAGGTGAGGAGAGAAAGGAGATCTTTCCTTCTCATTTTGTTCTCTCATTTTACCTACTGAGCGTTATCTATTTGTATTTTAAGACGAAGAGTTATCACAGTCAGGGGATTCTTTAGAGTTTTGCCCTCACAGTCACAGAGAAAACATACCTAGTCAAAATGGATTGTCCTTTTTGTGTAATATTCCAATAGATTCCAACATAATATTTCACGAAAGAGCTGTTATATCTGTCTTCTCAAAAAAGACACCTACTTCTGGGTCTCTATTTTTCTGGTATTTGTTGCATGTTGAATCACAGTTGCATATAATGAAATACTGGATTGTCCCTTTTTTTAGATTCATATGTGTTGGAAATTTGATTCATGAAAATTGATATGCCATTGTGGTATCCTCTTGTCAGGAGAACGACTGTTTTCAGCATCACAAGTCTCTCAATAAGCCAGTGTGTTGGGATTTGTCTATTTTCCTGATCGAGTATGTTGCACTCTTCAAATCCTCTTTATCATTACTTACTTTTGTCCCACAGATTTATCAGTTTCTGAGAGCAATGTGTTAAACAATAATAGAGTATCTTAGTATTTATATCTTCCCTAAAAAATGAGTTATTTTTTAGCTAAATCTTCTCTCCTCTATTCTTCCATGTGGTAATCATCTGGAATTTTGGTTCAAATGTGTTTTTCATGTCTTGTTTTAAAAGTAATACTAAATTAGACAGACGTTTTTTCCTTTCCTCATGACTCCTGTTATGTTTTCCTGGGTTCACATTTGTTCTTCCTGATGTACATTCTTTACAGCTTCTTTCACTGCGGGCCTCTGGGAGGTCAACTTGTAGTCTGTTTGTAGGTCAGATAAGTCTTTCTTTTTTTGACACAAAGTTTGAATAGGTGTTTAATTTAGCTTTGTAGTAATTTTTTTCCTTCTTTGTCAAGTTGTTTAATATTTCTGATCCTCCACATCTTTAGGTTAAAATGGGAATAAATCCCTAAAATTGCGACTATAACTGAGATAATACATGCAGAGCTTTCCAGTCATGTTGCTTAGAAGAAATTATTCAATAATGATAACTATTATCAATCATTATAATGATATTATAATAATTAATATATAATAATATATTAATGTAGAATAATGATTATATATTAATTTATAATTATAATGTACACTATATAATGTATAATGTATGCAATGTATAATAATAATATATTAATATTATTAATCATTAGAATCTTCATAGTGTACATTCTCGGAGAATCACTGCTTCAGATTGAGAATGTGAAGCTCATACACAAAAAGTCTGAGAGAGTGCCATGACTGTGACTTTAATTCTCAGCCCTTGGGTATCTTCAGCTGTGGTCGTCTGCACAGTGTGTACAGATAATGTAATCTGTTCCAACAGACCCACTGCAGAAGAGTGCAGCCTGCTTCATGCCTGGGATGCTCTGGGCTGCTTGTTGGGGAGCCTCTTCTGTGAGGCTAGTTGGACTCTGTACAGAGAAAGATGAAAAAATACTCTTTCTTTTACCTCAGATTTCTCCCACCGAGTATTATTCACTTTTACATCCAGAGTAGACACTCTCTTCCCAGAGCCTTGGTGTTTCTCTGGGATTCAGGCTTCCCAGACACCTAGTCATTTCAGCTCCCAAGGTCCAAGGGTACTGCAGAATCATGTCTCACCCACTCCTCCCGTCTTGGCCTGTTTCCCGTTACGGAGGACCCATGAATGGGGAGAGGAGCGATTAAGGGAGATTGATCTGGAAGTCCTGGTGAATCTGAGCTTCAGAGAATGAAGCAGAAAAGGGGAACCTGATACTGCCAGGCCTTCAGAGGGGGAGGAATCGAGAGGGGTGTGATGGCTGCACAGAGTGAAGGGAAGGGATGTTCCAAAGTTTCCTAAGAAGGGAAGACTTTCACTGAAGTGGGGATTAGATTTTACATGATGGCAACGTCTGTGCTGCTTTCACCAATTCTGGTGTCCCTGAGGGATGAACTGGTGTGACACCACAGGACAGAAGTTGCAATCACTTTCAGGACTTAAGGAAGGTGAAACCTTTCAGCTTAGTCCCCTGTGAGCCAGTCAGGGGCCAAGTCTAGAGAGGCTCAGAACATGCATCCATCCAGTGTGGTTTCGTTCTGTTCCAGTCAAGCTCCTCTGGACCCCTGCTTGGCAAAAGGGACCTCAGATCTAGTCAGATCTAGTCATCACAGCTTCCGTAGGTCACCATGAGACAGGTAATAGCCCAGTCGTCGTCACTGGACCTCATAGTTGCTCTCCTTCTTCCGTCAGCAGACAGTGACTTGTGAGGTGAGGAGAGCACATCATAATGGTCCAGTCAGCTGCCCAGTATGGGAGACTCCAGGGGAAGGAGATGCCAAAGCCACAGAGAACCAATGCCTCCTGTGTCTCCCTCTTCCTTTTGTCCACTTAATTTTCACCCTCAGTCCTTCTTTTCCTTCCCTTTTCCCTCGTTCGGCTCTCTCTCTCTCTTTCCCCTACATGTTCTAGCTTAATTGAGGTAGTCACGACATACAGAAAACTGCATATATTTAAAGTGAAAAATTTGATACATTTTGATTATAACTTATTGAACCATCACCACAAATAAAGAAAATGAACGCTATCTTCCCCAAATTTCCTCATGCTCATTTTAATTCCTCCTTCCCTGCCATTTGCAAACACATTCTCATTCCCAGGCAACGAGTGATCTGGTATATGTCCCTATAGATTTTCCTGTATTTGACAAAAATGTTTATAAATGGGATCATATACTATGTACTCATTTTTTACTGGCTTCTTTCACTCAGCATAATTATTTTGACATTTATGCTTGTCATTGCATGTCCTATGAATTCATTCCTATCCCAACCCTTCCCTGGCAGCACTGTGCACACGCCAGAGCACTTCCCATGTTGGTGTGAGAGCCAATAGTAATACTGCATCCCCAAAAGTAGGAATGCGCCTTGGTGCAAATCTGGGAGGGGTTGGCGGCAGCCCTGGACCTGCAAATGAATGCTTTCCTGGATGGTTGGAAAGCGCACCATGTCACTGTAGTTCCAATGATTGGCCAATGCTCAGAACCCATGAAGAAGCCCCACCCACCAAACACAGAGACTGGCATGAGCATAAGAAAAAGCAGCAGCAGATATATGAGCACATATCTGTTTTCACAGGTGGCACAAATACCCATAGTAGTTCTGAGGTCTCACAACTGTGTACGTGCCTCCATGTGGCGGCAGCTCTGATCCCAGTGGGAATGCTTTCCCAGCGAGTGGAACACCCACTGTACCCACGCAACTTCCAGCATATGGGGTGGGATCAGAAACACAGCTCATGTTTTCCCCACAGCGGTAGCAGGTGGAATCTGCGTCTTGATACTACCACAAGTACACAGGCAAAAGTTTAGTTCATCAAACAGCATAAGAAACTACAGTAACAATTCAGAGCAGAAGGAAATGACAAATCTCCAGAAACGAAACTTGTAGTCACAGAAATTTATAATATAAATGACAGAATTCAAAATAACTTTCATAAAGAAACTCATCAAATTACAAGAGTGTTCAAACAGTTCAATGAATTCAAGAGTAAAATTAATGAGGAAAAGGAACACTTCATCAAAGAGACTGAAACTATTTAAAAAAACAAGCAGAAATTCTGGATATGAATAACATAATTAAAAAGATAAAAAATAATCTAGAATCCTTAAAAAATAGAGCTGATATTATGGATGCAAGAATTAGTGATTTAGAGGATCGAAAAATAGAAATACTTACAGTGGACCAGGAGAGAGAACTCTAATTTTTTAAAAAGGTAGGAATTCTTGTAGAAATATATGACTCAATTATAAAAGCAACATAAGAATTATACGTATTCCAGAGGGAGAAAAGAGAGAGAAAAGAGCAGAGAGCTTGCTCAAAGAAATAATAGCTGAGAACTTCCAAAACCTGGGAAGAACCGGACTTACAAGAACATGAAGCCAACAGAATGTCTAATAACATCAATGCTAAAAGACCTTCACCAAGGCATATAATAGTAAAATTGGTAAAAGCCAATGACAAAGAAAAAATATTAAGGGAAGCAAGACAGAAGACAATAACCTACAAAGGAACCCCTATCAGGCTTTCAGCATATTTATTGGCAGAAACTTTACAGGCAAGGAAAGAATGGAATGATATATTACAAATACTGTATCAGCCAAGAATACGCTATCCAGTGAAATGATCCTTATGATACAATGAAGAAATAGAAGTTTTCCCAGATAAACAAAGTCTGAGGGAGTTCAACACCACTAGATCTCCCATACAAGCAATGATCAAGAACGTCCTCATACTAGAAATAAACAGATGGCAAATGTATACAAAGCTTTGAGCAAAAAGATAAATAGACAGACAAAATCAGAAAGCTACAGCTTTGTTTCACAACAGGGTAGCAAATAATTAATTATAACTTAAAAGAAGAAGGGAAGGAAAGCATCAAAAGTAACTATAAACACTTCAACTTAGTCACAAACACACAACACAAAAATGAATAACTTGTGACAACAATAACTCAGAAGGAGAAGAGGAAAGGAATGGAACCTGCTTAGACCAATGGAGATAAGAGCCTATCAGAAGATGGACTATCTCATCTATGAGATCTTCATACAAACCTCACAGTAACCAGCAAAGAAAAAGTCAGAACACAGCCATAGATCATAAAAAAAGAGAAAACCTCCACAGAAAACCCCCAAAGTGAAATGGTAGTCAGAATCACAAAGGAAGAGAAACAATGGAAATATAGATTAGGTGGGATTAAGCCCTCATGTATCAATAATCACTTTAAATGTAAATCGATTGAATTCTCCAATCAACAGACACAGAGTGGTGGGGTGGATTAGAAAACAAGACCCAACAATATGCTGCCTCCAGGAAACACATCTCAGCTCTAAAAACAGACAGGCTCAGAATGAAGGGATGGGAGACAACACTCCAAGCAAATGGCACATAAAAGAAAGTATGTGTAGCCATACTAATATCAGACAAAGCAGACTTCAAGATAAAAAAGACTATTAGAGACAAAGAGGGTCGGTATATAATGATAAAGGGGACTTTCCAGCAAGAGGACATAAAACTTATAAAGATGTATGCACCTAACACAGCAGCACAAAAGAATATAAAGCAACTATTAATAGACACACAGGGAGAAATTAACAGCAACACAATAATAGCAGGGTACCTGAACTCCCCACTTATATCCATGGATAGATCATGCAGAGAAAGGCAACAAGTCAATAGTGGAATTAAATGAAACATATGATCAGATGAACTTAATCGATATACATAGAGCATACCCTCCCAAAGCAGCAGAATACACATTCTTCTTAAGTGCACATGGGACCTTCTCAAAGATAGACCATATGTTGTGAAACAAGGCAAGCCTGAATAAATTTAAGATTGAAATCATAACAAGCTTCTTTTCTGACCACGATGTTATGACACTTGAAATCAACTACAAGAAAAAAGATAGGGAAGTCACAAATATCTGGAGACTAAAGAACACACGACTGAAGAACCATTGGATCAATGAACAAATCAAAGGAGAAAACAAAAAAATACCTGAAGACAAAGAAAAATGAAAAGACAACAAAACAACTCTTATGGGATGCAGCAAAAGCAGTTCTAAAAAGGAAATTCATAGCAATACAAGCACAGGTCAACAAACAAGAAAAATACCAAATAAGTAACCTTAAACTACACCTAATAGAACCAGAAAATGAAGAATAAATGAAGCCCAAAGTCAGCAGAATGAGGGAAATAATAAAAATTAGAGCAGAAATAAATGAAATAGAGACTAGTACAACAGTAGAAAGGATCAATGAAACAAAGAGCTGGTTCTTTGAGAAGACTGAAACAACATTGACAGACCCTTAACCAGACTCACTAAGAAAAAAAGAGAGAAGGCTCGAAGACATAAAATTAGAAATGAAAGAGGAGAAATTACAACAGATACCACAGAAATCCAAAGGACAATAAGAGAATACACTGAACAACTTACATACCACCAAAGTGGATAACCTAAAAGAAATAGATAAATTCTTAGATTCACACAACATCCCAAAACTGAATCAAGAAGAAATATAGAAAATGAACAGACCAATCACAAGTAAAGAGAATGAAATGGTCATCAAAAACCTCCCAAATAACAAAAGTCCAGGACCAGATGTCTTCTCTGGAGAATTCTACCAAATATTCAAACAAGATTTAATACCTATGCTTCTCAAACTATTCCGAACAGTTGAAGAAGATGGAACACTTCCTAATTCATTCTATGAGGCCAACATCACCATGACAGCAAAAGCAGGCAAGGATAGCACAAAGAAGGAATATTACAGGTCAATATCGCTGATGAACACAGATGCAAAAATCCTCAGCTAAATATCAACAAATCGAACACAGCAATATATTAAAAGGATCATATACCATGATCAAGTGGAATTTATACCAGGGATACAGGGATGGTTCAACATCTGCAAATCAATCAAGGTGATACACCACATTAACAAAATGAGGAATAAAAATCATATGATCCTATCCACAGATGTAAAGAAAGGATTTGACAAGATCCAACATCCATTTATGATTAAACTCTCAACAAAATGGGTATAGAAGGAACGTACCTCAACAGAATAAAGGCCATATATCACAAACCCACAGCCAACATCATACTTAATGGTGAAAAACTTAAAGCCATTCCTCTGAGAACAGGAAGAAGACAAAGGTGCCCACTCTCGCCACTCGCATTCAACATAGTACTGGAGGTTTTGGACGGAGCAATTAGGCTGGAAAAATAAATAAAAGAAATCCAAATTGGAAAGGATGAAATGAAACTCTTGCTGTTTGCAGATGACATGATTGTAAATATAGAAAACCCTAAAGAATCCATCAGAAAACTATTAGAAATAATCAACAACTACAGCAATGTTGCAGTGTACAAAATCAACTTACAAAAATCAGTTGCATTTCTATACTCTAATAATGAACTAACAGAAAGAGAACTCAAGAATACGATCCCATTTACAATTGCAACAAAAAGAAAAAAGTGTCTAGGGATAAATTTAACCGAAGAGGTTAAAGACCTATACAATGAAAACTATAAGACATGATTGAAAGAAATCAGTGATGACCTGAAGTAATGGGAAGATATTCCATGCACATGGATTGGAAGAATAAACACAGTTAACATGTCCATATTACCTAAAGTAATCTACAGATTCAATGCAATCCCAATCAGAATCCCAATGACATTCTTCATAGAAATAGAACACAGAATCCTAAAATGCATATGGAATAACAAAAGACCTTGAACAGACAAAGCAATCCTGAGAAGAAAGAACAAAGCAGAAGGCATCACAATCCTAACTTGAAAATATATTACATAGCTATAGTAATCAAAATGGCATGGTTTTTGGCACAAAAGCAGACTCATAGATCAATGAAACAGAACTGAAAGCCCAGAAAGAAAACCACACTTTTGTGGAGAGTTAATCTCTCACAAAGGAGCCAAGATCATACAATAAAGAAAGGAATGTCTCTTCAATAAATGCTGTTGGGAAAACTGGACAGCCACATGCAAAAGAGTGAAAGTAGATCATTATCTTCCACCGTACAGAAAAATTAACTAGAAATGGATAAATGACTTGACTCTAACACTTGAAACCATAAAACTCCTAGAAGAAAATATACACAGTACAGTTTTTGACATCAGTCTTAGTAGCATCTTTTACAATACCATGTCTACTCAGGCAAGGGAAAGAAAAGAAAAAATATACAAATGGGACTACATGAGACTAAAAGGCTTCTGCAAGGCAAAGGAAACGATGAACAAAACAAAAAGCCAGTGCCGGCCCCGTGGCTTAGTGGTTAAGTGCACGCGAACCGGTACTGTCTGCCCAGGTTCGGATCCCAGATGCGCACAGACACACCGCTTGTTCAGCCATGCTGTCTCTGCGTCCCACATACAGCAACTAGAAGGATGTGTAACTATGACATACAACTATCAACTGGAACTTTGGAGGGAAAAAAAAAAAGAGGAGGATTGGCAATTGATGTTAGCTCAGAGCCGGTCTTCCTCAGAAAAAAAGAGGAGGATTAGCACAGATGTTAGCTCAGGGCTGATCTTCCTCACAAAAAAAAACAAAACGAAAAGACAGCCCACTAACTGGGAGAAAATATTTGCAAATCATATATCTGAAAAGGGGTTAATATTCAAAAAATATAAACAACTCATACAACCCAACAACAAAAAAACAGATAATCCAATCTAAAAATGGGCAGAGGATATGAACAGACATTTTTCCAAAGAAGATATACAGAAGGCCAACAGACACATGAAAAGATGTATATCATCACTAATTATTAGAGATATTCAAATCAAAACTACAATGAGAGATAACCTTACACTTGTCAGAATGGCTATAAATCCCAAGACAAAAAAGAACAAATGTTGGAGAGGATAAGGAGAAAAGCGCACCCTCACACACTGCTGGTGGGAATGCAAACTGGTGCAACAACCAGGGAAAACAGTATGGAGATTTCTCAAAAAATTAAAAATAGAAATACCGTACCTTCCAGCTATCCCACTACTGGGTATTTATCCAAAGAAATTGAAATCAACAATTCAAAGAGATTTATGCACCCCTGTGTTCACTGCGGCATTATTCACAATAGCCAAGACATCTAAGCAATCGAAGTGCCCTGCTACAGACGAACAGATAAAGAAAATGTAGTATGTATTATATACAATGGAATACTACTCAGCCAGAAAAAAAGAGAAGATTGTCCTGTTTGCAACAACCTGGATGGACCTTGAGGGTATGATGATAAACGAAATAAGCCAGACAAAGACAAATAGCATCATTTCACTCATACGTAGAAGATAAACATACACAGGGATAAAGAGAACAGATTAGTGGTTACCAGAGGGGAAGGGGGCTGGGTGTTGAGTGAAAGAGTTAAAGGTGATAGATAAAAGTTAGACTACCGCTGGTAAGCACGATGCAGTCTATACAGAAATTCTCAAAGAATAATGAACACACGAAATTACACAATGTTAAAACCCTTTATAATTTCAATAGTATAATTGAAAAAGAAAAAAAATAATTCATTCCTCTTTATGGTTGAATAGTATCTCACTTTGAGGATAAACCACACTTTGTGTATCCGTTCACCAGTAGATGGACATTTGGGTTGTTTTCCATTTTTATCTACTATAAATAGGTTGTTATCAACATGTGTGTACAAGTCTGTGTATAGACATATGTGTTTATTTCCCTTGGATGGATTCCTAGGAGAGGAATGGCTGGGTAGACCTATGTAATTTTTAAAGACGGATCCAAGCTATTTTTCACCAGCACTCGATGAGAGTTTCAGTGACTTGACATCTTCAACAACACTTGTTATAGTCAGTCTTGTTAATTTTAGCCATTCTCAAGTGTGGTGGAATCTCATGATGACTGTCCCTTACATTTCCCCAATGACTCATGTGGTGAAGGAGAAGGCAAACCACGCACAGATTGGGAGAAAACATCTGCAAAACATATCCCTAGAAAAGGACATGTATTTATAATATATAAAGAGCTCTTACAACCCGATATTAAGAAGACAAGCAACACATCATGGCTTACCAGGACACAGCAGATCAGGTTTGTGATGAGCACCAGGAGTTCCGCCAAGCAGATGAGGATGAAAGCCCAGAAGGGGAGGTCTGGGGAGACATGTGGTGGGATGAGTCACGTCCTGTCATCGCCCCAGGGCTCCTGGTGAACCCACTGTGCCTCAACCCTCCTTGACAAGGGTTGGCCAACTTTCCTCATCATCCAAGACCCTGTGCACATGGTTCTCTTCGATGAGGCACAGCATCAAGATACACTCCCCTTAGCATGGGATGAGGCTTCCTGCAGCTTTACCTGGCTTCTCAGTCAAGGCATCATCTCTGTTGGGAGAATATTCTGGAAGTGAATGAAATGGAGAATGCATGTGAGTGTGTTTCACTCTTTTTAATAAAATTTTTAGACACAGAAAAATAAAGGGAACAGTCTCATAAACATCCATCATCTAGATTTAACAATGTATATTCCAACTAATTAAAACAATATTGCATCAATGTATAAATTATTAACACTTGCCACCCTTGATTCATCCCATGTTTTCAATGAAATATTAAAGTCAAGTAGACATCATCATGTTTCACATCATTTTAGTTTACATCTCTAAAAAGTGAACACACTTTGCTACAAAATCCAAGACCATTATCACAGAACAAAAGTGTAATAAATTAAACCAAATTCATACCTCTGGGCACAGAGGACTGAATTTGGGATGGACTTTCTTATGACAGCCTGGGGCAGAATGGGTCATCACAGTTGGCAAGCCTACGGGATCTCTCTAAATTTGTAAAATCCAACTCAAAAGTGTTCTTCCGTGCCTAGAAACACATCATCCCCTTCTCCTT
Organism: Diceros bicornis minor; assembly: GCF_020826845.1. Lineage (NCBI taxonomy): Eukaryota > Metazoa > Chordata > Mammalia > Perissodactyla > Rhinocerotidae > Diceros > Diceros bicornis. The sequence continues at coordinate 939,747 of NW_026691418.1, forward strand.
TATCTATTTGCTTAATATTCATTTTCTAGGATTAACCTACAATGAAATTTCCTGCAGGAAGTCTTCTCTGTTTTCCGCCTGCAAGTATGAGTTTGTTCACATCAAATAATTGATAAGTTTCAATTCTCTATTCCTGTTATTCCCTGCTACAAGATAAACTCCAGGAGGGTAGGACACACAGCACCCAGTGGGCATGGGGGGAGGGGTGCAGGTCCCCCTACTTGTAGCTCACAGACCTTGGGGCAAGGGAGACCTGACTTCAAATCCTGGCTCTGCCGCTAACTCACTGTGTGACCCTAGGCACAATACTCCCCTTTCTGAGCTTCAGTTTAACCTTGTGAGAAATGGACAAGGCAGCTAGGACATCACCTCTGGACACTAAGAGAACCCAGACACACAGGGAAAGTGAAGGGTTGAAACAATCGTGTAACAGATGTAAGTCAGGCAGAGGAATGACGCGGCCTTCAGGACAAAGAGATACGGGAGAGGGGAGACTCCACATGTTCCTGGGTGTCTCTCGGCAGTGCGGTGTACTCTGAGGATGTGGGCTCCAGGTTGCTGAGGTTCCCGACGATGATGCGGAAATGTAGCTGGTGCTCTCTGTGGATGGATAAACTCTGGGCTGCAGAGCCTAGAGACACCGAGAGGAAGAGCAGACAGGTGGAGACTCTCCGCTACCAGCACAGAGGCATGGTGGCCCACGGTATTAGGGTGGTGGGTGCAGACGGCGTCACACTGGTGGCTGCCCCATCCTTCTCAGGCCTGGGGAGAGAGGGATGTGGGGACTCTAGAGAGAGGTCCTGAAACCTCTGGGGGTGGGGGCCAGAACTGGAAGGAGGAAATGGGAGGATAGTGGGGAGACAAGGAGGGGTGGTCACAAAAGTGGTCATAAGGGGCAAATGCTCAGGGGAGGGTCGCATCTGAGGGAGACCAGTTTGCAACTCGAGTAGAGTGGGCCCAGTCTGCTCTTCTGAACAAGGATCCAGCTGGGGAGGAAGGAGGAGGAGGATGAGCAGGAGGGACAGGGGTTGGGGGAAGGGCTGGGTGGGATTTAACCCACCAGGAGCTGCTGGGACCAGGGCCTCACCAGGCTCTGCAGGACACTCTCAGTGGAGTTGAACGTGGCTGAGCTGTTGCTCCTGTCTGTTGAATACCGGAGGGTGGAGATGGTGACGTTGACTCTGAGGGTCTTCAGGTTGTGCCCCAAAGCTGCAAGATGAGATGGAGAGCGATGGCCATCACTGAGAACTGGCCTGAGACCAGACCAGAGTCCTGCACTCATTATAATCTGTCGTCTTCTGTCCCACTGACACCACCATCCACTAATGTGGTCACCCAATTCAGAACCAGCATATCTGCTCAGCTCCTCCTTCCTCCCAGTAACAACAATTCCAGTTGCACACTGGTCCTCACATACACTCCATCCCTGTCACAGCTCAGGTCTTAACTTCCTTCAGCTGGACCAACACCCCAGCAGGCTCACTGGATGCTCTATCTAAAGGATGTTCTACATGGACCACTAGAAGAACTTTCTGAAATGAATACCTCACTAAGGCCACCACTGCTCTAGTACCACCCCTGGCTCCCTATGGCCTTCAGTGTTTAGTTCAACCTTCTTGACCTGGGACTGAAGGCTCTACTCAATCTGGCTCCTGCTGAACTTTCAGTATCATTTTATCCATCTACTGCGGGTTAAACTTCATGCTTCACGCAAACCAAATTCGTTTCAATTCTCCCCTTACTGCATGTTGTTTCTGTCTGGAGCCTTTGCTCATGGAATCCACTCTGCCAGGAAAACCCTTCATCCTCTATTTACCAGGGTCCCTCCTACACATTCTTAAAGACTCTATTCTGGTGAAACTTACTCTAGCAAGCTATTCCCCTCCAAATTATGCCAGGTGCCTCTCCTCGAAACATCCCACATTGTATTATAATGGTGTGTTAATTTCAAAACACTAGGGGCTCTCTGAGGGCTGGCCTTAGACTGAATCGTTGGTATAATCTTTGTGATCAGAATGATTGCCCTAAAACCAGAATTTCACACCCTGGCTTCCCAGCTCCTGGATCACAACTGGCTGGTGGCGGAGTGGGGCTGGAGAACTTCTCTTGGGAAGGAAAAGGGGCCCCCGATACCTGTGGTGGCTTCTGGTAGCACAGGTGATGATCAAGTATGCAGGGACGTGGTGGCTGGCTCGGGAGCTGTGGCGAGGGCTCTCTTCAGGGAGGGATAGAGTGGGAGGAGCCCCCAGGTTCACACGGGCTCCAGCAGTGGCTGTCCCAGGACCACCATTCACAGATGAAGCATAAATGAGAGTGACGGGACGGGTGACCGTGTGAGTAGAGGGATGAGCAAGCCTGTGGTTGAGAGGAGCCCAAGAGATAGAGATAGGTGAACAAAAGAGACTGAACACAGAGGAGAGACAGATGGATGGGCAGAAAACTGGACAGATGGATGGGATACGTGGAAAAGGAGGAACAAGGGCGGCGCTTTAGCAGAATTAAAGTGAAAATCACATGGGGTCAGAATGTGGTGGAGAACATGTCTCTGTCTAAGGCTTTCTCACCCTGGGCTGGGACACTCCACCAGAACCCAGGAGGGAGAGAAGGGATGAATTATTGCCCTTCCAGGTCCTTCCCTCACCAAGGACAGAAGGTGTAGGAGAACATGTGCTCCTCAACCCCAAATGCGGACGGGACCCAGGAGATAAGGGCCAGAAATACTCACTGGTTGTAGTCGGGGCCACGGCTCCATAGGTGTAACCTGTGGCAAGAAGGCGAGAGGAGCTGAGCAAGAGTTGGGGTGATCATAAAGGATTAAGGAGAGGGAGGATGTAGGGACCTTTGTGTGAAAAGCAGAGGGGAAAGCAGAGGGGAAGAGGGGAGGGGTGTTCAGGAGGGAGGCAACGAGATGGAAGGTGGCTGGACCCAGTGATCACACAGTGATGACATGACTGAACCCAGACTGGGAAGATAGAGAGATGGATCACAGCTCACTGCAGAGCAAAGGAGGCAACACCGAACTCCGACTGGGAGAGACAGCATGGCTGTAGCACAGCCCCTCACCACTGACGTAGAGGCTGTCCCCGTCCAGGGTGAAGGAACCCAGGTGGGAGAAGCCCTGTGTCTCATGGCTCAACTCCCAGTAGAGTCACTCTCTGTCCAGCCCCGGACCTGCGCGTGTCAGAGTGGAAGGAGCAGATGATGTCCACCGCAGTGGCCGCCCCACCCTTCTCAAGTCTGTGGGAGTAAGCTCATGGGGATGTGGAATACTGAGCAGGGGTCCTTCTGGGTGTGGAAGGCGAGAGAGGGGAAGGGAGGAGGCTGAGGGAGATACTGAAGGGGCTGCTCTGATGCCTGCAGGGGCTCTCCTAGGTGTCTCCCCTGTGAGACAACCCCCTCACAAGTAAGGCCTGACCTCCTTTAGGATGTGGAGGGGGGCATGTGAGTGGCAAAGAGGGGTGAATACACAGACCTGGGCGAGGGGACACCTGCAGGTCTGCACGGAGAGCAACAAGGAGCACAGTCAGTGCCCTGTGTCATCTGACACATGCAGGCAAGAAAGTACCGTTACGTTCACTCGGTACTACACTCTAAGGTCTTTTCTTTCTACTTATTTCCTACTCCACAGCCCTCAGACAGGCGTAGGGAAGAATCATCTTATTCCTAATCTTATTCCCAGCACCTCCCATCATGCCTCTTAAGTCTTCATTCTTAACCATGAAGTCCATTTTAACCCCGGTGTTTAGACCAAACGTTAATTACATCATCCTTCTACTCGCATCTCTCCAGAGTCTTCCCACTGGTCTTAGAACAGAGTCCCAAGTCACCCCTGATCTGGTCCAGCCTGTTTCCCCCTCACCGATGTGGCTCACACCCCTCCCCCTGTGTTGACTCGTCTCAGCCATCCCTCTTCTCAGTTCATGGACACACCAGGCTCTCTGCTTCGAGGTGTCCTCATGCGGGTCCCTCTGCCTGAAACGCTCTCTTGAACACACTCACACACCCTCATCCAGTCTAACACTCCAACTAGCTAAATCCAGTTCCAACTCTAGCTAAATATCAGTCCTTCTCAAGAGGACTTCCCTGGCCCCTCAGGTTGATTCCCCTTGTGACAAACTCCCACATCACTCTCATCATTAACTGTCTAAAATCTAAATTCCCAAATACAATATAAATTCCATGGAGGTGGGACAAGTTCTCTCTGGTTCTGCAGGTCCCCATGCATGTGGCCCAGGGTCTGGCTCATGAGATGAGGAACCATCCCGGTTTGTCTAGGACTGCCCTGGTTTGAACGCTAAACGTCCAGTGTCCTGGAAAACCCCTCTTTCCTGAATAAACGAGGATGGTTGGTCACCATAAATTATACACTCAGAGACTATCTATTGCATGACAAGCACACGTTCCCCTCAAGAATGTCACAAGAAAGTTAGAATGAAAAAGGCACACACACACAGAATTAGTAGAAGCCAACATCTAAATACAAAATTACTTAACAAGATTCTCTGCAACGTGAATCACCAGATCGTTATTTTAGAAAAGTTTCAAGAAACAAAGATAATTTCCGTTTAGAAGGCAAGGTAGTGAGGACAGTCTTTTTGGAGACTAGTGCCCTTCCCTTCAATCTACAGTGTTGCTTACTATTCCTCTAAATGATTTGAAATGTCATAAAGAAAAAAATGGTCAAAATAAATCTGGCTACTGGCAAATTCACTTTTAAATTTGTTATAAATACAAAGAAGTTCCAATCATCTTTTTCCCTGAATGTTCCTCTATTTCAAATTTTTGTGTAGCATTTATAGGACTTTAGAAGTCAAAATGAATGGTTCTAAGGAATGTTGCTGAGTATCCCTGGTAATACTTAATGGGATGTCTTCTAATACTACATACACATGCAAAACATTTCTGTATTTATAATATATATTAATCCTGACTTTTGAGTATTATGCAATGCAACTAAATCTATATTTTCTACTATAATACACATTTGCAGTTATTTAAGTTTGTTTCATATGTTCCTATTTGCATATAACCATATTTACTGAAATATTTACCACACAGAACCACACAGTTTACCATCTTTCCCTTGAATACAATCCATCAAACATCAATAATTTTTCTCAAGATACCCTCACTCTCAGTGACTCCATGTGGTGACAAACCGAGCCCAGGAAACTCCAGTGACAGGTCTTCTGCACAGCGGAGGCTGCCGGAACCTCTTGGTACCTGGTCCATAGGGTACTCACCTGGTCACACAGAAATCCATGGATCAGCGTAGACAGGTGGACCCTGAGACTGATTTCACCTCAAACTTGAGCTCCACGGATGCTTTTCGTGTCTGAGGGGGGAAAAAAAGGGCAAACAAACTTTTGAGGCCTTTTATAGGGTGTTGGATGGAAAGGCCACCCCATTCACTCTTCTTTTTTTGTATTTACTGATTTAACTGTAACTGTAGGCTGTGACTGGATTTTCCCAATTCCTATCCAACCACCTGCTCCCCAAGATGGGAGAAAGCAGCTTCGTGCTGTGTGCACTTGAGTTGCTCAACTCACTTGGCTGGACAGAGACTTTTTGGTGACTCTGGACCCTTTAAACAAGCTTGTGATTTAGGGACCCTGTTAGTGACTCGCTGACTTGTCAACAATTTTCACACTTCATTCAGGGCTCAGGAGATTTACAGGCCCTGGAGCAGGTCTTTCAACCTTGGCACCACAGACATTTGGGGCCGGATAAATCTCTGTCGGGCTGTCCTGGGCCATGGAGGATGCTGAGCAGCATTCCTGCCTCCCCCTCTAGAAGCCAGGAGCGCCCCCATTTGTAACAACCCAAACACTGCCTGCAGACGCGGATAAGCCCCCTGGGGACAAAATCACACGGAGGATGGTGACGGGGACTCTGAGGAGGGGAAGGCGGCGCCCGGAGCATGGAGGAACAGCAGCCTCGGGGGCCCTGAGAGAACAGCCCGGGGGAAACGGGGCTGCGGGGGGACGGAGGGACGCTGGTCCCTGACGGGGCTTCCTGCAGCCCGGGCCCCTCCCTGGACCCCTACCCCAGCCGGGACCGCCCACCGCTCACTGCACCCCCGCCCCTGAGACCGAACGTCCAAAAGAATCTGATCTATGCCTAGAAGACGGAACACACCGCGAAGCCCCCCGCTCGATCCACTGCGCCACCCACGCTTCCACTTCTGGTCTCAGGGGAGCATTCGGGGAGGACGGAAGTTCGGGGAGGAGAGACGTTTGTGGACTCCGGGTTGAGGCGGCGTGTGGGGCGGGGCGGGGCCACGCACCCCAGCCTCGGGGGAGATGTCTAGTTTCTAGAGTGAGTTAAAGGCCGGGTCGTGGGCTGGGTCAGCACCAGGGACAGGGGCCAGGTCTAGGGGCGGGGCTGTGGGTGGAAACCAGCTCTAGTGACGGGGCTGTGGGTGGGGACAAGGGTGTGGGCGGAGACCAGGATGTGGGCGGAGCCAGGACCGAACGTTGTGGGCGGAGACCAGTTCCAGGGGCGGGAAGAGGCAGGGGTGGGGCTGGAATAAGTCAGGCCAACTTCACAGGGAGAGGAAATGAGCTCCAGGGGCAGGGCTGGAGGTGCGGCTTTCCCTGGAACCCTAGACTGTACAGGTAGCTGGATGTTGAACAGCTTTTCTTCATTCCCTTCCCCACCTTTACACAGACTCATAGAATGATGTGCCCATATTTAAAATTATAAATTTTTTGTGCGGGTTTGCTTTTCTTAACTTCGTTTAAAAATTGGATCATATATTCACATTTCTTTACAATTTGCTGTCCCAAGCCAGTAGATCAGGATATAACGCTATTTTAATTTTAAAAATCTGGGGGGATGGAGGCCACTACGTCGTAGATACATGTATAGGAAAACTTCAAAGAGTGGTGCAAAGTCAGTAAAATAGTCTCACTCTACCACAGTCTCCCAATACTTTTGCACAGAGATAAACATCCTTTTCTCCTCTATCTTTACAGACATACTGTGTATATGTGGGCCTGTGTATATGTTGAAGCCCAAGAGGGATGTCCCCAAGCAAAACCTGAAGCCTATGAATTGTCTCATGCATCAGAAGTTGCTGGAAAGAGATTTAAATTTCCGGTGGAAGGAGATGAACCAGTGATGAATCCAGAGGAAGACAACAAAGAAACAAGAGAATTTTCCCATTTAAAAGGTCAAAGGAAAAAGTGAGAAAGAAAATGTATTCAAAACATCTGACGTAGCACATCTCTGGATAAGATTCATATGCTATAAAATGGTAAACACTTATAAAACAGTAGACATTGAATTTTGATTTATCCTAATTCATTAAATAGTTTTATTGGGCAAGGGGAATTATGTTTTTAACATATGTAAGAACTCTTCATGCTGATTGTTTCAGAGAAGAAAGAAAGTATAAATAGTCAAAAGCTGAAAAAGGAAAATGCTGTATGAGTAGCTAATTTAGAAATATAGATTTTCAAACAGAAAATTAAAGAAGTTGTTTTTGGAACCAGAGTCAAGAGTGGGGAAGGTAGCTTTTCATTATAAGGCTTGAAGTATTATTTGAGAGATGTGCGTATAGACACACACACACAGGACCCTGAATTTGTATTCCAAAGGGATCATCTAATTCTACAAAGAGTTTGTAAAAAGGATTCACTTTACAACAGTAGAACATATTTTGAAAACTACAGACTTCAAGCGTAAAAAAAGCTGTCATCATACAGGCGGAAAAATGAATGGGGCATCACTTTCCCACCAACATAGTGATAAGAATATTACGTACATTACTCTTGAGTATTTTCACAGCAACCCATAAGGAAGATGGTATTATCTATCTCCATTTTGCAGATGAGGAAATTGGTGACAGCACATTGCTAAAATTTTCATATAACTTCTCAATAGTTCTTGTTTTATGTTAAAATTGTTTATTGAATTTTCTTTTCATTAATAAAATGATATGTGCCATTCTTACAAATAAGCAAAGGGTGTGTACAAACAATTTAACAAAGCGACAGTTTTATATCCTTTTGATATTATTAAATATAACTATCATTTTTATTATTTTTCTGCTCTCTGTCTCACATCTAGGAAGACACTTCCTATCCTAAAGGCTTACTAGAAAACTCTACTAAAAATCAAGAATCAGGGAATACCCATATTATGCCAGGTTCCTGAATACATGAAAAAAAAGCTATTATAACAAATTTTTGTCCAAAAATCTTAGATCATTCATGAACTGATAACAACACAAATCATGATTAGGCAAGATATTTCTGTAGAATGACAAATATTTAAACTTTAGACATTTAGAAAGGTAGTTCATTACAGTAACTAATGTGTATAAGAAGAATTTTTTCAAACTCCCTAAGTGCCAGGAAATCGTTTGACAAAATGCACTGCAATATTATTCACAATAGCCAAGAGATGGAAACTACCTAATTGTGAATCCGTGGGTGAAAGGATGAAGAAAATCTGGGGCATCTATACAATGGAATATTATTCAGCTTTAAAAAGGAAGGAAATCCTGTATTCAGAATTTCTTGCCTGGATCATTTCAGTGGCCATGTGCTTTCTTGCTTAGTTCCCTCTGGTCTATTGGCCAAAGAGATACCAGGGTGAACCTTTTACGATGTAGGCGCCATGAACTCTAGTGGATCTCTAAATGAGAGTTTGGAGGTGGACTGCCTGGGTACCAGCTGTGTGACCTTGGACAATTATATAACCTCTAATATTCCTCAACCATACAATAGAGGTTAATAGTATTGTCGCCATAGCTTTGATGTGAGGATTAAATGAGTGAATACATGTCAGATGCCTAGAATGTTCCTGGCACGTGGTAAGGCAACATGAAAAATTTAACTGTAATTATAACCAAATTAAATATTGTGATGCCCTATTAATTAAGTTGAACCATATGAAATTTCTAATAGTCAACTATTTTGAACTATTATTATTGTTGAATAAATGATAAAAGTCTAGGCAGGTTGTGTAGAGTCAAAAAGGATTGGATAAATGAAAATATTGGTAGAAAAAATAAGCTTAAATAGATTGCTTTGCAATTTACAAAGCAGTTTCTCATAATTTGTTTCATTTAATGTCTATAGAATGCTTTTCAGGGTATTATTACCACTGTCTCTGAAGGAGTTACAGACTTGCCCCAAATCACACCACATTATATAAAACAATTAGAGTGGACACGTCATTTGGAGTATAAATTCAATATGATATTTTGTTTTCCCTTCATAATATCATCTGTCATCTCAAGAAAGTGATGAAATAATGCTGATTCATAGGAACTTAGTCTTAAAGAGACATACACTCAGATGATAAACACTACGTCTTTGAAACTGGGGTGTTGTGAGAAGAAACTTGGGACCAATGCTTTCTGGGTTTTCAAGTCCATGCTTAGAGTTCTGGGAAACAGTCAAAGAAGGGAAAGGGTGAAAAATAGTCCAGAATGAAAAAAGTTTGACGTATATGTAACTTTATTGATCACCTCAAGATTCTCTTTTTATTTATGGTCTGTGTCAACCTACTAGAATGTAAATGTTCTTAGGGTAGATCACTGCTATCTTGCAGCAAGTGGTAGGCGCTGAGTAAATATTTATTAAAGGAATGAAAGTGGCCTTGAATACATCTGCTCTTTACTCACCAGAGAACAGCCCATAGCAGACAAATGGCATCATTAACAAAATTTTAAAAATCATATCCTTATTAGCTCGTAACCATGGATTCAAGGCTCCCATTTATTTCATACTTTCTAAGTACAGAAGAATTCTGGTGTATTAGGGAATGTTTCCACAACCTCACTGTAAAATAAAGCAAGCTTTTTTTGGCCCATTGATTGCTGGTTCCAGCAGGGCCCATCTCTATACTTACCTCTAAACAATTAACTATAGATTTGTTATCCCAATGAACAGCGATTAGGTATGGAACCTGTTTTATCAGTGTCATGCAAAAGTAGACATTTGATATGTCTTTAAGTGGTGATATGGATAATAATGTTGATGCGGAAGAAAACTAAAAACTCTCTCTGGTCATTGTCAAGTGCATGTGGGTAAAGGGTATATTGTTGTCACTGGATTTCAGAACTCAAAAAGACTCGTCCTACTCTTCATTTTACAGGTGAAGAAATTGAGGTCTAAAGAGGTTGAGCGATTTGACCAAGACTAATTACTGAGACTAGAGAGAGATCCTCTGATTCTCAGCTGGCCACATTGTCATAAGATCTCCAGCTCCAAACAGCCAAGAGAAGCAAGTCTGTTGATTTCCAGCTAGAAATGATTCCCCTTCACATTTATACTTTCTCTCTGTTAGATGCCTGGTCTGCCCTGACAAGGAAATTATCTGAGGTTTACGCTACACTTAAGAAGAGAAAATGCTCCTGGCAAACACTAGTGTGATTCAGTGTGGCACTGGAAAGCACAGTCATGAAAAAAATGAGAATCAAAAGAATAACAGGTAAATAATATTATAGAAGAAGAGAAAAATCTATTATTTTAGTGGGACATAACTTATAAAGTTTAGAACTGGAAAATAAGTGGAGTAATGTGAAAGGAAGCTAGATTCCTATATGAAATATCAAAAATACTGTTATATGAGCAAGAATTAGTTTGAACATGTAAATAATTATTCCACTCATAAGAGTAATGAATTCTTTAAGATAAGTAGTTAAAATAATTGGAACTACACATTAGTTATATGAAGAAGATTATAAAGAGATACAAAGCTTTTAAATCTCTGATTAAATGGAGAGATATACTATAGTTGTGACTGAAAACAGTGTTTCAAAGATATCAGTTTTCCAAACATTATTCAGTATCCATATACTTCAAATCAACTTTTAAAATGATGCAATTTTTTTTATAAACTAAATGATATCCATATGTAAAATAAAACACTGGAACATCAACTAACATTATTCACAAATAAATCATTCCAAATGGATTATAGGGCTACAATTAAAATAAACCCCCACGTATAACAGTGGTGGATGAGAATATAGAAGAAAATCCATAATCTTAATATTAGTGAAGATAATCTTAATATATATGCTTAAAGATGTCTGGTTGAAAAGAGGAAGTAGAAAAAGTAAAATGGAACATGATGTGGTCGCTCATTTTCTTTCAGAGACTTTAGAGAACAATATTCCAGTCTACGATATTAGATAAAGAAATAGACATCTGTGATAATTACACAAATAATGAGAGGACATATTTAAATGGTAGCAGAATGTATCAGTTAGCTTCTGATGTGTAACAAACCATCCTAAAATTTGGTGACTTCAAATAAGAACAGTTTATTTTTTCTCAAGATTCTGTGGGTTAACCTGGCAGTTATTTTGATCTGGACCTATTGGTGGCTCAGCTGGGATTGGATGGTCTAGGTCGGCCTTACTCACATACCTGATTGTTGACTTGAAGCCACCTGGAGTGATGCAGATGTGCAGTCTATCTAGACTCATTCACATATTGATGGCCTCAGGCTTCCCAAGGGCAGCCAGAGAAGGACAAGTACCAATAATGAGCAAGTGTTTGTCAAGCCTTTGCTCATGTCATTGACTAATATCCCATTGGCCAAAGCAAGTTACAATGCCAATTCTACCCAGAGTCAACGTGGGATGCTATGACCAAAAAGACAGAGGGAGAGGACTAATGTGTGGCCATTTTTGCAATCTCTCACACATAATTTTAGAGGAGAATAAGTATGAATGTTGGTGTATTGGTTCATTTGAATGCCCGAGGAAAATTGTACAAAGCCAAAAGAAACGTAAAGCAAATAGTTAACTGGAGAGGTAAGGTAAGTTAATTGGTACTTAAATTGGGTCTGGAAAAATGTGATAGTTTATTTTTCAAGTATATGCAAGTTCTTGTGACCTATGAAAATAACTTACATTTCGATTATTTTCTCTCTGAATATGTTTTATTCCTTAACACTTTTGCTGTGTTTCTCTCTGGCTTTAGGAAAATAACGTAGCACTTGGGAGCAAAGATGCAGCCTAATAGACCCACATTGGAGACCAAGATGGAGCAGACCTCCACGGCCACCGTGACCTTGTCCTTGGTACTGTGGTAGATGGGCAGGAAGATGACCAAGAAACTGCAGAACACCAGCATGCTGAATGTCAGGAACTTGGCTTCATTAAAGGTGTCAGGCAGGTTCCGGGCCAGGAAAGCCACAGTGAATCTGCCTAGGGCCAAGGAACCCAGGTGTCCCAGGACACAGTAGAAGGTAGTGACCTAGCCCTTGTTGCACACGATGATGATGTGGCCGTCTTCAGAGTGTGCATCTGTGTCAATGAAGGGAGGAGAGGTTCCCAGCCAGATCCCACAGAGACTCAGCTGGATAAAGAAGCAGATGTGAATGATGAAGTTAGGTGCCCCCGACACCAATCACTGCCACATCCTTCTCCCTGGTGTGCTGACCTGGAAGGCCACAACCACAATCATATTTTTGGCCAAGACAGTGGAAACAGCCACAGCAAAAACAACTCCAAACGTGATCTGTTGAAGAATGCAGGTGGCTGTGTTGGCACGACCAATGAAGAGAAGGAGCCTAGGGTGAGGGAGAGGAGCAGGATGTAGCTGAGAGTCCAATTATTGGTCTTGACTATGGGAGTTTCTTGGTGCTTCACAAAGACACCCAGGACCACAGCTGTTATGACAGAAAAGCACAGAGCTGTGCAGGCCAGGGCCATCCCCAAGGGGTCCTCGTAAGCCAGAACGGTCACAGCTTTTTGGAGGCAACAATCTCGGTCTCTATTGGCGTTCTGATGATCTGGACACTTCACACACTGATCCATGCCTGGGGAGAGATGTAAAGTGTCCTCAGCCCAGGTTCAGTTACTCTCACTTATTCGCATGCTCCCAAAGAAGGCATTGGGTAAGTTTAGCCAATTGTCTTCCATTGTTGCTCCAGGCACCAAATAACAGAATGCTCTGCAGAGAACCGTTACCAGTTAATACTGCCCATCTTCTTTATACTTAAGTAAACAAAGCTATTATCCTTCTCAGTATTTATCTTGCATATTCATGAAAGCACTTTTTCTCAGAAAAAAACAAAAGTCATCCCTGTCTCTCTGAGCTATACCACTGTAAGCTATGGCCTAGATTTATTCATTCAATGAGCAAGCAGTAATTGGAAAACTTCCATGAGACAGATAATATGCTACATTCTAGGGAAACAGAGATGACCAAGTCATAGACCTCACTCCCAGGAAGGTTCAAAATGAGACCCTTTCTACCATCTAAAATGATCTCCAGTACATTTCATCTTGATTTCACTTCCACCACTTCTGTTAAGATTTTAGTCTATTCTTTCCTATGTTATCACAAGAACTTTCTACTCTGGTTCCCTGCCCTTGTCCTGCATCACAAGTGATAGTTCTACATGTAAGTGGAATCATGTTTATCCTCCATTAAAAAATCTCACAGACTCTTGGGAAGACCAAAAAGACTGTATAACCTTGGTCTTGCCTACCTCTACTACCTCTGCTCTGATTTTTAAGATTCCCAAATCTTCATGTGGTTCTGAAACTGTTCCGTGCCCACTCATCCCTACAGGTATCGATACACGCTTTTTCCTTCTACAGGGACATTGCTCCTTCCTCTTTAAGTCCCTTTAAAATGTCTAACTTTTTACGTTTAGAACTACAATCTGCCTGATAATGATTTCTGTGGATGGTGTCAGTTAGGGGTGGCGAGTCATTGTCTTCTCCATGAAGACAGCCAATTTACCCAACATGGTTTATTGAAAAGGCTTTCATTTTCCCACTCCACCTCAGTGTTTCCTTGTAAATCAGTCGTCTATACATGAGTCCCTATATAAGCAGTCTGTATCTGAACTTACCATTTGGTTCCGTTGATTTTCTTGTTTATCCTCTTGACGAACCTCCTCTATTGTGATGCTACCATACTTGATATAAGGTAGAGTAAGTCCTCCCACTCTATTCTTTGTCTTCCAGATTTTCTTAGCTAAGTTTCTCCTTTATTATTTCCATAAGAATTTTATCAATTGTAATTTCCACAGAACAGGTCAGCATTTTAACTGCAATTTTGTGGAAGCTGTAGATTAATTTGGACCGTTTTCATATCTGTAGAATTTTAAGTCTGTTCAGTCATGAACTTGGTTTATCCTTCCACTTCTTTCAGTCTTCCTCTATTTTTGTAAATTCCATTCTATAACTTTATGGACAGAAAACTTTTGAAACTCTCATTAAAGTTATTTCTATGTCCTTCATACTTTAAATATGTTGTAAATGTCATTTTTTAAAATTTAACATTTGAATGCCTTATGAGTGGTAGATGGAAGCAAAACGTTGTATATTAACCTTGTATTCAGCCACCACTAAACTGAGTTAATGCATTAATTTATATGGAGTTTACTTTTATACCATAATATCATCTGAAGATAACATCAACTTTTTAATTCTTCCATTGAAGTGTCCTGAATTACATTGCATGAACTTAATTTGGTCATGATATGTCCTTCTTATAAAATATAGCTAGATTTTGAAGGTTGATTTGATTTGATTTTTTTTTTAGGATAAATGAATTTAATCAAAGAAAGAGAGTGGCCTGTAATTTCCTGTCCTGCAATGAATTTGTTAGATTTTGGTACCAATGTTAAGCTAGTCTCTCAAAGTGAGTTAAAAAGTTTTCTGTTTTTCCTATTCTCTGAAAGAGTTTGAGTAGATGTGTATTATTTCTTTCTTGAATATTTGGTAGGATTCATCAGTTTTGTACCAAATAAATAGCCTACAATAATATTTTGTAGGAATGTTTTAAAGTATGGTCTCAATTTCTCTAATAGATATGACATTATTCAGATTTTTCAATTTTTCTTGAGACAGTTTGGTAACTTTTATTTGCCTGGAAATTTGTGAATTTCCTCTAAATTTTCATTGTATCATCATGATGTTATTTATGTTTTCTTCATGTTAAAAATTTTCCATATGATCTGCACGGATTACTCCCTTTTAAGCCTTCGTATTTCTTTTTGTTGCGATTTTTCTCTTTTTTTGAACACTAGTACTAGGATTTTATTGAGTATATTTGTCATTTATTAGGATCTAATTTAGTTTTATTTATCCTTTCGATGTTTGTCTTTTATTTTGTGAAATCTTCCTCTAATATTTATCATTTTGTGTGTTCTATTTTCTTTGTGTTTAATTTTCTGCTCTTTTCTAGCTTGTGATGAATGCTTAGAACTGAGAACTTCAACCTTTCTATATTATACACAATAATATATAAATATATATAATCTAGGATTATACATTTCTCTCTAAGAATAGTTTTAATTCCACCCCATAAGATTTGATGAATAGTATTTTTAATTGGAAATACATTCTAATTTCCATTGTAGTTTACTCATTAATCATGGGTTGTTTAGAAATGTATTTGTTAACCTCCAAGCATGTAGATATTGAAGTTAGTGGACTTAGTGTCCTTTAGATGGGCATATGGAACACATTCCCAAAATTACCATGTGCCAAATGTGCACATGGAAGCTTTATCCAAATTGACTATATGCCAGACTATATCATCAATCTCAGTACATTTCAAAAAAAAATTGAAATGATACAAAAGATGTTGTGAAATTAAGCTTCATATCAATCACAAAAATAAAATGAGAAAAATGCCACCATTGTGGGGATACCAGCATTGCACCATTTAATATCATAAAATATGAGTAATACCAAGATGTTAATTATGATATGAAAAATCTTCAGTGTTGGTTTTCTTTTCCTCTTCTACTTCATGACCCAACTCCCAAACCCACATTTTCTGGGTTCTAGTCATGTTGAACCTTTTCTCAGCTCCCTAGAATATTTAATGCAGGACTAATTTGCCATTTTTTGCCATGTCTAAGAATTCTACCAAGAATTTATTCCACCTTCATTAGTCTGATATAATACTAATGCTAGTGACTCTATGAAGAAGTCCATGACACTTCCCTACCCACAAACATATATACTATCACTTATTTCATCCCATGGGTCTCTGTGTACCTATATTGCAGCCCTATGTCACCACCTTGAATTCTCCTCACTGCCTGTTGTCTCCCCTACTCACCTGTGAACTCTAGGACATCAGAGACCAAGATGTATGTACTCATTGAAGGAAGCTGTACCGTAAGCACATTACATACCATGAAAATACTTACTTCTTAAATCAAACACAACCTTTCTGAGCTCCTGCTTTGTGCCAAGAACAGCACCAGACACTGGAGAAATAAGGATTTGTTCAATGTGATCTAAACGTAGCTTTAAAGAAGCTGAAAAGTAAGGACTTACAATACCATGTGTTAGAATCCATGCGAGAGATTTAAGTTAGGTTACTGTAGACTGGTCAGAAAGGGTTTCCTTGAGATGATAATGCCTGCAATGATCCTAAAATGAGTCAAGCAAGGTAGTTCAAGGTAGAGAGAGAGTGTATCATTTTGGGTGGAAGTGATAAAAAAGTGAGCTTTTTTGGCTATAAAAGTTAAATTACTAAATGGAGGAAGGAAACATTTGGACTCTGCAGTCCTCATCCAGAGCTTTTCCGTTTCTTTGGGAGAACGGTGCATACAAAACAGAGGTGGAGAGCCAGCCCTGATTGCCTAGTGGTGAAAGTTCAGTGCTCACCGCTTCGGTGGCCCAAGTTGGTTTCCTGGTCATGGAACCACACCATCTCTTTGTGAATTGCCATGTTGTGGTGGTAGCTCACATAGAAGAACTAGAATGATTTACAACTAGGATATACAACTATGTACTAGAGTTTTGGGGACAATAATAAAAGAGGAAGATTGGCAACAGATGTTAGTTAGCTCAGGACAAATGATTCACTTCAAAAAAAAATAGAAGTGGAGAAAATCACTGCAAGGCATATACTCCCCTATCTCATTGGAAATCTCATTCTGTGGACAGGGAATGCAGTCAAAACAACAGGCAGCCTTGCTCTCCTGAGGGCTCTACCTGAATCCCAGACTGCAACTCTCACTGCATACAGAGTGTGGAGTCTGGAGAAAATCAGATAACACTTGGTAACAGCTATGACTTTTACCTAATTTTCCAGTAACTAGAGAGTTTTAGAGTATTGGGCCTGAACAAACTGGAGATTGAAATATCTAAATCCAATTCTTTGGTTGGATGCCATGCTTACTGTATGATATAAAACACTGGTAATACTCAGACGTATTGTGGGTTTGTTTCCAGAGCATCGCAAAAAATCAAATATTGCAATAAAGCGCGTCACAACAATTTTTTTGATTTCCTAGTGCATAAAGAAGTTATGTTTACACTATACTGTAGTGTACTAAATGTGCAAAACATTATCTCTAAAAAACATGTACAAAACTTAATTTTTAAAAAAAATTATTCCTAAAAATTACTAACAACCTTCTGAACCTTCAGCAACTTGCAATCTTTTTGCTTGTGAAGGTCTTGCTTCGATCTTGGATTATATGTAAAAGAAAAAATTACTTCAGTTGGAAGTGAATTGTTAAATTCCCATATGTGGCCCTTTATGAAGCTCTGAGGGGACACAAAATCCCAACAAGATTTTGGTTATTCATGTGTGGTGTGAGTAATTGTGATTGGGTTCAACACATCTGAGTAATTCCTGTGCCCCACTCAATCACCTCCTCAGATAAAGACAATTCCTGACCACGTGGAGCACGTGGGGAATATTCTCCTCCTTTCACCTTCAGTCCAAGACCTTCTGGAAAATTCCAAAAGTTGAGAAAGTTGTACTCTGAATCTGATTTTCCTTCTTTGGCCAAATTCACTGAGTCACCAGCAAGGTTGTTAAATTCTATGTTCCTCAGAAAGGGGTGCCGCTAAAAGAGACACATCACCCTGTGGTCAAGTGGGCCCGGGTGTTAAAGAGAAAAACCCTGAAATGGGGAAAGCCTTTCATTGTCTGTAATCCTTGTTTCATAATGTAACTTTATTACAAGTATCCAAAGAAGTAAAGCAAATGAAAGCATATGGAGAACTACAATATCATAATGTTTCTAATATATCAGTTAGTTTCAAGAGAAAATGCCCAAAGACAAGAATATCAAGATGATCAGTGGTGATAGGATTCAGACAAATCTCAAGTACAAAGTCCAATCTAGCCAAGCTCATGCACTCTCTGAATTTTCCCAGACCATCAATCTGCAAAATGATGTTAGCAATACCTAAAGTGGTTGCAGAATTAAATGAGATCACTTACATAAAGTATTCACCATGATGTTCAGCACCAGATAGGCACGGAAAGGACATATTGTCTTCTTGTAATTAAGGAGCTGCATGGGAGAAGGCTGGATAATCCCTATTGAAACATTAGGCGTGCAGGATGTTGGGATCCTTTGTAACACAAAGCATTGATATTGACTCATAGCCCACTTCCTCCTTGCCACTAGAACCTTCTTGTTGATGACTTACAACACAAGACTAGATTTACCTCCTAGGGAGTGAAACAAGTACAGAAACTCCTGTGTTTTTCTTGGAGAAAGAATCCTAACTGCTTGGTATGAACACCTGTGGAGCCCCATAAGAACGTCACTTTTACGAGTGTACATGCTGTTATGCAGAAGAGACTTTACCTGCCAGGTGGAAATCACCAGATCTTACCCGCTTCCCATTGGCTGAATTTCTGCACGTTGAAGAAGCATCTCATGAAGGCTCCAGGCCACAGCATACACAGCATTGTACACATTGTAACTCCATTCAGTCATGATCGTGTCAAAAATCTGCCAAGGCAACCATCCCAAGGCGGCATCAGGTGGTCAATTCTCCAGTGTTTTACAGTCAGGGTCAGGAATGGTGCAAGGAATAAAGGGGTACAACAACCTAGTGAGGTAAATGTCTTTTGGATATTTGGAAGGCTTAACTGTCTGGATAAAATCTTCAAAGCCAGGAACCTCACTAGGGTGGTGTCAAAAAATGAGAGTCCCATGGAATGAGTCAAGGATGAAATCTCTCTCACTGTGGATAAAATCCCACTGTGATGTCGTGACCCAGACTATCCATATCACTAAATACTCCCAAGTAGACAAGCTCAAGCTTACGAGAGAGTCGGTTTCTCCGTAAATGATAACCACATTCACTTCTGTTTCCTCTACTTGCAAATCATATGGCCAGGTCCTTGAGGAATATGACCTTTCAGCGACAGGGATCATTTCCACAAAGGCTGCACAGATTCCATTCCGGTCCATCTCTCCTCTCAATTCTGAGAGAAACTCAACACCTTTCTTGTCTTCCGAGATGACCAGCCCCACCCAGGTCCAACTGAAATGAAGCAGCAAAGAGACCATGCCAGTGGCTAGAGATGTGTCCCTGGGGGCCAACTGATAGAGAGATGGAAACTGCTCATAATCATTCAGGATAAGATCAAAAGGACCATAAGTAAGCTAAAATGAAAGACAATTGGAAGCAATATGAGGACGAGGATTGGCAAAAGCCACACTCTCAGTCCTGAAGGCTGTTCAGCAACACCTGGAAGTGGTAGAAGGGGACAATAGCTCATTTCATTTTCTAATCATTTTCCACTCCCTGAAAGATTTCTAGAAAATAAGGTCAGTAGATTTCCAGGAAACTGTTTTGTCTCCATGCCCCTCAACCTTCTCTCTACTCCAAAGAAAGGAAATGTCATACCCCACCAAGGTCCTGTACACGTACCCTTTGAGATAATATTCTTTGAGACATTCACAAACCCAGTCTCCTCCTCTCCTCCTATTTAGACACCTGAGAATGGCACCAAAGGAGACATGGTTTCATCTCTCCCCATCCCACCCAGCCTTACCTGTGGAAATTTGTACAGTTCCAACAGTGTTCCAATCTGGACAGAAATTGTCAATGTGGTTCCTGTAAGGACCCCTAGAGACTTGCTCTCTCTCCTGCAGTCTTAATTAGGGATGTCCTTGCCCAACCCTGAGAGCCAAATCAGGGAATTCTCCAATGTCCTCTGTTCACTGGGCAGGGCATTATAGAGATCAAATCCCAGAGACATGTTGGGCAAAATATGAGTGTTCCTGTTGATTTCCTCAATGGCAAAAACCAAGGCCAGAATATACTGGTAGTTCTTGTACTGAAACATGCATAGAGTGGTAGGGATCCTTAGGGAAAATACTCAAAATGATTTCCTTAAAATGCAATACAATGACTTCATTAAAAGGAATTTGCTATTGACTCGAACGTCTGTGACAATTAATGGCTTTCCTGAAGCCTTATAATTTATAACTAAAGAAAATAACCTGACTCTAGCTGTGGAAGTTCCTTAGTGAATTCCACACTCATGAAGGAAACTGGTTAAGTACACAAAAGTAAGTAAAATGAATGGAAAAACAGATCACATTCAGAGTAGATTTGTAAATGGCTCTTTGGTTCAGGAGGCAAAATGTTTGTTTTTATGAGCACAGTATTAACTCCTTCTTAGAAGGGCAACAATATTAGCATGAGATTGGAGTTAGCCCTGGGGAGGAAGAATAATTGCAACTGAAATACACGTGACAGGCATAGACGCATGACATGTGCAGGTTGAGAATGGTGCAACAGAAAGCTGTCAATCAAATTGCCTAAGCCTCCGCCCCCTCAAACCTGCGCATCTGCCGCCATCAAAAACCAGGAAACTAAGGTGAACTTCAGAGATCCAATGAAGGAGGAATCATCAACAGGCAGGAACAATTGAAAGAATCTAGATGGAATCAAAGGACTAGAAACACTTAGGAATCTAAGAGACACAGCATTGTAAAGTTTAGAAAGCTTTTCATTCATTTCTTATTTAAAAAATATTAAATTAAAATTAATCATTAACATCTTTAACGGTACCTATTCTTGATAGCCCATATTGTCTTCATCTTTTCTACAGACTTTCTACACACAAATAACTCCTAAGAGTAAGAAAATTCTTTACATTTCTATTGCCTGGGATCTGTAAGACCATCAAGAATAAATGAAGCAGTCACTTGTACTTATTTCAAGTGTTCTATTATTTGAGGATTGATCAGTACCCTAGTTCATGCTCACTGTTTGTTAATGCTCCCCGTGTGCTTGTGAAGAATAGGTGTTCTTCACTTGTTGGGTATAGGGTTCGATGTGTATCCACTAAATCAAACTTGCTAATTTGTTTTTCAAATACTCTATTTATAGATATATGTTATTCGTTGTCTCAGAGGAAAGTTGAAATTCTTCACTATGAAGATATATTATTTCTACTTCTCCCCTTCCTCTGCCTCCTTCTCCTATACTTACCCCTCCACCTCCTTCTTTTTCTTCTTGTCTTCTCCTCCATCTCCTTCTCTTCCTCTTACTTCTCCTCCTTCCTTTCCTAGTTGAGGCTATATTATCTTCTCATGACATCACTTGTAGTATAACAACGGCTATATCTTCATGATCAGTTGAACTTACATACCAGTGAGAATTAAACATTTAATTCCTAATGATGCTTTTTTCCTCATCTGTTTTATCTCATTTTATTATAGCGACACTGCGTTGATTTTTGATTGGTATTTTCCCAGCATATCTTTATATCTTCTATTCTATTTTGAATTTCTAGTTTTCCATGTTTTTTAGTTTTCACAAGTCCTGTAAACATGACACAGCTACATTAGTCATTATCCCATCAAATTTAACAATCTGTATTTAACAAGAGAATTTATTCCATTTACATTTATTGTGATTATTTATATCCTGGTTTTGCCCCCACTATCTGTATGTTTTCCTTCTATTTTTTCCACAAGTTTTATTATGTTATTTCCCTTTAAATTTTATTGATTTATACTTGTTTTCCATATTCTATTGTATCTCCTCTATTTGCGTGAGAGTTATATTCTCTACTTCTATTTTACCACCAGCTCAGATTGCCTGAAGTGGATATAATTGCTCATATCCTGAGAAATTTATAGACCCTTTAACTTTCAGTTTTACTCTCATGACTCGTTTTTGTTGCACAATATTTTATTTCTCCTTTTTCTTTACTCTCTCTCATCATCTCCATATCTACCTTATCTGTCATGTTTTCTAGTTCCTTGTCTTTCTCTGCTGCATTCTGTTTCCTTCAGAATTCAATTTAGTTTTGTATTTTCTCTTCTGTTGTAGAACCTATCTATGGAGTTTCAAAACTCAACAGTTATGTCTTTTTCATCTCTAAAAGTTCTATAAAGCCCTTTGCCAAATATGTCAGATAATTACTAGAGTCTCCTGTTTGATTTTGTTATTCCAATTTTTCTGGTCCCATTTTCTATAAACAGTTTATACACAGTTATTTTATATCTTGAAGTTGGTAAATCTAATATTTGAGGTTTCACTGTTTAAATCTATTGTTTTATTTTTAATTTTCTTATGTGTTGATGACACTTATCGACAATGGCATGTATTTCATATTTGTTTGGTGAACTTTGATTATGAGCTCATTATTGTATGATTTTAATGTGTACAGAATGTAAGGCTTTAGTTTAGATCTTTTCCTCCGGAGAAGAATGTCAATGATTTCGGCTCACAGTGGTGTGAGCTGACACGAAGCTAAGTGACATTTTTGTCTGACTCACAACTAATCTGTGACTCCCAGATTCATTCCCTCAAGTCACTTGTGACACAAAGACAAATCGTTTCATTAGAGGAGCGTACTGACCTTTGACCACTGGGTGAATCCAAATGTGTCTAGTGCTTACAGTTTCCTTCTTCTGTCCTTTGAGATTTGGCTTACTTCATGTGAACTCAAGAATGCAATAAAATTATATTTTATGGAAGATATTGTTATGTGGAGGGAAACCTCTTCAAGGTATCTAGTCCTCCATACTCATAGTATTTCATTCTTTTGTGTACTCCATTAGATTCCTTTCTTTTAATGGAAATTCGTTCTTTCATTTGAAAAGAAAATAAATGTTAAAATCAAATGTGTGAGCTTGGGGGCATAGAAATAATTTACATGCTATGCAACAAAATAAATTTATGATATAGAAAATTTAACAGACCAGTAATGTATGTATGGATTAGGTACATTAAACTTAAACTGAGAACCTCTATTTAGAACATATTTAATCAAACTTTAGGAGAAGAATCATTGAGAGGCACACTCGAGGACCATTCTGTTTCTGTGAGGTGCACACATACTATACGTATACCTGATGGTCATGTGACAAGCCATGATATGGCCAAATGTAGTTCAACTTAGTTCAGATGTGATATGATCAATTAAACTTGAAGAAGGGAGAATGTCCAGAATGTCCAAAAGCCCCATGTGTTTCCAATATTAGAGCGTTAAATGCTGAGAACAAGGAAGAATGGTGCAGGTGTTGTAAAAATACATTGCAATCTCTAAAGAGCAGAGAGCAGCATCCATATTAAACTTACTGCAGATTGTGTGACTTTTCTGAAAATAAAGCACCCCTTTCTGAGGAAAAATGAAGAACTTTCGCGTGTCAGTTGGGGCCTCCAATTACTGAGGTGGAGTGAGGAGTACAAGAAGTTTATTGTGGCATAACACCTGTGAAGAATCAAAGGATTGGGGAGGGACAGCCCTCACACTGAGACACGGATTTTACTGCCTGTGAAATGAAAAAAAATAAGGAATATTATGCATGGGAGCTTCCAATCACAATTTGGAGATGCCAGTCTTTCAGCCTCACCCGAAACCTACTGAGTCAGAATATCTGGGGTGGGGTCCAGCACTCATTCTGTGTTTTAACAAGCCCTGCAGCTCATTCAGATCCTTAATCAAGTTTGAGGATGACGGGTTTCAAAAAAAGGCACAACACCAAAGAATTGAACACTGAAAAAGTAAAATATTTGTCTAAGTACTTTGTGTTAATGTGATTTATAAAAAATGCAAAATACAGACAACTTTAAAGAATTTGCATAAAATTTAAAACCATCTTGACTTAATGCTTAATGGATACCTAGAGACACTGGATTTGGAGAAAAAGAAAAGAAGTAAAATACTAATTTATTTTTCATCTAACATTCAGGAGTCAGTGAGACAAGACTTCAGATTCTGGGTTCTTCTTATTTCTCAAATTGAAAATATAGTAAAATAGGGTCCAGCTTTGTGGCGTAGTGGTTAAGTTTGCATGCTCTGCTTTGGTGGCTAAAGGTTCATGGGTTCGGATCCCTCGCGTGGACCTATGTTTCGCTCATCAAGCGATGCTGTGACGGTATCCCATATAAAGTAGATGAAGATGGGCATGGATGTTAGCCCAGGGCCAATTTTCCTCAGCAAAAAAAAAAAATCTAAAATAGAATGTGAAAAAGATTTATATATCCAACACAGTGAAGAAAAGTTTAATAAGAAAAATTACTTTAAATGGGGTAAAACTAGGAAAAAAGAAAAAAAGCGAAGTACAAAAAAATAGAACCACAGAGATAATGCTACGTATATCAGTTATACTATACTGAAGTTACTTAAATCACTTTTTCAATATTGAATGTTACTGTACATTCCACGAAGACATAGGAAACTAACACTGAACATAGACGAAGAAAGAAAGGGGATTGTCAGCAATAGTCCATACACATGCTCACAAAAGTAAAGCCACAACTAATATGAAACTTTTATATATGAATGTGTATAATGGTACACGTATCTGAAGGAAAAAGATTTAGGGTCTAAAAGGTGGTTAGCAGTCAAAAAGTATATGTTCAATCATATATTAAAAAAAGGATTTTAAAAATATGAAGTAAAGTAAACCTAACTACAACAATAGTAAGAGTATTCAACTAACTTCTCAGTCTTTGTCCAAAAAAAAGTCAATATAGGAATCGTATATATTGTTAATCTTGATTTATCATTAATTATTTTTGGAGCACACACATACACATATGCCTGCATATAAATCTCAAACTTCCTACTCCGAAGCAAAGAAATAATATTATTATAAAATTAGGTCCTATCCTCGTCCAACAAGTAATTTTTACATAGCAATCATTTCCTGAAGCCACCAGAAGAGAGATACATGGCCAACCACATAAATTCTGACTCAATAGCTCATCAGAGGAACAGGCAGATTTGAAATCCAGTTCCTTAACCAACTTGCACGCAAAAATGCTCATTAACTGCCAACATATCTTAAACAAATCAGACAATTTATAAGCCAATAATCACTCTCATGAATAACTCTTTGGTGAAACAGGAAATCAAACCAATGATTAGAAAGGAGTAGCAAGGAGCCCTGGAGAGAGAGGAGAGAGAAAGGAAGAAGAGAAGAAAACTGTCTGTTCTGAGAGAAAATATTTGAGCATTAAATATCTTGAATAGTAAATAAAAATGAAAGTGAATTAAACTCTCAACTCAAAACAAAGAGAAAGGAGAAAGAAAACATAAAAAAATAATTTGGAAAAAGAGACTGAAGCAGAATTAAGAGTATAAAATAAATATAAAATAAGTCCAGAGGAAAACTCATCAGTCACTCTGATTCTTTGGGAAGCTCAATAAAATAGGCATCATTCAGACACATCTGATAAAGAAAAACTATTTGAGGAAGACAAACATCAAGAACATTATGTAAGAAAATGGGACCAGGAGCGAAGTCAGAGTAAATGTTGTGCATCTGCACATGGAGATGCTTTTTGGGATCTCAGTGATAAGGCTGCTTTTTAAGTGAAACTGGAATTACTCAAAGTGGCTCAAATAGAAAATAGAAAGTTATACAAATGTTCTTTCTGGGTTCCAGATAGTTTTTAAGAAAGAAAACTACAAATATATGGTGGGTTGGATGTATTTACAGATGAATTGTTTCTAAAACTTAAGAATAGATATTTACTCTACCAGGAAACTCTTCCAGAATATAGAATAAGAAGGTATATCTCTATTAATTATGAAGTTAACATGAGCCTGTTACCAGCATCAAAAAGAAGATGTAAGCAAGGAATCATCTTAAACAAACTTTAGAAATTAGATAAACTTTTAATAGCCTCACATTTAATGTCCTCACTTTTCTGCCAGGAAAAAAACACAATATGCTCATGAAGTATATAAAGCATTTGATAAAATTCAGGATCCACTTCTCTAAAATACATTCTTTTTGAAGGGCACTTCCTTAACATGCTTTTGTAAAAATAACTAACACCAAAACAAAAGCCCTCTCGATTCCTTGCTTAAAACAAAGACACTAAATCACAACTACAGACGGGTGAGGGGCAGGCACACAGGATCACCCCCACCCAGGGGCTCCTCTGTACAGGCTGGGATTCTCCCCCCAACAGATCTGAATGTAGAGCACTATACAGCGGCAGATGAAGCAGAAGGAAGGGCAGAGACGGTGGAGTATGCTGGTGAAGAGTGCTGTCTCATAAGCTTCCAAGCCTAAAAATTGGACACTAAAAGGAAGAAAACTGGAAAATATAAAAACACTGTTCTTCTCTTTGAAGTAAGCAACAAAGTCAGTGGGATGAGACAGAGATAATAATGGACAGTTCTGGGAAGGTGGGGATGCCGGGGAAAGACAGGACAGGTGATGCAGAGCGCCTTGGTGTATCCATCCACAGATCCCATAGGCATCATTCATCATAATAATCAAGCAGAATATAAATAAAGAGGCACTTACCACTGCAAAGTGACATCCTTGCTAGGCTTCTTGATCCCTCTGTGTAAGAAACAAGTATAAAGGGGGAAAAACCCACCAATAACCACATCTCCATCCTTGTATGCCCTGGGTTACATTCTCAAAAAGCTGTCAGGATAAGCAAAATGATACACAAAGAGAGGAAACTGCAGCAACAGGAAGAAGAAAATCAAAAGGAACATCTTAGAAGCCTCTACAAAGCCCTGTGTCTGCATGAGGTGTGAGGCAGCAGAAGCAGACGTGGAACATGCAGCCTAAGGAGATATCTACACATGTCACACACACACGCACACACATATGTGTATATGTGGTTTTTGTGGACTGAAAAAGCAATTCTAATGCCCTCTGACTCCTTTCAGCAGCCTCTTCCTCTCCCCTGGTGAGATCCAGACCCCACCCTGCCGCGGGGCTCTGCATCTGAGGTCCTGTGTCCAGTTGAAAAACACCAGTTGGAAAACATGTTTGAGGAACATACTCTCCAGCATTAGGCACTATGATTTCATCCACGTCCGTGGATAGTAAGGCTCCAGGGACCACCTCCTCTTGGGCAGATGAGGTCCCAAAATTTTGTCAACAAGCTATCCACATGAATGCCATTTGTGATGTTGCAAAATAACTGCATCAGAGGATGTGATATAAAGTGTAAGGTGAAAGGTTCAGAAAGTATCCATGTCAGTCAGGGCTCTGCCAAGAACGTTCCAGCATCTCTCCTTCCAAAGTCAAAGATAGACAGGGGCAGCTTCATACATCCAGGGCCCAAGACAGCCACAGGACATTCCATGTGGGACCCATGCAGGGCTGCACACCAATCATGAGTGCAGAAACACCACAAGCACATGAGTCCCTGCCTGGGGAAGCAATAGTCAGGCTGAATTCAGAAAATTCCAAATCCATAGCTCAAGATCAATGCAAAAATAAAGCTACATTTTTGATTCTTAAAAATCTTCCTCCTTTCCTCTTCCTCAGTTCTTTTAACCTTGTTAATCCCAGGAATCAATATGGTGTGATCATCCACTTCTACACCTTCGGCATTAGTTTCCTCCACTATTTATGCTGTTATGAGAATATGGGACTATGTGGGAAATTCCTTTATTTTTTCATCCCAAATTTGAGGATACAAACTGGAACACACCTATGTTCCCATCACCCCAAACATCGATGACAAGGGCCACATCTATACATCTATCTGGCCTTGAAGCACAGGGCACCTTTATGGCAGGAAAATGATTATTCTGTATGATACTGTAATGGTGGACACAAGATACATTTCCCAAAACCCACAGAATGTACAAGACAAAGAGTGAACCATAACGTAAACTATAGTTCTTAGTTAACAATAATGTATTGATGGTACTCAGGGCAAGCTACCACAGGAGGCACTACTCTGGTATGCAGATTATTTTGAGCTGAAGACAATAAGGACTCAGAGAACTCAGGAAGAATATTTGAGTTTGCCCTCCCAAACTGCCTAATGTATTTAAAACGAAAGATCTGTTTCAGGAAGGAGTTATTATCATGATGGTTGTAAAGATAATGTAGGATAGAGGTTACAATAGGAAAGGCACC
The DNA here is from genome assembly GCF_020826845.1 of Diceros bicornis minor. Taxonomy (NCBI): domain Eukaryota; kingdom Metazoa; phylum Chordata; class Mammalia; order Perissodactyla; family Rhinocerotidae; genus Diceros; species Diceros bicornis. The sequence continues at coordinate 967,824 of NW_026691418.1, forward strand.
AAGCCTCTTTTATCAAAAACTCTGTCTCTCCCTGACCACATTATCTATACATGACCCTGAAAAGAATTGTCTTCCTGTCCTCTGAAGTCCCAGACCACTACCCACTCCCAACACGTTCCTCACTTTTAGCTGCAATATTTAAGAGGGCAGCTTAGACAGAGGGACGAGTTGCTCATTTCTGAATTTCTCCCATGTATACATGTTATTAAACTTGGTATTATTTTATCCTGCTAACCTGTCTTGTTAATTATTTGGCCAGCCATAAGAACCTTAAGGAAAAGGGCAGAGGGTGATTCTTCCTCTGCCCCCCGACAGTATCAATCATGGTTCCTGATTTATAGCTGATATACCACACTAATGCAAGATGTTAATAATAATGGAAACCGTGCGTGTGAGCAGGGAGGAGGAGTATATGGGGACTCTGTACTTTCATCTCAATTTTTCCGTAAATCTCAAACAGCTCCAAAAACATAACATCTATTAATTATTTTGTTTACCAATCTGGTAGCCACTGGCCATATGTCATTATTGAACATTTAAAATATGATTAGTCCAAATTGAGATATGTTATGAGTGTAAAATATGCATGGATTTTAAAAAATTTTGTATGACAAAGTGAATATAGAACATCTCAAAGATAATGTTTGTACTGATTATATATTGAGATCATAATACTTCTTGACATACTGGGTTAAGTAAAATATATTATTAAGATAAAAATATTAAAGTTACATGACTACTGAGTTGGGAATTGCAAAATGCATCCAATACACACAGACATGAGACTCTGGCTGAGACAAGGGCTTCTAGATTTTGCAACCACCACATAAACTTATGACTTACCACACTGAAACCCACCTCCTCTGACTTGAGACAACGCTACTGTTATGGGTTGAGTTGGTCCCCCCAAAATGCAGAAACATGTACAGAAACATGTATAGTGAACAGAAATGCTACTGATATTTATGTTAATTTTGTATCCTTTACTGATTTCATTGATTAGATCTTAGTTTTTTGGAAAAAAACGTCATGATGTCATCTGCAAATTGAGACAATTTTAATTTTACTTTTCATATTCTGATGTCTTTTATTTTCTTTTTCTTCCCTGATTGCTCTGGCTAGCACTTCCAGTACTATGTTGAATAGGAGTGGTGAGTGTGGGCCCCTGACAGTCTGTAAGAACCTGTTTTAGCTCCAACTCCAGCTACCAGTCCATCTCAGGACAGAGTTTGTCTTAGTCAACCAAACAAAAATTCACAAAGGCTAATCTTACCTCTCACATTACCATACCTTGATTGGGCACTCAGACCCGTTCAAACTACAGCTTAGTGGTCCCCAGGCTTCAAAGATCCCCTCCGCTCAGTGTTTACATCAAACACACAACTCCAGTTTCCTGCCAACTGCTGGCACACACACATTCTACATTAAGATAGTACAACTTGCCACACAATTCATCCTGGTGGGTGCCATGTTCCACATCCCACTTACAAGCCTGTGTTCACCTTCTGGTGCTGATCTTGGTCCACTTCTGGTGCACGTCTTGGTTCACTTCTGGTGCAGTCACAAGTGCTCCATTTACGGCCTGACTCTGAACCAGCAGGAAGTCCAGCATCTAGTCTGCTGAAAAGATGCCAGGACAGCGGCTAACATTTTGAGATCCATGGTCTCCCTACCTATCCCCCTTGTCTGAAGTCTAGCACACTCTTACCCTTAACCTCATGATGACAAGTCAAGAGACTTTGTAGAAACCCTCCAGGTTGGGCAACAGCTGGACCTGGGACTTTTGGGTCGCTGGAATAACCCAAAACTGATCCCTTGTTGAGTGGAGGAAGTGAGAATCTGGGCTCAGGGTTTCAATGTCTTTGAACAAGTCTAGCATAATGCTATGTATGCTGATCGAATATATAGTGGGTTTTTTTCTTCTTTGTATGTGTAGATGTATTAGTTCTAGATGTATCATGTTGTCATGTCCTTCCTTGGCACAGCCACGTTAAGTTTCCATCTAGATATTTACATACAAAGACATATTGCGGCTATGTAACCTCTCTTTCCATTCTTGCAGACAAAATTCCCCTATGAACTATCTATTTACAAACCATAGTTAAGTGTTTCCATACATCAATTTCCTCAGACAAAAATAATGTTGGGTCCTGCTCACGTGGCATAGTGGTCAAGTCCCCGTGTTCTGATTTCGTGGCCCGGGGTTCACTGGTTCTGATCTTGGGCACAGACCTATGCACCACCCGACAATTAATGCACCACTCCTCAAGCCATTCTTGAGGAGTGGTGCATCCTACAGAGAAAAATTAGAGGAGACTTGGCTCAGATGTTAGCTCAGGGACATTCTTCTTCCCTAAGTGATAATGTGGATTACAATGTTGATGGAGAAGTAGATAACTGAAAATTCACTCTTGTCTTTGTCAAGTGCATCTGGGTAAAAGGTACCTTGGAATCATAGGACATTAAAACTCAAAAACACTTTTCAATCTCTTCATAATGAAGATGAAGAAAATCTAAAGAGGTTAAACTATTTGACCAAGATTAATTCCTGGAACTAGAGTGAGATCCTCTAATTCTCAGTAGGTACATTGTCATAACATCTCTAGAACTAAATAACCAAGAGAGGGAAGTCTGTTGACTTCCAGGTAGAAAAGGTTCCCCCTCACGTTTTTGTTTTCTCTCTCTTAGATGATTGCTTTGTCCTGAAAAAGAATTTTATCTGGTGGTTATGCTATACTTCAGAAGAGGAAAATGCTCCTGGCAAATATTATTGTGATTCAGTGTGGCACCAGAGAGCCCAGTCATTTAAAAATGAGAACAGAAAGAAGAAGGTAAATAATATTAGAGAAGAAGAGAAAAATCTATTATTTTTGTGGGAAATAACTTATAAAATTTAGAATTTTAAATAAGTTGACTAACGTGAAAAGATACTAGATAACCATATAAAAATATCTTTATATTAGCAAGAAATATTTTAAACTTATAAGTAATTATTCTAATCTTAGGAGAAATAAAATATTTAAAGTAATTGGATTTATGCAACATGATGCCATATGTAGTTATATAATTTATAAGTTATGTAAGATAAATGAAGAAGATTATAAAGATATACCAAAGGACATAAAAGTTCTGAAGAAATGGGGAGATATATTACAATTATGAATGAAAATAATATCCATTTTTCAAGCATCATTCAGATTCACTGTATTTAAAATCAACTTTTAAAATGATACAGTAATTTTTTTTTTTTTTTTGTGAGGAGATCAGCCCTGAGCTAACATCCGCCAATCCTCCTCTTTTTTTGCTGAGGAAGATGGCCCTGGGCGAACATCGGTGCCTATCTTCCTCCACTTTATATGGGACGCCGCCACAGCATGGCTTAGCAAACAGTACTTCGGTGCGCACCCGGGATCCGAACCAGCGAACCCCGGGCCGCCACAGCGGAGCGCGCGCACTTAACCACTTGCGCCACCGGGCCAGCCCCAAGTACTTGTTTTATAGACAATAAGCTATCCCTTTGCAAAATAAAACACTGGACCATCGACCAACATTATTCACAAGTAAATCACTCCAAATGGATTATAAGGGCTAAAATTAAAAGTAGAAATGATCAGTGCATAACAGTGGTGGATGACAATACAGGAGAATATCCATGATCATAAAATTAGTAAAGTTATTCTTAATATATATTCTTAAAGATGTGTTGTTGTCCTTTACTAGTGTCCAATTGAACAAAGCAATTTACAAGGCCAAGTCCACACGGAGTCAATGTGCGAGGGTTCTACCAAAACACACAGATGGAGAGAGAGAACTGATGTGTGGGCATTTATGTAAGATACCACAGATAATTTTAGAGAAAAATTAATCTGAGGTAATATTCATATTTGTGTATTTGTGCATTTAAATGCCCGAGGATCATTGTACAAAGCCAAAAGATATGTAAAGCAATAAATTAATTTGAGATGTCAGGTAAATATACTTGGTATTTTGTGTGTGTGTGTGTGTGTGTGTGTGTGTGTGGAAGATCAACCTTGAGCTAACATCCATGCTAATCCTCCTCTTTTTGCTGAGGAAGACCGGCTCTGAGCTAGCATCTATTTCCAATCCTCCTCCTTTTTTTCCCCAAAGCTCCAGCAGATAGTTGCATGTCATAGTTGCACATGCTTCTGGTTGCTGTATGTGGAACGCGGTCTCAGCATGGCCAAACAAGCAGTGCGTCGGTGCACACCCGGCATCCGAAACCGGGCCTCCAGTAGCGGAGTGCACGCACTTAACCGCTAAGCCAAGGGGCTGGCCCTTTACTTGGTACTTAAAGTCTGCTTGCAAAAATTTGGTAGTTTATTTTTCAGGTGTATGCAAATGCTGGTGAAAAAAATATATATATTGATTATTTTCACCTGAACCAGTTGTATTCCTTAACCCTCTAGCCTTAAGAAGTTAATGTAGCACTTGAGGGCAAAGATGCAGCCTAATAGCTCCACAATGGAGAACAAGATGGACAGACTCTCCACGGCCACCATTATCTTGCCCTTGGTATAGTGGCAGATGGGGAGGAAAGTGACCCAGATGCTGCAGAACACCAGCATGCTGAACGTCAGGAACTTGGCTTCATTAAAGGTGTCAGGAAGGTTCCAGGCCAAGAAAGCCACAGTGAAGCTGCCCAGGGCCAAGGAGCACAGGTATCCCAGGACAGAGTAGAAGGCAGTGACTGACTCCTTGTTGCACACGATGATGATGTGGCCATGTTCAGAGTGTGCATCTGTGTCAATGAAGAAGAAGAGGTTCCCAGCCAGATCCAACAGAGACTCAGCTGGATAAAGGAGCAGATGGGAATGACGAAGTTATGTGTCCCTGACACCAACCACTGCCACATCCTTCTCCCTGGTGCAGTGACCTTGAAGGTCACCACCAAAGTAATAGTTTTTGTCAAGACAGTGGAAAGAGCCACAGTAAAAACAACTCTAAATGTGATTTGTTGAGTAATGTAGGTGGTTGTGTTGGGTAGCCGGTGAAGAGTAAGGAGCAGAGGAAGCAGAGGGTGAGGGAGATGAGCAGGATGTAGCTGAGATTCTAATTCTTGGCCTTGATTACAGGAGTGTCTCAGTGCTTCACAAAGACCCCAGGGACCACTGCTGTGACAACAGAGAAACAAGGAGCTGTGCAAGCCAGAGTCTTCCCTAAAGAATCTTCAAATGCCAGAAATGTCACAACTTTTAGCAGGCTGCGATTTCTCTCATTGTTTGCATACTGGTTTCCTGGACGCCCTATACGTTGATCTCTATTTGAAAAGGAAAAGAAAGTCTTGGTGTTTCAGTCAGCCAGTCTTCCATATTCCCAAGACAAAAAACAAAATCTCATTGGCATTATAGGGCCCACAGCCTCCACCTTATTTGGTTGTGAGACACAAAGTTGCAGAGACTTACGTTAATAATATTCACATTGAACAGTCCCGTCCTATGTCAGAATGCTCTTAGCTTCAAGTAAATGATAATCCACCTCCAAAAGTTCCAAGTTTGGGTCTTGTGTTAGTTGGATGTGTCCATAAACTTGTGGGTTTAAGGGCGAATATTTTAGGTGGTGGAGATTTTGCAACACACCAGTGAGGTACTGGGAAAGTGAGGCAGGGAAAGGACGGCGGAGCATCAGGGACATCAAGTGCTTTACCACTGTGCTCACCTAGAGCTCAATCGCTCTGGGGAGCACTGTGAGACAAGAAGAACACATGGGAAAAAGTCATCTCAGCTGAGGATGAGGCAGCTGCAACACATACGCAAGCATGTCCATCAGCCATCATTCAAGGGCTGCACCCTGGGCTATGAATTTGTATTTGGCAAACTTTTACTGTAAAGTGAAAGAGGACAAATATTTTAGGCTTTGTGGGCCATAGGGTCTCTGCCACAACTACTCAACTCTGACCTCGGAGCATGAAGCAGCCATTCTTATTGTTGAAAGCGGGCATTCTTTTCTCGTCCTTATTTCTACAAATAATATTAGAACAATGCAATTACCGTAATTACAGCTTTTCTTTTTGACTCACTTTTCTATATAAATCTTGTTTTTCGATTTTTCTAACTCAATTTTTGTCTCATGAAAAATGTAGTAAAATTCTTAACTTTCAAAATAAATTCATTTGATAAAGTGGTTTGAATTGCGTTAAAACTAAAAATTATTTAGACAACGATACAGACTTTTGTAATATTCAGACATTCCATTTGGGAAATTTAATGGCGTTAAATTTATTCATTTTCTTTTGCATTTCTCAAACACATTTTTAGCCAAAATTAAAACTATACTTCGCATAACATACAGTAACTACCTACTCAGTACACTTCCTCCATTATGCCTAGCTATTAGAACCCCAATTTTCAGTGAACTAAGCCAATTGTGACAGATCTAAGCTAATTTTTGCCAGAGTGTGCTCCACCTCACTTGTGAGTTATGCGCCATGGACAGAAATCAATGACAATCTGACTGTATGGTCTCTTTCTTGCACTAAATAAAACGTGCATCAAATAGGATGCTATAGCTGACTCTTCCTCTTTCTTTCCCATGTGGATGCTGTGAGTGGCAGACACTTATAAAAATAAAATCCCACACACTAAGCATATTGAAGCAGAAGTTATATACAGCCTGAGTCTCTATTATCAAAAGGTTGATAGAAAAAAAAACTTTACATTTGTCTATTTCTGAAATTCTTGTAACATAAATAATAAATGTCATGATTTATGTCCACTATGAGTTACTCTATCACTTTCAGCTGAACACATTCTAACTAATGTACTTTGTGCATTACATTTTTGTGTTTTTGAGAGTGAGAAATGAGACCTTCATACTGCATTATCAAACACTTTACTATTGATATGTAGGAAAATCCTTATTATTGATACATTATTTTCATCTTTTGTTTATTTAGTTAATTATTTATTGATTGATTTAATGATTTATTTATTGATTGATTGATTTATCTTTTGATTGAGGAAGATTAACCCTGAGCTATCATCTCTGCCAGTCTTCCCCTATTTTGTATGTGAGTTGTCGCCACAGCATGGCTGCCTAGTGGTGTAGGTCTATGCCTAGGATTTGAACCCATGAACCCAGGCCACCAAAGTGGAGCACGCTGAATTTTAACCACTACACCACAGTGCTGGCCTGTTATATTATTTTAGATGCCCCTAATTCATTAGATATTTTTGCATTCTAATTTAAAATATTTTTTTGCATTATGTAAGTAAACACAGAAGCAGATTCCACTGGTTGCGTATTCATGACCCATCTGTCCCCTTCCTACCAGCAGCTCAGTTGTGCTTTGACATTCAACTTCTTCCATGAGACCATGTGATTGAGGGGAGGTTGACAGCTCTAAATCAATTATAGTTGGCCCCACTGGGACGATGTCTTTTTGAGTGACTCTTCCAAAGTCAGGGGGAATAGATGCCCACACTTTTTCAACTTTCTGTTCACTTGCTATAGTATAATACTTTAAATAACTCAGCCTCTGAAACCATAAGGAGCCCAGCCTGTAGACAAAGCTGAGAACCAAAGATGACAGAGCAAATTATGAGAATATCATGTGTGCTTGATTATAGTTTTGAGCTGGTGAATTCTCTAATCCTGGAGTCATTCTATCACTGGCCTTCTTTTGTTAAATTGTTTCACTATTTTTTTGTAAAAAGTGATATTTATGACAACATTCACCAAGTAAATAACAAATGGAATAAAACATATTTCCTTCTCCATCTTTATAATGCAACACTGTGCTTTACTTTTTCTGGCACAAACAATCATTGTAGTAAAGTAGTCTGGTCTTTTTTATGGGATATAATAAATATTTTTTAAAAGACACATTTAGTTTGTTTTCTTTTTAATTTATAGCCAGATGCGTTCTAACAACAAACATAATTTTTAAACATGCTCTCCCCTTCAGCCCATTTTTTATTCTGTAATATGTTATTTCATGCATTATTTTACTGGACAGAACATTCGGCAATGTCAAGAGATTACTTTGGTAATAAGTATGTATGAATTGTTTGTTGTTTTGTTTGGTAAGACTGGAATATTGTACTTAAATATGATGTTTTTTTTTTCTTTATTTACCTATTCCATCATCATTCATGATAAGTCATTATCATCTCATTCCAACCATATTAGTCTAATTCCAAATGTCTAAATATGCCACATAAAATATTTTAAAAACACTTAATTGAGGTATGACTGACATACAAAAAGCTGTACATATTTAATGTATACAACTTAATGTGTTTGGAGATAATATACACCCGTGAAACCATCACTACAATCAAGTCCTTAAACTTACTCATCATCTCCAAATGTTTCCTCCTGTCCTCTTTATTTTTTTAATTTAACCGTCTTTTTTAAAATACTTTTTTTCTTTTGAGGTGGGAAGACAACATAAATCTACCCTGCTAGTAAATTTTTAAGTCTACAATACAATATTGTTAAATATAGGCCCATGTTGGGCAGTAGGTCTCCAGAACTTATTCATCTTGCATAGACTTTGTTGTTCAAACTTCTATTGCTAAGAATTCCCTCTTCATCTTGAAATGACAAATCCCTACATATTTTTAAAAACTCAACAAAACATTGGCTTTCCCTGAAGAATTATCTGATTCATCCAAGTAAGACTATCTACACTTGTTGACTCTGCTAACCTCTAACTACCTTTACTATGGTACGTTTCAAATTGCCCTGTTATTCTTTTTTCACATGTAACTTACTATGATTTTTTGGAAAGCAGGGCCTTTATCTTATCAAGTTTGCATGCTCAGTTCATTGTTCATATCTTCTACTAGAGTAATAATAATATAATATATCCATTCATTTAGTGAATCTTTAGTTCCGGTTTTTGCACACTTACTATGTGTAAGGCATAGTGCTCGTCACCTGGGTGTAAAGATATGAATAGGTGGCATGTCCTAAGACACCCACACTTACTTCCATCATAATTCCATGTGTGTTATTCTGTGATCAAGATGAGTATATGGTGCTACGGAATCTCTAAGTGTTTGCCTAACACAACATGTGGTTTAAGAGCTATATTCCCTTGAGAAGAGCTGCTTCATCAGAACCTAACAATGTGAGTATAAAGAAGCCAGATCAAGGTAACTCCCAACATGGGAATGATGTATTGATTACCTAAATGAATGTATTGAATGAGTGAATGAAATAGTTGAAAATAAAGAAGAAATGTGATGCTATTGGTTAATCCCAGACCCTTTACATTTTATTTGGAGACAAAGAAGGTCTGAGAGAAAGTGATTGTAATTATGTAATTTTGCCAGTTCATACCTGTCTGCTTACATATTTCTCTCTCTGGGCACAATACACAGTCAAAGCAGCAGGTAGCTCTCTTCCTGAGGGATTTTCCTGAATCCTGACTGACAGAACATCCTCCACCCATAGGGGGGAGTTTGAAAGAAGAGAATTATTGATAATACTGAACCATACTATATAATTTGATAATATTTTATGATTTTATAATATTGAATAATTGATAATATTGTTTAAATTATCTCACAAACTATCCTAAAGATCACCTCTAAGATGTGACATGATTGATGCACCCAGGGAAAGCAAAATAAAATCAAGGTCAATCTGCAGAAAAGAGTTCCCAACGTGAAGACACATAATGATTTAAAACATTTTCCATCTCAATGACTAGGACACATGTTTGTTTTAAGCAAATGGAGCATTTGAACGTGAATCATATTTGTTATTGCCAAATGTGATTCTGAATATGCTATTCCTGGATTACCTTTTTGAACTATAAGCAGATTTTACCTTAATAATAAATAATATTTAAATTCATACAATACATTTACATGAGAATTGTTTGATTAGTACAAATTGCAATTATTGAATTTATTTAGTAATATATTTTAATGTCAGGTTGATTCTACACTAAAGACACATGGACAGGCTTGAATGATATAATATAGCACCTTGAAGGATGGCTTACAAGATTGAGTTTTAAAGGGAAATCCGATGAAGAGGAAGAATGTAGTTCCTGGAAGAGCAAAAGAAATCTTTTTTTTTGACGGTGAATTTTTCTACAAGAATTTATAAAGGTGGGATGAAGAGATGGAAATATGAGGAATATTAATAAAATATTGAAATATTCAAAAAGAGACCTCAATGTCAATTCTTTTGATTCTAGTTAGAGAGAATAAAATCTGTTTTCTGGAAGAAAACCAAATGGCAAAAGACAATTTGAATTGTATCTACAAGTCGTCAAAAGTCTAGATCGTCAGCATCTGTTATGTCTTCGAGGCACAATGCACGCAGAGCAATAAATTTGCAAGCAATGAGATTGACACTTTTTCAGCTTAAATGGGAGTTTAAATCATCAATTTTTTATCAGCTCATCCTATTAAATTGGTAGCCTCACTGTCCTGCCTGTAGTATATAAAACATTTCAAAATTCAGGAAAATCTCCTTAATTAATAGTGTCTTTTCAATATCTCTAGGACAGTGAGAAAATTAATATCAATTAATTGGGATTTTGTTATGAGTTAAATAATTTCACCGTTGTTTTCATATGTGGTCTCCATCTTGTGATGTAGATGTAGAATTAATCCAAGATTGAGTTTTCTGCAACCTTATGGAATCCCACAGCTTGAAAACTTGACCACGTGGATCCTGGGGAACAAACTCTCTTACTTTCACCTGAAGTCCAAGACCTTTAGGAAAATCATATAGTTCAGAATTTCATGCTGTGACACAGAGTTTCTTTTCTCATCCAGTGACACATGAGCTCCAGTGCTGTTTTGTTTTTTTTTTATTTGTATTTATTTATTTATATTTTATTGAAGTTTTAATAGTTTTTAACATTGTGAAATTTTGGGTTGTACATTTTTGTTTGTCTATCACCATATATATGCCTCCCTTCACCCCTTGTGCCCACCACCATTGCCCCTGGTAACAAAAATACAATTTTCTCTGTCCATGTGTTGGTTTATAGTCCACATATGAGTGAGATCATACAGTGTTTTTCTGTCTATTTCTGGCTTACTTCACTTAACATAATACTCTCCAGGCTCATCCATGTTATTGCAAATGGGACAATTTAGTCTTTTTTTATGGCTGAGCAGTATTCCATTGCATATATATACCACATTTTTGATCCAGTCGTCAGTCGAGGAACACTTAGGATTCTTCCACATCTTTGCTATAGTGAATAATGCTGCAATGAACATAGGGGTGCATAAGCCTCTTTGGATTGTTGATTTCAGGTTCGTTGGATAGATTCCCAGTAGTGGGATGGCTGGATCATAGGGTATCTCTATTTTTAATTCTTTAAGGAATCTCCATACCGTTTTCCATAGAGGTTGCACCAGTTTGCATTCCCACCAGCTGTGTATGAGGGTTCCTGCTTCTCCACATCCTCTCCAACATTTGTTGTTTTTTGTCTTGGTGATTATAGCCATTCTAACAGGCATGAGGTGATATCTTAGTGTTGTTTTGATTTGCATATCCCCGATGATTAGTGATGTTGAACATCTTTTCATGTGTCTATTGGCCATCTGTATATCTTCTTTAGAGAAGTGTCTGATCATTTCCTCTGCCCATTTTTTGATCAGGTTGTTTTATTGTTGTTCAGTTGTGTGAGATCTTTATATTTTATGGAGATCAACCCCTTGCCAGATATATGTTTTGCAAATATTCTCTCCCAGCTGGTGGGTTGTCTGTTCATCTTGATTCTGGTTTTCTTTGTCTTGTAGAAGCTTTTTAATCTGATAAAGTCCCACTTGTTTATTTTTTCTTTAGTTTCCCTAATATGGGTAGGCATGTCATCCAAAAAGCTTCCTTTATGATCAATGTCAAATAGTGTGTTGCCTATATTTTCATCTATGAGTTTTATAGTTTCAGGTCTCACCTTCAGGTCTTTGATCCATTTTGAGTTAATTTTTGTGAATGGCGATAGCAGGTGGTCCACTTTCTTTCTTTTGTGTGTGGCTGTCCAGTTTTCACAACACCATTTATTGAAGAGACTTTCCTTTCTCCATTGTATGTTCTTAGCTCCTTTGTCGAAAATTAGCTGTCCGTATATGTGTGGTTTTTTTTCTGGGCTTTCAATTCTGTTCCATTGATCTATGTGTCTGTTTTTGTACCTGTACCATGCTGTTTTGATTACTATTGCTTTGTAGTATGTTTTGAAGTCAGGGATTGTGATGCCTCCTGTTTTGTTTTTTTTCTTAGATTGCTTTAGCTATTCGGGGTCTTTTGCTGCCCCATATGAATTTTAGTATTCTTTTTTCTATTTCCATGAAGAATGTCATTGGGATTCTGATTGGGATTGCATTGAATCTGTAGATTGCTTTATGTAATATAGACATTTTAACTAGTTTTATTCTTCCAATCCACATGCATGGGACATCTTTCCATTTCTTTATGTCATCATCGATTTCTTTCAATAATGTGTTGTAGTTCTCATTGTATAGGTCTTTCACCTCCTTGATAAGATTTATACCTAGGTATTTTATTCTTTGTGATGCAATTGTAAATAGTATTATCTTTTTGAGTTCTCTTTCTGTTAGTTCGTTATTAGCATACAGAAAGGCAACTGATTTTTGTAGGTTGATTTTGTACCCTGCAACTTTGCTGTAGTTGTTGATTATTTCTAATAGTTTTCCAACGGATTCTTTAGGGTTTTCTACATATAAAATCATGTCATCTGCAAATACTGAGAGTTTCACTTCTTTCTTACATATTTGGATTCCTTTTATTCCTTTTTCTTTCCTAATTGCTCTGGCCAAACCCTCCAGTAGTATGTTGAACAGGAGTGGTGAGAGTGGGCAGCCATGCCTCATTCCTGTTCTCAGAGGAATGGCTTTCAGTCTTTCCCCATTGAGTATGACGTTGGCTGTGGGTTTGTCATAAATAGCTTTTATTATGTTGAGGTACTTTCTTTCTATTCCCATTTTGTTGAGAGTTTTTATCATAAATGGATGTTGTATCTTGTCAAATGTCTTCTATGCATCTATTGAGATGACCATGTGGTTTTTATTCTTTGTTTTGTTGATGTGATGTATCTCGTTGATTGATTTGCGGATGTTGGACCATCCCTGTGTCCCTGGTATAAATCCCACTTGATCATAGTGTATGATTTTTTTAATGTATTCCTGTATTCAATGTGCCAATATTTTGTTGAGGATTTTTGCATCTATGTTCATCAGCAATATTGGCCTGTAATTTTCTTTCTTTGTATAGTCTTTGTCTGGCTTTGATATCAGGGTGATGTTGGCCTCGTAGAATGATTTAAGAAGTGTTCCATCTTCCTCTATTTTTTTGGAATATTTTGGGAAGGATGGGCATTAAATCTTCTTTGACTGTTTGGTACAATTCACCAGAGAAGCCATCTGGTCCTGGACTTTTATTTTTTGGAAGGTTTTTGATTACTATTTCAATCTCTTTACTTGTGATTGGTCTATTCAGATTCTCCATTTCTTCTTCGTTTATTTTGGGAGCTTGTATGAGTCTAAGAATTTATCCATCTCTTCTAGATGGTCCAATTTGTTGGCATATAATTTCTCATCGTATTCTCTTATAATCCTCTGTATTTCCATGGTATCCATTGTAATTTCTCCTCTTTCGTTTCTAATTTTATTTACTTGAGTCTTTTCCCTTTTTTTCTTAGTAAACCTGGCTAAGGGGTTGTTGATTTTGTTTATCTTCTCAAAGAACCAACTCTTTGATTCATTAATCCTTTCTACTGTTTTTTTGGTCTCAATTTCATTTATTTCTGCTCTGATCTTTATTATTTCTCTCCTTCTGCTGACTTTGGGCTTTGTTTGTTCTTCTTTTTCTAGTTCTGTTAGGTGTAATTTAAGGTTGCTTATTTGGGCTTTCTCTTGTTTGTTAAGGTTGGCATGGAACGCTATGAGTTTCCTTCTCAGGACCGCTTTTGCTGCATCCTATATGGTTTGGTATGGCATATTTTCATTTTCGTTTGTTTCCAGGTAGTTTTTGATTTCTCCTTTAATTTCATCCATGATCCATTGGTCGTTCAGTAGCATGTTGTTTAATCTCCACATTTTTGTCACTTTCCCAGTTTTTATTTTCATGATTCATTTCCAGTTTCATAGCATTATGGTCTGAAAAGATGCTTGTTATGATTTTAAACTTCTTAAATTTATTGAGGCTTGCTTTGTTTCCCAAAATATGATCTATCCTTGAGAATGTTCCATGCACACTTGAGAAGAGTGTGCAGTCAGCTGTTTTTGGATGGAGTTCTCTGTATATGTCTAGGTCCATCTCATCCAGTTTTTCATTTAATTCTTCTATTTCTTTCTTGACTTTTTGTCTGGATGATCTATCCATTGATGTAAGTGGGGTATTAAGATCCCCTATTATTATTGTGTTGCTGTTAATGTCTCCTTTTAAGTTTGTTAGTAGTTGCTTTATGTACCTTGGTGCTCCTAGGTTGGGTGCATATACTTTTATAAGTGATATGTCTTCTTGGTGGAGTGTCCCTTTTATCATTATATATTGCCCTTCTTTGTCTCTCTTAACGTGTTTTAGCTTGAAGTCTACTTTGTCTGATATGAGTATGGCAGCACCTGCTTTCTTTTGTTTGCCATTAGCTTGAAGTATCTTCTTCCATCCTTTCACTCTGAGGATATGCTTGTCTTTATAGCTGAGATGTGTATTGTGTCTTGCTTTTTAATCCATCCTGCAACTGTATCTTTTGATTGGAGAGTTCAATCCATTTACATTTAGGGTAATTATTGATATATAAGGGCTTAATGTTGCTGTTTTGTCACTTATTTTCCGGTTCTTTTGCATTTCCTTTTGTTTCTTCTCCCATTTGTTTCGGACTGCCATTTCAGTTTGGTTGTTCTGTCTTATGACTCTTCTAGTTTTCTCTTTGTTTATCATATGTGATTTTGTTTTGATGATTTGTTTAGTGGTTACTTTGAGGTTTGTGTAAAAAATCTTGTGTATGAGATAGTCCATTATCTGATGGCCTCCTATTTCCTTATACTAAGTCAATTCAATCACTTTCCTCTTCCCCTTCTAAGTCATTCTTGTTATACCTTATTCTATCTTGTGTTGTGGGTGGGTGTTTACAGAGATGAGGTTAAATTTATTTTTGGTGAATTCCTTCCTTTGATCTTTGATTTTGGTTTTTAAGTGGTTGTTAACCTATTCCGGTAAAGACGTGCTATTTTTCTGAGTTTGTCTATGTATATTTCTCCTTACTCCAGGCTTTGTATTCCCTTTCTCTTCTTTTTTTCCAGGCCTGAGGGCCTTCTTGAGTATTTCTTGTAGTGGGGGTCTCGTGGCCATGAACTCCCTTAGCTTTTGTTTATCTGGGAGAGTTACTATTTCTCCATCATATTTGAAGAATATTTTTGCTGGATAGAGTATTCTTGGCTGAAAGTTTTTGTCTTTCAGTATTTTGAATATATCATTCCATTCTCTGTTAGCCTGTAAAGTTTCTGTTGAGAAATCCGCTGAGAGCCTGATGGGAGTTCCTTTGTACGTTATTTTTTGTTTTTATCTAGCTGCCCTTAATACTGTTTCTTTGTCATTGACTTTGACCAGGCTTACCACTAGGTGTCGAGAAGTGAGCCTTTGCCTGTTGATGTATTTAGGTGATCTGTTAGCTTTGCTTGCTTGTATTTCCTGCTCCTTCCCCAGATTTGGGAAATTCTCAGCTATTATTTCCTTGAATAGGCTCTCTGTTCCTCTTTCCCTCTCTTCTCCCTCAGGAATAACTATAATTCTTATGATACATTTACTAATAGAGTCAGATATTTCTCGGAGACTTTCTTCATTTCCTTTTAGTCTTAGTTCTTTCTCCTCTTGCATCTGGAGCATATCTGTAGTCCTATCCTCTATAATGCTAATTATTTCCTCCATATTGTCAGCTTTGTTCTTTAAAGATTCCAGATTCTCCTTTATCTCCTCCATTGTGTTCGTCATCACCGTCAGCACTGATTGGTTTTTCTTTATGATTTCAATCTCTTTTGTGAAGAAACTCCTAATCTCATTGAATTGTTTGTCTGTGTTGTCTTGTATTTCGTTGAGTGTTTTTATGATAGCTATTTTGATATCTCTGTCGTTTAAGATATGAATTTCTGTGTCTTCATGGTTGGTTTCTGGGTGCTTGTCATTTTCCTTATGGTGTGGTGATTTTACTTATCTTTGAATTGTGGTTCTTGTATTGGCTTTGTTTTTCCTCATCCTGGAAATATCTGGTTTCAATTTCCACCGTGCCACTGTGTGGGGGTAAAGGGCTGTGTAATCTGAGCCCCCTGCATTCTGCTGTGGCTGTTCCCTGTGATCCACAGGTCGCTTGGTGTGGTCTGGTCTGCTGGGCTGCAGGGTCCGGTTTGCAGGGAGGGAGAGCTCTCTCTTTTGGCCACTGGGTCCCTGGCATAGGGGGCTTCTCATTCACCCCTCGTTAACCACTCTCTGGGGTGCTCAGATGTTGATGGTACCCCACAGCAGTTCTGAGTCCTCTGTGTGGGAGTTTCCCACTGGCTGAGAAAGCCTGAAGAGTTATGGTTTCCCAGCAGAGGGCCGCCCCTCCCCCCTCTCTGGGAGCCCCGAGGACCGGGATTGTTGATCTGATGGGGAGGGACAAGAGATTTCCTTACCTCTCCCCACTTCATCCTGGGGCCCAGCACGGTCCACTCTCAGAAGTGCGGTAGTGTGGATCTTTCTGATCTTGCTTTTCACTGTCTAGGATTCTGTTGTTGGTCTGTGACTGTTCCTTTAGTTGTATCTTATCGGGGGAGGAGTTTAGGGAAAAGCTCACTCTGCCATGATGCTGACGTCACTCTCCAGTGCTGTTTTTAAATTGGGTGTTTTTTAGGCATGGGTGAAGATGAAAGGGAGACTAATTTGGGAAATGAAATGAGCATGGAAATTGGAGGCAGAAAACCCAGAGACGAACTGGTGGGGATACTCAGTTGCCCAGCAATTAGATTTTTTCCCCTCTATATTAGTCATCCTAGGAATAAGTTCAATTTAGGGAGTCTTTACTCTTCTGCATGCTTAAGGAAGAAGGCATCCTTGTCTGCCCTCAGAGAGCACATGGTGATTTGTTTAAACCATTCCTGCAGATTCCATGTCCAGGGAGTGCTGTAGGGTTAAACTTGAGCTGCACCCGGAACAAGGAAGTTTGCTTTAGGAGTTTCCTTGAACTCAAGAAGAGATAAGAAAGAAAGACATCTTGCTTCTTACTACCTTTGAACAAAATATTTTATTAAATGAGAGAGAAGAGATGAAAGCTCCTAGTAAAGAATATTCATGCATTAATTGATATAATTTATATGTAAATGTATAACTAATATTTACATAATACATAACTATATATATGGTTATATATACACATAAACAAATATATATTCACAATAAATGCGTGTATTTAGATCTGACATGACATTCACTTCCTTGTACCTGAAAGCAAGAGTTTCAAGACACATTATTCATAGATTTTGGATTTATGAAAGTCTAAGTTCCTCTAAGTAGAATTGATAAGGACTTTGGGAAATTAAAACATATTTCAAAGTATTGGGGTTCTCATCTGTAAAAAGGGGATCAAACTCCTTGCTTCCAAAAGCCATTTTAAATTTCAATGAGGAAATATTTATTTAGCTATCATTAGCCCTTCTAGAAAAATGCAGGAAGTTCAAATAAATTGTCTTTCCCCAGAGACATTTAAGATATCATGGGATAGGGCCAGAACTAGAGTTTGCAAATCACTGAATTTTTAAATTCCCTAGGATGAATTGTCATTAAGACTTATTTTAAAAACTTACCTCTCACAATGAAAGTTTTTAATTGATTATTTCTAGTAAAAAGAGTTGACACTGTTGCTAATTAGACCCTACAATCATTAGAGATTTACTTGCAACCTGTAAGAAAGAACAACAATTCATTATGCTCTAATGACTGCTGATCTGTGACAATGTCACAATCACAATTCTATACCCAAATAAAATAACACTCTGATCCTAAAAAAACAACAATGATAATCATATTTAAGGGAGAAGTTTTACTTGCTAAGGGAGAAACATGATCTGGCCTGCATCCATTATGGACACCACTTCTGCTTTCATAAAAAGCATTTCATGGAGAGCTCAGGCCACCACATCCACAGCATAATAGATGTAGTAGCTGGATCCAGACAT
The DNA here is from genome assembly GCF_020826845.1 of Diceros bicornis minor. NCBI lineage: Eukaryota > Metazoa > Chordata > Mammalia > Perissodactyla > Rhinocerotidae > Diceros > Diceros bicornis. Next base: position 985,985 of record NW_026691418.1, read on the forward strand.
GGTCGTGTCTAATTTGTCCTTTGGCAGAGACTCCAGGGAGGCATTGAGCAGACACTCCAAAATTTTCCACATTCAGTACCTGCAAATGAGCAGTTGAAAATTTCAAGCCATAACTTGGTAAAGAAAAAGTCTTCTGGGTATTTAGAGGGGCTAACTGTCCATAGAGAGTGTTTAAATCCAGATATCTCAAAGTTCTGGTGTGCAACGGAAAGCCATCCATGGTAAGTATCTAAAAAGTGGTGAAGTGGAAAAAAAGAAGCATTCCATTGTGGTGTAGTGATGCACACCTTCTAAGTGGTTAAGTAGTAGTTTCCTGCAATGCTCACACTTATTAATATACTTGTGTCACCATACATGGTAAAAATATTGGCTGATGAGCCTATGATTCTGGCCATGTAGGTTCAATCTTTTGAAGTGTATGTCCTCTTGGTCACAGGTATCTTAGTCACAGGCAGGCACCATTCATAGTCACCTCTCATCTAAGTTCCCAGAGGAATGTTCACTTTTTATATCAACTGACACTAAGATTCCCACCCAAGTCCAGCCAAAATGTATCAACAATGAAGCCCTTCTGAAGACTAAAGATGCGTCCTTGGAAGCCATGTGATAGAGAGGAAAACTAGTCCTTACCTTTCAGTACAGGATCATAATCTCCATAAGTTATCTGAATCAAAAGAGAGAAAATGTTCCATATTGAGTCTCTGGAAGCAAAATAAACAGAATTTCAGCAAAATTCATATGACCAGGTAGCTAAACTTATGTCATTCTTGGTGCTAACACTGTGAATATGAAGCAATATTTTCTGATGGTAGAAGTGATTGATGGGGAGCTTGACTTTGAAGCCAGACTGCCTGGGTTCAAATTCTGACTCTAATATGACTAACTTAACCATCTTGAGAAGGTTATATAACCTCTATCCATCTTAGTTTCTAGATCTCTAAAGATTCCCATAATAATGGTACCTTTTCATTTATTTTATTAGGATTAATTTTGTGACTAATTTGTAAAGCAGTTGACGAATGTAAAATGATTTTAAGTACATATTTACATACAAAATTTTACTAACTATAAGATAAATAACTAAGGTGTGGTCATTTGAGAATATCCAGCTTCCATTCCTTTGAGAGAATTTGGGCAACCACATTTCCAGAAGCTACTGTGGTCTGCTTTAGCCAATGATGCTAGCCTCTGGCTACTTCATCTCTTCTCAGCTTCACACACCAAAATAATGTGTCCACCATATCAAGAACTATCTGTGGTAGGTATTTTCCTGTTAGGGAGACATGAAAACCCACTTTCTTCTTTTCCACTTGACTGGCCAAAGAATTTCACCAAGGAAGAAAACTTCTGTCCCTCCAGATCCATCCCCCCACCATGCTCATACCTGTGGTATTTGTAGAGCTCCAACAGCGTCCCTATCTGAGCAGAGAATGCTGGTGTGGTTACTGCAATGACAGCCACAATCTTGATCTGTGCCTGGCAGGTGTAATTAGGGATCATCCAGCCCCCTCCTAATGATCACCTCATGGTGCTCTCCAACGTGTTGACTTCATTGTGGAAGGAAATGTAGACATGGAAACCCAGAGACAGGTTGGGGAGCAGCTGTGGACTCCTGTTGATTTCCTTGAAGGCAAAAACAAAGACCAGGACATAACGATAGTTTTTGTAGTTCGACCTGTATAAAGACAATAGTATTAGAAATAAAGATCAAGTCATGCACTTCAGGAGTAACTCTTGTGGGAAAACAAGGAGGAAAAGCATGGCATTTTGACTCAAGCAACTTGTTCATTCCAGAGCAGTTACTGTCTATTCATGACTTTGCAATCCAAAGCACATGCACAGGTGTTCACAAAGCCTTGGAAGATCCAGCACTACTGCTCTGCACTGAAAAGACATAGACCAATGTCCTAAAATGAGTTACTTGGAATGGTGCTTAAGGGGAAAAGACCAATTTACATATTTGTTTACAAGTCAAGCACTAATTCATGCAGTGACAGAAACATGAGGTTGGTCATGGCCAAGCCCTGGTATAATAGGATGAAGCAAAAGTTCACGATCCATACAAAGAAACTAGGTAGGACAGGGATGTGCAGAAGAAAAGCTTGGAGGAAGGGCAAGTCGAAAATAGAATGGTGTCATCAAAACATTTGCAATATACCTTTCTAAAACTTCCTGTCTCACAGACTTAGGAAACACATACTACCAGAAGCAGGGAAAATGCATCATAATAAATAAGGAGATTGTCTTAGGGAGAAAACAAAGAGAAAGGCAATTTATGACTCTATGTTTTTCTAAAAGAGTAAAAACAATCCAGAGTCCAAAGAGCAGTGTAAATTTGCAGCTTTTCATCTATTTCTTTACAGATTAGAAAACCATCATAGGCAGTGAGCTTTAGAGCTTATCTTTGGGTTGATTCCGCTCTTGCACATCTAAGTTCAATCCAATGTTAATTTTCAAACAATTTAATTGAGAAGGTACAACACACAATTCCAGAAGATTGCTCAATAGAACATAGGCTTTTGTTGCTCTAATATTAAAATATTTTCACTGGTGAATATAGCTTTAAAAAACAAAATGTTGGGATACTGTAATTCTGAGTCACCCAGAGACACTCAGATTGGATTAAAAGAGGACTTGTATTCATTTCCTATTGCTACTCTGAGAATCTACCACAGATTTAGAGGCTTAAAACAACACAAATCTATTATCTTGTACTTTGGTTAGTTAGAAATCTAAAATAAGTCTCATTGGTGAAAATCAAGGTGTCAGCAGGACTGCATTACTCCTGGAGGCTCTAAGGAAGAGTCCTATTTCCTTGCACATTCTGGCTTCTAGAGTCTGCCCACTTTCCTAGGTAATAGCCTCGTATCACTTCAATCTCTGTTTTCATTGTCATAACTCCTTCTCTGACTCTGACTTTCCTGACTTACCCTTTTACATGTAAGGACCCTTTTGATTATATTGGACCCATCCAGATAATTCAGAATTATCTCCTCATCTCAAGAACCTTGACTTTATCACATTTGCAAAGTCTCCTTTCTATGTTAGGTAGCATATTCACAGATTTGAAGGATTAGGACTTGGTCACATTTGGGGGCACATTCCACCTACCACAGGACCCAACTACATGCTTTCCAATACTTGAAGCAAAACATAGAAGAGATTAAAGTAGATAGAAATGATATTCCATTTAAATATGAACCAAAGCAAAGCATGTTTATCCTTGTTAATATCTGACAAAATCCGAGTTCAAAGCAAAAACATGTGAAATATCAAAGGTGGTGACCATATGTCATATGTGACATATGTGATGACCATATGTGGTGAAAGGAAGAAAAGATCGAGTGCTAACAGTCAATATATATATATATATCCCCCCAAAGTAAAATAAAGCTATTAGTTATAGACCCATGTACATAAGTACATATATGTACAACCAGATTTGGAGCTTTAACACATCCTCTGGTCAGATTAAAGACAATAAAAAATATGCAAAGTTATGGAAGAGTTAAGCTTAACAGATATTTACATAAAAATGTAAATAACACTAGTATATTATGAACACCAAAGAATATAAATACATTTGACAATGCACTGGGACATCAAGTAAGCCTTTGAACATTGAAATTATACACAGTGCATTCTCTAACCACAGTATCATTAGGCTAGCAATTCATAAAAGGACATCTATAAAATTCTAATATATATATAATATATTATATACATATTATATATATATATGTTAAACACTTGATCTTTGATAAGTACTAGGGATCTAATGTACACCATGACTATAGTTAACAACACTGTATGATACATATGAAACATGTTAAGAGATAAAACCTGAGTTCTCATCACAAGGAAAAAAATATTCTTTTCATTTTTTGCTTTTTCTTTTTATTATATTTATATGAGATGATAGATGTTAACTAAACTTATTGTGGTCATCATTTTACCAAATATATAAGTCAAACCCTTATGCTGTACACCTTAAATTTATACAGTGATGAATGTCAATTACATCTCATTAAAACTGGAAAAAAACACATCTTTTTCAGAGAATACTCCAAATTATTTTAGACCATAAAGGATACTGAGTAAATGCATTTTTAAGAAAAATGAATATCATCTCAATAAAAAGTTCGTTTTTGAATAATCTATATATTTTGATGAAACTTGCTCTTAACACTAACTTCTAGCCAATATATGGTTTGCCCAAGGATTCTCTCCCTTCCCACATTATGGGTCAGGAGCAGGATGGCATGTGGGTCACTGCAGTGGGATCTTGGTGTTTTTTGCCTGCAACTTGTATCCTTTAGGCTTTCAGAAATTAATCACTAATGGAGATTATTTCAAGGTAGGAGAAAATAAAAGATGCTTATTTCTATCTTCTGTTTGGAAGGAAAATATTCCAGAAGGGAAAAAGAAAGGAAGCCACAAATAATTATTAAAGGAAAAAAAAGGAGCTGATGATTCACAGTTTATGGGAGATTCTCAACACAGCTTTTATATTCAACTTTCATAACTGTCAGAGGGATTCACACACACACATGAACTTACAGGTAAAATGTGACATCTTTGCTTGGACGAATCACAAAGAAATTTCTGTTGCATTTCTGAATCCTGAGTCAATATATAGAAGGGGGAAAACCCACTGACCACCAAGTCCCCTTCCTTGTAGACACTGGGCCTTATGTAATCAAAGACGTCCAAATAACTCATCATGCACATGGAATGTGGAAATTTCCCAAGGAGGGGCAGAAGAAGCAGAAAGAACATCTCAGCTGACTCACCAGCTTGAGGCAAGGCCTCTAGTCAGTTGTGACTTGGGGAGCAGAGCTGGAAGGAGACCTGCAGTGTAGCCCTCTGCAGGGAAATTTTACTCCTGTGCAGGGTACACGTGTCTAAAAGTGCTCTGTCATTCAAGACCTTGGAAAGAAGATCTGTTATTGATCAGAACTAGGAAATTTTCAGAAGCGATACATACTGGCTCAGATCTTCCCTCAATGTCACTGTGGATCAGAATTGCTTCTTGACTCTTCTCTCTGTCACTCCCCCAGTCCAGGTCTAACTGGTCACTGGTCTCAGAAAGCAGCTCTGGGGTCCCCCTGGTCCTGGGGCTCTGCACCTGACACTCTCTACCCTGGTATGGACAAAGGTGAAAAATCTGTTTGGGTAACATCTTCCACTGCAGGTGCCAGAGATGTCATCAGGGCTGGGGGTCATCAAGGCTTTGGGAACTACCACATCCTGAGATGATTAGATTTTTTCTTTCCCAGGCAAACATTTTGTTTCTTGCAATTGACTGAGAGGTGTTGTATCCAGCAAAACACAGTATCAGAAAGAGCTGGTATTGTAATCAGCAAAAACAGCCCATCATGATTCCTGTGATACCCAAGGAGGAGGTCATTGATCATGCCTTGGGTAACACTCAAGGGTACTTTACAGCCTATATTGCCAACCTCACCCTTAGGTCTATTTGACCATTGTCTGAAGAACTGGTCTCATTTCCAGTTCAAGGAGTTGATATCCATTTTCCAGTTCATATCAGTTTGTCATGAGATAAAGTCTAAAATCACATATATTTACACCTAACCTGTTCCTTAAACCTACGTCCTATGCCAGGACTCCAGCACTTAGTTACTACATGTTCCAGTATCTTCCATTTAAAGTCAGTCTCTCCTAAACCCAAAGTCTCTCTCAACAGCTCTTTAGCCATTTCTCTGCTAATCTTCAAGGCAAACATTTGCAAGGATTGTTAGTATTCAAATATTCCTCTTCCTCAATTCCCATTCTTTTCAATCCACTTCAATCAGGTCTGTCCAAGTATGTCACTCAATCTGCTCTTCTCAAGGACATCAGCAGCTTCTATGAGGCCCAAATCAGTGGTCATTTTTTACCCTTATTTTACTTCACCACACAGCAACATTTGACCCGGTTGACTGCTCTATTCTTAGGACACTACTTTCTAAGTGTTTTCATTTTTCTAAGTTCTCCATATTTTTCCTATCTCGTGTGTAACTCTCTCCTGATCTCCTGTACTGTAGCCTCTTTATTTTAGTCACCTTTAAACGCTTGATTTTTTTTGCATGGATCTTGTGTTCGCTCCATTTAACAGTATTTTTATTCCACTTCAAACAATGAATATATTTGCTATATTCTAAAGTTTTGTTGTTTTACCTTCTAATTTTAGATCTAAAATCCACTGTGAATTGATTTTTATGTACGTTGCAAAGTAGGAGTTAAGATTCATTTTTGAATAAAAACATCCAACTAGTGGGGCACTACTGATTAAAAAGACTGTCCTCTGTCTACTTCTCTGCAGTGGTGTCTTTGACATAAGTCAGAGTTCCATATGTCAGCATGTCTGTTTATGGACTCTATGCTCAGTTCCATATTTTGTATCACAATGCCAGGCAATGTTAATTACTGTAGCTTTATGGTAAGTCTTGATATCTGGCAGTGTATATCCTCCAAAATACTTCTTCCTTAAAGAACACCTTGGAAATTCTTGATCCTCTTCATTTTTTTATAAATTTTATCATCAGATTATCAGTTTCTACCTATCATCCTGCCAAGATTTTGATTGAGATTATTTGGAATCTATAAATCAATGAGAGACAATGTCGTTAAATAAGTGATCCTAGCAATGCGTGATGTTGGTATTTTTCTCCACTTATTTATATTTTCTTTAATTTCTCAGAAGCATTTTGTACTTTTATTTGGAGAGCCCTTGCACATCTCTCATTAGATTTAATTCTATTTCACAGTAGTAAATGTTGTTGATCCAGCCCTTGTCATTGTATGACACATGTCTCTAATATTCTTTATTCTGTAATATCTATTTGCTTTTCTTTCTGCTTCAATTTTGGGTATGTTTTATTTTCTGAAATTTTTAGCCTCTCATCTGTTATTAAATTAATAAATCAGTATATATTGGCTCAGCGCTCCCCTCAAAGTCACTATGAATCAGAGTAGCATTTTATAAATGCCCCAAGTTTCTTTGAAAGCAACGTGTATTCTCTTACGTTTGGTTATAGAGCACAGGCCCAGTAACTCAAGCTAATTTTGTTTTTGGATATAGTATTACATTTAGATTTTTCCCTCAATCTTATTTAGTGATAGAGGGGTATTGAAGTCTTCTACTGCGGTTATAGATCAACAAATTCTTTTTTGTTTTTTTGTCATTTTTTTCTTTATATATTTGGATGTAATGTAAATAAGTACATACAGGATTAGGTCTTTTCATGTGAATTGTTCTTCTATATAATGCGGCCTTATTTTTTCATAGCAAAGTATTTCAGTACATTAATAAATGATCAAACATTTCTTCTGATAGACCAGACACTCTTCCAAATGCCTTATGAATATTAACTTAGGGAGTACTAAATATAAACTTAAGAAGTGTGTACTAGTATCATCCCCACTTTAGATATGAGAAAACTGGCATGTCACTTGCCTGAGCTCTCTGCTTAGCAAGTGGTAGAGCCCGGATTTGAGCCCAGTGTCTCTGAGTGGCATAAGTGGTGGACCATCATGGAGACAGTGGTATATTTTCTAGATTCTTCTTTCAGGACTGTCACTCGTTCTTGTAGCTGCAGAAAGTCTTCTAAGGGCTCATCCTGCCAACCTCACCAGGAATTTCCTTGGGCCAAAGGAAAGTGCCACACCTAAGATTATGACCACTCCCAATGGCAGCCCACTTCCAATGACTGGTTCACGGGGGCTTACAAAGGCCTAATTCCTTTGCCTCAATTTGAGAAAGCCCTGAATGTTCACCCCAGCTCCAGAGCTCCCACTGGGATAAACTGTTGTCTCCGTTTTTAACTTATCATAGTTCAATCTCTTCTTCTGCCAATCTCAGTTCTCTTCTTTACAGATGGTTACCTCAAGCAAGTAACAAACTTTTTATGTCAAAGTTTCTTCATCTGTATAATGAGAACAATGAGAGTGCTTACTTCACAGACTTGTATTAAATATTCAATCAGCTACGATATGTAAAGCATTTATGAGACTCCCAGTATATAGGAAACATTATATATTACATCTTTTATTGTGAATTAATTTAAATCCATTGTAGGATTATACTGAGAAAAATGAGCCACACACAAAAAAGAGTAAATATTGTATGATTCTATTTGTATGAGTTCCAAGAACAGTCAAAAAATAATCTGTGATAGGAAAAATAATCAGAACAGTGGTTGCATCTAACCTCATATTGTGGAGAAGGGGTGAGGCAGGAGCAAGGATTCACCGAGAAGGGACATGGAGGAACTTTATGGGGTGAGGGGAACGTTCTATATCTTGAAAGGAGTATAGATTACATAGGTGTATGCATTTGTCAAAACTCATTAAGTTCTACACCTAAGATCTATGTGTTGTGCTATATTTAACATATACCTCAATTTAAATCAGATTCATTTTCCTAAGTGAAAGAAGCCAGAGACAAAAAGCCATTTACTGTATATTCCATAGTACGCCATTTGGGGAAAAACAAAATTGTAGTGAAGGACAACAAATCAATGTTTCCTGGGGCAAAGAGTAAGAAAGGGGGATGACTGCAAAAGGGCAGCAGAAAGGAATTTGGGAGTGATGGAATTGTCCTATCAAGACTGTTCATGTGTGTATCATGTTCGATCATGACTATGTTGATGGATACACAACTCTATGCATTTGCCAAGACCCATAGAACTGTACACCCCAGAGTGGATATTACTGTAGGTTAAAAAAATTAATCCACCAGGTAGTGAAGGGAACATAAAATGGAAAACAAGCTATAACAAATGAATCTAAATGTTGTGGAAAAGGAATAACACAGCCACAATGAAGGCTATGAAAAGGAAACCAAATTTACTTTGGAAAACTATGTTTCACCAGATCCTGTAAGCCTGGATCAAAAGAAGTGACCAGAAATCATCTACTCTAGTTCATACATAATGTTTCTCAGAATGGTATGGGTTAGCAATTCTGAAACTAGTTTAAGCATATATTAGATCTGAAAAACTAAGTAAATATATTGCAGACGATGAGAGCTAGTGTATCACAGTCAAAGAAAGATGTTATAAACAAGGAAAGAAAGAAGGCTAGCTCTTATTCCACTCCAACTGAGGCGTTTGATTGGAATAAAAGCTACTGTTATCAATTCCTGCTTTTCAAGGATGGATGGGTAGATAAAGAGAAAGAGAGAGAGAGATAATGTGTGTATGCAGAGGATAGTATATATTCATATCTTTCCAAGGCCTGTCAGCTCAGAAGACCTAGAAGAACGACACTCCAGTAATAATGACAATACCTATCAACCACCCAGAAATTGGTTTCTAAGATACTATTCTAAAGAAAATGGAAGAAACCAGGGCTCTCGGGAGGAATAGTGGATTCTAGGGCTATGGTAGAGGAAATACAACCTGATCCTGAAATATCACTGAAGGATATTCTAGTGGAAAATAAAGATTCACAAAAAGAAGCCCCTAAAATCTGCTTAAAAATCCCCCCTCAGCTCTTTGAATAGCACCTAACTTGTGCATGTGCAGGGAATGAATCTAGGAGACTTAGAAGAGAAAAGCCACTGAAAACTGAATGTTGTGCAGAAATTTCGGAGATCACACATGCCAGGATTTGAAGTTTGGCTTTTGGAGTCATCTGGAGTGGAATGACCTTGATAAAAAAAAAAAAAAAAGTCCTGGCTTTCAATTATGATCCTAGAAATGTCACAGCCTGAGAGTCAGTGCCACACACTAAGAGTAAGATCTACATCTCGGGAGTCAGTGCAAAAATGAAATAAATATGTCATTTTAGGTTCTCCTTCAGAGGCTCAGCATGATCCATTCATACGGGAAACCTAATCTTTAGAGGAAGGAAACATGATTAAGAGCTTCTACAAGGTATTTTTCACAAGATCCAGCGCACAATAAAAGATTAATAGACATGCAGAGCAGTAGGAAAATGCTCTCAATTATGAACATATAAATCAGTAGAAGCAGACCCAGAGACAATCCAGATACTGGAGTTAGCAGACAAGGATTTCAAAATAACTATGAACGAAAGAAACATGCACAATTGTAGAAAATGAAAGACAAACTAGAAATCTTTAAAACAACCAAAGGAAAAGGACACGTTTCCTTCAAAAGAGCAATAAGAAGTCTGGAAACTTTTCAAAAGAAACTGTGGAAGCAAGAAGACATGAATGACATCTGACAGCTAAAGGGTTGAATGGGAAGGAAAAAAAACCCTGCCAATTTAACATTATTTGACTTAAGAAAAATGTTCTTCAAAAATGCAGACAATTTAAAGATATTTTCCAAAGGGAGTTTAAAAAAACAAGCTAAAACAATTAAACAACAGCAGAACTGAAATTCAAGAAACTCTAAAGAGCGTTTTCAGGCTGAAGGAAAACAATTACACCCAAAGACACATAATGTTAGGAATGATTATTGGCAGGAAACAAAACGTAAGTTTTTATAATGAATATTGACTTACTAAAACAATCCTGTACACTTTTACAACTTTTACGTAAGTCTCAACATTTTCAAAATAAAATGCGTTTAAAAACACGTTGAACTGATACCCGAAATCTAGCGATGATGGAATCCCTTCCAAGGGAATTCCCACTTCCCCCTCCAAGACTAGAGATTATGCAGCCCCAGCAAATTGTGCTCACAATCTGCATCCAACAGCAGATGTGACAGAAGCCCTTGCAAGACACCACCAGTTCCTTCCAAAACTAGAGGCAAGCGGAACCCAGATAACATCTGTCATCCACAAACACAAATGCTGGGGTCTGAGCAAGCAAGACCTCCATCCCCTCAAAACTAGAAATTATGAGACTCCAGCAAGAACCCCCTAGTACTTCCAATTCTAGAAATGACAGCAGCCCCATAAGTCACACACTTACCTGCTCCTCAACACTAGAAAATGGGAAGCCACAGCCCAGTGACCCACCCAGTCTATGCCAACAATACCGACAAGGGCAGACCCAGAAAGAGAGACTTCTGATCTCCCACAACACTATAAGAAAGGAGTTCTATAAAGACCCCTCCAGAGCCCCCTGACTAAAGATAAGTCGAATCTCATGCAATTATCCCAATCCTCTCCCTGAATTAGAGACTATGGTCCTCCATCCGGTGACCGCTCCATGTCACCCCAACACTTGAGAAGTGTGAGCCCCATACAAGCAGTGGTTCTCCAGCATCCAAGCACCAGAGGCAACAGGAACCTCACTCTCATACCTCTCAGTTATCCCCAACATCATGAGGACTCCATCAAATGATGGAAGCTTCAGCAAGTGATCTCCCACATTCCTGCAAGATTAGAGATGTGGGAAACCCCAAAAAGCAACTTACAACCCCCTATACACCAAGAAGAAGGGAACCCCAACAAATACCACACCATTTTAACCAACACAAACCCCAGCTTGCCTCTTTACTCCTCAGACTAGATATGAGTATACCCAGCGAAGAGTAACCCAGTGTCCCCGCCCAGAAAAGAAATGACCAGAGTCTCCCTAGGCAACACACCAGGCTCTCCAACGTAAGTGTCAAACAGATCCTCAGAAAAATCCCTCTCTTCCCATTATCACAAAATAAGAGTCTATAGAAGCATCAGCAAGCAGCACTCAACACAAATGAGAGGAGCCCACAATGCAAGACTCTCAAGTCCCTATCAACAGGAGACGACGGCCCCTGTGGTGATTCCTCCCTAATCTCAAAAACAAGGATCATTCTGAGCCCCAGCTGCCAGCTCGTCAGTGTCCTCTTGCTATGTATATGTCTCTGTCCCCAACTGTAGTGGAGAGATGGAGCCCCATCTAATATCCCCTGCCCTGGGGAATGTTGAGGACCCAGTCTCAGAATAAGGAACACAGCAGTTGTCCTGACAAGCCACCAAACACCCCCAAGCTCCCTTTCTACAGAAGGTGACAGGAGCCCAGGAAGCAGACTTTCCCCCACCATATCCTACTCCAGCAAACCTCTCTTATCTGTTGCACATCCTGCTGACCATCAGAATATCCTTTACTGTTAAAAGAGTCACTAGGAGCCAAGGAAGGCTGGAGCTGGGGGAGAGGCTGAGAAGGATAGAGAGGGGAGAGGAGCAAGAGTAAAGGGAAAGATGAGACTTTCCATGTTGTCCCAAACACAGCCATGAATTCCAGAGGGCCCAAATAGCTCCAATCAAACCAGGTTCTCAGGGGTGAGCTGGAGCAGAATAAAAGGAATTCTGGGCTGATGAGGCTAGGTCGCCTGGAGGAAAGGTGGGTGTGTAGGCTAGCAGCCAAGATAGCCACCAATGCGACTTTCCACCTGTATTTAGGCCCTGTGCAGTCTCCTCTCACATCCAATTAGCCGTGAATTGTCATGAACCCAAATTATCAATACAGTGCTGCAGAAATGACAGTGTCTCACATCTGAGGCTACATCATGAAACACACTGAAGCTTCCTCCTTGGTCTCTTAGATTGCTCCCTCTCTAGGGGAAGCCATCCACCATGCCATGAGGATGCTCAAGTAGCCCTGTGGAGAGGTCCACGTGGACAGGAACCAACTTGTTAGCACCAATTGCTCACCATTCAGTGAGCCACCTGGGAAGCTCTTCCAGCCTCAGTCAAATTTTGAACTTTAATGACTATGTATGCTAGCATGTATAGGAGTTAAGTATACTGCTGTCTGCAACCTACTTGGAAATGCATTAAACAGAGATGGATTCTTGGGTGATAAATGGATGGAGGTGGCAAAGTAAATATAGTAAATTATAACTGATGGAATGTAGGTGTGGGTTGTCTTCATTAGGGCTGCCATAGGAAAGTACCACAGACTGGGTGGCTTAAACAGCAGAAACTTTCTTTCTCATAATTCTGGAGGCTGGAAGTCCAACATCAAGGTGCCTGCAGGATCGGCTTCTCCTGAGTCCTCTCGTTGTCTTCCAGATGACCATCCTCTTGCTGCCTCTTCACGTGGTCATCCCTCTGTGCATGCGTGCCCCTGGCGTCTCTTGGTCTATATGTCCTAATCTCCTCTTATAAGGACAGTGATCAGATTGGATTAGTGTCCACCCTAATGGCCCTATTTTATCTCAGTTACTTTCTTTTAAGTCACAGCATCCAAATAAATTCACAATAAGAGGTACTAGGGATTAACGGTTGAACACATGACTGTTGAGGGGACAGAATTCTGTCCATAACTTGACTGTTCAACTCTTTCAAATTATCTCCATGCCTGAACATTTTTCCTAATAAAGTGGGTGCAGGTGATGTTCTAAGGCAGGAAAGAAAAAATGAATTGTTAACAAAAAAATTATGTTGGAACCCCCAGTTGTTCTGTGGAATAGGGATTATCATGGATTTAATACAAATATTAAAGCTGTGAAAGTCCTAGAAAAAAAACAAGGGAAAAGTATTTTATATAGCATCTCAGAGAAAAGATGGTCTTTTAAAAGTATAACATAAAACAAGAAACGAAGTTAACATATTTGATTTCCTTTAAAAATCTGCATGGCAGTCGTTGCATGGCAGCACCGACTAGAGGCAAAGACAAAAAAACAGAAAAGAGGAGAATGTTGGCAACTCATCACAAAAATCTAATTTATTAACATTAAGGAACACTTACCAACCAAAAACGAACAAGAATCCGTTGGAGAATTGGACCAATTACGAAGAACAGTTCACAGGAAACACAGAATGCTCTCAGTATAAGAGATGATTCTCAACTTCACCCACCAAAGGAAAAATACGAAGTAAAACACCAAGATTCTTGTTTTTATTTATCAGATTAGGAACATTTACTGTTTGTTTAATATGTTGATCTATTAGGATGTAGAGAAAGTGGCACTCTCATACCACAGTGAAGAGGGGGTAAATTTGAACAACCTCCGCCCCCGGACACGAGGACCTTGACAGTCAGAGAGAGCCCAGCTGAGCCCAGGATTTGGCAGGAAAGAGCCAAACTGTGGCAGTGAACTCGGAGAAAGCCGAAACCAGACAGAGAGAGACGAACCCGAACCGCTGAGCCAAGGAGCGGCGGGGAGAGGCGGAGGGAGCCGAAGCGGGCGGAAAGAGCCGAAGAGAAATGGAAAGAGCCGAAGATGTGAAGACACAGCTGAGGCCAGGCAGAAGGGCCCGAAGCCTGGTTGGAGGAGCCAAGCCCAGCCGAAAAGCGGCGAGAAGTGGCGTAGAGAGCCGAGCCCAGGGACCGCTGGGAAGAGCTGAGAGGTCGTGGGCGGGCGGAGAGAGGACAGGCTGGCGGCGCCACAGAAGGAAGCGGAGGAGAGGACGGCGGAGAATGAAGGCGACCGCGCTGGATGGGAGCCCGGAGCCTCCCACGCGCCCGAGCTGCCCCGAGTGCCCCGCCGGAGTGTCGTCGACCCGGTCCCCGCTGCCCTCCTCCCCGCTCCTCCGGCCCTGCCGCTGCCCACGGCGCGGGGCAGTCTGGCCAGACAGCGGCGTGTCCTCCGCCCACGATGAGGACGCACGTGTCCCCCAGCCGTGATGGCTCCGTGGAGTCTGGCACTGATGTCCGTTGTGGGGACTGACCCTGGTGGTGCAGAGTCTGACCCACGCTGAGCCTGTGAACCCAGCCTGTGGGGAAGGCCGCTAGGGGGCAGTGACCATGCTGGCTGACAGGAGGTCTGAGAAGAGGCCCCCATCCTAGACCGAGGCTGGAATGCTAACTGTGGGCCCCTCCTGACCGTCTCCCCACTTCCAACTCCAGCGCCAGGCTCTCATTCAGGGCTCTTGATTGTGTCCAGCACAGGATTGTTAGAGTAATCGCTCACAGAGCCTCTGGGAGGATGGGGATGGGCTGGAGCCCTGCTGAGGCTGCTTCTATTAGCTGTTGTCCAAATCCATTGTCATCAGAGCGTTGTTCCCACTTCCTGGTTCAGAGTCTGTGTGGGTGCTTCTGATCCACAGAACTGTTACCCTGGCTGCAGTGTGGAGGCTGCAAATGGACGTATCTGGCATTTTCTGCTTTTAAATCAGGAAGCTGGTGTTGTCTCCCCCCAGGATCACAAAGTGAGGGAAGCCAACAAACCTAGGACAGGGGTTCAGTGGCTGAGAAACCAAGAAGGATGACAAATGTCTACTAGGAGGCCCTGTACTTGAAGTTTTTTAAGAGGAATCACTGGAGACCACATGTGTCAGCAACCTTGGGAATTTCCACTCTAATTGTTTAGGTTAAAGTTACTGCAGCTGGAAAGCATGTATTAGACTTGGCAGTCTTCAGCGAGGTGGCCACTACTGGTCCCAACCTCTGCCTTTTAGAGCCCTTGCTAAAGGCTCCACCAGTGTTTACATTGAGGAGACCTGGTGCCTAAGCAGACCTGAGCTGACTGGATGGCAGTGAATACGAAGTGTGGTGGGAGACATTGATGTTGGGCCACTGAAGGTGAGAGTGGGACCAGCAAAAGGTGGACCAGAGCAACCCAAATATCATCATCTGATGAATGTATAAACACAATGTGATCCGTATCTCTGTACATTGTATGTTCTTCAGCCATAAAGATATGAAGGACACGTGCTACACCATGGATGCACCTTGAAGACCATCTGCTAATTGAAAGCATCTAGTCAAAGAAGACCACTTATTATATGATTCCATTTACATGGAATGTCAAATATGGGCAAATCTGTACAGACAGGAAGTAAATTTGTGGTTGTTTAAGGTTGGGGGTGGGAGAAGGAAGTGCATGGGTAATACTCAATTATTTCTATTTGGTTCTTTTTACAATTTCTATTTATTGATATTCTCTGTGAATTGAGACATCATTCTCTTTATTTTCGTTGGTCCTTTGTCCCTACTTTCCATTAGCTCTTTGAGCGTATATAAGAGAGTTGTTTTAAAGTCTTTGTCTCATGAGTCCAATGCCTGGGCGTCCTCAGGAAAAACTTATGTCAGTTTCCATTTTATTCATATGAACCGGCTATACTTTTCTCCAGCTTCATATCATTTGTAATTTTGTGGTGGTAACTGGACATTTTGTGTATTAGAATGTGGTCGTTGTGAGAATCAGACTCTTCTCTCTCTCCAGGATTTGCTGTTGTAGCTTTTTATGAGCTGCAATCATCCTTTTGTTTAGTGACTTTTCAAACTATTTTTGCAAAGACTATGTTCTTTGATGTGTGTGGTCACTGAAATCTCTTTTCAGTTGCCTTAACAATCAGCAAGTGACCTGACAGAGATTTCTTTAAATGCAAGGATCCAAAAGAACATATTTTAACAAAAGAAAAACTTAAAATATCTCCAGTCTTTTTTTTTTTGTGAGGAAGATCAGCCCTGAGCTAATATCCATTGCCAATCCTCCTCTCCCTTTTTTTTTTTTTTTGCTGAGGAAGACTGACCCTGGGATAACATCCATGCACATCTTCCTCTACTTAATATGGGATGCCAGCACAGAATGGCTTGACAAGCGATGCATTGGTGTGCGCCCGGGATCCGAACCTGCGAACCCTGAGCAGCCAAAGCAGAGCGTGTGCACTTAACTGCTTGTGCCACTGGGCCGGCCCCAAAATATCTCCAGTCTTTGCAGCTGGGCCCCCGTAGCTCTTCCTTAGACTTTACCCCCTACCTGCATGGAGCCCACAGATCTGCCAGAGGTGCAAGCCCAGGTCTTCTCAGTTCATTTCTGAGCACCCGTCCATCCTGGGCATGCGCATTGCACTCCGGCTTCCCTGGTAGATGCAGTGGCCGTTCTAAGCCTTGATTCCCCAATAAACTTCCTACTCAGATGCCTCTTTTCCAGATTTTTATGTATGTCTCCTGCCCCAACCATCATACCTCACCCAGACATCTACCAGTAGCATAGACCTTTAAATCTTTCATCAGACAATGACACCACTTGGAAAGTCCCTCCTGCCTGAGGAGGAGAAATACCTGTCACCTTCTGCGCTGGTCCCTCAGGGATCCAAAAGACAGATCACTACCACCCAGTCACACAATCACCATATTTGAAGAAGCAGGTTAGTATTTGTCATCTGTCATGAGGGAGCCATGCAAGGAATCTTGGCTCCCATCCTCTCACATCCTCCGCTGTAGTAGGGTATGGCAGCGGGTAGGCATTAACCAAAAACACCACAGTACTTTCTTACCCAAATTCAGCCACATTTTCCTTCATTAATCACTCTTCTGGATGCTGTAAGATTTTTATTATAATTCAGAGTTCTGAAACACTTGATTCTGTCAGTTTTGTCCAACGGAACGGTTGCTTCAGTGGAGAGAATGATTCTGTGAGCACGTTAATTTGCCTTTTTTGTTAACGGAACTGGAGAAATGTTCTGATATGTCACTTTGTCCTTATTCTCCTTCATGTTTATTTTGTTTGGTGGTTGGTTCTCAAAAATTCTTCTTTCATTTCATAGACTTTCTCTTCCATATGAATTTAAGAATCACCATCACGATTTCAAAAAAAGTTATTTTTAAGTTTCTTATGTTGAATCAAGTACTTTTGAGGAAAACAACTCCTCCAATATTGTTGAAAACAACTCCTCTTATATTGTTACCATTCATATCTGCCTGAGCCAGCTCCCAAACTCAATTGAGGGTAGAGGATGTACTCGGTTGAATAACGTCTCCCAAAGATTCAAGTTCACCCAGAACCTCAGAATATGACTTTATTTGCAAACAGGGTCTTTGCAGATGTGATTAAAGATCCGCAGATGAACTCATCCTGCATTTAGGGTGGGGCTTCAATTCAATGACTGGTGTCCTAATAAAAGGACAGGACACAGAGACATGGAGGGAAGAAGATCACGTGGAAAACGTAGGCATAGTTTGGAGATCTGCTGCCACAAGACAGGGAAGCAGGTACCACCAGGAGCTGGAAGAAGTGAGGGAGGATTCTCTGCTGTTGGTAAACTGAATCAATTGTAGGGCTCCCCTTTGTTCTCACTCAAACCACCAAATCCTAATAGTACCTTGTCTTAAAAATTCTGATTATCACGTGGCTTATCATATGGATGTCCTGAAGATCATGGACCACGCCCGATGTCATCATTTAAATTTCTCATGTCCACAATTATCACATATGAACACCTTCGTTTTTCAATGTAACTCATTGAAATCATGGTCTACATCTAAGAATTCATCAAGAATAAATTAAAGGTATGGGAAAGAAAACCCAACTAAAGTTAACTTAAAATAATTTAACAAAATATAAGAGGGAAGAAAACATCCAATGAGGGAAGAAATCAGCTCATGGTAACGAGACTTAAGGAGTGGATTGTGTCCAGGCACTGAGATGCAGCATACAAATGAGGGGACAGGTCTTGTCCTGACCGTCCGCCAAGCCCACCCCTACTCTGCTGTCCTCCCAGCGGGCCTAAGACCCTGTCAGTGGCTCCTACACTGTGACCTCTCTCAGCTCCACTCCCCAGAACTCTAGGTTTGGCAGGTAAGAACCCCATGTATACCCAGCTCTACCTCCTGTTAGATAAAGGGTCCTGTGCCTGGATCCTATTGGACCAGAGAGGGCCATTTGACACCCTCTGTCCCAGGACATCAGGGGGTTTGGAATATGCAGATTAGCTCACACTGAGGAATTAGAACAGCCTAATCCTAGGGAGGAGTCAGCCCCACACCAAAGCTGTGGGCTCCAGGAGGGAGTCATTGTTGTGTCAAATCCAGAGGCCATTGTCAGGAGCCACAAGGCACAGCTGTCCACCTCCACTCACTCTCTGCCCTTCTGTTTCTCAATCACTATGAACTTCTGAAATAGGCTTCCTTCCCCATGGCTGCTAAGACTGCTCTATCAAAGCTCTTCAAGAAAGTCCAGAAAATTCCAGATCCTTCCAAAACCACATCAGTCCTTTTCCATCCTGACCCAGTAAAAGAGTCCTACCATCTGACTTCTGCAACTTGACCCTTTTTGCCACCAAATATTGTTCATCACATATTTATTGAATAATTATGGTGTGACATACTCTGTGAGCAGGTGGACAAGTATCGTTGACTCAGGACCTAGTGTCAAGGTGAAGGCAGGGAGCCTGCTGCCAAGATTCACTCAGTGCAAAATGCTCCCAAACAACATTTTCCTTGTTAAGAATCTAAGGTGAATTCTATTTTAAAAAATCATCGAGGTTATTTTAGGTAACAGATAAGGCTGTAACAGGTAGACTAAGGGCTAGTTAAATTATATGAAAATGGCTTGTATTTGAGTTAGCATTTGGCAAAGATAAGGATACATCTTATGTTAGAATGAGATATAAAAGCAAGCTTAGTAAAGTAAAACTTTTATGGAATCAAATTAATTTAACGTTAAACAACGTTAAAGCTCTTCACAATAGGTATCATCTTTTCCTGATTGCAAGTATTCTAAATAAATATAACTAAAAATACTAAATTATCCCTTAGGCCAAATTACCTTTAATATACAAGTGAATAAGAATCATGGTAAGCAGAAATTGCAGTATACAAGGACAAGTAAAGATCTTCTTTCCTGTCACATGAAACCCGATCTTTCACTCACACAACTGTCGACTCTTCACATTTATATCTCTCAAAAGAGTTTAATAAAGTACAATTATAAAATGACAAAGCATCACGGTCCAGAGCAAGAAGAGGGGTTGACATTAAATGAGGTGAGTGAAACTGGGGACTGTTCATGGGGAACCACTTCCCCAGGGCCACAATTCTTGGCTTCTTCAGCATGACCTTCTCCTATTTTCCATCAGGTCCCAGAACATCGTTCCTGGCTCCTTGCTCTCTCTGCCTCCCTGTCAAACCTGTCTGCCCTCAGGGCATCAGTCAGTCTTTCCTTTGCTTTTTTCACTTTCTGACTCTGTCTCCAGATGTCTATATAAGTTATGGGCTGTCTGTAGAGTGGTTGGGGGAGAGTGAGACCCACTCCTGGGATCACCTCTGCCCAGTCTGAAGACTGTGTGGCAGTGGAGTTGAGGCTGGGGTTTAGAGACCCAGCACCAACACAGCCCAGGTATTCACCTGGACCACCTGGTGCAATTATATTTAAGGTATTTGTGATATAGAAAATACTTAAAAGTTCTCCTTCACTGCAGCAGGCCCGGAGTCCCTGCAGTATCCTGAATGCACAGACTTATGGAGGGTTCTGCAGAGTCTCCTCCCGTTGACTGTACCTGACCTCATTGCCAGGGTGGGAAGTTATCCTTGTAACTGGTCTCTTGAAAACGCAGCGGGTGAGTCTTATAGGAAGTGCAGACCTTTCACGATGTCTCCACTTGCTCTTGGCTAAATGGGCCTGTCTTTTCTTCTCTGAAGTCTGTGGCATCATATTTCTTTTGAGCTTCCCCTTTCAAAACAAAATGAAATGTGAAATCTGAATAAAATGGGGGATGCAGACTGCCAGCCATGGAGAATGTTCTCACCTCATTTGGATCTTCCATCCTCCTGTATCCTGGAGAAATATCTCTCAAACTGCCCTGTGCATCACAATCATCTGGAGGATTGTTAAAATACAGATTGCTGGACCACAACCCAAGAAGCCCTGGGGAGGTCTAAGAATTTGCGCTTCTCATTGTTCCCTGATGATGCTGATGCTGCTGGCACAGGCACCACACACTGAGAACTAGATCCTGGGATATCAAGCTGATATGAGTCAAGGGCAGAGAGGACTATGAAAACTAGATAGTCGTGTGCCCAGAGCATAGTAATTTAGTGCCTCATCTCTAATGAAATCATGTTCCTCTCAGCAATTTGATGCTCACTTCACTTGCACACGCAAGTCCCATCTTCACTCAAATATTCTCCTGTTCATAAGTGAATAACTCACACAAGCCATATTCCCATCACACAGTCCTATCCACTGTAAATAACCATTTTTCCTCCCCTGACTCTTCCTCTCTCCTCCTACTCCTCCCTGTCAATCTGGGTTCCACCATCTGACTTAACACAATTGATGCTTCTTAGAAGTCAATCCTGCTCTCACATTTGTTCCACTTCCACACCCTCTTCTAGGCCATCCCATCCATTTCCCTGGCTTCAAATACCAGTAATGAACTAGAAATGCGCGGAGAGTCAGCACACATCTGGCTTCAACCCTGAGACCCAAATATCCATCTGCCCACTCACCACATCAGTGATAACTCGATGACTCAGCTTGCAGTTAGCTGGTCCCAAGTTGAACAAACCAGTTCTCCAAAGAATCACCCATATCTCAGGGTCCCCTAATCTCACTTTTTGGTACTGATATCCTTTCTACACCTGAGTGCCATTCTGGACACCCTGCCACTCCACACTTGTACATCAATGAACCATCCGTCCTCCCTCCTGAATCCACATAAAAATTCTCCACTTTTGAATAATTCTTGAGCACCTTTCAGATTTCCTACAAAATGTCATTTCCACAGAGTGGCATTTGCTGATCCAGCTATCAAAATTAATGTCACATTGTCTCTGTTAATTTTTAAAATTTTTAATTGTACGTGTATTATCATCTATTTCTCTCATAATGTTTTTCTCACTGAATTGGATACTCCATGAAGTGAAGACTAATGTGGACTGTAATGTTTTACACTGCCGTATTCACTCATTGCTGTGCCCTTAGAAGGTACTCAATATATTAATTGAAAGAAATTATTCAAACTCCAATGCTTTCTAAAATTTTCAAAAAAATTCACTCGACTGAAGTTATACCAGGATATAACATGTTTTGTGGTATACTGCAATAAATTATCACTAATATTGCAAATCCTTTCTGTCTGTAATTCATTTTAAGTGTCTAGCAACAATAATCTATTTGAAATGTAAACCTAATCAGTGCACCTTTCCTTTACAATCTTTCATTTCTGTCTTCAGTTACTCTTTTTTTCTGTGTGTGAGGAAGATCGGCCCTGAGCTAACATCTGCCAATCCTCTCTTTTTTTTTTTGCTGAGGAAGACTGGCCCTGGGCTAACATCCATGTCCACCTTCCTCTACTTCATATGAGATACCGCCACAGCATGGCTTGACAAGAGGTGCATTGGTGCACCCCGGGATCCCAACCGGCGAACCCTGGGCTGCCTCAGCAGAGTGCACGCACTTTATTGCTTGCGCCATCAGGTCAGCCCCTCAGATACTTTTTAACAGTGAAGTCATAAATCTTGTTTCATCCCTGTTGTCCTGCCGTAATGATTAATACCATCCCTTTCATTCTACAACATGTCCCAGTTTGGAGGGAAAGTTATTTGATCCTCCCATTTATAGAGCACCTATTATAAGCCAAGTTATGTACTAAAACCCATGATCCAGAATTTAACTTAAAAAGTCACTGCCCCTGTTTATTTTAATCTTAGTGAAAGGGATGAGTTAATAAAGAGACTAATGAATGTGTAATATAGTGTTAGGTATAATTAGATCCTGTAATAAACAGTAAGGGCTATGCAGAGAGACAGAGACAAATGGAGGGATGGAGGAAGAACAGTAAGGAGTGATAAAGGGAAAGAAATTACCTACAATTATTTCATTTATTTATTTATTTTGTGAGGAAGATCAGCCCTGAGCTAACATCCATGTCAATCCTCCTCTTTTTTTTGCTGAGGAAGACTTGCCCTGTGTTATCATCTGTGCCCATCTTCCTCAACTTTATGTGGGATCCCGCCACAGCTTTGCCTGACAAGTGGTGCCTTAGTGCGTGCCCAGGATCTGAACCCAGGCTGCCAGCAGAGGAGCGTGCGCACTTAACAACTATGGCATGGGGCCACCCACCTACAATTATTGATGATGAAGAGATTAGGGAAGGACTAACTGATGAGGTGATATTTGAGCACAGAACTGAATATTTTTTAAAAAAGACCAATCACATTGTGGGTAAATATTTTTCCAGAGATGGGAACTATGTGAAAGGTGCAGGGCTGAATACTAATTCCACTTCCCAGTGATTTTGTTGGTTAAAAACAAAACAAAACAAATATCTGGCCTATTAACCCAAGAAAGCTCCCTCTACAGAAAAGTACAATACCTTGAACATTACCTAACAAACATTAACACCTAAGAAACAACTTTCAGTAAGGTTTCTTCTTGTTTTAAGAGCTACGGCCTGCTCACTTAAAGAGGTTTCACAGAAGGACAAAGTGTAGAAATGGACATTCTTGCCGTCCATATGGATTCCACGCTCACCAGAATAGGCTGGCTTGGAAAACAGAACAATGCAGATTCCTCCATGGCTGCAGAGTTGTCCTGCTGACCCCACTGCTGATGTGCAGACAGCCTGTGGATTGCTGGAAAAGGCAGGGACTTCTGCCTCTGATTTCCCTTTTATGGAGGAAGGGAGTGGATAATCCAATCAGTGGATGATCCAGAAGAGACATCTTGTCTCTTATCAATGGGATTTGAGAGATTCCTAAAGCTTTATACCTAAACACAAAAATGTTGGATTATTGACACTGTCAGATACTGTTGGTAGATGAAAACATTTAATACAATTGTGTGGGGAGGTGGTATTTGCAGTTTCTATCAATATTTTAATGTATCCTTTTTCTTCCACTATGGATACCTTCTGTAAAATTAGAAATGGAAGTGTGTACGTACAAAATGTCCATACAACTTATGTTTTAATAGGAAAAAATAGAGACTGTGTAAACGTTTATCAATAAAAGAATGTCCAAAATTTTTATTAACAATTCTCTAGAACATAGCACACAGCCATTAAAAAGAATTTAGTATTTTGTGCATTAACATCTCAGGTAATTTCCAGTAACCTTGTAATTATTTCAACCGTCTTACTCTTTCCCTTCCCTTTGACCTGAATAATTAATGTTCCTTTACTCTCTTTACTTCACTGATGTTGATTTAACACTTTTATTATTCCATTAATTCCTCTATAAACTTATTAGTTGAAATCATATAGAAATCTTTAATTGAACTAATGGTTAAATCCCGAATCCTTAATACAGTCTAATATGAATAATTACTTTTACCATCTCCCCCAAATGCTAATACCTTCAACACTTTCAATTCTATTTTTAACCTTCCTGACATTTGTATTACTGTTTTCATGCATTTTATTCTACATATATTTTAATCTCCATGAGAGATTTCTAGAATTACTTCACAAAATAAAATTCATTTATATTTATTTATAAATTATCCTTTCCTTTCCTCTTCAGTCCTTCCTGAATTCCTGATTTTCAACCTGGGATCATATTCCTTTGGATGTGATAACTCACTGCAGTATTTCGTCTAATTCAAGGCTACTAACAATGAAAAGTTTCACTTTAAGTTTTTCTAGAACATTGTAATTTGGGGCACTATTGCTGCTGGGTGTAGAATACTGGTTTGACATGAGATTTCTTTTAGCATTTTAAAAATGCTGCTCTGTTGATGTCTATCTTATTTTCTTTATGGGTATAAATCACCAATTGGCCTTTTTCTTGCTTATTTGGCCTCTCTAGTCCCTAAAATCCATTACATTAACTTTGGATTTTAGACCATAGTTTATTTCATTAATATTTCCTGTATATGCACTCTGCTTAGGGAATCTTGAATTAATTGAACCTGTGGATTGATGTCTTTCTTCAACTGGGAACATGCTTGTGTATTTTCACTTCTGATATCAATTCCTCCCCACGTTCTCTCTACTCCCCTTTTAAGCACACCCCATGTGTCTTCTAATTCTACCCTGAATTTTCCAATGTCATTGACCCTATGGTTTTCTTGAGAGATTTGCTCTTGAACTGTCTTCCACTTTAGTAAACCAACCTTTTGCTGGAAACAATTCCTTCTTAATTACTTAAGTTCTTAATTTCAGTTCTAACATAAACGCAATATATAATTGAATTTTTTTAAAAAAGAGATAGCAGAGCAGTTTGACACTAAGGAGAAAATGATTTCCTTTTGATACAATAAAACTTAAATAGATAAGAGAAAATTATATATTGGATCATATTAAGATATATGAGGAGCCAGTATTCATTAAAATTCACCAGTAAGACAGAGTGGGTGGAAAACCTGAG
Organism: Diceros bicornis minor; assembly: GCF_020826845.1. Lineage (NCBI taxonomy): Eukaryota > Metazoa > Chordata > Mammalia > Perissodactyla > Rhinocerotidae > Diceros > Diceros bicornis. Next base: position 1,010,871 of record NW_026691418.1, read on the forward strand.
TATCTTGTTCTTTGTACTGATGTGGACTACATTTTGAAATGATAATATTTAGATTTCTTGGGTTAAAGAAAAATGTTATAAAATCCAGTTTCATCTGTTTGTGTTTACTTCTTTAACATGTGTTCTGGAAAATTTAAATGACATAGGTCACGTTGTGATGTCTCTGTTGGTCTTGGTTGGATAGAGCCATGATGTGATGGTTAACTTTAGGTGTCAACTTGATTACACTCAGGGGTGCCCAGATAGACTGTTAAGCATTATTTCTGGGTGTGCCTGTGAGGACGTTTCTGGAAGAGATTAGCATTTGATTCCATAGTCTACATAAACAAACCCACTCTCACTAGTGTGTGTGGGCATCATCTAATCTGTTGAGGGCTCAATAGAACAAAAAGCAAAGAAAGGCGCATATAACTAAAATAGGAAAAAATCAACAAAGAGGAAATATGGGGTTTTGTAATTTAGGTTACTAGAGCAAGAGAGTTCACTGTGTGGAAATGCTAATTCGTAGGAGAACTGAAAGGTGATTAGAAATAAATCAGAAGTGGATAACTTGTAGGTAGATTCAGAAGGGTGGATGGATGGTTCATTGATATGTGAGTGTGGGGTGGCAGGTTGTCCAGAGTGACACCCAGGGGTAGACAGGTTATTACCACAAATAAGTGAGTTTGGGGACACTGAGAGAGAAGCAAATTATTTGGGGAAGTGATTTGTTCAACTTGGGACCTGGTAATTGTGAGTTGAGTCATAACTGATGTGGTGAGTGGGCAGGTAGATAAATGGGTCTGGGGATCAGAGTTAAGTCTCTGTTGATTCTTTGGACATGTTTGGCTCATTAGTGGTATTTGAAGCCAGGGAAATGGATGGGGTGGCCCCGGAAGGAGGGTGCAGATGGGGAACAGGTGTCAGAGCAGTGCTGACTTCTGTGAAGCATCAGTCGTTGTGGGGTGGTCATAAAGAGAAGCCAGGAAATTGCTCAGGAAGTTTAGACAGGCAAGAGCAGGACAGTGTAGGGTGGTGAATCCCAAGGACAAATGGTCTTTTAAAAGGACATTGGAGTCCGCAATGTCACGTGCTACTGCAGAACGTGTCAGATCAATCATGAAAAGTCCCTAGTGGATTAGTAAGAGACATGGCTTGTGAGGTTAGCAAGAGAAGCAACCGCAGAATCTGAGTGGGATTGGGTGGGCACTGTGGAAACAGAGGCATTGGGATATATGTGAACTTTTCACAATGGATCCCTGGCAGGAGGAGGAGAGGAGGGGTGTGGAGGGTGAGGACTATTAAGAATGCTGGATGAAAGATTGGTTTGTAGATGGTAAAGATTTGTGCATATTTGAAACTTGAGGGATGATTCCAGGAGTGAAGTTATGGAAAGCACAACAAATATTGAGGGCATAATGTCATTGAAATGGAAGGAAAAGATAAAAATCAGAGTGGTTTCAGCCAAGAAATCAATTTCTTTGCATATAACAGAAAAGGTGTGAGAAATGATTTTCTCATGAGGAATATTTGTAGATCTGATGACTAGAGAGTGAAATAGTTCTTTTCTGGGGGTTAACAATTTATCTGTGAAATATGGAGGAGGTCGGAATATAGAGATTTATGGAACTCAAGAAATTGAAAGAATTGAGTAGAGCATTCAGGAAGCATTAGAGAAATGCATATAGGTCCATTGGTTGCTGTTGATTCTTTGTTGGGATACACAGACTTCTGGTGCATTCTCTGTTCAGTGCAAGTGTCAACATGGCATGGCAGGTATTTGAAATCATCTGAAGTGTGCAGGGTGGATATGATGGCAATAAGGAGTCTGGGAGCATGGTCAGTGGATGATTGAAATGATGGACTGTGGAAACTGAGATTAATAGACAGGAGTATGAGAAGAAAAGAAAGAGAGGCTTGTGAAGATATTCCTGCTGGAGTAATCTAATTTATTAAATAATGATTATTTAGAGTGGATTTCTTTGTGTAAAAACTGGAAATGTGGAAATTTGTGTTGGGAATACGGTGTTTCTGAATTACTGATTTGCGAGCAGGAGAATTTTGGGTGAAGATAGGATCGGGGTGTGGAAGTGAATGACTAGGGATGGAATAGTGAATAATGTCATTAGAGATGAGGCACTAAAAGGAGCTATGGAGTCCTTGGAACTCGTGTGTCCCAATAACAGTGGGCTGTGGGGCACCAGCATGTGTGTATTTGACCATGACAGAGAGAGGGGGAGAGGAACGAACTGAAGCAAGATGGCGGATGGCAAGTGGTCTGGATTTGACAATGGATAATGACCTTGAGCTTTCTGTCCTTGTCTCACATCAGCATGATGGTGTCACTGAATCCTGTTCTCCACGTGTGGTCCCTGTACCAGCAGCATCAACATCACCTCTTAGAAATGATAATTCTCCATTCCTTCCCCAGACCTACTAGGGTTGAGGTCTAGCAATCTGAGTTTTAAAAACCCTCCTATGATTGTGATGCACAGTGGGATTTGAGACACATGTCTCCATGGATAGAAGGAGGGTGGAATATCCACGCGAGCTGAGAACGTTCTCCATGGATAATAGTCTTCATCCTCCATTTTGTTCAAATTTCACATTTTATTTTGTTTTGAAAATGAAAGATCAAAAGATATGCCCCGACTTCATAGTGGAAATGGTAAGACCATGAAACTAAACACAACCAGAAAACTGAAGATCTATGCACCCTGAAGCCTAAGGAGCTGCATATTCCAGAGGCCAGTTACTGGAATAACTTCCCAACCTGGCGGTGAGGTCAGATGCAGTCAATGGGATGAGACCTTTGTGAAGCCCCAGCAAGTCTGTGGATACAGTAGACTGCAGGGACTCCAGGCCTGCAGCAGTGAAGGAGAACTCTCTAAGTTCTTTGAAGTCGCAAATACCTTCGAAACAGTCGCACAGGCTGGTCCATGTGAATCCCTGGATCATGCAGGGGCAGAGGGATCTGCACACCAGCCCTGATCCCACCCCGGCCCACTGTCCATATTGGGCAGAGATGAGTCCAGGAATGGGTCTGGGTCTCTCACTGACCCTCTGCAGGCAACAGGCATATTCTAGAGATATCAGGAGACAGACACAGAAAGTGAAGAAAAGCATGGGAGAGACTGTGGTCTCGAGGACAGACGAGATTGCCGGGTAAGCAGACATAGCAAGGAGCCAAGAAAGACATCCTGAAAACACAGTGAGGAAAGCAGCTTCAGTGTTGAAGAAAAGGTGAGTGGTGCCGTTGAGAAATTCTCCATGAGATAGGCTTGACTCTCACAGCATCTCTTTGTAACGTCCATCATGATCTTGACCTTTCATGGTAAACCTCAATATTTATTTATTTGAGTATACTTGGTGAGTTTTCTCCTTTTTATATTAAAATTGATAGGATAATTGAAGCTGAGGAATTAGTGTTTTGAACTTACATTTGTTTTTTCTAGAACTTACACTCAATGAAGAGATGATACCTACTTGAATGAGATTTGTCTTTTAATGTATATTAAATCCGATTCCAGACATTTTTATTGTGATTTTGTATTTTTTTTTTTTTCTGAGAAAGCTTCACCGAGATAACATTTGTTTTCAGTCTTCCTCTAATTTCTATACAGGTCACCGTCACGGCGTGGTTGCTAATGAGTATTGTATGTCCGTGCCTGGTAACTGGACCTGGGCCACCAAAGCACAACATGCCAAACTTAACCCCTCGGCCAGGGGCCAGCACTATGATTTTGCATCTAATTATAACATAAAATCCATCAATCTTTTTCTTCATTGTCACATGGTAATTCAGACATAGGTGATTTCTATATCATGAATTAAGTATCTCTTCTCTGTTACCTGGCAAATTTGTGTAGCTTTGATTTTGGAATATAAACAATGAGCATACCCCCTGGGGACATTATGTTCCACTCAGAGAACCTTGCAGCAGGCTCATTGCCTTCCTTCCCACATTAGATCCAGAGTCGTGGAAATGTGGTTGCCTTGCACACAGCACAGAATACATAGGAATTACTCAACAAACATGTGATAAGTGAACAATTGGTGGCATCATCAGGTCATTCACAGAAGCCAGACTGAGAGAGAACTTCCTTAGGGCAGCAAGGAGAAGTATTCCTTTATATTTGTGATGTTAATATTTGTAACATTGCAATGTGAACAGCAAGTATACTGCTTTTATCAAAATTGTGTTCTGAAGGTTTTCAAAAATCTCGAAATCTCAGAGTAGAGATAAATCAATCTCTGTGAATCTGTGACTTGCTTCAAAGATTGTCAACTCGTATACCATCTGACTTTGTTTATCCTCACACCAAGACCCTAAGAATTAACCAACTGAGATGGCTGAGAGCACATAATTTCAGCTGTAAATATTTCAGTTTCTCTTACAGCTGAGGGATTTTTTGAACACAAACACAATAACGTTATCACATACAAAAATAAAAATGTCATTCGGATAATCAACTATCTAGTCAGTATCCAAAGTCTCCCAGTTTTGTCAAGGTTATTTCCTGGTTTTACATTTTATTTGAGTCAGGATCTTAATGAAACCCTTCTTTTGCAATTGGTTGATCTGTTTCTGAAGTCACTTTTAATCTCTTAGTAGTTCATGCATCTTGGGATTTGGGTGGGATATGAGTGTGTGTGTTTGTGTGTCTACACCGATGTGTGAATTCTTTCTTTCCCGGATGACAGGGCCCTGGAAAGAAGGGCCTGGGCTGTGGGAACCAGGATTTCTACTCTGCTTCTGGCTGAACTGAAAAGGCCTCCCTGGGTGACACTTGCAGTCTTCAGAAAGGAGGGGGAAGAAGTATCAAGGAAGTCAATACAATGGCCCTTGTCTTACAGGGTGTTTCCAGGGCATGATGTTCAAAATGCTGGGTGGTAACACTTTAGCTCCTTTTCCTGGGGTGGGTTCTTGGGGTGAGCTCTGAGCAATGTCTGTTCACCACCCACGAGGGGAGCATTTCAGTATTTTAATTGGTAAGGTTGTGTCTGTTGTGTCTGTGGTGTTTAAGATTGGTGATATTCCCCTGCTGCACCCACTTCTATACCTGCCCCTCTCCTGCCTCATCTTTCAAAACTCCCAACAGGAAAGTTTCACATCCCTGTAACACAAATCCACATAACCACAGCACAGACTGGAGAAAAGAACACAGATGTCCCAGGGGCTATGTGCTCTATGCGTTCAGGCCCAAATGCCCCTTTGGGACAAGTCAGTAACAACACGACTGAGTGTGTAAACTAGTGATTGTCTGAGACCATGGACCTCAGAAGCACATGGGCCCAGATGTCACCCTGGGCAGCAAGGGACGGTGTGGGTCATTCAGTGGACAGGATTAAGGTCTATTGTCCTGGCAAACCAGAGCTCACCCCTGATCCATCAGGCACAGTCGGGGAGGAATGGCCACGATGTACCTGACAGAGAGGCTGGGGGCCTTCTAGCGAATTTCTGTGCAAAGAGAATCATACAAGGAAGTGTGGGGATGCTGTAAATCCTAGTTCACAGAGAGCAGTGAGGTTTATGGAACAAAGTCTGATTGTACCTTTAAAAGCTGCATCGTGAATCTTTCCCTCTGGATATGAAACAAGCAGGAAAAGGACTTCCAAGTGCATGGGGCAGGATCCTAGGAGGATTCCAATCGAGGTGAAGGGTGAACAGGGAGCCCTAGAGGCGGCCTGAGGGGGATGTCCTGTCGGTCCTTAGTCCATCTGCACATGGTATTCCTCTGGCCTTGTCCCTTCCACAGGCAAACTTTTCTCTTTTGACTTTTTTTCCTCATTTAGTGTAGATGCAAATCCAGAGACTGATTAGAAAATGGCAAGTTCCAATATCTAATCAAAAGAAACCTCAACAAGAGAAGCAAAAAACATTCCTTCTTCCTTGAAAGCTGTAGAAAGACAGCCACTATCCTAGGGAAGGACATGGTCCTGGTAAGTGCTATTTGAAAAACACCCACATTTCAGTGGTTGTTGCTCTGCCTGGAAAAGTCCCTCCAACCTCTACCTCCAGGGAGATCTGAGGGGCTGTCTCTGCTCCTGTCCCAGGTGAACCACAATAAAATGCACCTGTCTTCTGAGGAAGGGGAATTGAGGGTGTCATTCAGTAGCCAGGGAGGAGACTTGTCCTCCCCCCTCCCTTCTGCCACATACAATAAGCTGTAACCATACACGAGTTCTTAATTCAAGGAGGAAAGTGAGATTCTGTGTCTTGTTTACATGAGCATAAGCAGTGAAAGAACCACACCACAACACCCAGGCTGTGACAGAAACAGGATATAACATAAGAGTCAAATCTACCATTTACTATTAAAGAAATAATATTGCTCCTCACCAATGGGTTAATAGTCGGTGCGGTGCAGATGTCAGGGAGTTGGAAGGGGTTCGGCCCTCTCTCTGGGGCTTTAGGGGAAACCAGGGAAAGTCTTAGGATGTCCTCCTTCACTCAGGTGGGAAGATCTGGCCCGGTGCACCCCGAGGGCGCCAGTGTCCCCGCTGCTCAGGAGGAGCTGAACTTGTGGTCTCCAGAGTGTTATGGCTCCTTGCCAAGGGCACGGTGGCTGAAGAGAAGAAACAGACTATTTTGGAGTGCCTCCCTGAGATTCACGGCACACCTCCCTGCCCCCCTGCACTCTGATCCAAACCCTGTGCCGAGTGCTCAGTCCATCAACAGCACCCCGTTTGTCCCTGATGCGGGAGGCATCATTTAGCATCACCCATTTCAGAGGAGGCAACCGAGTCCCAGAGAAGAGAGGGGAGCAGCCTTTCACAGCCCTGGTCAGCAGTGGAGCTGGGATCCAGGCCCATGCTTAGCCTGAAGCTATACTGAGCCACTGGATTCAGCCGCTGCTGGTTCCAACACTCACTAGGCCCTGAACTGGAGGATGGCCAGTTCTTTCTCTTGAAGAGCCGTGTTTTGCTCGCCTTCTGGTGTATGGGCTCCAGCCAGCAGGAGAGGCAGTAGCTACAGGACAGAGCGGCCTGTGAGCTACCAGAGCCGCACCTCAGGTGTCCCTCCCAGAGCCTGTCAGCAGCTGAGTCCCGGTGCTCCATGGGTCACCATGCATTGAGGTCTGGGGCTGATAAGGGAGCCAGGCCACACGCTCTGAAGACGGCCATCAGAGAGAGTTTGGCCTGCCCTCACCCAATTCCTATGCCCTCACCTCTCATCGACACTGAGGGGCTCCATCGCCTGGAACCAGGCCCCAAATCGCCCTTTGGGCTCCAGGTCATACTTATTTGCAGCCTGCTGGACAAGCTGGATCCTCCTGTTGACTTTGCATTTCTGGGAGGAAAGACAAGGTGCAGACAGGGCTTGGGTGGGGAACTCTGCCAGGGACTTGTGGGGAGTGAGGATCTGGTCTGGGGTCTGTGCTCACTCGGGAACCCTCCTGCTTTCCCACTCAATTCAGGACTTGCTTGTCCTCAGAGTTGGCTTGAATTAGTTCCTCATCCAGGAAGGTGTCCTTGATGCCAGCCCTTCCTGCACCCGCCAACGTGATGGGATTCCCAGCTTTGTGGATCTAACTCATCCAGTAAATGTAAGACCCGAGGGATGAGGACACGAAACATCTTGCCACGCGAGGTCTGTGATTTCCAGTTCCCCACCCGTCCCACAGCTGCTCACCTCACGCCATTTCTGGAGGTGCACCAGATTTCCCTGGAAAGGAGACAGCGAATGTCCATCAGAAACAGGCCCCCAAGCCCATAACCAGCCCCTATCCCACCCATTCTCAGGCTGCAGGACTGTCAGTGCCCAGCAGAGGGCAGAATTTCCACAAACAGAACTTGACACTGGGCCAGGCTCTGGGCTCCAGAGCAGGAGGGACAGGGGAGCTGAAGCCAGAAACCTTGTAGCCCACCCATTTCTGGTGACAGACGAGAAGACTGAGGCCTCAGGCAAGAAGGGACAGCTGGACCACAGATGTGCTTCCTGACTTGCAGGGGCTGATGGGACTCCCCCAGGCACAGGTCCTGAGGGGGAGGCTGAGTGCAGCTCAGACACAGCCTCCTGCAGCTCTGCAGGCAGGCAGCTCTGAGCTTCCCCAGGTTGGGGAGCCTCGTGGGGGGCTTACGTGGAGCCTCCGTTCCCGCATCGCTAAGATAAGCTTGACTACCCAGCTCCCAGGGGTGGCCGTGTGGCTCTCATGAGAGGAGGTCTGCCAGGTACTGAGAGCTCAGGGGCCAGTGCAGCGCTTTCTCATCCCAAACCTCAGGTTCCTGCTCCGTGGCCCACCTCCATGTTCACTCACTTCCAGATCATCCTCCATCCCAATGTTCAGCAGCTTCAGGTGATAGAGGTACATGCCCAGGAAGGGGATGACACACTGTGAAATCAGGGTGGGAGGGGTGATGAATCCCACCTCTCATGTGCCCCCATGGACTCTCCCCCAAATCACTTCACCCCATCCTCCTGCCCACCACAGTCTCCCACAGAGAGCAGCCTAGGACCCTCAGCAGCCTCCTCCCAGTTGCCCCCTCCAGGACCACCCAACGTCCCCTGTCAGCTACCAGGGGTGGCTTTTGGCAAATCCCAGGTTGTGCGATCCCTGCCACTCCACCCCCAAATCCGTCCTCGGCCCAGCCATTCCAGGACTCCTCCTGGTCACTTCCAGGGCAGGCATTTCAGGCTTTGGAGCTCTAGGAGCTGGGCTGGAGCAGGAGGGACCCCTCTCTTGGGGAGGCCTCCAGCTGTGAGGGAGGTGACCCCCTCCTCTGACGCCTGGACCCTCCCCCTCAGGCCCCCTCACCTGCTGCAGCCTCTCCTTTACTCCCTGGGGGTCCATCTCCAGGGTGGCCCATACAGAGGTCACATCCTGCAGTGTCAAGGACAGGCTACGGAGGCCATGCTCCCTTCCTCGTGTCTCCCAGGCCCCTGATCTTGGACCCTGGACATCTGGTGTCTATGGCTGCTCCCATTCTAGAGTGCTCTGATTCTAGTCAATCCCAGCTCCAACACTCCCTCTTCTGTGCCCTCAGGCCTTCCCAGGCCCCTAAGCCTCTCTCTTCATCAGGAAAGTGTGAGGAGGACTCCCCATGCCTCTCAGGGTCCCCTGAGGATCCAGTGTCATCTGACTGTTACCAGTACTCTCCCCTCGCACCTCGAGGAGGAGGAGCACAAAGCTCCTGCACATTCCTCTCCCCCCTGTACCTCATCAACCCCTGTGAGGCCTGCACCACAGATCATATCCCTCCATTTCCCAAATGAGGAGACCGAGGCCCACAGAGGGCCGGTGACTTGCTCAAGGGCCCACAGATGAGAGATCGCTCCCCCTACCAGCCAGAGGCCCTGTCCCCCGGCCTTCACTCCTCCTCCAGACACACCTCTGACCAAGGTCCTGTCCTCTGGACTCTCGGGATGTGTCTAGGCCCTTAGTCAGGCTGAGGCATGGATGGGGAGGCAAAAGGTGTCTCAGGGGGCATATCCAAGTGGATTCTGCCTGTCCCAGCCCCCTGGGATTTTCTGACTCCAGGCTGGACCTGAGGCCATGCCAAATGCCTCAGCTCCCTAGGATCCCATCAGGATTGTCCCTGCACAGAACTCCTCCTTCATTCACTCAGGAAGGGGACCCCCTTCTGCCACATCTGAGTGACAGTGTAGGGGGTGACCAGGGTGCTGTGTAATGGTGACATTTGCATCCTTTTTTACTTGGAAACTTCTAATGTCCTGCCAGGAAGGTCCATTCAGAATCTGTAGGTTCCCCGATAATTCTCATTGCCATCTGGGGCGTATCCTTGTCAACAAGGCACCAGGGTAGACTCTCACTGGGTTGTCAGTAATGACCACTATCGGGATAGAGTGCAGAGTCCCAGAGAGCACACAGATCTGTCCCAGATCCACCATACGTTCCAAGGCTGGGCAGCCCGTGTGTCCACTTGGCCTGTGTGACCACACAGTGCCCGTCCCTGGGGCAGGCAGGGTGCTCTTCCCTGCGAGGTGCAGTGAAGACCGAAGGAGCAGCAGGGGCCTGGCTTCCTGAGGACAGCCTCGGCTGTTTTAGGAAGAAAGAAACCCCACCCACTCCATCCACTGGCCAGCCTGGAGGAGGATGAGGGCCAGCTGATGGGCCCGCATGGAAGCCAGAGACCTGCTCATTCTGCCAGCTCCTCACCTCCTGGAACAGTCCAACCAACACCACTCTACGACATGACAAAGGCCTCCTACCCCAAACAGTCCCCACCTGCCCCTGCAGCTCACACCCTCCGCTTCCTGTCAATCTTGACAAGACACACCGTTATTTCTCAGGTAACCTTAAGTGAAAAACTTACCAAAGAACACCCTGCCTGGTCCCTCCTCCCCCTTCACCTTCCCTCCTTCCAGATCTCGAGCCTCCACTCATCTCCGTGAGCAGTTTCCTCCTCTCCCGCTGGTCCATTCTGCACAAGGTTTTAATTTTTTTACAGTTCCTCCTGAGGAGGGAAAAAAGGAATGAAACACTCCGGGGTGGTTTAAAGGTAAATCCCTTTTGTTTGAAAATGCAGAATTATCCAGACAGCCTGGATGAGCATTTTCAGTGTGTCCCCTGAGCCCAGAGGTCTCTGGGACTGGGGAGGGGGCTCTCCTGTTGTCACCTGGGGCCTTCATTCTCTTATCTACTGAACAAACCTGTTTTAAAGAGTCTTGATTTCAAGTGGACAGAGAGTTCTGTTGCTGCAAAGCAAACACTTGAAAATCTTCAATTTGGTTCAATCCAGGGTCTGGCACTTCGGGAAACTGATTCCTGAAGCAGAACCACTGGCCTAAGTTTCCAGAAAGACTCCATGCCTCCCAACCAGGTCAGACCCTGTCCCCAGGGTTCATCATCTCCCAGGAGGTCCCAGCTTACTGAAGGGCAATGGCAGCCCTGTGGGGGGGTGTCTGGTCCACAAAGGTGGTGCTCTCATGGAGAGAGGCCTACCCACCTGGACACCCATCTCCATGTCTTTTTTAAACGCTGAATGGAGGGGCTCTGCATTGCCCAGAGGATGGCATGGAGTGAAGACAGGTTCCTCAGGCCTTGGCACTTCTAGGGAAGGGAAGAGAATGTGTTGTGTGGGGGAACTGGAGCCCTCCTTCCTCTGGCTTCTGTCCCCTCATGGACGTCTCCTGTCCTGGATGAGACAGAGGCTCAGGAAACCCGGGAAGAGCACAGCTGGACCCTGATGAGGAATACTCCCAGGGAGGGGGATTTTAGCTCAAGCCAAGGAAGGAGCCCAGGATGGGGTGAGCTTCCTACCACTGGGACCAGGAGTCAGGTCATCGAGGCCATGGCAGGAGGGGCCTAAGGATTATGCGAAGGCTCAGATCACAGACTTCAATCCTGAGAACTGAGTAAGGAGAAGGAACGGTTCCCATGACTCCAGAGAGGGGTTCCCAGGGCCTCCCACATCTAACCTTGGCCACCTGGATGCAGAGCTCCACCACCCTGGCCCTGTCCTGGGCCGTCATGCTCGGGTCCCCGAGGCAGGTGGTGAAGACACATTTGACCACTCTGCTAAAGTGGGTCATGGTGGCATGGATATTGGGTGCAAGGTGCTCATTGGCCCTGTTGTCCCACTGGGACCAGATGGAGTCCAGGAAGTCATGGGGCATCACTTTCTTGAAGAGCTCCTGGGGAGGACAGGGAGTGTCACTCAGCCCTGCCACAGCCCAGCTCAGCATCCGCAGCCCCCAGTCCCAGGCCAGGTCAGTGATGAGAGCTGGAGCTCAGGAAGCTGAGAATGCGGCCTGAGGCTTGTGGGAGTCCCTGGGTGTTGCCTGTGTCCCCTGAGGGTACCCAGCACAGGATGACCCAGGACCCAATACTGTGGCCCAGGGAAGTGGCATTTGCTCACCGCCCAGTCTCACTTCGTCCAAGCACCAGAGCTCGGCTCCTGCTTGACCATCTCTAGGGGCATCTTCCACCCATTCTGATCATCCTGGGGTCTGACTCCTCTTTCAGATGCACATTCCCCCAAGGGAGCAACAACCACGGGCTTTGTTTGTCTGCCATGTAGTCATGTACACATGAGGTGCCTAATAAGTGCTGAGCCTGTTGAGGCGTCCTGGGCAAATGAGTGAACTACCCAAGGACCAGACAGCACTTCAGTGTGCTTCCCTCCCTCACCAAAGCAGAGAATATGCCCAACTTTCTCTCTGCTGCACCTCATCCATCTGTACAGCAACTCTGCATGGCAGCTGCTCTCAGTGTCCATCTCTACTGTCCACATGAGGACAGCAAATGCTTGGGAGTTAAGAAGGCTGCTCAGGTTACATGAGGGTAAGCAGGGAAGCTGGACCGAGATCATGGGATTCTGGATCAGGAAATGGCAGGTGTGGGGCAGCTCATGGCACAGGGAAGGCCGGCCCCATCTGCCCTGAGAGCCCCACTGCTCACCACATCCATCAGTGTCAACTGCTCTGCCACCAGCTGGGGAGGGAACTCCAAGAAGTCAGGCTTCTCCTCCCTCAGAAGGTTCTTGGTGGTCACGTCCCAGGGGCAGGTGTGTTCTGGGGCTGGATCTGGCTCTGCTGTTATCTCTCCAGGTGGAGGGAGGATTCTCCCTGGAGACAATGGTCCATCTGACTCCTGCTCAGGAGCTGGCACTGGGGCTGGAGCTGATGTTGGTGGTGGCTCTGGCCCTGGAGGGACTGATGGAGGTGACAGTGGCTCCAGCTCTGGCACAGGTGGTGGAACTAGAGCTGGAGCTGGATCTAGCCGTGGATCTGGCCCTTGCTCTGGCTCTGGAGCTGGGGGGAGCTCTTGAGATGGTACTGCAGCAGGAGAAAGAAACAGTGTCACTCAAGTAGCTGACTTCCCCTGTGCCTGTCAAAGACAGGAAAGATCCCACTGCCTTGAAGGGAACAAAGCCTCTGAACACTCAGCAAATTTTCTTCCCAGACTGCAGTCACCTCACCTTCCAGCTCTGCCTCAATGGGCCGTGGATGCTCCAGCTGGACCTGGAGAATGTAGGCGTGGCCCTGCAGCCCCGAGCCAGGCAAGCTGACATGCAGAGAGGCCAGCTTCACCCTGAAACTGGGATAGTGCAGTGGTTCCCAGAAATCCTGCCCTGGGTCCAGGCAGGTTCCCACCAGAGAAGAGATGGCACTGGGGGAGGCAAGTGGGCAACAGAGTCAGAGGCCTGGCCTTTCCCTCCACACTTCTCCCCCAAGGCACCTGGCTTGGGACTGGGCGCCTATGCCTGCCCCTTCCCATCCAAGGGAGAGCCCCAGGGCAGCAGTGGTCCCTGTGACGCTATCCTCGCAGTGGCAGGCCTTCTTATACAGCAGGTTGAACACAGATTCTGTCGTGACTCTCTTCTCGCTGACACTCTTCTCCCAAAGGGCTGGGACACAGCCCAGCCCAGCCCTCCATGCACTTGTACAACTGGACTGAGCACTGAGGCAGATTTGTGAGCAGGTTGCTCACACATCTCCTATCTTGGGCCTGGAGGTTGATTTCAGAAGAGGTGGATGTGGGGAGGCAGATTTTGATGGGTCTGTGGTGGGAATGGGTCTCTTGGGGACAACTCAGCCAAGCCACCCCTCTGATTTCCAGGGGTCCTGACACCCATCCAAGCTCTTTGAGTCCTGTCCTCTTGGATTGGAAGACACCAGACCTCGGCCTTTCCATGGAAATCAAAAGATGCGTGAGATGTGGGTTCTGACAGGCCCGCCCCAGCCACAGCCCCCATCTCTCCCTCCACGCCTTGTTCTGTAGAGACAGGAAGCCCTTCTTCGGGACCCAAAGACCACTCACGTTTTCAGATGGTCCTGCGCTCTGCTCTCCTGGCTGGAATAAGGAAAGTTGCCTCTAGATGTAAAGGAGGCTATCAGGGCACCACTTGGGATGTACGATGGAGGACAGGACCTGCAAATGATGTCCAATGTGACTGTCTGACTCTCAGACGACAATTGAGGCCCAGCGATTGTATCTCCTTTATTCACTGAATTTTACTAAGTGTCTCCAAAAGTCCTGCATGTAGTAGGTGCTTAATCTACATGGTTGCATGAGTGAAGTCCAACCAGAACCATCTCAGACACCTGAGTGGGACTGGGGCCCCTCTGCTGCCACAGAGATCCCTGATTGGCTACCACAAGGAAAACGACCAGGACCAACTGAACAGAATCTCCACCTCCTTGACAGGGTGGTTTCCATGTGCTTTTCCAAACTCAGAAAGGCCACATCCCAGAAAATGATGAGGCAGACTACTTTTCGTGACAAAGAGAGAAATAATAACCATGAACAACCACAGCATGTCTACAGCCCTCTCTGCAGATTCAGGCACCAGGTAAGCACCTGCCATTGCTGATACCATTAGTCCCTACAAGATCACCATTAAATTTATGCCTCCCACACTTTTCAGAAGAGCAAACTGAGGCTCTGAGTGATGCGGGGATTTGCCCAAGGTACACAGCTGGCAGAGGGCAGATTCACCACTGTGCTGAGGAGGGAGTGGCTACTCACCTAGTAAACAGCTGGTCCAGGACCCGGTAGGATGTGTCTGAGGCTGATTAGTTGACCATGAAGGTGGTGAAGTTGGAGATGTTCCTACTCAGGAAAGCTGGTGCCATGGACTCTGTCAGCTTCTCCATTATGCTGCCTGGAGGGCACACATCCTGCAGGACTCATTTAAATTCACAGTGGACTCATGCTCACACTGGGGGAGAGGAGGAGGGACGTACAGTCAGTGACACCATAGTGAAACACCAGGAGGACGAGGTGACTTTCTACCCTCCTGTGTATTTGTGGGGTGGAGTGGAGGTCCAGATTCCTTTGGGAGTGGTACTGTGGGGCACTCTAGTGGGAAAATTCTGGGGCAGCGGTTCCCAGCGGAATCTCAGATTTGAGTCTGGATTCTAGTACTGCCTTGATCATCTCAGGATCCTGGGTGTGAAGACCCCTCTGCACCCACACTCACCTCAGACCAGCCCTAGTCATTAATGGACTGGTGCACCTGAGTCCACTCCAGGGATATGGCAAACTGGAAAGCATCCACCAGCTCCTCGACCATCTCCTGGGTGCAGCTCTGCAGTGACAGTGCGCAGCACTCAGGCCAGGGGGGATCAGGGGCCTGCCTGGACTTTGCCACAGTGGGAAACCCCAACACAGATCAGGCACAGAGCGGCATCTGCACAGACTCCACCAGGGAAGGAACCCGAGGCACCTTGAGGTCCTGGCATTCACATGCGGATAGAGGAGCTTGCTCCCCAGCACTTAACTTCCTCTCCTGCAGCCAAGATCTTGTGTACCAACATGACAGACTGAACGACTCCCACCATCTAGCTTCCTGCTCCTGCCCAGCCTGGATCCTCCACATCCCCAACTTCCCTAACTCCACCTCCCACACACACACACAATGAGGGTCAAGGGGTGTGGGGATGTTCTTTTGGGATCACAGTTCTGGCCTTACCTAGAGTGGCCTGCCCTGGCCTAAACTGTTACCTGATGGTTCCTTCTGCCAAAAGGCCACACACATTCGAGGTGAGGGCTGAGCCAACGTCTAAAGTGACTTAACACGCTCTCATTCTGGGCTTTCTGGGGGCCAGAGCCTCGGAAAGTCATGGGACAACACGAGAACATCCTGCTGTGTAGAGTGTCTCCACTCAAATGAACTGGACAGGATGCTGTGATTACAATGTGGGTGCCTGGTAACCAGAGTTCTAAGTTCTGTTGGGGGCTGTCACCAAGGAAGTGAGGTCACTTCTTCAAGGTTCTATTACTTGACCCCTTACTTCAATGAGATCCACCCAAGTCCCCCACTAGGCTGTTGGCTGCTCTCCCTCCTTGCCCATGTCATCTCCATCACTGTACACAAATACCCATCACCAACCTTCCCACAGCTCCTTGGGAGTGGATCCAAGCCCCAGCTTTGAGGAGACAGAGATGAGGTCAGACCTCATTTTTCCTACCAGTTCTGTGTCCTGGAAAAGCTGCTGTGCCTCTCAAGATCTCCCCAGTCTCCCAAGCTGCACAATGAGGATTGCGCTAAAAACAGCTTCCTAGGGACCTCATCAGGTGTATATGCGATAATACCTACAACACCTGTGGGCTGGTGTCACATGTGTCTAATGCACACACTTAGAGATGGAAGAAGTACAAGGAGTAGGACATCACATAGAATACCAGTCACAACTTCTCTGGGTCCCAGATGTGTGATCTTTGGTAAGTCACTGCCGCTCTGAGCCTCATTTTCTGGTCTGCATCCTAAAGGGGTTGAAATTAGAGGAAATTCAGACATTGTGATCCACTGGCATTAAGCCTTCCACGGTGCCCTGTTTTACTCAGAATCAGTCCCAAGATCCTCATGTTGGCCTACGTGGTGGGAGCCTCCACAATGTTCCCAATGCTCCTTGCCTCCTGGAATACACATCCTTGTGTCACCACTAAGTGGTCAGTATCTGGCTTCTGAACAACAGAACACAGCCAAGGTGATGGGATGTCACTTCCAAGTTTTAATTACAAAACCTCTGTCACTTCCCACTTACTGACTTACTTGGGTTCCCTACTTACCTCCATCCTTCTGTTTCCATCTCTATCTCTCTCTCTCTCTCTCGCTCTAACTATCGCTCTCTATCAAATCACCAGAACTGGGAATGCAAGTGCTGATGTTGTCAGTTGCACTACGTAGAGGCTCCATAGGAGAGAACTGAGGGAGTTTCCAGCCAACAGACAGACAGGACCTCAGACTCTCAGTCCAAATAGATCCTGACAAAACCCATGTGAGTGATCTTGGGTGGAAATCTTCCCCATTGGAGCCCTGTGGAGGCCACAGCCCCTGCTTCACGGAGAGTTTGAGGCAGAGGCACCCAGCTAAGCCATGCCTGATGCTTGGCTCACAGAAATTGTGAGATGTTAAATATCTGTACTTTATAGGTGGCAACTTTTGGAGTAATATTGTCACAGAGGAACAGAAAGTAACAGTCTACCATGTCCCAGGATCCAGCCTGATCATCCTCCTCTCTCCACTCCTCTCTCTTCTCAGGCTCCCTCCAGCCACACTGGCCACATTTCTGACCTTCCCTGGTCAAACTCGCTTCTTCTTGTGAGTCTCTGCACCAGGGAGCCTTCTCCTTGAAGCACTAACTCTTCCCAGACATACGCAGGGGTGCTTACACTTGTCATTCTGGTCACAGCAAAGGTCTGAAATGCCTCAGGGCAGCCTTTCAGAACCTCCTAGCACAGTCTCTACCATCACAAATTTCACATCCAGAAGATCATTACATGATTTCCTCCTCCTTCCTCCCATTGAGATAAAATGAGTGCATGAGGAAGGGCTGTCTGCTTTCGCTGAAGCAGAGGCAACTCCTTCTGCTTATACCAGGCACAGGACTGTCTCTTCCAAGCCGAATTTTTCCCACCACGAGTCTATTGTTTAAGGAAACCATCATTCCCTCTCTTTCATGGGTCTGGTTTCCCCAAGAACACAGTGAACCATCCCCTCTCCCTGTGCTGCATCACCATAAACCCACAGCCAGAAGATAAACACCAGGTTAAAACACCACCAGATCCTGAATTCAGTCATTGCTGAGACCCTCCCATCAATGTTGTCATTCAATGGTGACTCCTGAGGACACCTTTCCCCTGAGACCCACTCCCAGCCTGTCTTCAGCTTCTTATATCAACACTGAGATTTCCTCAGAGTCCTCCCAACCTGGACAAGAAACATTCTGACATGTTCTCTGTATTAATTTTCAGAGACTGGAGACATTGGTAGATGTAATGTGAGTGTGTATGTGCAGTAGTTTCTATGCATGTATTCTATTTTTCAGACAGATAAAATAGTGTGGCTACTCAATGCACCAAGAAAATGGATAACTGATCAAAGTTTTTCATGATGTGAAGTCTTTAGAGAGTAAATGTCATGGTTAAGAGCACAGACTATGGAGCTAACTCCTCACGTCCAAATTCCAGCTCAATCCCTTATTAGATATTTGTATTGACTAAGTTCTTTACCTGATTGGTGCCTCAGTTTCTTCATCTGTCAGTTGGCAATAATGCTCAGCATACATATTTTGCAGGTTTATGGAGAGTATTAACGGAGTTAATGTTTGAAAAATGCTTGGAACACCTAGTGTATTACCAGTGCTGTACCTATATATTAGAAATAAAATTTAGAAATTCTTCTGACGCTGCTTGTGAGCCCCAGAGGGTGAGCCTGTTGTCTGGATGTATGCAGAAATCACTCCAAGACATACGATGAATAAATGATTGAACAACATTGGCGAATGCATTACCAATGTCACCTATGTCATCCTACAGGCATTCCTAAGCCGAACCACTGGCAGACATTCCTGCTCTGTCCTGCATCACATTCCCTGGAGGAATCACTGGGGCTTCTTGGACCCTAGTAACCGTGCCCACTAAAGGTTCTTTTCTGTCAGCAAACCCCAGTCTTTGTCCAATTGCTGCAGCTCACAGGGTCTGCACTCTAATCCCTGTCTTCACTAGAGCGAGAAGTGCCATCCCCAGAGTTGGACACACACAGATCCTGAGCCTTGGAGAAAATGATTCCCTGGCCCTGGGGCAGGTTGAAGAGCTCAGGGACAGAGTGGGATTTGGGGAAAATCCTCCAGGTGTTGTCAGAAGGGATGGAGGCAGGGGATGTGTCAACAAGGACTGGTCTGGTTGGCGGGCCTTGGTGGTTAAATAGTAGGGAGGCTGGGAAGTTTCGTAGGTTCTAGCATAATACAATCAATATGACAATCATGAAATCAGAATCAGCCTAATTAAGGCCAAATTAACCCAATGTCAGCTGTTCCCTGACTCTCTAATCGAGGAGTGACTTATAATAAGGGTATTCGTGTTCTATCATCTCCTTTTCATTGATTGGCTAGAGTAATTATTCTTTACATAGCCTGTCTATTTTTACATAGTAAAGAAAATGTGAGTTTTAAAACAACCCTCCTTAGAAAAGTCTCCCTAACATATTGAAAAAATAACAGAAGCCAGGACAGGAAATTCGTCACATATCTTGAGTTTTAGTCTCTGGTTTTAGATCTTCCTAACTGGTAAATTACCTTGACTTCTGCCTTCTTTCTTGAGATTAGTCCACTTAGGACTAAGTAGGAGTGCAACCTCATGCCATGGGAGAAGAGGTGGGACTCTAGGAAGAGGTTTTTTTCATTCTGTCAGTGTGTCTGTGTGTCTGTGTGTGTGTATGACAGTTTTTACTGCATCTTGCAGTGTGGGTCAGTGTAGACTCATTTTCTAGGGAAAAAATTTCCCTAACCACTGTCTCTGGACTTTATTTTCACTGATGGCTTCAACAGCACTGTCCCATAGTAACATTAAGCACTCTATATTATCGAATTTAATTTTTTTCTTAACAGCCACATTTTAAAAAATGAAAGCCAACATGTGAAACTAGTCTTAATAGTATATTTTAACCCACTATAACCAAGATATCATCAATGTGGGTGCACTCTACACAAAACTTCATAATGAGAGAGTTTACATTTTTTTTCGTGGGTTTAATAAATCCAGTGTGTACTTCCCACTTACAGCACAATCTCCATTTGGAAGTTGAGTTTTTTCAGACATATTCTCTGTACTGAGATTTAATGTTCACAGTTGTCAAATAACAGTCAATAGGAGTGGGGTGGATGATAATTTCACTACTGACTTAAGCTCTATTGGAGCTATGAACACCAATTGGTCAATGGGCTTATTAAATGAATAGTCATATAGTACAGAAGAACGGTATGATTTGGGATTTAGAAAAAGACTGGGGACAGTGTGTCCTGACAGGGATCACCAGGGATTTTGTTGTTGAGAGTGACAAGGACAAAATGAGAATAAAATCATGCTCATAAGTGTCTAACAACATGGGGGAGAAGAAACGACATTCAGTAGTCCTGAGTTTTGACCTCGAGGTTTCTGTTCTTGACCCAAATCTCGTTGATGATGTCCCAGGACACAGGTTGAGATTAATCCCCACAGGGAGAGAGGGAGGGTAGAAGTACAAGGCATCTGACATAATTGTCCTGGGAAGGCAGGCTTCGTTTATCACTCTGATGCACAGTCACAATTTATTTTTATAGAGTAAGAGGAAAAGAAGTATGATGGTCAAATCATCACAGAGGAAGCGACATAATTGTGGAAACCAATCCAACCCAAAGCCTGGTTTGAGCATCTCCATCCCTTTGAGGATGTCCAGTTACATATTCAAGAGGCCAGTTACTAGAATCTCATCCTATCCTGGCAATGAGGTCAGATGCCATCAAAGGGAGGAAACCTTGGAGCAGCCCCAACAACTCTGCTGGCAGAAGAGACTGCAAGGTCTCCAGGCCTGCAGAGTGCAGGGGAACTGTTAAGTCCTTTGGACCTTGCCAAAGCCCTGCTGAATCTTGCACTTAGTTGCACAGGTGCATCCCTGTCATGTGTGCTCGCAGGTGGTCTGAACTTCAGTACCATGCCCACCCCTGCCTGGTCTTGAGATTCAGCAGAGACGATCCCAGGAGCTGCTCTGTACATCCCACAGCTCCTTTGCAAACAATTTCTGGTGACTGAGGAGGATATCAGGAAACAGGAAGAGAAAGTGAAGACAGCAAGAGAGAGCCTGGCGGTAGCATTCATGCAGACAGACTTGCTAGTGAGGCAGGGAGATTGAGGGGCCAAGAAGGATGTCCCGACAAACATGATGAAGAAAAGACAAAACGGTGCAGATGACATGGAGCTCATTCTAAATTAATGCCTCTGCAGGGGTCCTGATGTCTTCTTGCTTTGAGCTCTTGAAACTTTAATATATACCAATAGTTTTCTTTTCTTTGATTCATTTGCATGACAGAGAAGATACAGACAGTGAACCTTCTGAGGTGAGAGATTGGGTTTCAGGTGAGGAGAGAAAGGATTTCTTTCTTTCTCATTTTGTTCTCTCATTTTCCTTTCCTGAGTGTTATGCATTTGTATTTTAAGATCAACAGAGAGTTATCACAGTCAGGGGATTCTTTCGATTTTGCCCTCACAGTCACAGAGAAAAATTACATAGTCCAAATGGATTGTCCTTTTTGTGTAATATTCCAATAGATTCCAACATAATATTTCACGAAAGAGCTGTTATATCTGTCTTCTCAAAAAAGACACCTACTTCTGGGTCTCTATTTTTCTGGTATTTGTTGCATGTTGAATCACAGCCGCACATAATGAAATACTGTATTTTCCCTTTTTTTAGATTTATATGTGTTGGAAGTTTCATTCATGAAAATTGATATGCCATTGTGGTATCCTGTTGTCAGGAGAACGACTGTTTTCAGCATCACAAGTCTCACAATAAGCCAGTGTGTTGGGATTTGTCTATTTGCCTGATCGAGTATGTTGCACTCTTCAAATCCTCTTTATCATTACCTACTTTTGTCCCACAGATTTATCAGTTTCTGAGAGCAATGTGTTAAACAATAATAGAGTATCTTAGTATTTATATCTTCCCTAAAAAATGAGGTATTTTTTAGCTAAGTCTTCTCTCCTCTATTCTTCCATGTGGTAATCATCTGGAATTTTGGTTCGAATGTGTTTTTAATGTCTTGTTTTAAAACTAATACTAAATTAGACAGACTGTTTTTTCCTTTCCTCGTGACTCCTGTTATGTTTTCCTGGGTTCACATTTCTTCTTCCTGATGTACACTCTTTACCGCTTCTTTCACTGTGGGCCTGTGGGAGGTCAACTTTGAGTCTGTTTGTAAGTCAGATAACATCTTTCTTTCTTTGACACATATTTTGAATAGGTGTTTATTTAGGCTTTGTAGTAATTATTTTCCTTCTTTGTCAACTTATTTAATATATCAGAGCCTCCTTATTTTTAGCTTAAAATGGGAATAAAACCCTAAAAATAGTGACTGTAGCTAAGATAATACACACAGAGCTTGCCAGTCAAGTTGCTTAGCAGAAATTAGTCAATAATCATAGCTATTATTAATCATTATAATGATATTATTATAATAATGTAATATATAATAATATATTAATGTATAATAATAATTAAACATTAATTTATAATTATACTGTACAATGTATAACGTATAATGTATGCAATCATTAATAATATTATTAAACATTATAATCTTCAAGTGTGCATTCTCAGAGAATCACTGCTTAAGATTGAGAATGTGAAGCTCACACACAAAAATTATGAGAGAGTGGCATGACTGTGAATTTAATTCTCAGCCCTTCGGTATTTTCACCTGTGGTCATCTGCACAGTGTGTATAGATAATGTAATCTGTTCCCACAGACCCACGGCAGAACAGCGCAGCCTGCCTCATACCTGGGATGCTCTAGACTGCTTGTTGGGGAGCCTCTGCTGTGTGGCTAATTGGACGCTGTACAGAGAAAGATGAAAAAAGACTCTTTCTTTTCCCTCAGTTTTCTCCCGCCGAGTTTTATTCACTTTTAAAACCAGAGCAGATACTCTCTTCCCAGAGCCTTGGTGTTACTCTGGGATTCAGGCTTCCCAGACACCTAGTCATTTCAGCTCCCAAGGCCCAAGGTGACTGCAGAGTCATGTCTCACCCATTCCTCCCAACTTGGCCTGTTTCTCATCATGGAGGACCCATGAGTGGGTAGAGGAGCCATCGAGGGAGATTGATCTGGAAGTCCTGGTGAATCTGAGCTTCAGAGAATGAAGCAGAAAAGGGGAACCTGAGACTGCCAGGCCTTCAGTGGGGGAAGAATATGGAGGAACTGAGCAGGGTGTGATGGCTGCACAGAGTCAAGGGGAGGGATGTTTCAAAGTTTCCTAAGAAGGGAAACCTTGCACTGAAGTGGGGATTCAATTTTACACGATGGCAATATCTGTGCTTGTTTCACCAATTCTGGTGTCCCTGAGGGATGAACTGGTGTGACACCACAGGACAGAAATTGTAGTCATTGTCAGGACTTAAGGAAGGTGAAATCTTTCAGCACAGTCCCCTGTAAGCCAATTAGGGGCCAAGTCTAGAAAGGCTCGGAGCCTGTGTCCGTCCAATGTAGGTTCGTTATGTTCCAGCCAAGATCCTCTGGACACCAGCTGGGAAAACGGGACATCAGACCTAGTCAGATCTAGTCAACGCAGCTTCCATAGGTCGCCATGAGGCAGGTAATAGCCCAGACGTCGTGAGTGGAGCTCACAGTTGCCCTCCTTCTTCTGCTGACAGACAGTGACTTCTGAGGTGAGGAGAGTGCATCAGAATGGTCCAGTCAGCTGCGCAGTATGGGAGACTCCAGGGGAAGGAGATGCCAAAGCCACAGAGACCTGATGCCTCCTATGTCTCCCTCTTCCTTTTTTCCACTTAATTTTCACCCTCAGTCCTCTTTTCCTCCCCTTTTCCCTCTTTTGGCTCTCTCTCCCTCTCTTTCCCCTACATGTTCTAGCATAATTGAGGTATTAACGACATACAGTAAACTGCATACATTTAAAGTGAACAATTTGATACATTTTGATTATAACTTATTGAACCATCACCACAATCAGGAAAAGGAACACCCATCCATCCCAAATTTCCTCATGCTCATTTTAATTCCTCCTTCCCCGCTGTTTGCAAACACATTCTCATTCCCAGGCAACCAGTGATCTGGTATATGTCCCTATAGATTTTCCAAGAATTTTTATAAATGGGATCATATACTATGTACTCATTTTTTACTGGCTTCTTTCACTCAGCATAATTATTCTGAGATTTATGCTTGTCATTGCATGTACTATGAATTCATTCTTATCCCCAAGACTTCCCTGGCAGCACTGTACACACGCCTGAGTGCTTCCCAGGTTGGCGTGAGAGCCAATAGTACTACTGCATCTGCAAAAGAAGGAATGCATCTTGGTGTAACTCTGGGAGGGGTTGGCGGCAGCCCTGGACCTGCACATGAATGCTTTCCTGGATGGTTGGAAAGCCCACCGTGCCACTGCAGTCCCAATGATTGGGGAATGCTCAGAACCCGTGAAGAAGTCCCACCAGCCAAGCACAGAGGCTGGCATGAGCATAAGAAAAGGCAGCAGCAGATATGCGCGCACATGCAAATGCTTTCCGAGATGGCACAAATACCCATACTAGTGCTGAGGTCTCACAACTGGGTACGTGTCTCTGTGTAGCAGCAGCTCTGAGCCCATTGTGAATGCTTTCCCAGCGGGTGGGAACAGCCACTGTACCCACACAACTTCCAGCGTATGGGGTGGGATCAGAGACACAGCTCATGCTTCCCCCACAGCGGTAGCAGGTGGAATCTGTGACCCGATACTACCACAAATACGCAGGCAAAAGATTAGTTCATCAAACACCATAAGAAACTACACTAACAATTCAGAGCAGAAGGAAATGACAAATCTCCAGAAATGAACCTTGAAGTCACAGAAATTTACAATCTAAATGACAGAAAATTCAAAATAACTGTCATAAAGAAACTCGCCAAGTTACAATAATGTTCAGACAGTTCAACGAACTCAGGAATAAAATTAATGAGGAAAATGAATACTTCATTAAAGAAACTGAAACTATTAAAAAAACAAGCAGAAATTCTGGATGTGAAGAACATAATTAATGAGATAAAAAAGAATCTAGAATCCTTAAAAAATAGAGCTGATATTATGGATGAAAGAATTAGTGATTTAGAGGATAGAAATATAGAAATGCTTCCAGTGGATGAGGAGAGAGAACTCAGATTTTTAAAAATTAAAGGAATTCTTGGAGAAATATATGACTCAATTATAAAAGCAACATAAGAATTATACGTATTCCAGAGGGAGAAAAGAGGGAGAAAGGAGCAGAGAGCTTGTTCAAAGAAATAATAGCTGAGAACTTCCCAAACCTGGGGAAGAACCGGACCTACAAGTACATGAAGCCAAGAGAACGCCTAATTACATCAATGCTATAAGACCTTCTCCAAGGTATGTGATAGTAAAATTGGCAAAAACCAATGACAAAAAAAAATATTAAGGGAAGCAAGATAGAAGAAAATAACCTACATAGGAACCCCCATCATGTTCTCAGCATATTTCTTGGCAGAAAATTTACAGGCAAGGAAACAATGGAAAGATATATTACAAATACTGAAAGAAAAAAACTTTCAGCCAAGAATACTCTATCCAGTGAAATGATCCTTATGATACAATGGAGAAATAGAAGTTTTCCCAGATAAACAAAGGCTGAGGGATTTCATTGCCACTAGATCTCCCATACAAGCAATGATCAAGACGCCCTCATACCTGAAACAAAAAGAAGGCAAATGTTTACAAATCTTTGACCAGAGTGATAAATAGACAGACAAAATCAGAAAGCTACAGCTGTGTTTCACAACAAGGTAGCAAATACTTAATTATAACGTAAAAGAAGAAGGGAAGGAAAGCATCAAAAGTAACAATAAACACTTCAACTTAGTTACAAATGCACAACTCAAAAATGAATAACATGTGACAACAATAACTCAGAAGGAGAAGAAGAAAGGGATGGAACCTGCTTAGACTAATGGAGATAAGAGGCTATCAGAAGATGGACTATCTCATCTATGAGATCTTCATACAAACCTCACAGTAACCAGCAAACAAAAAATCAGAGCAGAGCCATAGATCATAAAAAAAGAGAAAACCTCCACAGAAAACCCCCAAAATGAAATGGTAGTCAGAAACACAAAGGAAGAGAAACAATGGAAATATAGATGAGGTGGGATTAAGTCCTCATGTATCAGTAATCACTCTAAATGTAAATCGATTGAATTCTCCAATCAACAGACACAAAGTGGTGGGGCGGATTAGAAAACAAGGCCCAACAATATGCTGCCTCCAGGAAACACATCTCAGCTCTAAAAACAAACAGGCTCAGAATGAAGGGATGGGAGACAATACTCCAAGAAAATGGCAAATAAAAGAAAGTAAGTGGTGCCATACTTATATCAGACAAAGCAGACTTCAAGATAAAAAAGACTATGAGAGACAAAGAGGGGCTGTATATAATGATAAAGGGGACTTTCCACCAAGAGGACATAACACTTATAAAGATGTATGCACCTAACAGAGCAGCACAAACGAATATAAAGCAACTATTAAGAGACCTAAATGGAGAAATTAACAGCAACACGATAATAGCAGGGGACCTGAACACCCCACTTACATCCATGGATAGACCATACAGAGAAAGGCAACAATAGTGGAATTAAATGAAACATATGATCAGATGATCTTAATCGATATAGAGAGAGCATACCCTCCCAAAACAGAAGAATACACATACTTCTTAAGTGCACATGGAACATTCTCAACGATAGACCATATGTTGTGAAACAAGGCAAGCCTGAATAAATTTAAGATTGAAATCATAACAAGCTTCTTTTCTGACCACAATGCTATGACACTAGAAATCAACTACAGTACAAAAGATGGGGAAGTCACAAATATGTGGACACTAAAGAACACACGACTGAAGAAACATTGGATCCATGAACAAATGAAAGGAGAAATCAAAAAATACCTGAAGACAAATGAAAATGAAAAGACAACAAAACAACTCTTATGGGATGCAGCAAAAGCAGTTCTAAGAAGGAAATTCATAGCAATACAAGCGCACCTCAACAAACAAGAAAAATACCAGATAAGTAACCTTAAACTACACCTAATAGAACCAGAAAATGAAGAACAAATGAAGCCCAAAATCAGCAGAATGAGGGAAATAATAAAAATTAGAGCAGAAATAAATGAAATAGAGACTAAAAAAACTGTAGAAAGGATCAATGAAAGAAAGAGCTGGTTCTTTGAGAAGACTGAAACAAAATTGACAGACCATTAGCCAGACTCACTAAGAAAAAAAGAGAGAAGGCTCAAAGACATAAAATTAGAAATGAAAGATTAGAAATTACAACAGATACCACAGAAATCCAAAGGACGGTAAGAGAATACACTGAACAACTTACATGTCACCAAATTGGATATCCTAAAAGAAATAGATAAATTCATACAACCTCCCAAAACTGACTCAAGAAGAAATAGAATAAATGAACAGACCAATCACAAGTAAAGAGATCGAAATGGTCATCAAAAAACTCCCAAAAAACAAAAGTCCAGGACCAGATGGCTTCTATGGAGAATTCTACCAAATATTCAAACAAGATTTAATACCTATGCTTCTCAAACTATTCGAAACAATTGAAGAAGATGGAACACTTCTTAATTCATTCTATGAGGCCAACGTCACCCTGACAGCAAAAGCAGGCAAGGATAGCACAAAGAAGGAATATTATAGGCCAATATCACTGATGAACACACATGCAAAAATCCTCAGCTAAATATCACCAAATCGAACACAGCAATATATTAAAAGGATCATATAAGATGATCAAGTGGAATTTATACCAGGGATGCAGGGATGGTTCAACATCCGGAAATCAATGTGATACACCACATTAATAAAATGAGGAATAAAAATCACATGATCCTCTCCACAGACGCAGAGAAAGGATTTGACAAGATCCAACATCCATTTATGATAAAAACTCTCAATAAAATGGGTATAGAAGGAAAGTACCTCAACACAACAAAGGTCATATATCACAAACCCACAGACAACATCATACTTAATGGCGAAAAACTTAAAGCCATTCCTCTGAGAACAGGAAGAAGACAAAGGTGCCCACTCTCGCCACTCCCATTCAACATAGTACTGGAGGTTTTGGACAGAGCAATTAGGCTGGAAAAAGAAAACAAAAGGAATCCAAATTGGAAAGGAAGAAAGGAAACTCTTGCTGTTTGCAGATGACATGATTGTAAATATAGAAAACCCTAAAGAATCCATCAGAAAACTATTAGAAATAATCAACAATTACAGCAAAGTTGCAGCGTACAAAATCAACTTACCCCAATCAGTTGCATTTCTATACTCTAATAATGAACTAACAGAAGAGAACTCAAGAATACAATCCCATTTACAATGCAACAAAAAGAAAAAAGTGTCTAGGGATAAATTTAACCAAAGAGGTTAAAGACCTATACAATGAAAACTATAAGACATTATTGAAAGAAATCCATGAAGACCTGAAGTAATGGGAAGATATTCCATGCACATGGATTGGAAGAATAAACACAGTTAAAATGTCCATATTACCTAAAGTAATCTACAGATCCAATGTAATCCCTATCAGAATCCCAATGACATTCTTCATAGAAATAGAACACAGAATCCTAAAATATACATGGAATAACAAAAGGCCTCAAATAGCCAAAGCAATCCTGAGAAGAAAGAACAAAGCTGGAGGCATCACAATCCTAACTTGAAAATATATTACATAGCTATAGTAATGAAAATGGCATGGTACTGGCACAAAAACAGACTCATAGATGAATGGAACAGAACTGGAAGCCCAGACAGAAAACCACACATCTGTAGTCAGTTAATCTCTCACAAAGGAGCCAAGATCATACAATGGAGAAAGGAAAATCTCTTCAATAAATGCTGTTGGAAAAACAGGACAGACACATGCAAAAGAATGAAAGTAGATCATTATCTTCCACCATACACAAAAATTAACTCGAAATGGATAAAAAGCTTGAATCTAACACTTGAAACCATAAAACTCCTAGAAGAAAATATACGCAGTACAGTCTTTGACATCGGTCTTTGCTGCACCCTTCCCAATACCATGTCTACTCAGGCAAGGGAAAGAAAAGAAAAATATACAAATGGGACTACATGAGACTAAAAGCCTTCTGCAAGGCAAAGGAAATGATGAACAAAACGAAAAGACAGGGCTGAGCCCGTGGCTTAATGGTTAAGTACGCACGCTCCTCTACTGGCGGCCCAGGTTCAGATCCCGGACATGCACAGACTCACCACTTGTCCGGCTATGCTGAGGCCATGTCCCACATACAGCAACTAGAAGGATTTGCAACTATGATATACAACTATCAACTGGGACTTTGCGGGAAAAAAAAAGGAGGAGGATTGGCAATAGATGTTAGCTCAGAGCCGGTCTTCCTTAGAAAAAAAGAGGAGGATTAACTCGGATGTTAGTTCAGGGCTGATCTTCCTCACAAGGAAAAAAAAAAAAAACACACGAAAAGACAACCCACCAACTGAGAGAAAATATTTGCAAATCATATATCTGACAAGGGGTTAATCTCCAAAATACATAAGCGACTCATACAACCCAACAACAAAAAACTAGACAATCCAATCTAAAAATGTGTCAAGGATATGAACAGACATATTTCCAAAGAAGATATATGGAACGCCATCAGACAAATGAAAAGATGTATAACATCACTAATTATTAGGGATATTCAAATCAAAACTACACCTGTCAGAATGGCCATAATTCCCAAGACAAAAAATAACAAAAGTTGGAGAGGATAAGGAGAAAAGCCCACCCTCACACACTGCTGGTGGGAGTGTAAACTGGTGCAGCCACCAGGGAAAACAATATGGAGATTTCTCATAAAAATAAAAATAGAAATACCATACCTTCCAGCTATCCCTCTACTGGCTATTTATCCGAAGAAATTGAAATCAACAATTCAAAGAGATTTATGCACCCTTGCGCTCACTGCAGCATTATTCACAATAGCCAAGACATGGAAGTAACCCAAGTGCCCTGCTACAGATGAATGGATAAAGATGTGGTATGTATTATATACAATGGGATACTACTCAGCCAGAAAAAAAAGACAAGATTGTCCTGTTTGCATCAACCTAGATGCACCTTGAGGGTATGATATTAAATGAAATAAGCCAGACAAAGACAAATATGCATGATTTCACTCATATGTAGAAGATAAATATACAAAGGAATAAAGAGAACAGATTAGTGGTTTCCAGAGGGGAAGGGGGCTGGGTGTTGAGTGAAAGAGTTAAATGGACACATATGCATGGTGATGGATAAAAGTTAGACTACTGGTGCTGAGCACGATGCAGTCTATACAGAAAGTCACAAATAATAATGAACACCCGAAATTACACAATGTTAAAACCCTTTATAATTTATAATTTCAATAAAATAATTAAAAAAGAAAAAAATAATTCATTCATTTTTATGATTGAATAGTATTTCAAGGTGGGGATATACCACACTTTGCGTATCCATTCACCAATAGATGGACATTTGTGTTGTTTTCTGTTTTTGTCTACTATAAATAGGTTGTTATCAACACGTGTGTACAAGTCTGTGTATAGACATATGGGTTTATTTTCCTTGGATGGATTCCTAGGAGAGGAATGGCTGGGTAGACGTATGGAATTATTAAAGACGCATCCAAGCTATTTTTCACCAGCACTCGATGAGAGTTTCAGTGACTTGACATCTTCAACAACACTTGTTATAGTCAGTCTTTTTAATTATAGCCATTCTGAAGTGTGGTAGAATCTCATGATGACTGTCACTTACATTTCCCCAATGACTCATGTTGTGAAGGAGAAGACAAGCCATGTACAGACTGGGAGAAAACATCTGCAAAACATATCCCTAGAAAAGGACTTGTATTTATAGTATATAAAGAGCTCTTACAACCCAATAGTAAGAAGACAATCAACACGTTATGTCTTACCAGGAGACAGCAGGTCAGGCTTGTATAAGCACCAGGAGTCCCGCCAAGAAGATAAGGATGAAGGCCCAGAAAAGGAGGTCTGGGGACACAAGTGGTGGGGTGAACCACCTCCTGTCATCGCCCCAGGGCTCCTGCTGACCCCACTGTGCCTCAAGCCTCCTTGACAAGGGTTGGCCAACTTTCCTCATCATCCAAAAACATGTTCACCTGGTTCTCTTCGATGAGGCACAGCATCAAGATACTCGCCTCCTACCCTGGGCTGGGGCTTCCTGCAGGCTTACCAGGCTTCACAATCAAGGTGTCATCTCTGTTGGGAGAATATTCTGGAAGTGAATAAAATGGAGAATGCATGTGAGTGTGATTCACTCTTTTTAATATATCTTTTTAGACACACAGAAAAATAAAGGGAACAGTCTCATAAACATCCATCATCTAGATTTACCAATGTATATTCCATCCAATTAAAACAATATTTCATCAATGTATAAATTATTAACACTTGCCACACTTGATTAATCCCACTTATTCAATGAAATATTAACATCAAGTAGACATCATGATGTTTCACCCCATTTTAGTTCCATCTCTAAAAAGTGAGCACACTTTGCTACAAAATCCAAGGCCATTATCACAGAACAAAAGCGTAATAAATTAAACCAAATTCATACCTCTGGGCACAGATGAGTGAATTTGAATGGACTTTCTTACGACGGCCAGGGGGAGAATGGGTCATCACAGTTGGCAAGCCTATGGGATCTCTCTAAATTTGTAAATTCACACTGAAAAGTGTTCTTCCGTGCCTAGGAACACATCATCCCCTTCTCCTTTATCTATTTGCTTAATATTCATTTTCTAGGATTAACCTACAATGTAATTTCCTGCAGGAAGTCTTCTCTGATTTCCACCTGCAAGTATGAATTTGTTCACATCAAATAATTGATAAGATTCAATTCTCTATTCTTGTTATTGCCAGCTACAACATAAACTCCAGGAGGGGAGGACACACAGCACCCAGTGGGCATGGGGGCAGGGGTGCATGTCCCCCTATGTGTACCTCTATCTAGAAAACCACTTAGAGGTGTGCTGTCTGATATGCAGCAGCAACAAGTCTCTTTTTGAATTAAAATTAACTTTAGTTAAATAAAATAAAAATTTTAGTACCTCAGTAACATTAAAAATCAGTAACAATAAAGACGAGTCACAATACCATCCTTCGAGCACTCAACAGCCACATGCGGCTATGCACTGGACAGCACAGATATAGAACATTCTACCACTGCAGAAAGTTCTGGAGCATTGGTGCTCATCTAGAGTGGGACTTGGCAAACTATAGCCTGTGGATCAGGAACCACATCCACCCCCAAACCTGTAAGTCTGCTTCACACACAGCTGGAGGCCCTCACTGACCATCTGGCCCAGTGGCTTTCAGTGCAGAGATAAGGAAACAAATGTCCAGAGAGGGGCAGTGACTAGCTTGAGGTCACAGAGCTGTCTAGGATATGGTGAGGGCATCTTATATTACACTGGTATCCTTTTCTCTCTCTCAATGGTGGGGAAAGACTGGGGGACTGTGCCACCACCTGCCAGTCTGAGAAAGTTCAATTCTCTCTCAGGCCCAGGAATCCAGAGTCCCCAGAAAGGCCTCACTTCCTTTCACAATGACCAGGGAGCCTTACCATCCCCAAGGACACTCTTCCTGTCCAGGGTCAAGTTCTGCAGCTGGGTACCATTCTGGATCAGCCACAGGAATTCCTCATAGATGGCAACTCTGTCCAGTCTCTGTGCCAAGGTGGCAAGGTACACAGGGAGTCCACTCCAGTGTGGTTACTGTGGGGGACAGACCTGGAAGGGCACAAAGGATGAACAAGGGTGTCTGGAATTCTACCCTGATTCTAGATACCCTGTTTCTGGGTCCTGTCCAAGAGAACTTTCTGCAGTAATGTAAACATTTGTCTGCACTACCAAATACACTCATTATTAGCCCCATATTGTTATCGAGCACTTAAAATGTGGCTAGTGTGTGTGAGTGAGGAACTGAATTTCTCATGTAATTTAATTTCAAGTACGTAATTTATAAATAAATAACCACAGGGAAAATATTTTTGAAACTTTGGAGTAAGGACTTTTGAAAATGCATAAAAACAATGAGAACACTGGTAAAAATGGTCAAAATCAACTTTTCAGAAGCCTAGAAATTAATCAAAGGCTTGTAAGCATCTGAGGAGGCTTTAGTGAAGACACACGGTGGAATATTGATAAAGGTAGCAAATTTTGTGTCACTATAACTTGCACTATTCCCATCCTGCTCTCACAATATCCTCCATAACTTTGAAAACCATCAGTCTCAGAACCATGGTAGCTGAGACAACCAGCAGCCAATAATCCATAATGGGTTTAGAGCTCTGAAAAGAACCATCCCCATCGAACTGTCACTAGCTGACATGCCTGGCATCTCCCTGAAAAAGCCCCATGTTTAGGGCTTGTCCTTACTTAACTCAGAGCTTGCCCAGGGTGGAAAGTCGGTCCCAAAGGCACTTGGTAAAAACAATCAGCGCTAATTGTTTTCTATTGTAGTGGCCTGAGGGAGTGATTCCAGTTGAGGCAGGTAAGAGGTGAGCCAAAAACATAGAAGAAAAATTGGAGGAATGAGATGTCCACAGGGGGCTTTGAAAAGCTGCAGTGTATTTGTGGGCATCTAGAAGGCCACAAAGGCTCAGGGATGTGGCAGGCCCAGGACAGACTTGAGAACATCTTAATCTCTCACCTCTAGTTGAAGGGTTGGCTTAATAACTGAAAACTTGATTACGTAATACACCATATTAATAGAATAAGGGCCAATACCACGTATTTGTAACCATATATATAGAAAAGAATTTCACAAAATACAACGCCCTTCAGGCCTAAAAAAGAAAACACTCAACAAATTAGGAATAGAATAAAACTTTCTCAACTTATAAATAGCATCGATGAAAAACCCAAGGCTAACACCATATTCAATGTGAAAGACTGAAAATTTCCCCCTAAGACCAGGGACAAGACAATGATATCTTCCCTCATCTCATATGTTAATAACAGGTACTAGAGGTTCTAATGGGGGCAATTAGGCAAGAAAAAGGAATAAAAGAAACCCAGATTGGAAGGGAAGAGGTAAAACTCTTTGTTTTGCAGATTAGAAGATATTGTATATACAAAAACCTAAAAAGTACAACCCCCCCCACACACACAATATGTGAATCGTATCCCAACAGGTGTATAAAAATTAAAATTGCCCCATGTGTTTAATGGCTTCACTATTGGAGAGCACAGTTAGACTGCTGATATTTGTTGAAAGTCTCCAGAAGAAGAGGAGGAGGAGGATGCTGGAGGTTGGTGGCCTCAAATGTTAATGCTTTTCTCAACCCCAGAAAACCTATGGATGGAGATGGTAGGATTAGCTGACAGGGATGTGGGGGAGAATGGGCACCATGTAAGTGACTTCCAGATCAATGATGTGTCACGGGAGCTCAGAGCCATCAGCCATCAGCTCAACCAATGCTTCCAATCTCCTCAACCTACATCAAGTCGGTGACCAGGCAGGAGTGGAATATGTCTCCCAGCTGGCTGGCTCTGTAGAGCTTGGTGACCTAGAACAAATGGGAGGGAGAGTGGGTGAGATGGATGTCTCCTGGGGATGCAGGGGCCACTGGAGCAAGTGAAAGATCACAGACCTTGGGATAAGGGAGACCTGACTTCAAATCCTGGCTCTGCCCCTAACTCATTGTGTGACCTTAGGCATAGTACTTCCCTTTCTGAGCTTCAGTTTACCCAGGTGAGAAATGGGGAAGGCAGCCAGGACATCACCTCTGGAAAGTGAGAGAACCCAGACACGCAGGGAAAGTGAAGGATTGAAACAATAATGTAACAGATGTAAGTCAGGCAGAGGAATGAGGGTGCTCTCAGGGCAAGGAGAGATGGGAGAGGGGAGACCCAACCTGGTCCTGGCTGTCCCTTCAGCAGGGCGGTATACTCCGAGGATGTGGGCTCCGGGTTGCTGAGGTTCGAGCTGATGCTGCGGAAATGCAGCTGGTGTTCTCTCTGCATGCATAAACTCCAGGGTGCAGAGCCTGGAGCCACTGAGAGGAAGAGCAGACAGGTGGAGACTCTCAGCTCCCAGCACAGAGGCATGGTGGCACACGGGGTCAGGGTGGTGGGTGCAGACAGCGTCCACACTGGTGGCTGCCCAATCCTTCTCAGGCCTGGGGAGAGAGGGACGTGGCGAATCTAGAGAGAGGTTCTGAAACCTCTGGGGTTTGGGCCAGAACAGGAAGGAGGAAATGGGAGGTAAGTGGGGAAACTGAGAGAGGGGTGGTCACAAATGAAGTCATTAGTGGCAAGTGCTCAGGGGAGGGTCTTACCTGAGGGAGACCAGTATGCCACTCAAGGGGAAGGGGCCCAGACTGCTCATCTTGAACAAGGATCCAGCTGGGGAGGAAGGAGGAGGAGGATGAGCAGGAGGGACAGGGGTTGGAGGAGGGTCTGTGTGGGATTTAACCCACCAGGAGCTGCTGGGACCAGGGTCTCACCAGGCTGTGCAGGACCCACTCAGTGGAGTTGAACGTGGCTGAGCAGTTGCTCCTGTCTGATGAATAGCAGAAGGTGGAGATGGTGATGTTGACTGTGAGGGTCTTCAGGTTGTGCCCCAAAGCTGCAAGACGAGAGGGAGAGCGATGGCCATCACTGAGAGCTGGCCTGAGACCACACCAGAGTCCTGCACTCATTATCATCTGTCGTCTTCTCTCACAGTGGCACCACCACCCACCCGTGTGGTCACCCAAGTCAGAACCAGTATATCTGCTCAGCTCCTCCTCCCTCCCAGTAATACCCATTCACCTTGCACACTCGTCCTCACATACACTCCATTCCTGTCCCAACTCAAGTCTTAACTTCCTTCACCCAGACCAACACCCCATCAGGCACACTGGATGCTCTGTCTAAAGGATGTTCTACATGGACTACTAGAAGAATCTTTCTGAAATGAATACCTCACTAGGGCCACCACTGCTCTAGTACCACCCATGGCTCCCTATGGCCTTCAGTGTTTAGTTCAACCTTCTTGACCTGGCACTCAAGGCTCTACTCAATCTGGCTCCTGCTGACCTTTCAGTCTCAATTTATCCATCTACTGCGAGTTAAACTTCATGCTTCATGCAACCCAAATTCGTTTCAATTCTCCCCATACGGCATGTTGTTTCTGGCTGGAGCCTTTGCTGATGGATTCCCCTCTGCCAGGAAAACTCTTCATCCTCTATTTGCCAGGGTCCATCCTACTCATTCTTAAAGACTCCATTCAGGTGAAACTTTCTCTAGCAAGCTCTTCCCCTCCAAATTATGCC
This sequence comes from Diceros bicornis minor, assembly GCF_020826845.1. Taxonomy (NCBI): domain Eukaryota; kingdom Metazoa; phylum Chordata; class Mammalia; order Perissodactyla; family Rhinocerotidae; genus Diceros; species Diceros bicornis. Next base: position 1,046,683 of record NW_026691418.1, read on the forward strand.
AGGTGCCACTCCCCAAAACCTCCCACATTGTGTTATAATGGCATGTTAATTCACAAGACTAGGGGCTCTCTGAAGGCTGGCCTTAGACTGAATCATTGGTATAATCTTTGTGATCAACATGATTGTCCTAAAACCAGATTTCACACTCTGGCTTCCCAGATCCTGGATCACAACTGGCTGGTAGGGGCTGTAGAGCTTCTCTTGGGAAGGAAAAGGCACCCACAGATACCTGTGGTGGCTTCTGGTGTCACAGGTGATGATCAAGTATGCAGGGATGTGGTGGCTGGCTAGGGAGCTGTGCAGAGGGCTGTCATCAGGGAGGGACAGAGTAGGAGGAGCTCCCAGGCTCACCCAGGCTCCAGCAGTGCCTGTCCCAGGACCACCATTCACAGGTGAAGCATAAATGAGAGTGAGGGGACGAGTCACTGTGTGAGTAGAGGGATGAGCAAGCCTGTGGATGAGAGGAGCCCAAGAGAGTGAGATGGGTGAATAAGAGAGACTGAACACAGAGGAGAGAAAGATGGATGGGCAGAAAACTGGACAGACGGATGTGATGCCTGGAAAAGGAGGACCAAGTGTGGGGCTTCAGGAGAATAAAAGTGAAAACCATGTGGGGTCAGAATGTGGTGGAGAACATGTCTGTGTCTAAGGCTTTCTCACCCTGGGCTGGGACTCTACACCAGAACCCAAGAGAGAGAGAATGGATGAGTTAGGGCCCTTCCAGGTCCTTCCCTCACCAAGGGCAGCGGGTGAAGGAGAACAAGTGCTCCCCAACCCCAAATGCGATGGGATCCAGGACATCAGGGCCAGGAATACTCACTGGTGGTTGTCGGGGCTGCGGCTCCATAGGTATAACCTGTGGAAAGAAGGCGAGAGGAGCTGAGCAAGGGTTGGGGTGAACATAAAGGATTAAGGGTGAGGGAGGATGTAGGGACGTTTGTGGGAAAACCAGAGGGAAAAGCAGAGGGGAAGAGGGGAGGGGTGTTAAGGGGGGTGGCAATGAGGTGGAAGGTGGCTGAACCCAGCAGTCACACCATGATGAGATGACTGAACCCCAACCAGAAGGAGAGAGAGATGGATTAAAACTCACTATAGAGCAACGGAGGCAACACAGAACTTTGACTGGCAGAGAGAGCATGTCTGTAGCCCAGCCCCTCATCACTGAGGTAGAGGCTGTCCCTGTCCAGGGTGGGGGAAACCAGGTGGGTGACGCCCAGGTTCTCATGGCTCAGCTCCCAGTAGAGTCGCTCTCTGTCCAGCCTGGGACCTGCGGGGCTCAGAGTGGAAGGTGCAGACGGTGTCCACCCCGCTGGCTGCCCCACCCTTATCAAGCCGGGTGGAGGAAGAACATGGGGCTGTGCAATACTGAGCAGGTGTCCTTCTGGGTGTGGAAAGTGGGAGAGTGGAAGGGAGGAGGCTGAGGGAGAGGCTGAATGGGCTGCTCTGATGTGTGGAGGGGCTCTCCTTGGTGTCTCCCGTCTGAGACAAGCCCCTCACAAGTAAGGCCTGACTTCCTTTAGTATGTGGAAGGGGGCCTGTGAGTGGCCAAGTGGGGTGAACACACAGACCTGGGTGAGGGGACACCTGCAGGTCTACACGGTCAGTAGCGAGGAGAAAAGTCAGTGCCCTGTGCCATCTGACACATGCAGGCAAGAAAGTACCGTTACATTCTCTCGGTTCTACACTCCAAGGTCTTTTCTTTCTATTTCTTTCCTACTCCACAGCCATCACCCGGACCTAGGGAACAATAATCTCACTCGTAATCTTCTTCCCAACACCTCCTATCTGCCTCTTAAATATTCAATCTTAACCCTCAGGTCCATTTTAACCAAAGTGCTTAGACCAAACGCCAATCACATCAGCCACCTGTTCGCATCTCTCCAGAGTGTTCCCACTGGTCTTAGAACAGAGTCCCAAGTCACGCCTGACCTGGCCCAGCCTGTTCCCCTCGCTGGTCTGGCTCACACCTCTCCCCCTGTGTTGACTCCGCTCATCCATGCCTCTTCTCAGATCATGGACACAACAGGCTCTCTGCTTCGGGGTGTCCTCATGCGGGTCCCTCTGCCTGAAACGCTCTCTTGAACACACTCCCACACCTTCACTCCAGTCTACCCTTCAGACCAGCTAAATCCAGTCCCAACTCTAGCTCTCAAGCTAAATATCAATCCTTCTCAAGAGGGCTTCCCTGCCCCCTCAGCTTGAGTCCCCTTGTGCCAAATTCCCACATCACTCTCATCATTAACTGTCTAAAATCCAAATTCCCAAATACAATATAAATTCCATTGAGGTGGGACAAGGTCTCTCTGGTTCTCCAGGAACCCATGCATGTGACCCAGGACCTGGCTTATGAGATGAGGAAACATCCTGGTTTGTCTAGGACTACCCTGGTTTGAACACTAAACATCCTGTATCTTGGAAAACCCATCCATTCTGAATGAACGAGCATGGTGGGTCACCATAAATTATACACTCAAAGACTATCTACTGCATGACAAGCACACATTCCCCTCAAGAACGTCACAGGAAAGCTAGAATGAAAAAGGCACACACACACACAAACACAATTATTAGAGGCCAACAACTAAATACAAAATCATTTAACAAGATTCTCTGCAACATGAATCACCAGACTGTTATTCCAGAAAAGAATCAAGAAACAAAGTTAATTCCCTTTAGAAGTCAAGGTGGAGAGGACACTCTTTTTGGAGACTAGTGCCCTTCCCTTCAACCTACAGTGTTGCTTAGTATTCCTCCAAATGATTTGAAATGTCATAAAGAAAAAAATGCTCAAAACAAATCTGGCTACTGGCAAATTCAATTCTAAATTTGTTATTAATACAAAGTTCCAATAATCTTTTTCCCTGAATGCTCCTTTATTTCAAATTTTTGTGGAGGATTTATAGGAATTTAGAAGTCAAATTGAATGGGTCTAAGGAATGTTGCTGAGTATCCCTGCTAATATTTCATGGGATGTCTTCTAATACTACATACAACACGCAAAACATTTCTGTGTTTATATTATATATAAATCCTGATTTTTGAGTATTATACAATGCAAGTAAATCTATATTTTCTACTATAATACACATTTGCAGTTATTTAGGTTTGTTTCATGTGTTCTTATTCGCATATAACTGTACTTACTGAAATATTTACCACACAGAACCACACACAGCTTACCATCTTTCCATCCATCAAACTTCAATAATTTTTCTCAAGATACCCTCATTCTCAGTAACTCCATGTGGTGACAACCTGAGCACAGGAAAGCCCACTGGCAGGTCTTCTGCCCAGTGGAGGCTGCCAGAACCTCTTGGTACCAGGTCCACAGGGTACTCACCTGGTCACACAGAAATCCATGGATCAGAGAGGACGGGTGGACCCTGAGCCTGGTTTCACCTCAAACTTGAGCTCCACGGATGCTTTGCGTGTCTGAGGGGGGAAAAGAAAGCGCATACAAGCTTTTGAGGTCTTTTATAGGGTGTTGGATGGAAAGGCCACACCATTCACTTTTCTTTTTTTGTATTTACTGATTTAATTGTAACTGCTGGCTGTGACTGGATTTTCCCGATTCCTATCCAGCCACCTGCTGCCCAAGATGGGAGAAAGCAGCTTCGTGCTGTGTTTACTTGAGTCGCTCAACTCATTTTGCTGGACAGACACTTTTTGGTGACTCTGGACCCTTTAAACAAGCTTGTCATTTAGGGACCCTGTAAGTGACTCACTGACTTGTCAACATTTTCCACACTTCATTCAGGGCTCGGGAGATTTTCAGGCCCTGGAGCAGATTTCCCAACCTTGGCACAACTGACATTTGGGGCTGGATAATTTTCTGTCTGGCTGTCCTGGGCCCTGGAGGACGCTGAGCAGCATTCCTGCCTCCCTGTCTAGACGCCAGGAGCGCCCCCAATAGTAACAACCCAAACACCGCCTCCAGAAGCAGCTAAAGCCCCCTGGGGACAAAATCACACGGAGGACATTGACGGGGACTCTGAGGAGGGGATGGCGGCACCCGGAGCCAGGAGGAACAGCAGCTTCGGGCGCCCTGAGCAAACAGCCCGGGGGAAAAGGGGCTGCGGGGGGATGGAGGGACGCAGGGCCCTGACGGGGCTGCCCGCTGACCAGGCCCCTCCCTGGACCCCTACCCAGCCGGGACCGCCAGCCGCTCACCGCTGCCCGCCCCTGAGGGCGAAGGTCCACGGGAATCTGGTTCCAGCCCAGAAGACGGGACACACTGGGCAAACACGCCCCATCCATCCAAGGCGCCGCCAGTGCTTCTGCTTCCGGTCTCGGGCGGGCATTCGAGGAGGACGAAAGTTTGGGGGCCGCGAGTTGAGGCGGCAGGCGGGTCAGGCGGGGCACCTGAACCTCCTCGGGGGAGGTGTCTAATTTCAAGAGTGAGTGCAATGCTGTAAAGCGGGCTGGGTGAGCACCAGGGACAGGGACAAAATCTAGGGGCGGGGCTGTGTGCGGGAACCAGTTCTAAGGGTGGGCTGTGGGCGGGGACAAGGGTGTGAGTGACACCAGGCCCGGGGGTGCGCTTCTGTGGGCGGAACAAGGGTATTGGCGGGGCAATGAACCAGGACCAGGCTGTGGGCGTAGGCCAGGCTGTGGGCGGAGCCAGGCCCAAACGTTGTGGGCGGAGACAAGTTCCAGGGGTGGGAGGAGGTGGGGGTTGCACTGGAATAAGTCAGGCAGACTTCACAGTGGGAGGAAATCAGCTCCATGGGCGGAGCTGGAAGTGGGGCATTCCGTGGACCCCTAGACTGTACAGGTAGCTGGATGTTGAACAGCTGTTCTTCAATCCTTTCCCCACGTTTATACAGCTTAATAGAATGATGTGTCCATATTTAGAATTGTAAATTTTATGTGTGTTTTTTGTTCTTAATTTCGTTTAAAAATTGGATCATATATTCACATTTCTCTACAACTTGCAGTCCCAAGCCAGTAGATAAGGATATAACGCTATTTTAATTTTAAAAATCTGGGGGAATGGAGGCCAATACGTCGAAGATGCACGTATAGGAAAACTTCAAAGAGTGGTACAAAGTCAGTAAAATATTCTCACTCTACCACTGTCTCCCAGTCCTTTTTCACAGAAATAAACATCCTTTTCTCCTTTATCCTTCCAGAAATACTGTGTATATGTGGGCCTGTGTATATGTTCAAGACCAAGAGGGATGTCCCCAAGCAAAACCTGAAGCCCATGAATTGTCTCATGCATCAGAAGTTACTGAGAAGAGATTTAAGTTTCTGATGGAAGGAGATGAACCAGTGATGAATCCATAGGAAGACAAGAAAGAAACAAGAGAATTTTATCATTTAAAAGGTCAAAGGAAAAAGTGAGAAAGAAAACGTATTCATAATATCTGATATAGCACATCTTTGGATAAGATTCGTATGCTATAAAATGGTAAACACTTATGTCATAAAACAGTAGACATTGAATTTTGATTTATCCTAATTCATTAAATAGATATATTGGGCAAGGGGAATTATGTTTTTAACATATGTAAGAACACTTCATGCTGGATTTTTCAGAGAAGGAAGAAACTATAGTCAAAAGCTGAAAAATGAAAAAGCTGTATGAGTAGCTAATTTAGAAATATAGATTTTCAACCAGAAAATTAAAGAAGTTGTTTTTGGAACCAGAGTCAAGAGTGGGGAAGGTAGCTTTTCGTTATAAGGCTTAAAGTATTATTTGAGAGATGTGCGTATAGACACACATACACACACACACATGGGAGCCTGAATTTGTATTCCAAAGGGATCATTTAACTCTACAAAGAATTTGTAAAACGGATTCACTTTACAACAATAGAACGTATTTTGAAAACTACAGACTTCAAGGGTAAAAAAAGCTGTCATCATCCGGGTGGAAAAATGAATGGGGCATCACTTTCCCACTGACAAGGTGATAAGTATTTTACATACATTACTCTTGAGTATTTTCACAGCAACCCATAAGGAAGATGGTATTATCTATCTCCATTTTGCAGATGAGGAAATTGGTGACAGCATATTGCTAAAATTTTCATATAAGTTCTCAATAGATATTTTATGATAAAATTGTTTATTGAATTTTCTTTTCATTAATAAAATGATATTTGCCATTCTTACAAATAAGCAAAGGATGTGTAAAAACAATTTAGCAAAACGACAGTTTTCTTTTGATATAATAAAATATAGCAGTCACTTTATTATTTTTCTGCTCTCTGCCTCACATCTAGGAAGATACTTCCTATCCTAAAGGCTTACTAGAAAACTCTACTAAAAATCAAGTATCAGGGAATACCCATATTACGCAAAGTTCCTGAATACATGCAAAAAAGGCATTATAGCAAATTTTTGTACAAAAATCTTAGATCATTCATGAACTGATAACAACACAAATCATGATTAGGCAAGGTATTTCTGTAGAATGACAAATATTTAAACTTTAGACATTTGGAAAGGTAGCTCATTACAGTAACTAATGTGTATAAGAAGAATTTTTTCAAACTCACTAAGTGCCAGGAAATAGTTTGACAAAATGCTCTGCAATATTATTCACAATAGCCAAGAGATGGAAGCTACCTAATTGTTAATCCGTGGGTGAAAGGATGAAGAAAATCTGGAGCATCCATACAATGGAATATTATTCAGCCTTAAAAAGGGAGGAAATCCTGTATTCAGAATTGCTTGACCGGATCATTTCAGTATCTATGTGTTTTCTTGCGTAGTCCCCTCTGGTCCATTCGCCAACCAGGAACCGTGGTGATCCTTTTACAATGTAAGCACCATGACCTCTAATGGATCCCTAAAAGAGATTTTGAAGGTAGACTGCCTGGGTACCAGCTGTGTGACCTTGGTCAATTATACAACCTCTAATATTCCTCATCCATACAATAGGAGTTAATAGTATTGTCTCCATAGCAACGTTGTGAGGATTAAATGAGGGACTACATATCAGATCCTTAGAGTGCCTGGCACATGGTAAGGCAACATGAAAAATTTAACTGTAATTATAACCAAATTAAATATTGTGATGGCCTATTAATTAAGTTGAACCATATGAAATTTCTAATATTCAACCATTTTGACCCATTTTATTGTTGAATAAATGACAAAACTCAGTCTAGGTAGGTTGCGTAGAGTCAAAAAGGATTGGATAAATGAAAATATTATTAGAAAAAATAAGCTGAAATAGATTGCTTTGCAATTTACAAAGCAGTTTCTCATACTTTGTTTCATTTAATCTCTATAGAATGCTTTTCAGGGTAATATTACCATTGTCTCTGAAGGAGTAACTGACTTCCCCCAAATCACACCACATTAAATAACACAATTAGAGTGGACAGATCATTTCGAGTATAAATCCCATATGATATTTTGTTTCCCCTTCATAATATCGTCCGTCCTCTCAAGAAAGTGATGAAATAATGCTGATTCATAGGAACTTAGTCTTAAAGAGACATACACTCAGATGATAAACATTATGTCTTTGAAACAGGGGTGTTGCGAGAAGAAACTTGGGACCCATGTTTTCTGTGTTTTCAAGTCCATGCTTAGAGTTCTGGGAAACAGTTAAAGAAGGGAAAGGGTGAAAAATAGTCCAGAATGAAAAAAGGTTGACATATATGTGACTTTATTGATCACCTCAAGATTCTCTTTTTGTTTATGGTCTGTGTCACCCTACTAGAATACAAATGCTCTTAGGGTAGATCACTGCTATCTTGAAGCAAGGGGTAGGCGCTGAGTAAATATTTATTAAAGGAATGAAAGTGGCTTTGAATACATCTGCTCTTTACTCACCAGAGAACAGCCCCATTCCAGGCAAATGGCATCATTAGCAAAATTTTAAAAATCATTTCCTTATTAGCTCGTAACCATGGATTCAAGGCTCCCATTTGTTTGATACATGTAAGTACAGAAGAATTCTGGTGTATTAAGGAATGTTTCCACAGCCTCACTGTAAAATAAAGCCAGACTTTTTGGCCCATTGATTGCTGGTTCCAGCAGGGCCAATCTCTATACTTACCTCTAAACAATTAACTATAGATTTGTTATCCCAATGAACAGCGGTTTGGTATGGAACCTGTTTTAACAGTGTTATGCAAAAGTAGACATTTGATATGTCTTTAAGTGGTGATATGGATAATAATGTTGATGCAGAGGAAGACAACTAAAAATTCTCTCTGGTCTTTGTCAAGGGCATGTGGGTGAAGGGTATCTTGGAGTCACTGGATTTCAGAACTCAAAAAGACTCGTCCAACTCTACATGTTACAGGTGAAGAAAATGAGGTCTAAAGAGGTTGAGAGATTTGACCAAGACTAATTCCTGGGACTAGAGCGAGATCCTCTGATTCTAGCTGGCCTCATTGTAATAACATCTCCAGCTCCAAACAGCCAAGAGAAGCAAGTCTGTTGATTTCCAGCTAGCAATGATTCCCCTTCATGTTTTCATTTTCTCTCTCTTTGATGCCTGCTCTGCCCTGACAAGGAAATTATCTGATGTTTACACTACACTTAAGAAGAGGAAAATGCTCCTGGCAAACACTACTGTGATTCAGTGTGGCACTGGAGAGCACAGTCATGAAAAAATGAGAATCAAAAGAATAAGAGGTAAATAATACTAGAGAAGAAGAGAAAATCTATTATTTTAGAGGAACATAACTTAAAAGTTTAGAACTGGTAAATAAGTGGAGTAATGTGAAAGGAAGCTAGATTCCTATATGAAACATCAAAAATACTGTTACATGAGCAAGAATTGGTTTAAACATGTACATAATCATTCCATTCACAAGAACAATGAATTCTTTAAGATAAGTAGTTAAATAATTGGAACTGCACATTAGTTATATGAAGAACATTATAGAGAGATACAAAGTGTGTAAAAGCTCTGATTAAATGGAGAGATATGCTATACTTGTGACTGAAAACAGTGTTTCAAAGATATCAGTTTTCCAAACATTACTCAGATTCCATATGCTTCAAATCAACTTTTAAAATGATGTTGTATTTGTTTTATAGACTAAATGATATCCATTTGTAAAATAAAACACTGGAACATCAACTAACATTATTCACAAGTAAATCATTCCAAATGGATTATAGGGCTACAATTAAAAGTAAAAATCCCCCATGTATAACAGTGGTGGATCACAATATAGAAGAATATCCATAATCTTAAAATTAGTGAAGATATTCTTAATATATATGCCTAAAGATGTCTGGTTGAAAAGAAGAAGGAGAAAAAGTAAAATGGAACGTGATATGGTCTCTGATTTTCTTTCAGAGACTTCATCTAGAGAAGGATATTCCAGTCTACGATATTGGATAAAGAAATAGAAATCTGTGATAATTACACAAATAATGAGAGGACATATATAAATGGTAGCATAAAGTATCAGTTAGCTTCTGCTCTATAAAAAACCATCCTAAAATTTGGTGACTTCAAATAAGAATAGTTTATATTTTCTCAAGATTCTGTGGGTTAACTGGGCAGTTATTTTGATCTGGACCTATTGGTGGCTCAGCTGGGATTGGATAGTCTAGGATGGCCTTACTCACTCTGATTGTTGACGTGAAGTCACCTGGAGTGAGGGAAATGTGTACTCTATCTAGACTCATTCACATATTGATGGCCTCAGGCTTCTCAAGGACAGCCAGAGAAGGACAAGTACCAACAATGAGCAAGTGTTTTTCAAGCCTTTGCTCATGTCATTTGCTAATGTCCCATTGGCCAAAGCAAGTTACAAGGCCAAGTCTACCCAGAGTCAACATGGGATGCCATGACCAAACAGACAGAGGGAGAGGACTAATGTGTGGCCATTTTCCCAATCTCTCCCACATAATTTGAGAGGAGAATTAGTGTGAATATTTTTGTATTTGTTCATTTGACTGCCCGAGGAAGATTGTACAAAGCCAAAAGAAACGTAAAGCAAAGAGTTAACTGGAGATGTAAGATAAGTTTAGTTGATACATAAAGTAGGTCTGGAAAAATGTGGTAGTTTTGTTGTCAAGTGTATGCGAGTTCTTGTGACCTATGAAAATAACTTACATTTCAATTATTTTCTCCCTGAATGTGTTTTATTCGTTAACACTTTTGATGTGCTTCTCTCTGGCCTTAGGAAAATAATGTAGCACTTGGTAGCAAAGATGCAGCCTAATAGCTCCACACTGGAGGCCAAGATGGAGAAGACCACCACGGCCACCATGACCTTGGCGTTGGTGCTGTGGTAGACGGGGAGGAAGGTGACCCAGACACTGCAGAACACCAGCATGCTGAGCGTCAGGAACTTGGCTTAATTAAAGGTGTCAGGCAGGTTCCGGGCCAGGAAAGCCACAGTGAAGCTTCCCAGGGCCAAGAAGCCCAGTTGTCCCAGGACACAGTAGAAGGCAGTGACCGAGCCCTTGTTGCACACGATGAAGATGTGGTGGTGTTCAGAGTGTGCATCTGTGTCAATGAAGGGAGGAGATGTTCCCAGCCAGATTCCACAGAGACTCAGCTTGATAAAGGAGCAGAAGGGAATGATGAAGTTAGGTGTCCCTGACACCAACCACTGCCTCATCCTTCTCCCTGGTGCAGTGACCTTGAAGGCCAAAACCACAATCATATTTTTGGCCAAGACACTGGAAACAGCCACAATAAAAACAACTCCAAATGTGATTTGTTGAAGAAGACAGGTGGCTGTGTTGGGATGACTAATGAAGTGTAAGGAGCATAGGAATCAGAGGGTGAGGGAGATGAGCAGGATGTAGCTGAGAGTCTGATTATTGACCTTTACTATGGGAGTGTCTTGGTGCTTCACAAAGACCCCCAGGACCACAGCTGTGAGGACAGAGAAGTACAGACCTGTGCAGGCCAGGGCCATCCCTAAGGGGTCCTCATAAGCCAGAAAGGTCACAGCATTTTGGAGGCAGCGATCTTGCTCTCTCTTGGCCTACTGATGATCTGGACACTTCACACACTGATCCATATCTGGGGAGAGATGCAAAGTGTCCTCAGCCCAGGTTCAGTCACTCTCTCTTATTCGCATGCCCCCAAAGAAGGCATTGGGTAAGTTTAGAAAATTGTCTTCCTTTGTTGCTCCATACACCAAATAACAGAATACTCTGCAGAGAACAGTTCCCAGTTAATAGTACCCATCTTCTTTATGGTTAAGTAAACAAAGCTATTATGCTTCTCAGTATTTATCTTGCATAATCATGAAAGCACTTTTTTCTCAGCAGAAAACCAAAAGTGCTCCCTGTCTCTCTGAGCTATACCCCTGTAAGCTATGGCCTAGATTTACACATTCAATGAACAAGCAGTTATAGGAAAACCTCCATCAGGCAGATAATATGCTACATTCTAAGGAAACAGAGATGACCAAGTCATAGACCTCACTCCTAGGGAGTTTCAAAATGAGACCCTTTCTACCATCTAAAATGATCTCCAGTAAATTTCATCTTGATTTCACTTCCACCACTTCTTTTAAGATTTTAGTCACTTCTCTCCTATGTTATCATAAGATCTTTTTACTCTGGTTCCCTGCCCTTGTCCTGCATCACAAGTGATACTTCTACATGTAAGTGGAATCATGTTTAGCCTCCATTAAAAAATCCGACAAACTCTTAGGAAGACCAAAAAGACTGTATAACCTTGGTCTTGCCTACCTCTACTACCTCTGCTCTGATTTTTAAGATTCCCAAATCTTCCTGTGGTTCTGAAAGTGTTCCGTGCGCACTCATCCCTGCAGGTATAAATACTTGTTTTTACTTCTACAGGGGCATTGCTCCTTCCTCTTTACGTCCCTTTAAATTTTCTCACTTTTCATGTTTAGAACTACAATCTGTCTGATAATGATTTCTGTGGATGGTGTGAGTTCGGGTTGGCGAGTCATTGTCTTCTCCATGAAGACAGCCAATTTACCCAACATGATTTATTGAAAAGTCTTTCATTTTCCCACTCCTCCTCAGTGTTTCCTTGTAAATCAGACGTCTATACGTGAGTCCCTATATGAGCAGCTTGTATCTGAACTTACCATTTGGTTCCATTGATTTTCTTATTTATCCTCTTGATGAACCTCCTCTATTGTGATGCTATAATACTTGATGTGAGGTAGAGTAAGTACTCCCACTCTATTCTTTTCTTCAAGATTTTCTTAGTTAAGTTTTTCCTTTATCGTTTCCATAAGAATTGTATCAATTGTAATTTCCACAGAGCGGGTCAGCATTTTAGCTGCAATTTTGTGGAAACTGTAGATTAATTTGGACAGTTTTGATATCTATTGACTTTTGAGTCTGTTCAGTCACGAACTTGGTTTATCCCTCCACTTCTTTCAGTCTTCCTCTATTTTTCTAAATGCTGTTCTACAAATTTATGGACAGAAATCTTTTGAAAGTCTCATTAAAGTTATTTCTAGGTACTTCATACTTTAAGATGTTGTAAATGTCATTTTTTAAAATTTAAATTTTGGATGCCTTATGACAGGTAGATGGAAGCAAAATTTTCTATATTAACCTTGTATTCAGCCACCACTAAACTCAATTAATACATTAATTTACATGGATTTTACATTTATATCATAATATCATCTGAAGATAACATCAATTTTACTTCTGCCTTTGAAGTAAATTATTCCTTTTATTTCTTTTCCTGCCAATATTGTATCAAGCAGGACCACCAGTGTAACGTCTAATAGAGGCAGTGATGTTGAACATTCTTCTCTTATCGTTCCTTTCAACAGTGCACCTTAAAGTTCCATTCTCTGACTACTGTGTATGGGAGTAAGAGAGTTTCCTTCTGTTCCTGATTTAGTAAGGGTTGTTCTGTTGTTGTTGTTTGTTTTAAAATATGAATAGGTGTTTAATTTTACTAGTTTTTCTTACAGTTATTGCGATTACTATTTCTCTTTTTTCAGAGATTAGTATAATGAATTACATTGCATGAACCTAATTTGGTCATGATATGTCCTTCTTATAAAATATAGTTAGATTTGGAACATTGATTTGATTTGATTGTTTTTTTTTAGGATAAATTAATTTAATCCAAGAAAGAGAGTGGCCTGTAATTTCCTTTCCTGCAATGAATTTGTTAGATTTTGGTACCAATGTTAAGCTAGTCTCTCATAGGGAGTCAAAAAGTTTTCTGTTTTTCCTATTCTCTGGAAGAGTTTGAGTAGATGTATATTATTTCTTTCTTGAATATTTGGGAAGATTCATCAGCTTTGTACCAAATAAATAGCCTACAATAAAATTTTGTAGAAATGTTTTAAAGTATGGTCTCAATTTCTCTAATAGGTATGGCAATATTCAAATTTTTCATTTTTTCGTGAGACGGTTTGGTAACTTTTATTTGCCTGGAAATTTGTGAGTTTCCTCTAAATTTTCATTGTATCAACATGATGTTATTTATGTTTTCTTCATGTTAAAAATTTTCCATATGATATACACAGATTAATCCTTTTCAGCCTTGGTATGTTTTTGTTGCCATTTTTCTCTTTTGTTGAACACTAGTACAAGGATTTTATTGAGTATATTTGTCATTTATTAGAATTTAATTTAGTTTTATTTATCCTTTTGATGTTTGTCTTTTATTTTGTTAACACTTCCTCTAATATTTATCATTTTGTGTTTTCTATTTTCCCTGTTTAATTTTCTGCTCTTTTTCTAGCTTGTGATGATTGCTTACAACTTAGAAATTCAACCTTTCTTTATTTAAATATACAAAATAATATATAAATATATATAATCTAGGATTATACATTTCTCTCTAAGTATAGTTTTAACTCCACCCCATAAGATTTGATGAATAGTATTTTTAATTGGAAATACATGCTAATTTCCATGATAGTTTACTCATTAATCGTCGGTTGTTTACAAGTGTATTTATTAATCTCCAAGCATGTAGAAATTGAAGTTAGTGGACGTAGTGTTCTTTAGATGTGCATATGGAACATATGCCAAAACTTACCACACGACAAATACGCACGTGGAAGCTTTATCCAAATTGACGATATGCCAGACTATATCATCAATCTCAGTACATTTCAAAAAAATTGAAATTATACAAAAGATATTGTGAAATTAAGCTTCATATCAATCACAAAAATAAAATTAGATAATGCCACCATTGAGGGGATTCCAGCATTGCACCATTTAATATCATAAATCTGAGTAATTCCAAGATATTAATTATGGTATGAAAAATCTTCAGTGTTGGTTTTCTGTCCCTCTTCTACTTCATGACCCAACTCCCAAACCCACATTATCTGGGTTCTAGTCATGTTGAACCTTTTCAGCTCCCTAGAATATTAAATGCAGGGCTAATTTGCCAGTTTCTGCCATTTCTAAGAATTTCACCAAGAATTTAATCCGCCTTCATTAGTCTGATATAATACTAATGTTACTGCCTCTATGAAGAAGTCCATGACAGTTCTCTCCCCACAAATATATATACTATCACTTATTGCATCCCATGCGTCTCTGCGTACCTATATTGCAGCCCTATGTCACCACCTTGAATTCACTTCACTGCATGTTGTCTCCCCTACTCACCTGCGAACTCTAGGACATCAGAGAAAAGATGTATGTACTCATTGAAGGAAGCTGGACCCTAAGCTCGTTGCATACCATGTAAATACTTACCCCTTAAATCAAACACAACGTTTCTGAGCTCCGTCTCTGTGCCAAGAACAGCACCAGACTCTGGAAAAATAAGGATTTGTTCAGTGTGATCTAAATGTAGATTTAAAGAAGATGAAAAGTAAGAACTTATCATATCATGTGTTAGATTCCATGAGAGAGATTTAAGTTAGGTCCCTGTGAAGTGGTCAAAAAGGGTTTCCTTGAGATAATAATGCCTGAAATGATGCTAAAATGAGTCAAGCAAGCTAGTTCAATGTAGAGAGAGAGTGTATCTTTTTGGGTGGAAATGACAAAAACGTTGGCTTTTTCGGCTATAAAAGTTAAATTACTAAATGAAGGAAGGAAACATTTGGACACAAAAGGCCTCATCCAGAGCTTTTCCGTTTCTTTGGGAGAATGGTACATACAAAAGAGCGGTGGAGAGCCAGCCCTGATGGCCTAGTGATGAAAGTTCAGTGCTCACCACTTTGGTGGCTCTGGTTGGTTTCCTGGTCATGGAACCACACCATCTCTCTGTGAATCGCCATGCTGTGGTGGTGGCTCACATAGAAGAACTAGAATGATTTACAACTAAGATATACAACTATGTACTAGGGTTTTGGGGACAATAATAAAAGAGGAAGATTGGCAACAGATGTTAGCTCAGGACAAATGTTTCCCTTCAAAAAAAAAAATAGAAGTGGAGAATGTCGCTGCAAGGCAATCCTCACTTATCTCATTGGAAATCTCATTCTCTGGGCAAGGAATTCAATCAAAATAACAGGCAGCCTTGCTCTACTGAGGGCTCTTCCTGAATCCCGGACTGCAGCTCTCACTGAATACAGAGTGTGGAGTCTGGAGAAAATCAGATAACACTTGGTAACAGCTGTGACTTTTACCTAATTTTCCGGTAACTAGAGTGTTTTAGAGTGCTGGGCCTTGACAAACTTAATCTTGAATTATCTAAATCCAATTCATTGGCTGGAAGCCATGCTTATTGTATGATATAAAAGACTGGTACGCCTCAGACGTATTGTGGGTTTGTTTCCAGAGCACCGCAACAAATCAAATATTGCAATAAAGTGATTCACACCAATTTTTTGATTTCCTAATGCATAAGGAAGCTATGTTTACACTATACTGTAGTGTACTAAGTGTGCAATAACATTATCTCTAAAAAACATGTACATAACTTAATTTAAAAAAAAAATATTCCTGAATATTACTAACCATCTTCTGAACCTTCAGCAACTTGCAATCTTTTGCATATGAAGGTCTTGCTTCCCACTTGGATTGTTGGTAAATGAAAAAATTACTTCAGTTGCAAGTGAATTGTTAAATTCCCATATGTGGCCCTATATGAAGCTCTGAGGGGACACAAAATCCCAACAAGATTTTGGTTATTCATGTGTGGTGTAAGTAATTGTGATTGGGTTCAACCCACCTCAGTAATTCCTGTGTCCCACTCCATCACGTTCTCAGATAAAGACAATTCTTGATCACGTCGAGCATGTTGGGAATATTCACCTTAAGTCCAAGACCTTCGGGAAATTTCCAAAAGTTGAGAATGGTGTACTCTGAATCTGATTTTCCTTCATCAGCCAAATTCACTGAGTCACCAGCAGGATTGTAAATTCTATGTTCCCCAGAATGGAGTGCAGCTAAAAGAGACACATCATCCTGAGGTGAAGTGGGCCTGGATGTTAAAGACAAAAACCCTGAATTGGGGACAGCCTTTCATTGTCTGTAATCCTTGCTTCATAATGTACCTTTATTACATGTATCCAATGAAGTAAAGCAAATGAAATCATATGGAGAACTAAATTATCATAATGTTTCTAAAATATCAGTTAGTTTCAAGAGAAAATGCCTAAAGACAAAAATATCAAGATGATCAGTGGTGATAGGATTCAGACAAATCTTGAGTACAACGTCCAATCTAGCCACCCTCATGCACTCTCTGAATTTTTCCAGACCATCAATCTGCAAAATGATGTTAGCAATACCTAAAGTTGTTGCAGAATTAAATGAGATCATTTATGTAAAATATTCACTATGATGTTCAGCATCAGATAGGCACATAAAGGACAAGTTCTCTTCTTGTCATTGAGGAGCTTCATGGGAGAAGACAGGATATTCCCTATTGAAACGTTAGGCAGGCAGGATGTTGGGAACCTTTGTAGCACAAAGCATTGATATTGACTCATAGCTCACTTCCTCGTTGCCACTAGTACCTTCTTGTAGATGACTTACTACCCAGGACTAGATATACCTTCTAGAAAGTGAAACAAGTATAGAAACTCTTGTGCTTTTCTTGGAGAAAGAATCCTAACTGCTTAGTTTGAGCACCTGTGGAACGATAGGAAAGTCACTTTTATGAGTGTACATTCTGTTAAGTCGAAGAGACTTTACCTGCCAGGGACAAAACACCAGACCTTCACCACTTCACATTTACTGCATTTCTTCATGTTGAAGAAGCATCTTGTGAAGGTTCCAGACCACAGCATACACAGCATTTTACATACTGTAACTCCATACAGTCATGCTTGTGTCAAAAATCTGCCAAGGCAGCCATCCTAAGGAGGCATTAGGTGGACAATTCCCCAGTGTTTTACGGTAAGACTCAGAAATCGTGAAAGGAATAAAGGGAAACCACAACATAGTGAGGTAAATGTCTTCTGGATATTTGAAAGGGTTAACTCTCTGGATAAAATTTTAAAAGCCAGGGACTTCTCTACAGAGGTGTGAAAAAATGAGAGTCCCATGGAATGAGTCAAGGATGAAATCTCTCTCACTATGGGTAAAATCCCACTCTGATGTCGTGACCCAGACTTTCCATATCACTAAATACTCCCAAGTAGAAAAGCTCAAGCTTATCAGAGAGTTGGCATCACCATAAATGATAACCACATTCCCTTCTGTTTCCTCTACTTGCAAATCGTATGGCCATGTCCTTGAGTAATATGACATTTCAGTTACAGGAATCATTTCCACAAAGGCTGCACAGATTCCATTCCTGTCCATCTCTCCTCACAAGTCTGAGAGAAACACAACACCTTTCTTGTCTTCCGAGATGACCAGCCCCACCCAGCTCCAACTGAAATGAAGCAGCAAAGAGTCCATGCCAATGGCTAGAGATGTGTCCCTGGGGGCCATCTAATAGAGAGATGGAAACTGCTAATCATCATTCAGGGTAAGATCAAAAGGACCATAGGTAAGCTAAATGGAAAAGAAAATTGGAAGCAATATGAGGAAGGGG
This sequence comes from Diceros bicornis minor, assembly GCF_020826845.1. NCBI lineage: Eukaryota > Metazoa > Chordata > Mammalia > Perissodactyla > Rhinocerotidae > Diceros > Diceros bicornis. The sequence continues at coordinate 1,064,534 of NW_026691418.1, forward strand.
ATTGGCAAAAATCAGACTCTCAGTCCTGAAGTCTGTTCAGCAACACCTGGAGAGGTAGAAGGGGACAATTACTCATTTCATTTTCTAATCATTTTCCACTCCCTGAAAGCTTTCTATAAAATAAAATCAGTCAGAGTTCCAGGAAACTGCTTTGTATCCTTCCCCCTCAACCTTCTCTCTACTCCAAATAAAGGAAATGTCATACTCCATCAAGGTCCTGTACACGGACCCTTTGAGATCATATCCTTTGAGAGATGCACAAACCCAGTCTCCTCCTCTCTTCCTTTTTAAGCCCCTGATAATGGCACCAAAAGAGAAGTGGTTTCATCTCTCCCCATCCCACCCTGTCTTACCTGTGGAAATTTGTACAATCCCAGCATTGTTCCGATCTGGGCAGAAATTGCCCAGGTGGTTCTTGCAAGGACCGCTAGAGACTTATTCTCTCTCCTGCAGTCTTAATTAGGGATGTCCTTGCCCAACCCTGAGAGCCAAATCAGGGAACTCTCCAATGTCCTCCTTTCACTGGACAGGGCATTATAGAGATCAAATCCCAAAGACATGTTGAGCAAGATATGAGGGTTCCTGTTGATTTCCTCAATGGCAAAAACCAAGGCAAGAACATACTGGTAGTTCTTGTACTGAAACTTGCATAGAGGGATAAGGATTCTCAGGGAAATTACTCAAAATGATTTCCTTCAAATGCAATACAATGACTTATTTAAAATGAAATTGCTATTGACTCGAATGTCTGTGGCAACAGATGACACTCCTGAAGCCTTAGAATTTATAACTAAAAAAATAACATGACTTCAGCTGTGGGACGTCCTTAGTGAATTCCACACTCATGAAAAAAACTTGTTAAATACACAGAAGAAAGTACAATGAATGGAAAAGCAGATCACATTCAGAGTAGACTTGTAAATGGCTCTTTGGTTCAGGATCCAAAATGCTTGTTTATATGAGCACACCATTAAATCCTTCCTAGAAGGGCAACAATATTAGCATGAGATTGGAGAAAGCCCTGGGGAGGAAGAGTAATTGCAACCGAATGATACATGACAAGCATAGATGCATGACATGTGCACGTTGAGAATGGTGCAACAGAAGGCTATCAATCAAATTGCCTAAACCTCTGTCCCCTGAAACCTGTGCTTCTGCCACCATCAAAACTAGGAAACTAAGGTGAACTTCAGAGGTCCAATGAAGAAGGAACCATCAACAGGCAGGAACAATTGAAAGAATCAAGAAGGACTGAAGGGACTAGAAACACTTAGGAATCTAAGAAAGAGAGCATTGTAAAGTTTAAAAAGCTTCTCATCCATTTCTTATTTTAAAAATATAAAATTAAATTTAATTATTAACATCTTTAACGGTACCTATTCCTGATAGCCCATATTGTCTTCATCTTGTTTACAGATTTTCTAAACACAAATAACACCTAAGCCAAAGAAAATTCTCTGCATTTCTATTGCCTGGGATTTGTAATAGCATCAAGAATAAAATAGAGCAGTCACTTGTACTTATTTCAAGTGTTCTATTATTTGAGGTTTGATTAGTACCCTAATTCTTGCTCACTGCTTGTTAATGCTCCCCGTGTCCCTGTGAAGAATAGGTGTTCTTCACTTGATGGGTATAGGGTTCGATGTGTATCCATTAAATCAAACTTGCTAATTTGTTTTTCAAATACTCTATTATTAGATATATGTTATTCTTTGTCTCAGAGGAAAGTTGAAATTCTTCACTATGATGATATATTATGTCTACCTCTCCTCTTCCTCTGCCTCCTTCTCCTGTACTTCCTCCTCCTCCTCCGACTTTTTCTTCTTGTCTTCTCCTTCTTCTCCTTCTCCTCCTCTTCCTTCTCCTCCTTCATTTCCTAGTTGAGGCTATATTATCGTCACATGACATCATGTGTACTATAACGACTATATCTTCACGATAAGTTGAACTTATATACCATTGGGGATTAAACACTTAATTGCTAATGATGCTTTTTTCCTAATCTGTTTTATCTCATATTATTATAGCTACCCTGTGTTGATTTTTGATTGATATTTTCCTAGCATATCTTTATATCTTCTATTCTGTTTTGAATTTCTAGTTTTCCATGTATATTAGTTTTCACAAGTCTTGTAAACAACATACAGCTAAATTTATCATTGTTGCATCAAATTCAACAATTTGTATTTAACTGCAGAATTTATTCCATTTACATTTGTTGTGATTATTTATATCCTTGTTTTGCTCCCACTATCTATATGTTTTCCTTCTATTTTTTCCACAAGTTTTATTATGTTATTTCTCTTTAAAATTTATTGATTTATACTTGTTTTCCATATTCTATTTTGTCTCCTCTATTTGGGTGAGAGTTATATTCTCTACTTCTATTTTACCACCAGCCCACATCGTCTGAAGTCGATATAGTTTCTCATCTCCTGAGAAATATATAGACCCTTTAACTTTCAGTTTTACCCTCATGACTCACTTGTTTTTGTTGTACAGTACATTATTTCTCCTTTTTCTTTACACTCTCTTCATCTCTATATCTAAATTATCTTTCATGTTTTTTAGTTCCTTGTCTTTCTATGCTGCATTCTATTTCCTTCAGAATTCAAATTTGTTTTTCTATTCTCTCTTCTGTTGTAGAACCCATCTATGAAGTTATAAAACTCAACAGTTATGTATTTTTCGTCTCTTAAATTTCTATAAGGCCCTTTGCCGAATATGTCAGATCATTTCTAGAGTCTCCTGTTTGATTTTGTTATTCCATTTCTTGTTGTTCCATTTTTTATACACAGTTGTTTTATATCTTGATGGTGGTAAGTCTAATAGTGAAGGTTTTAGTATTTAAATCTATGGTTTTATTTTTAATTTTCTTATGTCTTATGACTCTTATCGACAATGGCATGTATTCCTTATTTGTTTGGAGAACTTTGATCATGAGCTCATATTTGTCTGATTTTAATGTGTACAGAATGTAAGGCTTTAGTTTAGATTCTTTCCTCTAGAGAAGAAAGTCACTGGTTTCTGCTCACTGTCATGTGAGATGACACCAAGCTAAGTGCCTTTTTTGTGTGACTCACTACAAATCTGTGACTCCCAGATTCATTCCCTCATGTCACTGGAGACTCAAAGACATATCCTTTCATTAGAGGATCATTCTGGCCTTTGACCACTGGGTGAATCCAAATTTTTTTAGTGTTTACAATTTCCTTCTTCTGTCCTTTGAGACTTGGCTTACATCATGTGAACTCAAGAATGCAATAACATTATATTTTATGGACTATAGTGTTATGTGGAGGGAAACCCCTTTGAGGTATCTAGTCCTCCATACTCCTAGTATTTCATTCTTTTGGATACTTCTTTGCATTTCTTTCTTTTAATAAAAATTCTTTCTTTAACTTGAAAAGAAAATAAATTTTAAAATCAAACGTGTGAGCTTGGTGTATAGAAATAATTTACACACTATTCAACAAAATAAGTTTAAGATATAGAAAAATTTACAGTAATGTATGTATGGATTATGTACATTTAACTGAAAATAAGAACCCCTATTTAGAACATATTTAATCAAATTTTAGGAGAAGAATCATTGAGATGCACACTCCAGGAACATTCTGTTTCTGTGAGGTGCACACATACTACACATATACCTGATTGTCATATGACAAGCCATGATATGGCCAACTTTAGTTCAACTTAGTTCAGGTGTGATATGATCAATTAAACTTGAAGAACGGAGCGTGTCTAGAATTCCAAAAGACCCATGTGTTTCCAATGCTAGAGCCTTAAATACTGAGAACAAGGAAGAATGGTGCAGGTGTTGTATAAGTAAATTTCAATGTCTAAAGAGCAGAGAACAGCATCCACATTAAACTTATTGCAGACTGTGTCTCATTTCTGAAAATAAAGCACCCCTTTGAGAGGAAAAATGAAGAACGTTTTTGTGTCAGTTGGGGCCTCCAAATGCTGAGGTGGAGTCAGGAGTACAATAAGATTATTGTGGTACAACACTTGTGAAGAATCAAAGGATTGGGTAGGGGCAGCCCGCACTCTCAGATACGGATATTACTGCCTCTGAAATGAAAAAAAAATAAGGATTGTTAGGCAGAGGAGCTTTGAATGACAATGTGGAGATGCTATTCTCCACCCAAGACCTACTGAATCAGAATGTTTGAGGTAGGGTCCAGCAAACCTTCTGTGTTTTAACAAGCCTTCCAGATAAATCAAGTTTGAGGTTGACTGGTTTCAAATAAAAGCACCATACCAAAGAAGTGAACACTGAAAAATTAAAACAATCGTCTCAGTACTTTGTGTTAATGTGATTTTTTAAAAATGCAAAACACAAACATCTTTAAAGAATGTGCATAAAATTTAAAACCATCTTGAACCAAGAGCTTAATCTATACATAGAGACACTGGATTTGGAGAAAAAGAAAAGAAGTAAAATACTAATTAATTTTTCATCTAACATTGAGGAGGCAGTGAGGCAAGACTTCAGATTCTGGGTTCTTCTTATTTCTCAAATTAAAAATATTGTAAAATAGGGGCCACCTTGGTGGCATAGTGGCTAAATTTGCACACTCTACTTTGGTGGTCTAGGGTTCGTGGCTTCGGATCCCGTGTGCGGACCTCTGCATTGCTCATCAAGCCATGTTGTGGTGGTGTCCCATATAATGTAGAGGAAGATGGTCATGGATGTTAGCCCAGGGCCAATTGTCCTCAGCAGAAAAAAAAATTCTAAAATAGAATGTGAAAAAGATGTATATATCCAACATCGTGGAGAAAAGTTTAATAAGGAAAATTACTTTAAATGGAGCAAATCAAGGAAAAAAGAAAAAAAGCAAAGTACATAATTTAAAAATAGACCCAAAGAGATAATGCTACATATAGCAGTTATACTATACTGAAGTTACTTAAATCACTTTTTCAATATTGAATGTTACTCTACATTCCACGAAGACATAGGAAACTAACACTGAACATAGATGCTGAAAGAAAGGGGATTGTCAGTGATATTCCACACACGTGCTCACAAAACGAAAGCCACAACTAATATGAAACTTTTATATATGAATGTGTATAATGGTACACATATCTGAAGGCAAAATATTTGGGGACTAAAAGGTGGTTAGCAGTCAAAATGTATATGTTCAATTATAGTATCATATATTTAAAAAAGGATTTTAAAAATATGAAGTAAAGTGAACCTAACTACAACCAAAGTAAGAGTATTCAATTAACTTCTCAGTATTTGTCCAAAAAAAGTCAATATAGGAATCATATATATTGTTAATCTTGATTTATCATTAAATATGTTTGGAGCCTACACACACATGTGCCTGCATATAAATATCAAACTTCCTACTCCAAAGCAAAGAAAACATATTATTATAAAATTAGGTCTTATCCTTGACCAGCAAGCAATTTCAACATAGCAATCAATTCGTGAAGCTGCCAGAAGAGAGATACGTGGCCAACCACAGAAATTCTGACTCAGTAGCTCATCAGAGGAACGGGCAGATTTGAAATCCAGTTACTTAACCAACTTGCACGCAAAAATGCTCATTAACTGCCAAAATATCTTAAACAAATCAGACAATTTATAAGCCAATAAACACTCTCATGAATAACTGTTTGGTCAAACAGGAATTCAAACCAATGATTAGAAAGGAGTGGTGACGGTTTGTAATTGGTATTTGAGTGGTGAACACCAAGTAATCTATGCAGATATATAAGCATAATGATATACAACTAAAATTTACACAATGTTATAAACCAATGTTACTGCAATAAACAAAAGTTAAAAATAAATAAATAAATAAATGAAGGAGTAGCAAGGAGCCCTGGAGAGAGAGGAGAGAGAAAGGAAGAAGAGAAGAAAACCGTCTGTTCTAAGAGAAAATATCTGAGCAAGGGAGGGGGAGAGGGGAATCCCCACCCCATCATCTGGAGGGGGAGAGAGGCAGGGAGGAAGGGGGAGAGAGAATCAGCCTCCACCCTTTCCCTCCAGGTTCTTAGTGCTGGCCAAGTCCTTAACAAGACAGGTTGGCTGAAGAAAATCAGACCCAGCTGAAGAACATGTGTCCATGGGAGAAATCCGGGAAACTGAGTCTCTCGCCACAATGGCAGAGATTCTCACCTTGCATCCTCTGCTGAACTAATGACAATGGTGGATGTCGTGGTTGGGCCTGTTGGATGGGAGAGGGGATGAAGATTATTGTCATGCAGAGAGACATGTAAAGGATTGTCCGACCAGTTTCCCCTGCACTGGGGTCAGGTCCGGAAGGGAAGGCACAGAGGTGACCAGGAACCAGCATCTCTGTGGTGGGGCTGGCCATGGGGAGGTCGTGGGGATGGTTGGTGCAAGTGGGATGGCGTGTGAGTTGACACAAGCCAGCTGTGGAGGCAGAGACTCAGAGGTCAGGGATCTCTCTCTCTCCCTCTGTCTCTCTCTGTCTCTGTCTCTCTCTATCTCTCTGTCTCTCTCTCTCTCTCTCCCTCGGGGACCTGAGCAGAGTAAGGTGGCACCACCTGTCCAGCTCACCTAACTCTCCCATGGACCCTTCTCTCTCTGGTCACCCCGGGAGCCCTGTGGGCTTGGGTTCAACCCCCCACACCCCCACACAGGCCAAGGGCACACGCGCAACCGCCGGGGACTAGGGCTGGCCTCGGGGACCTGAGTGAGGGACCCGCCCTCCCGCCAGTCTCTGACCAGAGTGCGGAACTTTGGTGCCACCCAGCTGCAGATGTTCCATCGCCGCCCTTCTTGACTTGGCTTCAGCTGTTGTCTTCCTCCCCTCCCCCACTCCCACTCAGCTTGAAGGCCGCTTCCCTTTCTTGGAAACATTTTTCTCGTCCTGATGGCCACAGGCATACTGGGCTTCAAGCTCAAGGCTCTCCCTGGGCCAGCTGCTTCTTCCCGGTGCTCATTTCTTACTGAAAAGACAAAGTGTGGCTTCACCCCATGCCTTCACTTTGCGACTGCAGCCAGACTAGGTGTAGGAAAGGCTCTGTGGGTCTGAAGAGCCGAGAACAGGGTATGGCACCCCAGGGCTAGGGATCCAGGGCCAAACTGGGCAAGTCCTTCCCGTGACAGGTCTCTGCCTCCTCTCTGGTGTTGGGAAGGCCTGGTCTTCCTAGTGCCCAGGCCATGGTCTGGTGAGAAATCCGCCAAGGAGGGCAGGCATCAGGCCCTCTGCCTGAGGGCGCATGTGCCACACCCAGGGCGATAGGAAGGCTGGCGCAGATCGCCTGCTTTTTTCAAAGGAGTCTGGCCTATTCGCTCATCCTCCTGCTCCAGGCCCATTTTGTGGTGGACCAGTTCCGAAGGAAAGAGCCTTGGTGCCAGCTGCCAAGATTTTTGGGAGTGTTCTCACCCCTGTCAGAGGAAGAAGTCACTTGGCAACTGCTGTACCACACCTTGGGTGTTTTAGCCTCCCTCAGCCGGGTCCCTGTCATGCCCATGCCTACCTGCATGGAGGGACTACTAAGGTCTTGGCAGTTGCCAGTGGAGATACTCATTAGAGACTTAACTTGGGGTCGTAGTAAAAGAGCATATCATAACAGCATTGAGCTTGGGCTCTGCCATTTATGAGCTGTGTAACCTGGATGAGTTTTCTAGCCACTGTACCCAGTCTCTTCATCTATATAATTGTGAAAAGACCAACATCTACTACGTCGGGATATTTTGAGGATTATGTGTGTTAATGTATGGTCAAGCACAGAATTAACATTCAAAGTGTAGTGCTTGGCTGAGTAGAAGTGTTTGCTGCTGTTATTATAATTATCATTATTACATGTCCTTCGCTTCCTCGTGAGCTCCCTGTAAAACCAACCATGATCCATGGTGTCAACAGTTTTATTCCAGGTTCCTGCTTAATGGCCTGCAGAGGGAGCCTCGGTCTCATAACTTCCTATTTTTATCCCAGTCTCTGGAGGGATGCATTTACCTCTTTCTTCTTTGAACTGAGGCACTGAATGGGGTCCCACACCCAACCCTGCATGTCCTCCTTTTAATATCCTATGCTATTGAAACACTGTTTAGTGTTTACTTGGTGGAATATACTCCCTGACATGAACAACGCACGGGAGATAGGAATTAGGAAACATTGTTCCATGTAGGGCTCTGATTTTATCATAGAGTACAGTTGATCAAGGGCCAAGGTAGAGTTCCTTATTGCAAAAATCTTCAGAGATGAGGGTGTTCTAATGTGATAACACCTGATAATAAAGCCAGCACATAAAAGCAGATGTAGTTTGGAAAGGAAAAGCACACAACTGAAAGAATTGATCCCATTAAATACATTATTCTATTTGTTTATGTATCAAATTACTGATGGGTAATAAGCAGGTGTACAGATAGTAGAATTATCAATTTCATAGAGAATTCTTTTAACAGTTGTTCATATCTTGTGTTTTACATCATTTATTAGGGTAATATTTTCATCTTTACTTTTCCTTGTGTCTCTATCTTTCTCAACTTTTCCAAGAGATATATTTATATTATCTTCTAAAATTTTAGGGAAAGTTATAAAAAGTTATGGAACATTTGAAGTTGTTGATTTTGTATATTGGAGGAGGACTAGATTGAAAGTGAATTAGTGATAATTAGAGTTTTATTTTGGTAAAAGATAGTAGTCGGAATTGATACCAGGATGTTTGTAACCTAGTTTTTACTTCATTATTTTATGTAGTTTATAAAATGCCAGAACCGGTAATTTTAAATATAATAACTTGTCTCATTTTAAAATATGTGTTCTTGGAGAGGGTGACTGAGGTAAGTCGACAATATTTTACTGTAGTAACTTGTTTTTCTCCAATTAATCTGTTATTAACCCAAGAGCCCTATAGTATTCTTTTGTCCAAATAACCTGATGGCACTTTCTTGACTTTTCTTGCTGTGACTCTAGCAATCTGGGGTCACACCACCCTCTCGCTCCTAGGCATGTTTTCAGTTGTAAGAGTAACATTGTCAGTAATACGGTGACAGATTTGCACACAGTCTACTCTTTACTAAAATATATATATATCAATTACAAACTTTGATAACATAATTGTTAAGGACTGAACAATTTGCAGTGCACTTAACAGCTGATTGCTACACATTATTGTGTACTGACATCATGGTTAAAACCATTATTTGCAACATGTGGCCCCTTTCAATTTTATTTTAAATGAAATGGTTCAATGACTTTTTTCTTTTAGAAGAAGAAAGACTTTCATTTCCATCTTAGAAAATTGAGAACTTGTTTTTAGCCCTTTTTCTTGTCTTCAGCTCTTCTTTATATTGGTTACTAATTCACATGTCCAGTTACTTCAGATTCATGGTTCTATCTCCTCTGTCTTTTACATAGCTCTCACATTAATTTTTCCATAATCTATTCTGTGAAAGAGCTTCATCTCCACCTTCATATATTGAGGAAGGAACCGACCCTCCTCTATGTGAACTTGGAAAGAAAGGCCAAGGTGACACCTCGGTGCCCCTCCCCACCAGTGAGCTGCAGATGGGCTGCAGAGTCCTGTGAATCTTTTGCTCACCTCCTGGCTCCCTACATACTTGACATTGTCTGCGTGGAGAACACCAGCTTGTTACAATCAAATTTTTGAAGTCTATAGAAGCTGGCTGAAGGATAAGACTAGCTAGAAAGGACATGAGCAAGCAGAGTACTCCAAAAGTTGGTGGCAGAAACATTAATAAGAAGAAAACCTTTCCGTTTATCTTTTTTCTCTTTATCTTCTCTCTCTTCATTTCCCTTTACTTATATGGTATAAACCCTATCCACCCCCCATGTTTTTTTTTTTCCTCAAAGCCCCAGTACATTGCTATATATCTTAGTTGTAGGTCAACCTATGGTGGTTTTTTTCCTGGAGACCCACGGCATTTTATTCATATCTCTTTAAATCAAATTATTTCTATAGCATAATTTATCTATTTATACATATCTGTCTTCCTTACAGACCCCCAACATCTCAAGACCTTTGGACACATAATATATACTTAAGTATTTGAGTGAATCAATGAAGATCTTTTGTTGAATAAGATCTAAATAAATACAATACCTACTCAGCACATGAATGCAAGCATTTGAGAGAGAGTTTTGTGTCTGCTGAAGCAGGCTGTGGACTAGTTTAGGGGCTCAGTGCCAAGGTTATTCAATAGATTGGGACAAAATGAAAGAGAAAATTAACTTTAGTTTTAAAATTCATGGAGAACAGGAGCAGGATATCTAGGTGTGAATCAGCACTTGATCATTCTTGTTGCATCTTTGGATAATCCAGTCCTTTATTTTTGTATGAATATGTGACTGGGCAAGAGAGTGAAAAGAAGACTGGCTTTTAGAAGGGCAAATTTGTCGCAGGAAATCCTTGAGGAAAATATGTGGAAGGAGAGCTGGTAGAAACATGGCAGAAACTTTTTGTGTACAAACCCTAAAAATTGAGTTTACATGCTGTCTGAAAGATTTGTAACCCAACATTTCTCCAATATAATTTAGAGCAGATTTTAAATATCTAGGTATACAAAAGGAATACAAGGAACATAGATCAAACCGAAAGTAGTTTAGGATAGAACAAAGAAATGAAGCTAAAATAAACCAGCACATTAAAATGTGTTTCAGAAGGACCTGCAGTTTTTAAAGGTAGTTGGAAATTTATCACTCAGGTTTAAAGTAGAAAGGGAAATGGGAACAATTCTCTATCATTTCATGTCCATGAGATTAAAAGCTACAGAGAAGTAAAACTTTTCTGGCCTCTAATGTTCAAAAAAGTGTTTTGAATCGTGCCTAAAGAAAGAGAGTCTGTGTGATGTACTGCACATACAGTATCATCAACTCATTTCCAAGTTTATTACAAACACTTTAGCACACGTTTAATTGAGATAATGCAGAATTCTATAAGGGGCCAAGGAAGAGTCTGATAACATTCTCTCTTTCAGCTTCTCACTTGACCAAGGGAGAAAATGTTCTTGAACTGATTGACCACGTCTCCTAAAGACAGTGATCATTTTCAATTTTTCTTTTTATAAACTCATCCTGCATTTCCCCTTACATATGCAAGCTAAAGCGTGTGTGTAGACATCCTTCATTGGCAATGAGGACAGATCCATACTATTAAATAATCAAATAAGCGGAACATACGGTTGGTGCCATTTAGGGAAATTACAGAACTTGTTTTTGTTGGCTAAGTGAGATAATGGACCAGTAGGCAGACAAGTGAATTACATACTTTATCATGTGATGATCTGTGTCAAGAAGAAGGTAAGTGACAGGCAATGGGGAGAGCTAGAGAGTGAATGGGTTGCTACTTTAATTAGAGAGCACAGGGAGGCTGGAGCAAGGACCAGAGGGAAGGGACAGAGCAGGAGGACATGCAGATATCTCAGGGCTGCAAAGATGCTGTGGAGCAACTGTGACTCGGATGTTGTTAGGCAGCAAGAAGCCAGTGTGGCTGGAGCACAGTGAGCAAGAGGGGAAAGGCAGAGAAGGTTTGAGATGCCGGGGAGGGTGAGCAGATGAAAGAAGGCCCCTGGGCCCATCAAAACTGTGCTTTAAGTGAAATAAAAATTTTCAATGTCATTTAACTATACATTATACAATTTAAGTAGTAAATACCTTTTGTTTTTCTATAGTCTTGTCAAGTACATCAACTAAAATGCTGCTGAATTGGGAATGTCTAAATTATCACCAAGAGTCACTGCTGTATCTTGTCAGGCATCTGGTCTGCACAGCAGTCGGGGGTGGGAGTGAGGTGACAGTTAGGAGACGAACTCTAGTCTTCAGGTTGTCACCAACTGTTTGTGTTATGTTTCATCTGTAAAATGTGGAGGATGGAAAAGATGAGTGGTTTTCAGACTCTGATCCGTGGACCAGTGGATATTCCTGAAGGCTCTTGGTTTTTGTTTGTTTGTTTTTGTGAGGAAGATCGGTCCTGAGCTAACATCTCTCACTCCTCCTCTTTTTGCTGAGAAAGACTGGCGCTGGGCTAGCACCCATGCACATCTTCCTCCACTTTATATGAGATGTCACCACACCATGGCCTGACAAGCAGTGCGTCGGTGCGCGCCCAGGATCCGAACCGGGGAACCCTGGGCCGCTGCAGCAGAGCACGCACACATATCAGCTTGCCCCACCCAGATGGCCCTGAAGGCTGTTTGTTTTTTTCCTTATGTTTATAAACTTCGATGCAAGCTTCACGTAGAAGAAAGTGTCTCCTAGCTTTAAAAAGATTCCTGGACTTGGTCTTCACTTAGGTTTTCCAGTATGAAGAGTTTGCAGTCTCACAGACGCCCAAAGGCTAGACAAAAGGAGCAAGATCCCTTTTTTCGAGTGTCTCTTGTGGCAGTGCTCATTGTCTCTCATTTAAACCAGAAGATGATTTGTCAATAGTGATATATATCATTTGAGACCCCATCCTTCAAGATGGCTGAGTTGTCGTCCATCATTTTACAGACTTATGCTAAGTGAATAATATAAAAAGTGAATGTCTCAGCAGGTACTTTCTGACACAAAATAGAAACTAGGAATTGAGAAAAGTAATTATGATTGATGTCTGTCAATAAGGGCATAGGGCTAGTCTAATTTCAAAAGTAATTAATGGCATGAGTGTTAGTCACTGTACATATTAAATATATTGAAAAGTATTCGTGTTCTCATAACAGAATTATAACTGGAAGATAAACTGGATGTTTTCGGCACTTATGGTTAAAGATGTATTTTATTTAGTTTTGTTTTGCGATTGAGGAAATTATAAAATTTATTTTTTAATATATTGCATATCTTCTTCCTTTCCAACCTAGAATCTCAATCTGCTATTTTGGAAACTCTGAAAAATATGTTCAGATGCTGTTCAACAGGTAAGAACATCTTGTTAGGATGTCAAATCCTTTTCTCTCTTATTTATCATAAAATTGTGACAGACTCTCATTTATCTTCCTGTCTGCCCATCTGACGAGGCCACCTTGTTTCTCTAAGCCTGCAGGGAAATCCAGTCATGTGAAAGGGGATGCTTTCTTCCACTTAGACTTTGCAGAGAAAATCAGCCTTGAAGTGGAACTGAGCACATGCTTTTCAGAAGCTGCATCATTCTGTACCCAGCCAGAGCATTGGGCCTGACAACAGCTGGATCCAGCAGAAAACTGGACACACTAGGAGATGTCATGTGGAGATGTGCCTGGCTGGACTAATAGTCACATGGATATGAGTTTTAAAAAAATCTCTCAGAACTTTACCAAAATCAAATGATATTCTTAAGTTGCTGTAGTAGATGAAACATTAGTTAGTGTCTTTTTAATTTCAACAGAACCTTTTTTTTTTGTTACTAAAAAGCAAAATTTTATGTCTTTTTTCTTGTTACCAAAATGGACTTACTATTAAAAAAAAAACCTGCAAGAAAGGAAACACTCATATGGAATAGAAATTGTGGGTAGCAATTGCTACTTTTTTATATAAAATCATCTGTTTTATTTATTTACACTTTCTCCCAACTGTGCTTTTGAAAATAACTTAGTAATAGAAATTATCAGTAAGAACAGGGTGTGCTCCCTTGAGTGTGGTCCAGTAGAAGTCAGGTGACTCAGAGCTGAGTTCTAGGCCCAGGTCTGTTTCTGGATAGTGTGTGACAATGTACTTAGGCTCTCTAGAACGTAGTATTCCTTTCTGTAAAATTAAAGAATTTGATGATTTTTGAGAACTTTCCCAAATATTAAATGACTTCTCCTATAAAAAGTAGAAAGATCCTTCTCAAACTGATAAATTATCAAAAATGTTTGTGACCTTTCACTTACCAAGAACAACTGATGTCCCTTCAAATATATTGATTGAAAAATAAAGATCATAAAAGTATATATTTGATAATTTAATAAATGAATTAGCATAAAAATGAACCAGGAAAAAATTAATGATCAATCAAAATTGTACATTATGAAAGTATTACTGTTTGTTACAGTATATAAAATTATGACTCTAAAATAGTATCTTTTTGCTGTCTGTAAGTTTATATTGTTACTCATATATCACTATTAACCCTATTATGTGTTACAAGTAATAAAATGTCTTGAAAGGGAAAAACAATAAAGCAGCAGCCCTGCATTACACATGAAAGTTGTGCTCCCCCTGGAAGGAAAATGAGGATACAACATTGGTCAAGTACTTCATTTTGTAATCCACTGGTGAATTTCAAAAATATAGGTATTATTGTAATAGTAAAGATATTCTTAAGAATAGTGCCACAAAACTGGTTTTCCAGCTTTTTTTTGTCAGAGCTGAGACCTACATCAGGCTGGGACATTTGAAGAGGCATGGGGGACTCAGCTGAGGGTGCTTTAATTACTGTGAGATGATTAGGCAATAGCATATAAGCCAGAGAAAGATTAAAAAGAAGTAAAGGGAAATAAAGTTGGAAATAATTAAGAAAAATAGTGCCTTCAAAATATCCTCTCATTAATTTTATAGCTTTTTATTTATTTTATTTTATTTTTTGAGGCATGACTGGATAGTATGTTAGATTTTTCTAAACCCTTATCTTCAGGGCATATATTACTGAGTTCTTCATTATAAAGGATAATGCCAAAGAAAACCTGGACAAAAGTATTCTGTACTATCCACAAGGACAAAACATGTACAACATTGCACTATATATTAAGAGTCCAGCTGTAATAGTCAAGATATATATTCATGTATGTAAAATTATAATGATTTTCTAATTTTCTCGGGCTGTGAACCGTGGTAAAATATGCAGTAATAAGCAGGAAACCTGAAAAACTAGGTAATTTAAAACACCTGATATTACAGCCAGACCATTCAAGGGTGAAATCAATTTAAATTTCACACCTTCTCCTTTCCTTGTAGCCAGTGATGTGTCTGGAAGACAGAAAACTCATAAAATTTATTAAGAGTTAGTATTTGGAGGCAGTTGAGGTTAAGCACTCAACAATGATGTCCCTTACTTCAGGAGCCATTGACTTTTTGTCATAAGTTTACTTTATACACGGGTTCTCTTCTTAGATTATTTCTGTATGTTTCTTAGAAGAGAGACAGGGAAGGAGAATTAACTATCAATCTACTGTGCGCCAGTTCCTTTACTGTATTCCCTTATGCAATTCTTACAGTAATCCTTTAAAGTAACTGTTATAATTCATATTTAATAAAGAAAACCATGTTTACAAAATTGATCAAGGGTAAGAGGGAATATCTGAACATCAGTCCGCTGGGCTTATGCCTCATATTCTCTCTACTGTGATAAAAAGTGTGCTTCAACATGGGTACTCACCATCTGGCTATTTAATACCGGCTCCTGCAAACAGCATTGGATGAGATGAGATGCGAAGTTATTTCCAAAGATATTCTATTATATTTAAACTGTACTATTTATGAGTCAGATGTCAAGACATGTTTTAGAGGCATAGAGAGCAACTGATTAGTTCACCTACACATTATTAATGTTTACTATAACTTTCGTGTGCCACATCGTGTCAACTTTACCAACTTTAGTGCTTCACTGTTCTTTTTGAAAAAACTCAGAATGTCACTTTTCGTGTCAAACACCTTGCTGCTTTCTTTTTATTCACTAGATGACAGTTCTGTATCTCTGTAAATTACCACTGCAGCAGGAAACGAGAGCTCTTAAGCCAGTTTGCTCTGCACAAATGATGGACATAGGAGGACTTCTGGTCCATCAAGGCTGCCTGTGTTATTCCGTGGCCGTAACGGGGATGTCCAGGACTGCTTAGTCAGAGGCACGAAGCAGAGTCAGAAAGCATCCTCTAAATTCTTCTTCAGATGTGAGTTCAGGCACCTGTCCTTTCACCTGAGCACACTGGAGTTTATTGAAAGTGTTCTGACTCTTACTCTCTCCCTGTAGTTAATAAGTCTGGGAGATCCATACCCCTAGAAAAAACACAAGACTCATAAAGCCTTTTCTCAACTAAACGGAGTTGAGGGCTATGGTGTTGCCCGAGAGTCTGATGCTTAAAGAAAATACAGCTGGTGCTCAAGCAGAAGGCAAGAGGGTCAGCCACTCCCGGAGGGCTTTTATTGATGCTCCCATGGAATGAGCAAGTTTAAAAGAAAACCAAATTGCTTAAACCTCACTAACTGATTGTTTCATTTTCAAGTAATATGCTCTGAAATCTGCTATGTCTAAAAAACCATTTCAGGCCGGCCCCATGGCTTAGCGGTTAAGTGCGTGCGCTCTGTTGCTGGTGGCCCGGGTTCGGATCCCGGGATGGCACCGACACACCCCTTCTCTGGCCATGCTGAGGCCGCGTCCCACGTACAGCAACTAGAACGATGTGCACCTATGACAGACAACTATCTTCTGGGGCTTTGGGGGAAAAATAAATAAATAAAATATTTAAGAAATATATAAATAAATAACCATTTCATAAAATTTAACTTCTGTTTTTTATTCTCTAGTATTTGAAATTATTATTAAGACTGTAAATCCTTTAACATTCTACAATATACAAATAGGCAAATATCAATTATATTCTCTAAAATGGTTTGCTCCCATGTTAAAGATTAATATATGGTAGCAAAACTGGTTACCATCCAGTTTTTACCTCATTTTTTGCTTTTGAAATTACATATAAAATTTGTGTTTTGAAGTATTTTCCTAAAACTCCACAACTTTCTCATATAAATGGACTAGATGAGAGGTAACTAAAATGAATTTTGATCTTTAAAACTCGAGCTTTGTGTAAGAATTGATAATATCAGACTGTTGAAAGTTGGGTCTCTCCACATTATGATATTTATTAATTGTGAATAGCCACATCTATTACAAAGTGCTGAAAAATAAAAAGAAATTGAACAATATCAACACTCTCTTACCCCACATGTACAGTTTATATGCAAATAAATTCTCAAAGGTCAGAAAAATGTTTATGATTTCAGATACCTGGTAAAATATTATCTCATTCCAGTTTTAACCTCATTTGAAATGGACTGAAAACTCTTCTCTTAGGATTTTGCTCTGATCGGTGCTCCCAGGTCCCCTCAATGCCTCATTTGATTGTAATCTTATCTGAGGAATTGAATATTCCTTTCCATTTGTTCTCTTTAAGGTATCTGTGATAGTGCTTTTTATGCAATGACCACTTGGTACAATTTATTATTAGTTTCAGAAACATGCTTACTTAGGAATAAATCAAGAAAACAGATGTGAGGAATGTGGGATCACCTAGCTGATGGTGTTCGAGGGATTCCTCATGTGAGTCTTGGCATAGAAATGTTCAAAGGGTAAAGCAGCATTGGTTAGATCAAAATTGTGGGGTAAACATAATTCTGAAAGAATAATGATGGAGACTTAAAAACAAGAAACCCCTTGAATTGCGTTGGAAGTTATTAGACACATCAAAGAGCTGGGGAAAAACATTGTTTAACGTAAGTTCTTTCTAAACTCTAAGGCAAAATGTAACATGAATTTACATGGTAATTATAAACCACAAAACAACAATTCAAAAGACAAGTACACAACTAAAGTAGAAACCAGAGTGAGAAAAATAGAGGTTAAAGGAGAGATGGAAAGAGATGGTTGGGGTCAGAAAATATGGCTTAGTCATCCTTGAGGTCTCCCTCAGACTCTGATCATTCCTGGTGCTCAGTAAACACTTTGACCCCATGAGCCTGGGGAGGAGCAAAGTGACACGTGGTTGGGAGGGGAGATAATGCAAAGATACTCTTGTGGAGGCACTGACATTGAAAATCAGTGACATTTTGCAAAGGTGTTTACCATACTATATTAAGGATTATTCTGGAAAGTTAAGGATTTTTCTGGAATGTACGTTTTCATTTTATGGAAACTCCAACAAGCCCAGTGAAAGATTTAGACATTTCAGCTTTAGAAATAAAGAGAGGGGCCAGCCCTGTGGTGAAGCGGTTAAGTGAATGCACTCCAGTGCGGTGGCCTCAGGTTCACAGGTTCGGATCCCGGGTGTGCACAGACACACCGCTTGTCAAGCCATGTTGTGGTGGCATCCCATATAAAGTAGAGGAAGATGGGCACAGTTGTTAGCCCAGGGCTAATCTTCCTCAGCAAAAAGAGGAGGATTGGCATCAAAAGTTACCTCAGGACTGATCTTCCTCACACAAAAAAAGAAAGAAACAAAGCCAGAATGGAAAATTTTTTCTGTCAGTTTTAACAATGAAAACCAGTTAGCATTTGGAAATCGGTTGCAATTTGAGATGAGAATTTGAAGAAAGAATTAGATGTCACATGCTGTTTTTCCCTTTCTCTGAGGCAGTAAGCCTTGCAGGGGGAATGAAATTCCATCTTTGCTCTATTGAGTTTGAGAAGGTGTAAAATTCATTTGTGCTGGGCAACACTGTTGACCTGTGGAGAAAAACAAATGGTTTAAGCAGCTGATCTAAAGGAATAACTGAGCTCATAAAAGTTCTTAGCTTATAAAGGGTGCCTCTACTTTGCTCAACTTAACTGGACGTCCATTGACCTATATGTGCAAGGTATTTGTAGTAGGTATTGAAGGAAATACAAAGAATTATAGGGTTCCATGTTCCTCCACATACATGACATGGTTTGCAAGATGTAATTTGATTCTTCCAAGCTATTTAGTGTAAGTTGCATTACAGAACCTAAAAAAAATGGCAATGTTATTGAGAAATTGTAATTAAAGAGAGCTTCTTAGGAGAGATGGACTAGATCAAGTCCTCAAAGGGACCACTTTTGGGTAGGTGGAGGGAAGAAAGAGTGAGGATTTCAGATGGGGGAAGAGAGGAAAGGTACAGAAGTGGAAAGAAACATGGCATTTGGGCATGGGGGTGGGGAGGCCATGACAGGCACAGTATTCCCGTGACTGAGAGGCAGTTCACTTTCCTCCTGCAGGAGCCCAGCACTGCTTGCCACCTCCTGGCGTCCTCCACCTGCAGGCCCCACGCCTGAGCCAAGGCCTATCTTATCTGGATTGCTACCTAGTCTCCCAACAGATCCCTTTACTTCCAGTCTTAATTTCTTCTAATCTTTCCTCCACCATGCCTCCAGAGTTACATTCTAGAATCCAAGTTTGCTTAAATCTGATATCTGCTTCGACTCCTTCAGTGACTGTTCAGAGTAGCCTAGAGAACATTCAGACTCCTGAGCTGGACACGCAGGCTTTCCCTTGCTGTCCTCACCTTCACCCTCATCACCCACTCTGTCCTACATGTTTGCTTTGTTCCAGCCTTAAAAATACCACAGATTTTCTGAAAGATTTAGATCCTTTATATCTGTCTTTTTATATGTGCTGCTTCTGTCCTCCTACCCAGTTTTTTAATCAACTTAATTCCTATTTCTTAATCTAAATTCATGTCAAATGTTCCTTTCTCTTGGAGACTTTTCCTGAGAGGTCTCCACCTAGAGACCCATTTTGATTTCCCTACTCTGGGACCATATACTTATCTACTTTTCCATAACTGTTGTTTTATTCATGTCTCATAGACAGTGAGCTCCTTAAAGCTGAGACTATCCTTCTTCTTAATAAATAAATGACCAGCAATAGGATACATTGGGGCATATGAGGAAGCCATTTGGTGTAAAACTAATTGGGCCTGACATTGTTTTTTTTTTCCCAAAACGGGCCTGTAGCCTCTGTTCATCCATTGTATATCCACCCTAAGCAATTAACATGTCCCAAAGACAAAAGCAATGCCCTTAAGGTGTAAATGCAACTTCCCCCACATTGGTATTTCCTTAAGTATAATCATTTCTCCCTAGGCTAGAATTTGATTGCTGTGCTCATCCTGTGACCACCCAACTCGAGACAACAGCCACTCCCATGGAGGCAGCAGATCTGATACCCACTGTGTCCATCAATGGAGGTGCTGACAGGTCAAGGTTGCGGCTATTGTAAAAGGGATATTGCAATCACATGTGGTCCATGCTCTTTGATGGTATATAACCATGTTGTACACCCCACTTCTTTGGAGTGCTCCATTTCTTTGTGAAAGGACTCTCCTGGGCTATATGGTCCTCAAAGTTTGGCTCATAGTAAACTCACCTCAAGTTGGTTTTATAGAATTTTTTATAGATTATTTGCATCAACATTCTATTTGTCCCTCCATTGTCTGACCACAGTTCCTGACACCTTGGGGGCACTCAGAAAATGTTTGATGAATGAATAAGTATGTGGGAGACCACACTGGCTGGAGCAGAAGGGGCATTTTGGGGAGAAGTAGAAAATTCGCTCACGTTCCTACCATAGTGATTGAGGCTGTGGGCTTTGGACCAGTTTGTCTCGGCACCAATCCCAGTTATCCTGCTTTTAACTGGAGAACCTGTGCAAAGTATTTAGTCTCTGAGCCTTAGTTTCTTCATCTATAAAATGGGGCTACTGAGAGCTCCTGTCTCATAGGGTTTTAGTGAGATTTAAATGCATTAACTTATGTAAAGTATTTAGAAGAGCTCCTGGCGCATAGTAGGCATTAACATGTTAGCTGTTGTGTTATCATTATTGCTCTTATATCTTAACGATATTCTGGTTTTGAAAAGATGTTTTCATAATATAATTGATCCTCATTATTTGTGGATTCTGTGTCTGCACACTTGCCTACTAGCTAAAATGTACTGGTAGCCCCCAAATCAACACTCACAGGGCTTTCATGTCCATTTGCAGATAAATGCAAAGTGGTGAAAATTTTGATTCACTCGAAGTGCATGTTCCCAGGTGAGGGGAACAAGGTGACGCTCTGCCCTGTTGTTTCAGCCCATGCTGTAAACAAGTGTCCTTCTTGCAGTCTATTTAGTGCCTCATTTATTATCTTTTTGTGCCTTGTGTTGATGACTTTGCTGTTTAATATGTCCCCCATGTGTAGTGCTGCAATGCTGCCCGGTGTTCCTCAGGGCAAGAGGCTGTGACGTGCCTTCACAGAGAAAGAATTTGTGTTCGACAAGCTTCTTTCATACACGAGGTACGGTGCTGTTAGTCTAAGTTAAATGTTAATATATCAACGATATATATTAAATAAGGTGACTTTAAAGAGAAACACACAGAGAAAAAGGTTATGTATTGATCAGTTGAAGAAAATTTGGCTAAGGTTTGCAGGAACCTAACCCTGCATTTCCTGTAGGAGCAGTAGGACATATTCACTGATTCAGTGTTCACAGTGACTTTGTAGAATGTCACACTGTGCATAACGAGAACTGACTGTATCTTATATCATCTTCACATACTCCTTTATAACAGGCAGGGTAGGGAACAGGGTGTCCACATTCTACGGGCTATTACACACCTTATGAACCAAGTAGAGAATTTAAAACGTCTTGTGTTCAGCATAAGAGCCACGAGATTTGGACAAAGAAGATCTATGATGAACTGATGTTTAAGGAAAAATTACCTGGCAAGAGACTGTAGTTTTGAGAGGAAGAGGGAGAACTGAGCCAGAAAGAAGAACCAGTTTTTAAACTCTCCAAGTATTCCCATTGCTTGGTGAGAAGATTCGGAGCTAAGGTGCTGATGTGATAAATGAAAAGTAGCAACCAAGGGATGAAATAATGGATTTGGTAACCATATATAGGGTGTAAGTTAAGCTGTGGTTCTCAAAGTGGGGTCCCTGGACCAGCAGCATGAGCATCACCTGGGAACTGGGAAGAAATGCAAATTGTCAGGTGCTGCTGCAGACCTGCTGAACTGCAAATTCTGGGGTGGGTCCTGGCAATCTGGGTTTCAACAAGGCTTCCAGGTGCTTCTGGTGCCCATCAAGTTTATGAGCCAATGAAATAGAAAAATGATTACAACACGTCACCATGCCCAAGTAAGCCACAGGGCAGGGAGGTGGTATTTTTTGGAGGATAAGACACATTTTAAATTTTAGGAAAAAGTAATTCAGTGTCTGTTTCATCGTGAGGATTCCAAAGATGCCATTTTAGCTCTCTGCATGTGAAGCTCTTTTTTCCACAATATGTTTTCCTTTAGAGAGACCTTGGTAAGTTATTTACCACTTACCACATGTTCTGAGAGTCCCTCATTTCTTGAAATCCCCTTTCAGACGTCAAAATATACTTTATTTTTGTGCACAATCTCCTCTCTTTAGAGTCTGGAATTCTCTTCCTATAGGATCATGTATAGTACATACAGCCTTACTGTCAATTTGGAATGCCATTGGTTTCATCCAAAAGCTTAGAATGTTTTAGAATTTAGAACTTGATGAATAGAGAATTTACATGCTTCTGTGTAGGATTCGTATTTTTCAGATGTCCCAAGGTATCCCAACTTGCCAGTAATGTGGCCTTAAGATTTAGCAGAACTTGAAAATCTGAATATAGTAGAAAATGAATTCCATCTGTAATATTAACATTTACAAAATAAATGATCATATTATTAACGTACCAATAAGCATTTTCTATATTCTAGGCTCTGAAAGTATCTTGCTTACATAGTAAACCTGATAAATTTTCAAAGATGAGCCAATTAACTTTTCAGCAAATGTTTTACTTGAGTGTATCTTGGCTTCCTTTTTGACAATTGTGGCCTTAATGTCACAGTAATGTTTTCTTTTTCTGGGAATCAGATAATCTTGTATTTGGTGAACACTTTAATTTTTAATGGTCACTTGTATTTTGTGATATGCATGTGTTTAAATAATCTATAAGAACTAACCATTACCACCCACATATAAGATTATACAGGAATGGAAGAATTTTGGCTGACTTACTGTATATAATTGTTCGGCCAAAGCAGATGGTAAACTCTACTACATACAATGATTTAGGGGTTTGAAGCAGTTTCTTTAAATACAAATAATCTCAAAAATGCTAATATATAAAGTATATTACTTACAGTGTTAACTAACCAAAATAGTTAAATTTTTTATCTTTCCTCCCTTTATAAGGATGCATCCATTATATAGATTCTGTACAAAGCTACAAAGATCACTTTTTTCCTTTTCAAAATTTATTTATTTTAATTTTTAATAGTGAGAACCTTAGTGTTGGGTAAATTGCTGCACAATTACTGGAAATGCTGAGAGTCTTTTGATAAAGTGTAGAAGTCAAAAGATAATGAAATGTACATTTCTCCAATGTCAAGTCCTTTGAGCTTCTGTCTAGTTGTACTCTGAAGAGATGGAAGATTAAGTACCAGCACAAGACACAAGGGAACAGGCTGCCAACTTGAGGGCTTCCCATGGACAACAGAGTGCCTGGCAGATACTTGGAGATTGAATCTGGGCTTTGTCCATGGCTGGGCCCTGAGAGGAGGATTTTGCTTAAATGATCAGAGAATAGACCACCTTTTTTCTCGTTAATAAGTAATATTTACCATGTAAATTTCTTTATATATCTCTGAATAAAATAAAATTATAACCCGTATAGAAATCAACTCTTACTGACAAGCCCCACAGCCTTCTTTAGAGAGCTCAACAGAAAATGTCTGAGCTGACTGTGAATTGGTCTTCTCTGAAAGCCAACCAGCCCTTCATTGATAGCCCTGGATAAGGAAGGACAGATACAATTCTTTGAAGATGTTGAGCTGAATTGAGAACCAAAAATCCAACCTCCAGTTGGCTCCTCTGTGAGAATGGATGGCCGGCCTTATTTCACAGGCTGGGCAGTTGAGGTTTCAGATGAGGTTAATTGCTCTGTTACACAGGGATGGAAAAGGAGGAATGTGACATTGATTCAGTGCTCAGATTTTGCAGGTAAAGATAGGGTCATAGAAGGGAATAAAGATTTTAGCAAATTAGTTTTTTGTTCTCTACAGTAGAAGTAATTTAAGAAACAGATTGTCTCTCACTCCAACTTCTCTTCCCTGTTATCTTCTGTAATATGGTTGTAAAAATTCCCTCTTTAAAGATGTCAGTCTTGAGCCAGCACCGTGGCTTAGTGGTTAAGTGCGTGCGGTCCATTACTGACGGCCCGGGTTTGGATCCCAGGTGCACACGGATGCACCGCTTCTCTGGCCATGCTGAGGCCGCGTCCCACATACAGCAACTAAAAGGAGTGCAAATATGACATACAACTCTCTATTGGGGCTTTGAGGAAAAAAAAGAGGAAGATTGGCAATAGATCTTAGCTCAGAGTCAGTCTTCCTCAGCAAAAAGAGGAGGCTTAGCACAGATGTTAGCTCAGGGCTGATCTTCCTGACACACACACAAAAAAATTTCAGTCTTTTTTCTTTGCTGTCTGTTTATTATCATCTTTACGAATGCTTTGATTTCACCATCTTCTTGGCACCACAACGGTAGCCATTGAGATGGTATTATAGATTCAGTTTTGAAATTTTATCAACTTATCTCTATTTCCTCTGCCATTTCTTAGTTTTAGTTCTTACTGCATCTTATGCTTGAAAATGTTTGAAGCTTATAGTGTGTATCAGTTTCTTATTGTCTCAACTTTTTATTATCTAAGTGCCCTCAACTATCACTTTTTTAAAAAAAGAATTGAAATACGTAAAAGAACAATACACTGTAATAAATTGACCAATTATAAAATTAAGTTCAACCTGAAATCCCTCCTCACTTAACAGAGACCATCTTTCATAATTCACCACGTTTTAGTTTGGGCAGGGTCAGTTTATCAATGATTTTTGGATGTTTTAAACCACACGAGATGAATACAATATGGTAAAATTGTTAATCTTGCAGAAGTTGTAGAATTTACTGATGGTTAGAGAAGTTGATGGTGGAGAACCTGAATGATATGAAAAGTAGTTGATTAATTAGCACCTGACAGAGTTTGTTAATTTGTTAAAGATGATGATAAGACATACATGTTGACAAGATAACTTTGCATATCAGAGTATTGTCAGAGGCCACTGGGAAAATTCATAATGTTCTCAAATACTACAAAAAATTACCTTTTTTTCATAAAAGATGTCATACATGATGGCATCAAATACTTACGTCAGAAAATTTGCAATGAAGAAAATTAACACTTGAGTCATTTTAATTCTAACCATGTGTTCATGCTTACTATTAGGTTAAAAACAATTTTTAGAAATAAAGTGATAAATGATGTACTTGCTTAATTTTTAATTATTTTAGGAAAAGACTTTTTCACATTTAAAAAAATGTTTATTTGTATTTATTTTATGCTGAATTTATTCCTAGGTCTAAAGACTTTTTTTAAATTAACTAACAACAATACTTTTCAAACTCTTTCAAAAAGTTGAAGAGGATAGAATACTTCTAAAGTCATCCTATGGTGTTAGTACTACCCTGATATCAAAGCCAAAGACACTAAGAGAAAGGAAAACTACAGGTCAATAACTTTCATGCATATTGATACAAAAATCCTCAATAAAATAGTAACAAAGCAAATTCAGCAACATATTAAAAGGATTATACATCATTTTTAAGTGGGATTTATTCCTGGAATACAAGGATGTTTCAATATATGAAAAGGAATCAATGTAATTAACCACATTAACAGAATGAAGGAAAAAAAGTGATCATCTCAATGGATGCAGAAAAGGCGTTTGACAAAACTAAACATGCTTTCATGTTAAAAACACTAAAATACCCTCAGAGTAAAGGGAAGCTATTTCAACATAATAAAAGCCATATACAGAAATCCACAGAGAACATCGTATTCAAGGGTGAAAGACTGAAATCTTTTTATCTAAGATCAGGAGAAAGGCAAGAAGGCCCACTTTCACCACTTCTATTCAACATGGTATTAGAAGTTCTAGCCAAAGCAATTAAGCAAGAAAAAGAAAGAAATAGCATTCAAATTGCAAAGGAAGTAGTAATATTATATTTGTTTACACATAATATCTTATATGTTGAAACCCCTAAAAATTCCACAAAAAATTTTAGACCTAATAAATTATGCTAAGTAGTGGGACACAAAATTAACCTGCAAAAATTAGTTGTTCTTCTCTATATTAATAACAAGTAATCTGAAAAAGAAATTGAAAAACTTTACATTTTTATTTACAATAGCATGAAAAGAGTAAAATACTTAAGAATCAACTTACTTATGGAGGTAAAAATTCCAATGATTTTTTTGCAAAAATAGAAAAATCTATCCTAAAATTCATATGGACTCTCAAGGGACCCTGAATAGTCATAACAATCTAGAAAAAGAAGAACAAAGTTAGAGAACACACACTTCCTGATTTCAAAATTTACAACAAAGTAATCAAAACAGTGTGGTACTGCCATAAATACACACAATATACTAATGGAATATTATAAAGAGTCCAGAAATAAACCTTTGCATATATGGTCAAATGATTTTTGACAAGGGTGCAAAGATCATTCATTGGAGAAAGGATATGTTTTTCAACAAATGGTGCTGGAAAACTGGATACCCACATGAAATAGAATGATGTTGGACCCTTACCTTACACCATATACAAAAATTAACTCAAAATGGATCCAAGATATAAATGTTAGAGTTGAAGCTATCAAATACTTAGAAGAAAACACAGGGTAAAAGCTGCATGTCATTGCGTTCAAATGCCATTGTCAACAATAATTTCTTTACTATGACACCAAAGACATAAGCAACAAAAAAAATATAACAAATTGGACTTCATCAAAATGAAACGTTTTCTGTATCACAAGATACTAGCAACAGAGTAAAAAGGCAATGCACAGAATGGTTGAAAAGACTTGCAAATCACATATCTGATAAGGGATTAATATCTAGCATATATAAAGAACTCCTACAACTCAAAAATAAAAAAAAAACCCAATTTAAAAATGCACAAAGGATTTGAATAGACATTTCTGCAAACAAGATATAAAATGACCAGTAAACACATGAAAAGATGTTCAACATCACTAAGTATCAGGAAAATGCAAAATAAAACCACAATGAGATACATGTTCACACCCATTAGCATAGTTACTATCACAAAATCAGAAAATAACAAGTGTTTGCAAGGATGTTGAGAAATTAGACCGCTTGTGCAATGAAGGTGAGAACATAAAACTGGAAAAGAGTATGGCAGTTCCTTCAAAAATTAAAAATAGAATTCACCATATGATCTAGCAATTCCACTTATGGGTTCTGAAATAATAGAAAATACATTCATCAGTCTCTGCCTCTAGTTCCTGGCACAGAGCTCCTAAAACTTTGTAATTTCCTAAATGATAAGAACACTAGGAGCAACTCTTATTCTAATATTTGTCTTTGACACCATCCCTGACACAGAGACCCTAAAACCCTTGTAATTTCCATTTTTTTTTTTTTTAGGAAGATCAGCCCTGAGCTAACATCTGTGATAATCCTCCTATTTTGCTGAGGAAGACCAGCTTTGAGCTAACATCTATTGCCAATCCTCCTCCTTTTTACTCCGCAAAGCCACAGTAGATATTTATATGTCATATTTGCATATCCTTCTAGTTGCTGTATGTAGGATGTGGCCTAAGCATGGCCAGAGAAGCGGTGTGTCGGTGCGCACCCGGGATCCGAACCTGGGCCACCAGTAGCGGAGCATGTGCACTTAACTGCTAAGCCACGGGGCCGACCTCCTTGTAATTTCCTAATTGATAAGAACACTAGGAGAAGCTTTTGTTCTATTGAGGCAACTCTGGGTAGGCTTCTGGATGGCTCCCAGATGGGGGCTGGTCACCAGGAAGACCAAGCCCTGATTAGAAGCTTCGAATTTTTAGCCCTACCCCTTATTTTGCAGAAAGGGGATGGGGGCTGGAAACTGAGTTAATAATTAATCATTCCTACGTGACAGAGCCTCCATTAAAATCCCAATAGAAGGAGGTTCAGAGAGCTTCCAGGTTGGCTTGGAGAGTGGTGCACTTGGATATGGCATGAAAGCTTTGTGCCCCTTCTCACATACCTTTCCTTATGCACCACTTCCATCAGCTGTTCTTGAGTCATATCCTCTTATAATAAACTGGTGATCTAGTAAATGTTTCTCTGAGTTTTGTGAGCCACTCTAGTAAATTAATCAAACCCAATGAGGAGGTTGTGGGAAACTCTGGTTTATAGCCAGTCAGTCAGAAGTACAGGTAACAGCCTGCGTTTGTAACTGGCATCTGAAGTTGAGGTGAGGTAGGGTGGATGTGTAGTCTTATAGAACTAAGCCCTCAACCTGTGGAATCTGATGTATCTCTGGGTTGACAGCATCAAATTGAGTTGAATTATCTGACGACTAGTTGGCATTCCAAGAATTGCTTGTTGGAGGTGTGGGGAACCCTCCCACGTGTGAAAAAATGAATCTCAGAACACCATTTATGGGCATACACCCAAAATGATTGAATGCAGAGGTATAAAGACATAAATGTACACCCGTGTTCTTAACAGCATTATTCAAAATAGCCAGAAGCTGGAAGCAAACCAGGTGTCCATCAACAGATGAAATGACCAAAAAAATGTGATATATACACACAGTGGAATACCATTCACTCTTAAAAAGGAAGAAATTCTGACACATGTTATGACAATGAAGAACCTTGAGGACTTTATGCTAAGTGAAATAAAGCCATCCACAAAAGGAAAAATACTGTATGATTCCACTCATATAAGGTACTTAGAGAACTCAAATTCATAGGAATATAAAGGAGAATGGTGTTTCCCAAGGGCAAGAGGGAGAGATAACAGGGAGTTGTTGCTTAATGAGCACCGAGCTTCAGTGCAAGGTGAAAATAGTTCTGTGGATGGTTGGAGGTTATGGCTACACAATAATGTGAATGTACTGCATGTCACTGAACTGTACACTTAAAAATGGTTAAAATGGTCAATTTTAGGTTATGCATATTTTATGACCATTTAAAAAAATTATTTTCAACAAATGAACAAACACTAGCTACATGCAATAGCATAGATGAATATCACAACCAAAATGCTGCATAAAAGAAATTATATTCAAAAGGCTAGAGATTTATTAATTCCATATATATAAAATCTAAAAAAGAAACAAAACCGAGGTCTGGCTTCCAGTAATGGTGGAGTGGCTTGTTGAACTAACACTCTCACAGATAACAATGATAAAATCTGCAAAAAATATTATATGTATTTATATAGAATCATGTATTTATATGTAATACACATATAATAAATGTGTATATGCGTGCATGTATAAATGTCTTCCGAAAGCAAGCAGAACTGAGAGGGAACCTTCCCTTAAATGATGGGAATTGCACCAGGAGATATTTTCAAGCTTGAGTCTTTTGCCTCAAATCATTCCAAAATCTGTACATGGCCCAGACAGGGGCAAAACTACAGTCTTATTTGTAATTTTAGAGAATGTATTTTGGGGCTGACAGAGTTGCTGGAAAGTTAAGGGAGAAATTCTGGAAGGGAGGGAGACACACAGAGGAAAATCTCAAAATATGTACGTAAGTCTCCCCCCCACACACACCAAATTGGCAGATCTTTGAACAACACACATGCAGGGTAGACCCCAGAGGGTTTAGTGTAAAAACAGGAATTGCCAGATGAAAGAACTGAATGAGGATTTCAGCTATGCTCACGGTAAAGGAGAGAAGATTGGAGTTTCAGTCCAGCCAAGTTAACTCCCTGCTAGAAAAATAACAACACTCTTCAGAGGAATACAATAGAATCCAGAGTCTCTATAACTATCATTCATGGTTTCCAGTACACAGATTATTTTTTTTTATTTATTTTTCCCCCAAAGCCCCAGTAGATAGTTGTGTGTTATAGCTGTACGTCCTTCAAGTTGCTGTATGTGGGAGGCGGCCTCTGCATGGCCGGAGAAGCAGTGCCTCGGTGCATGCCCGGGATCTGAACCCAGGCTGCCAGTAGCAGAGCACACACACTTAACCGCTAAGCCACGGGGCCGGCTCTCCAGTACACAGGTTAAAAAATCATGAGATTTGAAGAGCTGGGAAAATGTAATCCATGTATGACCAAAAGCAGGGAGTAAAAACTCTCCCCAAGGTGTTGCAATTAGCTGACAAGGATAAGACAGCAGCTATTATAAAAGATGATCAAGGTGGTATGAAAAATATTCTCATAATCAATGCACATATCTGGAAACTCAGCAGAGAAATGGAAATTACAAAAAACAACCAAATAGGAAGATTAAATAAAAAAAATACTTTTGAGTTTACATGTACATCAGAAACAGTAGAAGAGGGCCGACCCTGAGGTTTAGCGGTTAAGTGTGTGGGCTCCACTGCTGGCGGCCCCGGGTTCGGATCCCTGGCGCGCACCGATGCACCGCTTCTCCGGCCATGCTGAGGCTGCGTCCCACATACAGCAATTAGAAGGATGTGCAGCTATGACATAGAACTATCTACTGGGGCTTTGGGGTGAAAAATAAATATATAAATAAAATTAAAAATAAAAAGGAACAGTAGAAGAAACATGAAGATAGAGCAATAGAAATTATCCAGTCTGAACAAAAGAATGTAAAAATTTTGAAGAAAAATGAACAAAACCTTACCTGTGAGATGATTGAGTCCCCAGCAGAGAGGGGAGAGACAGAAAAATTAAATGATGCAGAAAGGCAAATCAATAAGTAATAGCATAAAACTTCCAAAATTTGGTGGAAAATCTAAAATTTTAGATCCAAGGAAGTCAGCAAACCCAGAAAATAAAATACAAAATAAAACCATACTTGGGCATATGATAGTCAAGCTGCTAAAATCCAAAGACGAAAACAAAATCTTGAAAGCAGTCAGGGAAATACATATATACAGAGGAAGACATTACATACAGGGAGAAATAATGTCAATGATGGATGATATATTATCAAAAACAAAAGAGACAAATCAACAAAAATATGACATCTTTCAAGTGCAGAAAGAAAACCCAAAAGTCAACACAGGATTCTATATTTAGCAGATATCACTTTCAAAAAGGAGGCAGAAGCCACAATAATATTCCACACACCTATTAGGTGGCTGAAATAAAAAATAAACTTGCAAATATCAAGTCCTGGTGAGGACAAGGAGCAACTAGAACTGGAAATGCAACATGATAGTTGCATTCAGATAACGGTTTAGCAGGTTCTTGTAAAGTTAAACATACACTTATTATATGACTCAGATATCCCACTCCTAGGGATTTACTTAAGCAAATTGAAAACTAATGTTTAAAAAAAGTCTTTGGGTGAATGTTCATAACCATGTTATTCGTAATTGCCACAAGCTGGAAATAAACTAAATGTCCTTCATCAGGTGAATGGAGAAAGAAACTGTGGTGAATTGGGACATTAGAATACTATTTGGCAATAAAAAGGATAAACTCTTGATTCACACAACAACAGGGATGAATCTTGTCTGCATTTCTCTAAGTGAAGGAAGCCCGATTCAAAAGGCTGTACAGTATGTGGTTTCATTTGTATGACTTTCTAGAAAAGTCAGCATTACAGAGATGAAAAATGATCAGTGGTTGCCAAGGGATGGAATGGGGAAAGGGGTTGACTACACAGGGACAGTATGAGAGAATTTTGGGGAGTGAAAAAAACTGCTCTGTATGCTACTCTGGAGGTGGATACATGACCATAAAGTTGTCAAAACCCACAGAACTGTAAACTACAAAGAGTGAATTTTACTCTGCACATTTTAAAAATCAATCAGGATGCTGGGGAACTCAGATGAAATGCAGTGACAAATGAATCTCACTGTATGACTAGCATGTGACATAACCACACATAATGGGTGGGGATGAAAGGTCCTGACCTAAGTTACATTGGAAGACAGTGTTTTCATGGGATACTGTAAAACTAAAGTACTGTACACAAACACTGTACTTTAGGTTGTAAGTTTGTTTTTCATAAGGGTAAGGATTATCAATTCTGAAACTAGTTGACACATTAGTAAATATATTGTAGCTAACTGGAGTTAAGTTTCTCACTGTTGGTGAAAGAAGTTAAAAATAAACAAAAGGAGAATGCTAGAATAAACTCTGTGGAGCTGGATAGGAGTTGGAATTATCAGTATGAAACCATGTCACTTCTAATATATCTATCTAAATAGATGGATAGATTGATAGATCAATAGATAGATGTGTACACCCGAGTTTATATTCATACATACATTTCCAGGCTCTGCTGAGAGGGTCCAGAAGCAGTGACACCCTAGTATCAATGAGCACACTTAGCTCTCAGATCTTGGTTTCTAAATATCATTCTCCAATAAAAAGAACCAGGTTTTCTTGGAGAAATGGCTAATTCTAGGGCTGGAAATGGAAAATACAATATGAGCCTGGACCATCTTGTAGTGTCAGAAAGTAGGAAAGTGCTTTAAATAAAACACAGCAGGACCGGCCCCGTGGCTTAGCGGTTAAGTGCGCACACGCTGCTGCTGGCAGCCTTGGTTCCGATCCTGGACGCGCACTGATGCACCGCTTCTCCGGCCATGCTGAGGTCGTGTCCCACATATAGCATTTAGAAGGATGTGCAAGGATGACATACAACTATCTACTGGGGCTTTGTGGGAGGAAAAATAGACAAATAAAATCTTAAAAAAAAAAAACACAGCAAATGATGAGATGTGTCAAAAGGAAGCAATCTGGAAGACTTTCCAATGGCTCAAGTTGGAAAACTGTGAGCAACAAAGTAAATAATGTTAACATTGGATTATTAAGCAGAGAATAAAACAAATATCCATGAGTCTATACTGACATAAAATAGATTAAATAAGAAAGGAAGAAAGAAAGAGGAATAAAAAAGAATAAGAGAAAGAAAGGAAGAAGGAAGGGAGAGGGAGGGAGGGAATCTTCCTCACAGAATTCCAAATAATAAATGTGGCTGGATATCATGAAATAGAAAATCGCCACTAGAACACCACAGTAATAATTATTGTGGGTAAAGCTGACTGATGAATACAAAAACTGTGGGTGAAACTTAAAAAAAAAATAACATTTGCACAGCCTCAAATCATCTGCCTCAAAATACATAATGTTTTTACGTTACTTACTTTAAAAGACCTATGACTATTGAAAGCAAAAGTTATAACACTGTATTGTGGGATTTATAACATGGGAAGATGTAAAATTTATGACAACAATAGCACAAAGGACAGACAGAGGTAAATGGAACTGTTCTGTAGCAAATCTTCCATATTTTACATTGATTAAACTGGTGCACTATTAAGTCTAGGTAGGCTGTGATATGTTAAAGATGCATATTGTAATATGGACCAACCACTAAAAAATGCAAAGGTGTGTCACTTAAATGCTAATAAAGGAATTAAATAGCATACAAAAAGGGTTTGTACAAGAATATTCACAGGAGATGACCTGCACGTCCACAGGAGGAAGATGAGCCCACTGCAGGGCAGCCACAGAGCAGAACGCCCTCAGCCGTGCCGATGAGCAAAGGCTGACACACTCATGTTGGGAGAGACTCATAAACCTCGTGCCGGGGGAAGCAAGCTGGACAGAAAACAATACACGTGGGATGATTTCAGGCAAGATGAACCTATGCTGAAAAAACCAGAACAGTGGTTGCCTCGGGGGAAGGACAAAATTGCCTAGGAAGGAACAGGAAGGGGTTTTCTGGGGGTGATGGAAATATCCTATTCTTAAAGGGGTGAAGGTTATATAGGTATGTTTATTTGCCAAAACTGTACGGTTGAGATTTGTGCCTTTCAGTGTGCATTCTTCTTACCCCCCCCACACATACAAAGGACTAAAAGAATAATAAAGTGAGGTGGGAATGGGATGGAATGAGGAAGAAACAAAAATGGCAGATGATTAGTAGTTGTTGAAGCTGGGTGACGAGCCTACTATGCCGTTTTGTTTATTTTGTATATTGGTTAAATTGTTCTGTAATAAAACACTTGTATAAGAAGACAAACTAGATCAAACTCGATCAATCAGCACAGGTGGCTGGTCCCTGAGGGCATGGGCACTCTGCACTTGGAGCATATTAATAAAGACTTTTAAACACTTAGAGCCCCAGAGTGCTCTTGTCCTTTCACCTTTTCTAAGAAAGGACCCACTTGGCCTTGGAGCTGGGTTGAAGGCCAAGGGTCTGGGGCCTTGTGTGACCTTGAGGGAGACTCTTGTCAAGGTCAACCCTGGGCAGGTTCCTTGAGCCCCACTGACCCCACTGTGCTCCTCAGCATCTCTCAGACATAGCCCCGCCCCTTGGCCAACCCTTGGTTCCTTCTCTGGGACTCCCTCCCTGGCCCTTGCTCTACTTAACCCAGCCCCTGTCCAGCCTCCCACCACCCCTCTCCAACTGAGCTACCAAACGTCCTCGGTCCTGCCTACCTGTGACTAAGACCACAAACCAGGTCTTGCTGGTCAGAGGCCACCACTCAGCTGGGCTTCACCCTGATGGGGGCCACCTGCAGCAGGAGCTCTGCAGCCACACTGGTGGGGCCTGGTGGACACCTAGAAGGCTCTGGGGAAGGAGACCCTGGGCCAAGCAGGGTCAGGGCTGTCTGCACTGCCCACTGTTCTCCCTACAGCCCTCCTGGGGCCAGGAGAGATAGGGGTGCACACTCTCATCTCTCCACCTTTTGTTGTGACTCACAATTGCTGCTGGTTTTCTCCTGGTGAATTGAATGTGCTTTTAAAAAATGTGAGAAATTGAGAAAAGTGTAGAGAAGAAATTAATAATCGCTGCTAATCCCTGCCCGTGTAACCGAGCAAAGGCTCCTTCTGCTTGCTGCAACCTTGAAGCCAATCAATCACAAGATTAGTTGGTGGCCAGGAAAGGGATTTACTCGATTAGCTAGCAAAATCGGAAGATGATGGACTCCTGTCCCAGAGACCATCTTAAACAAGCACATAATCTGTGGCAGTTCTATAGGGACTAGTGGGTTGTGAGGGGGCTCAGGAACATTGACCATCTGGCATCGGAGACTGGAGACATCACACCAGGTCTTTCAGTTGTCATCGATGATGGATGCCGGCATAGATGTTCTTCCTGAGGAGGTCGTCATGTTCCTAAGAAACTCAAAAGAATAAAGTTCTGTCACCCTTGGGAGGTACGTGTGTCAGCCAGGATTATTTCCCAGACCTGTTTATCTCCTAGGCTACGTGCAAGGTAAAACACACAGAACTTGAGTGAGCTAGTCAGAGGTTACTCTAAGTTACAACACGGCTTCCCTCGAGTCAACTTGCTCTAGGCCAGTATCACCCACGGGTAACATTTGGCAAATTTTCTCCCAGGCCCTGCTGCATTTGTGCTTTCACTTCTTGTTTTCTTCATTCACATTAATTCGTAAGCATTTTCTGAAGTCAGCACAAATATTTTTCCAGCTGTATTGAGGTACGATTAACAAAGAAAAGTTGTATATATTGAAGGTGTACAATGTGATGTTTTCATGTATGTACACATTGTGAAATGAATACCACAATCAAGCTAATGAACAGTTCTGTCACCTCCTGTAATAACTCACCCTTTTTTTAATGCTAAGAACTCTTAAGATCAATTTTCTTGAGTATACAATGCATTATTATTAACTCTGGTCACCTCGGTCTATATTAGATCTTGAAAACATCCTCATGTTATAACTGAAAGTTTGTACCCTTTGACCAACATCTCTCATTCCCCTCGCACCCACCAACCTCCATCCCTTGTAGCCACATTCCACTCTCTGTTTCCACGAGTTGGACGTTTTCAGATTCCACGTGTAAATGAGATCATGCAGTGATTGTCTTTCTGTGTCTGACTTATTATGCTTAGCATAATGTCCTCCAAGTTCAACTGTGTTGTCAGAAAAGGCAGGATTTCTCTCATATTTAAAGCTGGATAATATTTAATTGTAGATATATGTAATGTTTCTTAATTCAATCATCCATCAGCAGACATTTAAGTTGTATCCATATCTTGGCTATTGTTGTCACCAACTAACTGCCCCGAGTAATTCAAAGGCAATTTCGAAAGCACTTAACTGTTTCTTTTTTGTTGTTTTGGTGAGGAAGATTAGCCGTGACCTAGCATCTGTTGCTAATCTTCTTCTTTATGCTGAGGAAGATTGGCCTTGAGCTAACATCTGTGCCCATCTTCCTCCGTTTGATATGTGGGACGCCTGCCATGGCATGACTTGATGAGCGGTGCATAGGTCGGCACCAGGGATCCGAACCTGCAAACCACAGGCTGTTGAAGCGGTGTGCCCAAACCCAACCACTATGCCACCAGGCCGGCCCCTTAACTCTTTCTCAAAGTTGTTTCTCAGTTACATTAAGAGACGCAATCACCAACCACCATGAACCAGTCCAAACCCCACTGCAAAAGCAACGCCTGCACAGATGGGCCAAGAAGTCTCCAAAGTTACTTTTGCTTCATTTTAATGTTAAGATCTCCACCGCAGGAGGAGCTTAAGCCTTATTAGCATAACATGAAAGGTAGGGGAAAGCATGTTTTCAAACTACGCCTGGGCTAGCTTATACCCACATCTATACTTGATGACGAAACTTTCCTTTTGAATATTTATTCCCTACCAAAAAGAAAAGGCACTTGTTTTCCCTTGCTGAGAGAGCCACATCTTTGGAAGTGATTCCCTATGGTCCCCTTATTTGCTGCAAATGAATTGTATTTTGTGTGAGAACAACTTCTAGTAAAGGCTTTGATTTCAACTCACCAAATAGGGAACTCATTTTGGTTCGGTAACATTGTGACAAGTGCTGCAGTGAATATGGGAGGGCAGATATCACTTGAA
Source organism: Diceros bicornis minor (assembly GCF_020826845.1). NCBI lineage: Eukaryota > Metazoa > Chordata > Mammalia > Perissodactyla > Rhinocerotidae > Diceros > Diceros bicornis. The sequence continues at coordinate 1,101,016 of NW_026691418.1, forward strand.
GATACTGATTTCATTTCCTTTGGAACTATACCAAGTAGTGGGATTGCTGCATCATATGAGAGTTCCATCTGTAATCTTTTGAGAAAACTCTGATCTTTAATCTTTGAGAAAACACTGTTTTCCATACCCGCTGTACCAACAAAAATCAATTCCAGGTGGATTTTAAATCTAAACGGGGGTTTTTACAACAACTTCTCTAGTAAGTACCTTAGAAAAACAGTTTCAAGATCTTGGGGCAGCCAAAGATTTCAGAGAACACAAAGAATAGTAAAGATAAGGAACAAAAAGATAAACAGGAAATTATTAAAAATGAGAACCGTCAGTGAAAAGAAACTTTTAAGAGAGGGAAAAGGGCAGGCACAAAGGGGATAAACACTTGCCATGTATTTATCTGACACAAGACTCTCATATAGGATATTTAACTAACTTGCATAAATTTATAAATATATTACAGACAATCCACGAGAATAAAAGGGGAGATTTCACTAGGCACTTCAAAAAAAAGATAACCAAATGGTAACAATGAAATGGGAAAGGGCTCCACGTAATTACTCAGGAGGAAAATATAAATTAAAACCACAATGAGCTACCACTACACATACACCAGCACGGTTAAAATCAAACCTCTGACGGCACCAAGCATTGGTGGAGATGCGGAGTAACTGGAACTTTTGTACACAGCTGGGGGTGCAAACTGTTTAATCCGCTTTGATACTCTTTGGTAGTATCTCCTAAAGGTGGACGTACACACACTCCATGACCCAACAATTCCACGCTTAGGTATCTACCCAACACAGATATGTTCATATGTTCACCAAAAGATGTACAAGATGTCCAGAGCAGCATTTTTTGGCATATCATCAAATTGTAGACAACCCGTTCCTCATCAGTAGTGGAATGGATAAATAAAATGGGTTATATGTTTTATAGTGGAATACTATACAGAAATAAAAATTAACTACAGCCACATTCAACAATATTGATGAATCTTACAAGCAAAATGAAAGAAGCCAGACAAGACAAAGACAAGAAAAACAAATTCAGAAGTTAGAATATTGGTTCCCCTTGGGGGAGAGAGGTCAGTGACCTGGGAGGGGCACATAAGAGGGCCGTTGGAGAGCTAGTCATGTTCTATTTTTTGTGGGTACTGGTTAGCGGTTGTGTTCCCTTTGGATAATTCATGGATCGATGCAAGGATGATTTCTGTACTTGCTGGTATGTATGCTATGCTCCAACTTGCAAATTCAATCTCATGATTATAAACTTTTTTACTGATTAGTCCCAAAGCATACGTGTTAGTATGAGACTCCAGACTTATGGGTCTACATTCATATCCTGGTTGTAACCTCTTCCTACCTCAGAGCCCCTGGCCATGGTATTAACTCTTTGGGCTTCAGTTTCTTCATTTGTAAAATGGGTTACTTTTGGAACCTCTGTCTTACTCGGTGAGATAATTAACTCCTTGCTGGCACAGGGCAAGGACTCCATAAATAATGGCTCTTGTAGTTGATCTTGCCATCCTTAACTCTTTGGGCTGGGGAGCTGGTGGACGATGGCCTGTGGCGGAGGGTGGTGCAGGATGGGGATCCAGTCAAGACACATGCTCCAGGTGAGGGTGAGGGGACAGAGCAGAGCTGATGCTGAGGTGCAGGAGGAAGGGTCAAAGGCCTGGGGTTTCTCCTTCCTTCCCCATCTCGCTTCCTGCCCCTCTATAAATACAGGAGGTTAACTAATCGGGTGATCTCTAGCTGGTTAGTCCTTCCAGCATGGACTTTGGAGAGTCGGAAGGGTGATGGAAATGCCATGAAAAACCAAAATCAAATTTCCCAGTTTGATCCACAGTCAAACCCAAGGAACCAGACCTGGGAGTTAGGGGAGGTGGATATAGTGGTGAGATTATGGATCCTGTCTATACTCTTCATTGTACTTTTATCTATTTGGGACAGGAGCCACCTGAAACAAGGAGCCACCTGGGTGGCTGAGGGCCCTGGGGTGGTCCCCTTATCTGAAGACTCCAAATGAAAGGGGGCCCCTTGTCCCAGGAGAGCAGAGACTTGCCCTCTGTGGATGGGATGGTGTGGAACTCCCTGGGCTCAGGGGTTGCTCTGTCCACACAGCTACAGCCACTCCATGAGGGACATCCCTGCATTTGATGGCTTGCAGGGGGTCCACACCAAGAGGAGGGGGCACAGGCTGTCAGTGACCAGCCTCCAGGAGCCAGTGACCTTACACTCTCTTCCCCCTCACCTGAATCAGCCCCCAGCCCCTCCTGAGTGGAGTCCCATCTTCCCAGCCTGGCCCATTAGAACCTGAAGCCCCCTGAGATGTTCATCCTGGAGAGGGGAAAGTCCCTTGGTGTGGCCCTTGTCCCTTCCAGGGTGTCGGCCCCTCCCTGCCGCCTGAGCCTGACCTCTCCCTGGGGGAGTCTGAGTCTCAGAAGCTGCACCTCAGCCCTCTCCCAGCTGGCAACATGTGTGCACACCATGCCCACAACCTGCCCCACCGAGCCGTGCACACTGCAGTGTGCACAATCCATGCACTGAGCCTTGTTTGCGGTAAAGGTTTGTCCTGCACAGGGAAGCAGGGGTGGATGGTGAGGAGAGAAGGGACATGTGAAATGCACCTAGAGCGGGGAGGAGTGAGATGACCCAGGGACACTGGGAGGGGTGTGGGCAGCACCGTGGGGCCTTGTGGTCTACCATCATGATGTGATGGTGGGACCAGCCCTCGCTCTGAACCAGCCTGTGCCCCTCTCACAGCTGGGACAGGTGCAGAGAAAGTGCAGAGCTGGGTCCCAGGGTGGATTTCACCATGCCAGGACCATGGAAGGAACAGGACGGAGCTGCAGGACAGGAGCGTGTGGCTGTCCTAGAGGTCAGTGTGTACAGAGGAAGGAAGGACGTGATGTAGGGGAAGGAAAACGAACGTGGAGCAAGGTTGGCAGACGCAGACCCAGTGGGCTGAGGACTCATCAGGGGAGGGAAACTCCAGTGGGTGGGCTGGAGAGACACTGGTGGGTACTAGCTAGAATGGGCTGGCCGTAAATGGGGGTGTCGGTCATGGTGGAGATGGTTAAATGCGCAGAGTGATGCCAGGGCAGTGGGTGGTGGGAGTTGAGTGAACGTGGGCGGAGGACAGGGCCTGAGGGTCCAGGATGTCAGAAAAATCATCTGGGTGGATGCAGGGTGACCAAAAGGGGTCGATTCACAGTGGTGGTGGAGAGAGAGACAGTGCGGCCTTACATCCACACCTCGAAGTGTACACACAGGTGGACACACAGACACACACACCCCCATCAGTGCACAGGGTGCAGTTTGGCCCACAGGCTCAGTGCAGCTGCTAGATGTGCTGGCCCAGGTAGGCATCCCACTTTGTGTGGCCACATCACTGCTTCTAAGGCCCCTCCTGCCCTGTGGAGACCCCCACTGAAGAGCTTCATCATCTGCATGTCCTGGTTATTTATCTTGTCTTGGAAGTAAGCGATGCCATGGTCCCTCTCCAGGATGAACCAGGTGTTGATGATGGGTCTCCACCCTGGAAGCGACATGGGCTAGGGCCATTTGGACTTGTTGGGGTTCATGCAGTTGGGGAGGGTCTTAATGTCTGAAGGAGGGAGAACAGAGTGGGGGAGGCCCCGGTGCCGGGAGCTGCGAGGTCATGAGGGATGCAAGCTCAGATCTCCAGCAGTACAGAGTATACGTTTCTGGTGGCTGGCAGGGATGCTGTCCACCCCAGGTCTCTCTGCAGGCCTAAGATCTCTGCCATCAGCCAAGGCTCCCTGAGGCTTGTTTGGACAAGTACTCCCATATGCTGCAGGGAACTCAGGAGCAGCTGACCTGAACCCGAAATTTCTTTACTGGGTCTCTGGATGGAATAAGAGAAGATGATGGAACTGTATCAGCATGTGTCGTGTCCCCTGAGGGTGATGACCCTGTGAGGTAGGGGAAGCACAGCTGTCCTGTCCCTGGGGATGGGGCCAGTTTCAGTGAGAAAGGCTCACAGGTGGAGGGGTGCCCAGCAGAGTGTCTGGGCTCTGGGAAACTGGAGAAAGTCGGTTCGTGGATATGGTGTGGAAAGAAAACGAGCTGTGTGTGGGGACCAGCTGGGTTGACTGATGGCTCTGAGCAGTAGAGGGAAAACTGTCTCCAGAGGTGATGATCTGAGGTTTTCAAGGGACAGGCGAGGGGAGCTCTATCACATGAGTCCTCATCCAAATTCACAGTCTAGGTGGTCACCTGGCACATTCCTGCAGAAATGCTGCCCCCTGGAAGCCCAGGCCATCCACGCAGCTGAGCCAGTGGCCGCTTACAGGTTTTGAATTTCGAGGTGATGATTCCACAAAGGACACTTTAAATACTTTGCATCCGCAGGGCTTCCTGGACAACAGAAGCCACCTTGGAGCCCTGTTCTGGTGATGGAAGCATCCCAAGGTCTCCAGGGGGTGAGCCCCGACTATTGAAACCAAAAGGCACCCTCCTCATTCTTCACTCAACGCCCATCCTGCCTCTCCCAACCCAGGGAAGCGCCACTAGCCTATCCATTTGGCCCAGCCCCTGCCTGGCCTGGGGTTCTGCACCATCTTTACTCAAACAAAATTAAACGATAGGGTCAATCCTGTAGCCCCTTCCATCAACTCTCATCATCCTCCACTGCCATGATCTTCTGAGCTCACGGACCCCCATCACCTCTCCCACCAATGTCCCCAGAAAGTAGCAATGTGGCCACATAGAATGAACGGTCAGGAGATTGTCCAATGAATCTTGCAAACTCTTCCTCCCCCAATCTCAGCCAGGAACACACTCCTTGGTGAAGTCCTCCCATCTCAAGCATGATGAGGTTGCGGGTTGCAGGTGGCAAGACTGTCATTCCTCTTGGGACAAGCTGGTCCATCTGCTGCTCAAGGAGACGGTGAAGGTTAGGCTGAAGACTCCATCTGATTTCTCTTTGTGTCTCCAGAGACCAAGATGTTATAAAACAACACCCAGCAAGTGTGGTGGGCGGAGAGAATGATCTACGGAACATTCAACCACCTGACTAACTCCTCTTGCCCCTGAAGGATGGGAATTTTGGCCTTTCATTAACAGACTTTCAGAATTGCCCCCTCAGGTTTGTTCTAAGGACTCATAAAGCTCATCTTGCTGACAGTGCCCAACAAGATCCTGAAGAGGTTGTCAGCCTACTGTGGGGAATATCCCTACCATCGCCCCCGCCCATCCCACTTACAGTGCTGAGCCGACAGGTGAGCCTACCTGGGCCCCACCGGCTACAGCAGGATGACAGTGGTACTGTCTGCCCCTTGCCTATTTGCCCACCTGTCCTGTAGACAAGAGACCTCTGTTCCTTGTCTCAACAGAAGCCAGTCCAAAGCTTATATTCCAGGCTCAGAGATCACCAATACCTATCAATCTATCGAATTTCTAGCTCACATGAGAAGTACAAAGACTCCCCTTCCTCAAGCACCCGCAGCACAGGGCTTTTGCAAGATGTGAATGAGGTAAGGTGGGTAAAGCATTTCTCAGAGAACCACCCCAGAATTAGTCCTCAGTACACGATGGTGACTCGCCGTTACCGTCACCACCATCTTTGTTGTGTTGAGTCTGCTAGAAAAACCAGCACGTTAATAATGTAGAGGATGTTGGATCAACTTGGCAGGCTGCGGCCTGGCTCCAGAGCACAGGTGGGGGGTGAGGCCTGTTTCCAGGACCCCAGGATCAGGATTGGGGAGCTTGGAAGTGGGAGGGGAGGGAAGAACTCCCGCATGATGAGCATCTTGAAAACCAAACGATCTTGAAGTTCATTGTGAAGCTGAAGGGCAGCAGGGCTGATGCCACATTTCCTCGAGGTTACTGGTCTAGTCGAGGGCTTTCTATACCATTTTCCTCAAAGCTGGAATAAAGGGATGTCTGTAATAAGGGCTTTAGGGAGAAAAATGTAAAAGACTGAAAGAACTGAGCCCAGATGTCTCTAAAATGACTAACATCGGAGCAAATGTGCATAGCTCAAGGAATATGGACTGTGAAGTTGGATGAAATAGGGAAAGAGAGATCAAATGGTTGAGGGAGTTGTGGGAGGCAAACAGCCATGTGTCCCCACACTTTGGTTCACCCTTCCATCTGATCAGAAGAGGAAGCTGACACTAATAGGAAACGTCCTGTAAGATTTCCATAGGAGCTGCCACGGCCCTAAGATCCTGAAGAGGAGGGGCAGTTAACGGGACCTTTGAGAGGAAAACTCCAAAAGGAATTGGATCCCTCTCAGAACTGGACATGCCCCCAATCCAGATTAAGGAAAGTGTGAGCAAGCAAGAGGAGAGGATGGAGCAAATGTGCATGGAGCTCACAGTGATGATCAAGTGCATCTAGACCCCATTACTTTAGAGGTGTCCATGTGTGCTTTATTTATCCTGACCTCATAGGTATACATTGATCCATTGATCCATCCATCCATCACGCATCCACCCATGATCAATCCATCCACCATTCATTCATCCATTCATCTATCCCTCATCCATCCATCCAACTGTAAACCACACATCCACCCACCCATCCATCCATCCATTCACCCATCCACTCACTATCCTTGCATCAACTACCCTTTCATCCATTCATTCATCATCCATCCATCCAGCATCCATCCGATCATTCATTTAATTGAGGAACATGGGATGAAAATTATGATGATTATGTGTACAGACCTTCCTTTGTCCTGACACCGTTGAAGGCCTCAGGTCCTCTAACCATTACTATTGATTTCCCCTGAAATCACGTACAGTTTCATTCTGATGATGAGCACACATTGCATGATATTCCCCAGGTTTTGGGTGTCACCAACCACCAGGATCTGGTTTTCCAGCACCGGGTCCCACCTCACTCCTGGGTCTGCTGGGACTCACTTTCCTTGAGAGGCTGAGGACAACTCTCAGTACTGAATGAGACCAGTCTTTTCAGGGGTAGGGGAGAGGGAGGACCTAGACATGGGCATTTAAGAAGGAAAAGGCAAAGAGAGGGGAACTTGGGTCCTGAGGCCTGGGTGGACAAGACTGAGGCTGGCAAGTTGACCAGCTCCGAGAGATGGACAGTGGGCATAGGGAGGTAAGTGGGCAGACAGGGTGAGGAACCTTGTACTGTACAGTTGGGGATGCCTGGAGCCCAGGCCTGAGTGTCAGAGATGTCCAGGTTACATAAGTACCAACAAGACGCACAGAGGGGTCCCAAGGAGGTGAGGATGTGACAGTCCCAGTGGGAAGGTAGTGAATAGGGATTGGGTGGCACCTAGACATTAGCAGACCTCAAATATTGTTCCAACAGCACCATGGATTTTTGAAATTGATAACACGTTTTGTAACGATGTGTTTGATTTTTAATGGCAACCCCAGCGCAGTAGTCTTGCAAAATACAAACACATAATAGGGACAACAGTCCTCACATTTATAGATGGGCTTATAATATGCAAAGTTTCTTCCAAATCATGACTTTGGCCTCTGAGGAAACTATGTCTTAGAAAGGCTACCTGACTTGGCTATAACTTCACCAGGAGCAAGGGGTTAGCAGGGACCCATTGTGGATGGATATCTGTCCAAGGCCTGACTGAGTTCCCTTCTCCCCTGCTGGGCAGGAAGATGTCCCGCTCTGCCTGGGAGACACCATCAAAGACAAAAGAGAGCAAATTCTGGCCCAAGTCCACCTGGGGTTCTGAACAACAGGACTGAGATCCTAACCCAGTGCAGGTGGCTGACCTGGGACACACACATGCCCACTGCCCAGCCCTCCCAGAGACTCTCAAATGACCTCCACAGTGTGGGTAGGAATAAACTGGGTCCCTCAGCTCATAGCATGAAGAGCAGACTCAGTCCAGCAGTCACAAGGGACAGCTGCATGGCTGGGTGGGGGACCCTACACCTGCTCCCTGTTCACCTGTCTGGCCCTGGGCTGACCTGGAGACAGGATCCTGCCCCTCCCTCATCTTCAGAAAGGCCCCTCATTTTGACTTGTAGGTGGTGATTAAATAATTTTTGGGGGGGATCCTGTGAATTTATGTTCTTAATTTTGCATAATTAGCCATCGTTACTCTTGGGTTTGATTTCTTCTGAGAAAGCTTATCTGGAAGGGAGAATGTTATCAGAATGGGAAGCAGTACACCTCTGCATTAAGAGCTAGCAAGATAAAGCTATGGCTTCCTTGTATGTACCCCCTACTCCCATGGTTTTTGCTGCCCCAGCCCCAGGGATCCTGGACTGGCCCCCGTCACTCCAAGCTCCCCTGAGAGAGCTGGTCCTAGTCCAGGATCCAGCTCCAGCCTTGGAGCTGATGTCGCCACCCCGCCCTTTCCTACCAGACCTCTTGAACTACAAGCAAAGTGTCTTGCCTGCTCTAAATGCCCCCACCAGGATGCCCATGGCTCCCATTGCAGCCCCCTCACGCCTTCCAGGCTGAATTGATCTCCTTTCCCTCAAATATACCCTGGCTCCTGTGTTCTGTATTCCCATCAGTGCCCCCAGTGACCCTGGGAGACCACATTGACCTTCAAGTCTGCTACCCATACCACCAGGGCTGCTGGTCCCACACACACCCCTAATCCACCTCCTCCCTCTATTACTGCTGCCCTTCCCCCGTTCCAGTATTGTGAGTACTGTGGTGACTGCACTGACTGACACACCCTGAGTGGTCTCTGCTTTCCCTGCCCCTCGTTCCTCCTCCATTCTGCTCCCAGAACTTTCTACCAAATGCAAATGGCATCATATTGTTCCTGTGCATGTGTGGGTGCATTTGTGTGTTTGTGTGCATGTGAGTATGCCTGTGTACACTTGTCTCTCTGTGCATATGTTTCTATTTGTATGTAGCATGTGTACACGTGCATGTCTTTTGTGCCCACACATATTCATTTGTATGTGCGTAGACGCATGTGTGCATGTGTGTCTTCCGAGTGTGTGCATGTGCAGAGTTGTGTATGTGTCTCTGTTTGTGCATATTGTGCTGCATATGTGTCTGTGTGTGAGTGCATGTGTATGTGTGTGTGCCAGTGCATGGCAGGGGGAAGGCTCCAGAACATTCCCACTGCTACCAAGTTCTTGCTCCAAGTGGTGCGTGAATCCAACTTTACCAGACCCCATAACTTTCTGTGAACCCTCTAGCCCCAACCATGCTGCACCCCTGCTGGGGTGCATCATGCATATGGTAACCACAAAGCTCAGGGCTCTCTTTTTTGAGACGTCTTCCAGCTGCTCCTGAGGAGGGTCAGCCATCCTGTTGTGTCCCCCTTTGATGGCTCCTCACACACTAATGACTCCATCCATGACTGCTGTAGGCAGGAAGGTATATTTGCATTCTGTGTGCACTGCCCCACCCAGAGGCCCTTGGAATTGTTCATGTCAGAGAGACTGATCCTCACTGATTCTCTAACAACACTGCATGCAATGCCCTTCCCATCCAGTCAAGGGCCAGAACCTCTGAGTATGTTAGGTTTCAAGGCAAAGAGACATGAAAGGGCTCATGGATTAAGGGGCTGGTCAGCTCACCTTGAGATGGGAGCCATCCTCCATTGTCCAGGTGGGCCCAGAGTAATCATATTTCTTACAAGTGGAAGAGGGAGGCAGGAGGGTCAGAGTAGAGAAGACGTGAGGACGGAGGCAGAGTCAGAGTTATGTGATGTGAGGAGGACTCTGCTGGACACTGCTGGCCTTGAAGTTGAAGGATGAGCCCAGGAGCTAAAGGATGCAGTGACCTCTAGAGGCTGGAAAAGGTGAGAAAATGGATCCTCCCCAGGGCCTCCAGAGGGAACCTGCATGAATTAGAAAAACAACACTGGTCTGTTGAAATTGGTGATTTGAGCAGCACCACTTCAGCTGAGTCAAGAAGGCGTCCCATTGTCCAGCAGACAAGGAGGCAGGGCTGGTTTGCACAGAAAAGGTACAGGAGGTGTGTCTATGTGAAGATACCTGGCCCAGCCTCTGCAGGACCACGGGCAGGAGTTGTTCTCCAGTCTTCAAGTGGGCGTTTTAATGGGTTGTGATTCAGCCTGAGGTAGAGAGCACTGCCCCTGTGCATGAGATTGGCCTGTGTAAGTGTGTGTGTGTAAGTTTCTTAGGACTGTTGTAACAAATCACCACAATGTTGGTGGTTTAAAATAACAGAAACATACTCTCACGGTTCTGAGACCAGGTGTCTGAAATCAAGGTGTTGTCAGGGAGCTGTGTTAACACAGCGCAGATCCCAATGAATGATACCTGTGGCCTCAGCCCCATGTCTGAAGGCCCAGGGTGGCCTACTAACTGGGCTCATCCTAGGGTGGGGCTGGGGTGTCCCACTGCCCTCTGCTTCCTGCACATTCTCCAGGCCGATTGTCCAGATATTTGTGAATTCTTTGAACTACAGGATCATCTCCTTGTAGTTTATTTCTGCTTACATTAGCTAGAGTTTCCTCTGGTATTTGTAGTCAATTACCCTCATTGGTCCAGATGCTCATAAAGAAAAAATTCACCCCTGTGACCCTTGCACTTTGAGATCAATGGCAAAACTAGCTTTCCAGTGTCCTTGGACTGGGTCTGCCAGACAATAGGACAATGAAATGTACAGCTTGTGAAGGGAAATAGAAAACTCATGGAAAGTGCATTGAGAGCCTACAAAACTTGTGTGATCCAAAGAATTGCGACAGGGACTCAGACAAGTCCATGAATGAGCATGTACATTGCAGCATTATTCACAATAGTCAAAGGGTGGGAACGACCCAACTGTCCACCAACGGAAGAATGGATAACCAAAGGTGGTCTCTCCATGCAATGGAATATCATTTAGCCATAAAGAGGAACAAAGTTCTGACACACACTTATAACATGGATGAACCTTGACAACATCATGCTAGGTATTTTCATATTGTAGGATTCCGTTTATAAGAAATGTCCCGAGTCAGCAAATCCATAGAGATAGGGAGTAGATTACTGTTTGTCAGGGGGTGGGGTAGGGAGGGAGGAGTGAGAAGTGACCGCTAATAGGCATGAGGAAGCTTTATAGGATGATGAAAGTATTCTGGATTAAGACAGTGGATGGAGGAGGTGTGGCCGGGGACTGCGCCTCTCAGAAGGGGCAGTGGAGGAGTTGAGTGGAGTTTCTGAACTTGATGTGGAGCAAAAGTGCAGTGATCAGCAACCTTAGCTGGCCTAGTGGCCTTTGCAACCCCCACCTATGGCTGGGACCCCTCAAGGTTGACCCCAGCAAGGTTAGGGTTGAGGTCAGTGAGCCTCCACAGGGCCAGCTTCTTGGCTGTGGGTCATTTCCTTCTACTGAGTTGGATGGCAGGGCCTTTGAATTGCTGGGCAGACTCAAACTGAGTTCCTCTGGGAGGAGACCAGCGTGACTCCTGCTCCAGATGGTTCTTCCCAACACTTTCGTAACTAGACTTCAGTGGGCAGGCAGCTCGTATGTGCAGACCAGTTGCTTCTAGGCATAGTGACCATGAGTGGACATGCACCGCCCTCTTGACCAGCGTGTGAGCAGGAAGAAGTCTGGCATCACTCACCCGGGGAACGACTGAGATGAGGGGGTCTCAGGGTGAGTAGCATTGAGAAGGGACAGCTGAGCGGAGGCAGTGACAGTCAGACTGGCCCCAGGACCAGATGCAGCAGGTCGGGGCTGTGGTTTGACCACTGACCTCCCTCTTCTGAGTGTCCCCTCAGGAGGGACATTTCCTGGACCCGGAGAATCTGCTCCCCAAAGGTGAGCAGGGGCATTTACCTGCACACATGACACGGCAGATGGGCTGTGTTGTCCTCACAGAGCACCGCTCAGAGCCTCTTCACAAGAGAGCTCGCCACTGAGCTGCAAGACCAGCAGCTGGCTGAAGGTCACCAGTGGCAGTGCCCCAGGAGGGAGCACATGGGGAGATTTGGGGAGCGGGCGCTGGGCTGGCCTTTCCACTCTGCAGGCTCCTCCAGGGGCAGCCATGCCTCCCACCTCCCTGCTGGGCCAGTGAGGCTCCTGGGAGGGTCTCCTGCCTCTTTGGGCTTCCTTCTACTTCATAGCAGGCATCAGCCCCCACACCCCTCTTGCTCTCCTACACAGCTCAGCAGCCACTTCCCAAAGGACCCAACTGAGTAAGAAACCAAAAAAAGGCGCCAGGAGTAGAAAGGGAGAAATAGAAATGCTGTGTCTGCAGGAAAGATGAACTCTACATGGTCAAAACCCTTGGGGTCCCAGTGTCTTCATGATGAGCTCTCTGGATGTCATGTGTGTTCCTGGAAAAAAGGCTTTGTTGTATTGCATGTGTAGGGAGTAGCTTGTTCTTGCAGACATAGCGTGAATATTCGAGTGTGGGAATGAAGAGTGCGGCCAAATGGGGCGGCCACAGAGCCTTCGGCCCCAGCATTTCAAAAGGCAAGCATATGCTTTGGTTCATACTTTTTGAAGCTGAGGGCCAATTTGTCACTGCTAGAAAAATTCCCACCCCAAACATAGAGAGTATGGGCGTTGACGCCAAGCAGGTCAAGAAAGAATCGGATGCCCATAGACAGCCCGGGCTAGCAGTGTGTCCTGTGCAGCCAGCAGGCTCAGAGCCCCACATCTTGGCATCTGGGTCCTCAGCCACTGGCAGCAAGTCTGGTATTTCTCAGGTCCACCACTCGATCAAGACCCTGCAAAGATGAGACCCTCAGACATGGAAACCCGTGAACACAATTCCTACAGGGTTATTTTGTCATGTTGTTTTAATAATGCGGCACGTTAACACCAAAAGTCTGTCTTATTTAAGGACATTTGGGGACAAATATTCTAAAGACTCAATCCATTCCTGAGAACTCCACCCTCTACTTTCCCACGCCTCCTGAGTGGTGCCTGCGATGGGTCTAAAGTATTCCTTAGCATCCTTTTCATCATTGCCCCTCTGGCACCTGCCACAGGCAGACACTCCATAGATGCACGTGCACTGAATCCAGCCCAGCGTCTCGTCTTGGGTGGGGAAAGCCAACAGCAATCAGAAGAATAATAATAAGTGAGCATCGGCACATACTATGTCTCCCTGAGTCCCCCTATCCAGGAGGCACTTGGCCCATGGTCACATAGCTGGTCGGGCCCGTCTGACTCTTAAGGCCCCAGCCTTGACCCCTGCTCCCTGGGACTTCAGAGAGCCCAGAGCTGAATGGGAGTGAATGGGGTCACAGGAAGGGTGCTCTGGTGTTGCTGACACTGGCTAACCCAGCAATAGCTGTCATGCATCTCCAACATCCCCTCTCCTCTCAGGACTGCTTCACCATCCATTTGGTCTCAGTTGTAAAGATGAAATGTGTCTAGTCAGGAGCAATGAATGACAGATGGAAGATGTTATTTTCCCCCCCAAAACATCCTCTGTTCTTTTGGAATCCCTGCAGTGCAACTTGGACCAACAGGTTTGGGGAGCAGGTAAGCACCCCACTGGTTGCTGGTCTCCTCTTCCATCAGGCCGAGTGGAGGTGTTGGGGACGGGCTGGACAACACCTGGTGTGCGCCAGGACTCTGACACCCACTGGGGCCTAGGAGCACCCTCCTTCACCGTGCGTCCACACAGACCAAGGCAAGGAACTGTCCTTGACGATGGTGTCCAAATCTTCATGGCTGGTTTCTCCTAAATTTTAAATGGCTCCAGGGGCTCAAATCTTCCCCCGGTGGCCCTCCCATGCCAGGGTGCAGGGTTTTCCAGTCTGATGTCTACAGCCTGCAGGGCTGCGTTTGGGCTCTGGATGGTCACCTGGACGCCACAGCAGCAAGTAAATCTCAGAAGGAGGTGAGGAGCTGTAAGAACCAAGGCTATTTTTGTTCTGACATGTTAATTTTGTAAACGTGTATGAGCTGTGCATTAGACACCAGCTTTTAGTCACCCTCATCTGATCTTTCCACGTTTTTCTCCCCTCCAGATAACTCTTGTGTTGTCAAGCTACCAGACCATAGTAGTGTGTTTCCTCCCTCCGGGAGAGGTTCCTCTGCTGTGGGGTCCCACCTTGCCTATGGGTTCAGAAGTCCAAAAGAGAGATTGTTTTTTGAGTGAGTTGTTAGTGTCTCTGCATTCTGCCTCTGTCTTCCCTGGGCGAGATTGAGCTGAGGCATGTGGAGCATCCCTGGGGCTCAAAGTTCACAGAGACTGGTACCCGACACCTGTCCCAAGGTTCTAAAGGCAGAGACTGGCCAACTTCCAGGTCCTCAGGGCCACAGGGAGCTGTGTGAGGCTGTGCATGCTTCCCAAGCACCAGGCATGAATGCTGGGAGGAGGCCCAGGCTGAGCTGTCTTCAGGGGGACTCTGCCTACGATGAGAGAGGACCTCAGAGGCCAGGCCTGAAGGGCTGTCACAATCTGTCAGCTCAGAGCACCATCACCTCTGTCCGGGGCTTGAGGACGGAGACCATCAGCTGGGGGGAGGTCTGAAGACCCACAAAAGCACTTCCTTAGAAATGGAGTAAGCATTTGGACCTCCACTGAGCCCAGTGGGCACCCAAAAGAAGAGTCAAGAAGGATTTTGCTTCTCTCTAGCCTTTCCTCTGTGGCCTGTGTTGGCCCCACAGGCTCATTTGGAAACCTGGTACACGTGGGTGAGGGACAAGTACAGCAGCTGCAGCAGCACTGGTCTTTCCTTCTGTCCTGCTCCCTGCCCAGCTCCTGCCCCTCTGGTAACAGGACTAATGGGGACAGACTGTTCTTCTGCTCCCTGGTGTGGGCATCGGCCTGGAATCATGTTTTAAACCTGTTACTTTCCCAGTAAATGACCAGGTTAAGTATCTGAAGAGGTTGGAAAGGACTAACGGCCAGACATAGTTGGGTATGAGCTTGGACTACTTCCTCTCTTCCTCCTGCAAAACTCACAGTGGTGGTCCCCAGGCTCACTGGCAGAGCCCAGGCAGGAGTCTGTGCAGGCTGGGGTGGGTGTCCACTACTCGCTCAAGGAGAAGGGTGGAAACCAGGTTGGCATCCAGGCAGGGTGAGCCACCAGCCAGATAGCCACCATGGACAGGCTGCTTAGAGCTAATGCCCCAAAGGACGTGATCATAGAGCAGGGCGCCCTTGAAGACTCCAGGCAGGCAAGGCCAGTGTACGCTTCTCGTTGAGCTTCAGGTGCTGAGAAAGACAGGTGGATGGCACCCACAGACGCAGATGTGGAAAGAAAAATGAAGAGTCGAGAGCCAGGCAGGGCAAGGCACACTCAGAACTGCAGGACAAATTCCCTTTGATGCTACTACATGCAAAAAAACATGTATCAGTTTCTCTGAGACCAAAACAAGCGAAATCAGATGTTCTGTGCTGTTGCGGCTCCAAAGACTCTCTGAGGCACCACATGTGAAATGTGGCCTACAAAAGGCTGCTGCTGGCCTTTTATAGGCCTCTCCAACCAAAAGTGAACTCGGGTCACCCATCATCATAGCTGCCATCCTGGGTGCTTGAGCCCACCTGGGGGACTGTGGGGAGAAGGAGGCACCCCAGAAGACAAGGAGGAAAGAAAGAAATAAGTCCACCCTAAATCTTGCAGTTCTGCCCACAAACCAGTGCTGAAGTGACATTTCCCATGACCGGCTTGCACGTGCAGCCTCCACCGTCATGCCACACACACTCTGGGAAAATAGGGGGTGTGCAATAGGAAGATCCCTGCTACTTGTTCTAAAACTGATCAAATCTCTGAAAGCACTTAGTGAAGACTAACTAACTGCTCTAAGATTTCTGATGGATTTTTCTTTATACTTTCAATCTCTTTTGTGAAAAAATTCCTGATTTCATTGAATTGTCTGTTTTCTTATATTTCATTGAGCTTTTTTATGATAGCTATTTTGAATTCTTTGTCATTAAGGTTATACATTTCTGTGCTTTCAGCGTTGATTTCTGGGTGCTTGTCGTTTTCCTTTTGGTCTGGAGATTTAATATATTTCTTGGGAATATTTTCATGTCAGTACATGTGGATCTACCTTATTGTTTCTAATTGCTCTATAATATTCCACAGCATAGAATTACTATAATAGTTTTAGTGTAAAACTCATAGAAATACTGATATTTTTGAAATTTAATTTTTTTATAATATTTTCTTTTTTTTAATAACATTTGAGTGTGGTTTTTATTGCTTGTTTCCTTGAAGTTGGAATTTTCTTTTTCTTTCTGTGTTATGGTTGGTTTCAAGGAGGAACATGAAGCTTCTTTGGTCATCTTCAGCCAGGTGTCTTCATTTATTTACTCGTATCTTTGCATAATCTAATTCCAAAGAAATTATGTTTTATTTGGCAGCATTTGGGAACTGTTTTATTGAAGAGATTATGAAATGTAGATTGATTTGTACTATTGTAAGCAGTCACTTGTATGACTGTTTTTGGAAAGTTTTTTTTGTTTTGCTTTGTTTTTTTGTGAGGATGATCAGCCGTGAGCTAACATCCATGCCAATCATCCTCTTTTTGCTGAGGAAGACTGGCCCTGAGCTAACATCCATGCCCATCTTCCTCCACTTTATGTGGGACACTGCCACAGCACGGCCTGAGAAGTGGTGCCTCAGTGTGCATCCGGGATCCGAACCCAGACTGCCAGCAGCGGAGCGCACGCACTTAACCACTATGCTGCGGTGCCAGCCCTGGGATAGTCTTCACTGTACACATACTTGTGCATTGAGACTTTTGAACTTTAAAATTATACCACTTTTGATTGTTACAGTGTCTTTTCAAACAGAAACATCAATTTTAAGCAGTTTCTATAAGAAAGGAAGCAGATACCATCCCTACTGGGACTAAGCACTGGTACGATTTGATTTAAGTTGCATGAGAAGTTGATGATTGTATCTAAAGTACCATTGTTGTTACTAATATTATTACTACTACACTTACAACTCTGATAACGATACTAGTAGTATAGTAACAAAAATATTTATGAAGTATTTATGTGCCAAGCGCTTAGCATAGGGACATCTCCTATATCTAAATAGGCATTTTTACAATATCATCATTTACTTTCTCATTATTGATATTACACAATAATAGTCATGAATAGTCAAACCATGGTATAAGCAAAAGGTTAGAAACAAGCATTTGATTTACAAAAAGGAAGCTTTCCCATTCCTTTGGAGCTTCCTTAACCCTTCTTGAAGGAAGACAAATGCATCCTCTTGTGGGTATCACCAGTCCTGCTTCGACTGGCTGACATAATTAGCTGTGTGACTTTGGGATATTATTAAATGTCTTTCAGCCTGTTTCCTTACAGTAGAATGGAGACAATATTGCTTACCTTGTAGGAATGTTAGGGTGAAATGAGAAAATATACATAAAGTGCCTGAGAACTTTTAGGTATTTAAAGTGAGCAACTTGAATTTTACCCATGTATAGCAATGATTGTCAACTGGGTTGGAGGAGAGGACATGTTCTCCTATAGAAGCCTATCAGAATTTCTTTTAGTTTTTATTTTTTTGGTGAGGAAGACCGGCCATGAGCTAACATCCTTTGCCAACCTTCCTCTTTTTTTTGCTTGAGGAAAATTGGCCCTGAGCTAACATCTGTGCCCATCTTCCTCTATTTTGTATGTGGAATGCTGCTACAGCATGGCTTGATGAGTGGTGTGTGGGTCTGTGCCCGGGATCCGAACCTGCAAACCTGGGGCCCCTGCAGCAGAGCATGCAAATCACAACACCACTAGTCATCAGAATTTCTGAGTGAGGCCTTTTTAAAATCATATATGATCTCCCCCAAATGGACATTCTTTTCTCCTCTTTTTCTTTCCTCCCCCTCTCAACTCTTGAACTATGGCTATGTCAAACAACTTTTCCTGATGAAAGACTTTTATGTTGGGATAGAGTGGAAGAAAGCTTGAGAACTTTTGATAAAAGTAGTAGTTTCCAACTTCCCTGTATCAGATCACTTGGGGATCTTTATCTAAGCAGATTCCCTGGCTGAACTACCTAACAGAAGTTCTCAAACTCTAGTATGCATGCACAAGAAGTGCAACTTCCTTTGGATTGCTGATAGTGAAAGGAAGAATGGAGGGGGAGAGAGGAGAGAGAAGAGTTTTTTGTTTAAGAATGAAGAATCCAGTTGACTTTCTGTAAATTTTTAAGGGTCGCATTCTGCTTTACTATGTCTCCTTGTAACTAACTACTCGCATTTATTCATTGTGAAAGATTGGATCTGTGAAGAAAAAATCACAGGGACTGACGCCCTGTTAAGGGAAATGCTCCTGACTAATAATGCCAAAAACCACTCTCCTAAACAACTACAAGAAGGTATAGTAGATTGATACTCCTTTTTCCCCTTTAGTAGTGCAAAGAGATGTTAGGCTCATTGAAATCTTAAAATCATGCAGAATTTCCCTGGGGATATAATAATGTTTTCGTGAATATAATTTTAATAATTCTCTTTGAGTTTAAGGAGTTTTACCCATTTATTTCTGATACACTTGTATCTGTTACCTCATAGGTCCTACGTTATATCACTGAACAGGTTGTGTGAAAGTTCGATAGAAACAAGTCAGAAATAAGTGCCATGGAATAGAGCAACGGACTTGCGGTTACTGGATAGTGTTCTAGATCACCACTGTCAAATAGAAATAAGATGCAAGACACACATATAATTTTAACATATAATTTGAAACTTTCTATAGCCACATTAAAGTAAAACGAAAGGCAAAATTAATTTTAATAATTATTTTATTTAACCCAATATATCTAATATATTATTTCATCGGGTGCTAGATATAAAAAATGATTAATGAGATATTTTACTGTTGTTCCATACTAACTCTTAGGAATCCAGTGTATATTTTATACTTACTGCACATCTCATTTTGGAGTAGCTACATTTCAAGTGCTCAACAGCCAGATGTGGTTAGTGTCTGCTCTATTGAAGAGCACAGGATTGATATTATTGAATAACAGCAATCTGCTGAGTGCTTATAACCTATAAAGGGGGCCACCCTTATAGGTATCAACAAATTCCAATCTTTCAAATGAATGTGACTACCAAAGGCAATACTTGGGTATATTTTCATATTTCAATCAATTTTTAAAATCTTTCTGAATCACCAAGGAAATGAACCTTGTCTTTGGGTCACTAATGTGATTTCTTAAATGAGATATGTTTTGTTCTTTGTGAAATAACTACACCTAAATGAATTTTTCTTAAGGTCCTTATTTTAAGTATGGCCAAAACTATGGCTAGGATTGAAAGTTTTACGTTTAGAGCAACATTGTTTTCTTGATTTGTTTGGCCTGTAGTCTGATAGAGCAATGTTACTTCTTATTTGGTAAGCTGTATAGAATTTAGATTGACTGCTAAGTTTCTGCTTTAGCATTTTCAGCTGTCCCAGTAAGACATATGGAAATGACACAGATTCTAGAACGCTTGACTCTACTCTCTGCCAGTGAAATTATGCATATGGTAATATGCAGAAGTATTAACATCCAATATGAACCAGCTATTGAATTCAGAGGTTCTGTGGAGAATGCTTCAAACAGTCAATAAACTATGGATGGTTCTTAATACTGTGATGCCTAGAAGGTAATTTCAGTGTATTGTTACACATAATAGATAAGTGTATGGCAGTGATTATATACAATAACCTAAACTTAATGGTTGAAAAAATTGTTGAGTGTTTAACAATATAAATCCCCTCTGAAGACTACTAAAGTCATTATAACTTTCAGAAAAAGCATAAATTTGATCTTAAGAAACAGAGAGAAACTATAAAGTATTTCCAACTTGAGAAACTTTTTTAAAAGTGAGTTCTCCTCTATAGGCATCTGTCATTTGTGGCTAATTGTGATTTAGATCACTGTTGTGTCTTGCATCATTGTGGTGGCTCCAAATTTTGCTGCACATTAAAATCACCTGGAGAGCTGTTAAAACTCTTGATCTCCAATTGTAACCCATGCCAATTAAATCAGAATGTCTGCGGTTGGGAGTCAGGCATTTGTATTTTTTTTAAGATTCCCCAGTTGATTCCATTATGCAGCAATGTTTAGAGAACACTTGATTAATTATTTCTTCTTTAGTAAAATGGGTCTCTGCTGGTCCATGGATTGCATCAGAAACACCTGGTCAGCTCTGAAAAACAGGATACTGGGCTGGCCTTCCCTGAGATATCAGATGCTTAATGTTCAATCAAGTAATTTCGATGTGAAAAATAAAAGCATACACTTAAAAAATACTGTGAGAATTTTCATATTTTTAAACAAGGCAGTTTTGTAGTCTTCTAAGATTAAATACAGCAGTCCTGTGTTCTTTTGCCTTTTTTTTTTTTTTTTTTGTGAGGAGATCAGCCCTGAGCTAACATCCGCCAATCCTCCTCCTTTTTTGCTGAGGAAGACGGCCCTGGGCTAACATCGGTGCCTATCTTCCTCCACTTTACATGGGACGCCGCCACAGCATGGCTCACCAAGCAGTGCGTCGGTGTGCGCCCGGGATCCGAACCAGCGAACCCCGGGCCGCCGCAGCGGAGCGCGCGCACTTAACCGCTTGCGTCACCGGGCCGGCCCCTTGTTTTGTTTTGTTTTAAACTGAGGCTTTGGAATATTTTATGTGAGTAGGAAACCTCTAGGATTTCAAAAAAGTTGAAATAAATGGTTTCTAACTAAATGCAGCGCACGTTCTTGGATCAGTTTTCAAAGGCTGGTCAAAACCTGCTGTGTTTATATAACAACATGCTGTTTTTCATCACATTCGTTGATGATGTAAACAAAATGTGTAACTATATTAGTAAATGTTAAGATTCATGTATTTTAAGTTAAGGTTACAAAATTTGTCACAATGTGATTTTTTTTGTTCAAGTGAAAACAGATGTGTGCAGCTATGTTGAATATTGGCTTATAAACATTCATATTCTTTATCTAATGAACTTGTAGTTTTTTTGTGTTTTCTTTCACTACTGTTCACCTGAAAGGAACAGTTCAAGGGACTGGAATCCAGGACTCTCTGGCTCCAGAGCCTACGTGTATCCATTTCTGTTAAGGCCACACACGTCAAATGGCCATACAAGGCTAGAGTCGGTTGAGAGCCTTAGGAATTGAGAGGAGGAAAATCAAAAATAGTAGTAGTTTCCCTGGAGCAGTTACTTAAACGATTTGATATTTAAAAAAATTGTAAAAGCAGAATAAAAATTTGAAGATATTTTTAAGCATTGATAAATTATCCTTCATTCCACTGTTTTAACAGTAAGTTACATTTTTTATACTTTCCCTCCATCTTTGCTTATGCATATATATTTTCACATAATGGAATTCATAATACCCTGTAGGGAGTCTGCTTTCTTTCATTTAACTTTATATGAAATTTTTTTTGCAAGTTTTTTACTTTTGATAATTATTTTATTGGCTTCCTAATGATCAAACTGATGTATCATAACCATATAAGGTGCTATTACTAGACTGGGAGGTTGATGACTTTTTTCAGGATTACAATAGGCAATGTTATCAATTTAGGTATTTTTACTTTTTCTTTCTTTTGGATTACTCTTTTAGGATAAATTTTTGAGCCTGAGATTACTAAATTAAAAGGTAGAATTTATTTTTAGCACTGTACATTTTGCAATTGGGGAAGATGCAGTAAAACTGAAAGGGAAGCAAAGAAATCCACTCTCCTCCTACTGCTCCCCCTGCAGCAAACCTCTCCCCAAACTAGTTGCTCAAACTTGAGAAACTGTCTCACGTTTTACTTTTCTGAGACACTAGTATCGGAGCCAAGCTTAGGCTATTCAGAAATTGACAAAACCACAATTTGGAGAGATCACGATTAACTACCTACCTTCGAGGAAGCTGAAGTGTACTTCGTGGCAAAGAATAACAACCCGGTGTTAGGAGGGACAGAAGGCGGATGAGCCTTGATGGAGCAGAAGTGACAGGGGCAGGAGCGCTCTAGAGCGTTGCTCTAGTTGAACTCGCTATCCGGGGATGTCTGGAACATCCTGAGGTTCTGCGGCCACTTGTCAACCAGCCTTGTCGTCTGGCCGGGATCAGGCGTCTGGTAGTTACCGCCTCCGTCTTTGCCACACCCGGGCCGCTGTGAAGTTCGGAAACGTGAGCTGAGCGGCACTGACTGGCGCTCTGGGAAGAACCCGGCAAGGCTTTCTTTTCGCATGGTCTACAGACCTGAAGAATGAGACTGCGAGTTTCCAAGGAAACAGATGCACGGGTTAAGTCACCGGTTTCAAAATCTCGAAACGGAGAAGACTTTTCCTTAAACCCTGCGGTCTGCTCGCGTCCCTCTCTCTTCAAGCGTTCGCCTCCGGGCCACGAAATACTTTGTGTTGGTTTTTATTGCGGAGGCTTCCCTGGGCCCCGGGTTCTCGCCCCCTAACCTCACGCCGGGATTGGTTGCTTGGTTTCTTCTCTGGCGTGTGATTGGGTGCTGGGAGTTGAGGGGGCGGGAGGCGGGAATTCATCCGGAAGAGCGCTTGCGCAAGGCATGGAGAGAGCGGAGGAGGAAGCGGGTGAGGCGCCGGAGTCCGCGCTAGGCCAGGGCGTGGCAGCCCGGTGAGGAGGCGAGAGGTTTGGGGCCTCTCCTCTCTGCCAGGCTCTGCAGTGTGTGCTGTCAGATACCATTTCCTTTTCTCCCGGGACTCGGAGCCCAGGCAGCGCTGCCTCTGTTTTCCTCAGAACAGGCCAGCCTGTCTCTCGTGGGGCGGTGCGCAGCCTGCCCGAAGGGAGACTTCTGCTCTCGTCTGGCCGCCATGCGGGCCGTCGGGGTGACCGCGTCCCCGGGCCTCGGGGATCTGAGCACGCGGAGGCCTTAGGGAGCCTGTCCCGACCCCCGGGGAGAGGGCCTGGGCCCCCTTGGGCCCCGCTGACTCGTGGCGGTGGGGACGATGGCAGGAGGTGGATTGGGGCTCGTCCTTTATCCCCTGGGGGATTGCGGCGACTGCGGGCAGGATGGATTTCTAGGCTGTAACTGAGGAACTAGCCGGCGTTGCGTTATTGGCTGGGGTGAAGGGGTGAGAGTCCACCAAATCTCTTCTCAAGAGTTGCACAGATAGAATCACAGAATATAAGAACAGGGAAATACCTTAGAATAGTGGTTCTTAGCTTGTTTTGGAACACAGGCTAGGGGTCAGGGTATAATTGGCTTCATAAGTTGTTGAATTGCTCTTTTAACCATTCCTCCATCCCCAGGTCGAATTTGCCGTTTTTTTTCACTATTGCAAGGAAGTCCTCAGTTGATAACAGTGCATATCAGTCTCCCATCTGTTTTCAGTTATTTTATTAGAATATAGTTCTGGGAATGAGAAATCCACGGACTTTCTCTTCAGAGAAACGCAGTCATGTACCAAGACTTCTGCACGCAATAGCAAGAGATCACACTCTCTGACTTCCGTCTCTGGATCCTAGATTAAGCATAGGTGGTTTAGAAGAGGTGGGGATTAAAGTAGATCACCTCCTCTGTGTCAAGTACTGGAGTTTAGGCACGTTCTATCCATTACGTTACTTAATTCTTAACTCAATGCCTGGCTAATTTTCGTCAAAACTCTATCAGGTGGATAATCTTACCTCCATCGCACAGATGAAGAAACAGACTGAGGTACAGTGATTCACACAGTGGGACTCACACTTCGGCTTGCTTTACTCCAAAGCCCATCTTCTTTTCATTATACCCTTCTGACCTTTAAATCAGAATTATCAAGCATCTACTGTGTGCCAAGGCATTTTCTCCTTTACAACAGTTTTTCAATTAAGGATTATTACATATAAGGATCTTAGTCTAGAGAAATGAAGACATGATCAAGGAAACACATCTGAGTTGTGAGAACCTGATCTAGAACTCGTACTTCTACCTCCTGGTCCACAGCTTTGGCAGAGTAGGGATACAAATCCGCATTTGTCAGATTCCGAGACATGTTCTCAACCACTGTGATGGTTAAGATTAGGAAATTCTTTTACTAGCATTTGTTTTGTTTATACATATAGGAATCCCCTTTTTCTTTCTAGACTTCTGTCCTAGTCTAGTTGGGTATCTGGTTTTCTTTGAATGGCATTTTTTCAGTCTTGATTTTCGTTTCTGCTGCAGTTAGGAATCTAAGTAAACAAGAAAGCATGACTCTTCAATATGGTCTGAATGTACCGTTGGTGGGGTGAAGATGAAATTTCCTTGTAAAGCTTGTCCATCGTAGCTTGCTATAATGAATTCTGCAAGTATTTTTCAGCAGTTAAGACTTCATTAAGATAAAGATGCTGATAATTCATGACATATACTGAATCTGTGACTACATTCATTTTCTCAGACAGTAAATGGATTGAAAATATTTGCTGGGTTCATGGAAGAACAGGTAACCTTTCGAAAAATAATCCTGATAGCTATAAACTTTATATGGTTAGGAGGCAAAGGAGAATATTCTGAAAACTATTCTCAGCTCATTTGACACTCCTATTTACGGAATTACTACCTTCTACAAAGTATTTACTGTATTTTACACGGAATACTATATTTCTCACCATATTTTTGAGATGTTTCAATCATATAGAAAATTAATAGACAAATGAGTAAGCCAGCTTTCCAGAGTTGTTCAATCTTAATATTTTGCCATATTTACTTTATACCTTGTTTGCAAGTAACATTACTAGTATTCTGCATTTATTCTTTTTCTTTCCTAGACGTGTTGTTATACTTTTGTTACATATGTATGTATCCATAAACAATATAGAGTATTACTTTACCTGCTTTTAAACTTTGTACAATGATATGATACTGTACCTATATTTGTTCAGAAGTGTTTTTAGTTGCTTAACATTATTTTTAAGAAGTAGCCTTATTGATTGTTCATCTATTTTAATTGCTGTGTAGTATTCCATTGTATGAATATACCAGAATATTTTTATCCATTTTCCTTTTGACAGACATTTAAGTTGTTTACATTCTTTTGCAATTCTAAACAATGCTGCTATGAACATTCTTATGCATGTTTCCTTATTTTCCTGTGGGAAAGGTTTTGGATATATACATAGGACTGGACTTCCTGGTGTTGGGTATCTTCAACTTTGCTAGAAATTGTTAATTTCTGTCCAAAGTGGTGGTAGCGATTTACACTCCCCCTAGCAGTATCCTCCATTAAGTTTTCATCCAAGATATTAGTGTACTCTAGTTTTACAGAAATGACTGTGCTTGCATCATTAAGGCACATATTGCTTTGTTCATTTCTTTTATGCCTATATGCTTTTAAGTCCAACATAATTTTAGGGAGAAAGATAAAGGAATAAGGTCTAGATTGAACTAAATACTAATTCTCCCTGCAGCTATTGCTATGTTCCCTCAAGTACAACCTTACTTCTTGTTGTGTTTGTACTTGTGATGGAGACAGACCCTAATGAAGCAAATTGTTTACTGATTTTTTTTTATTGTTTTTGTGTCAATAGATTGTCCGAGGATTAAAAAGTAAGCAGCATTGTTTGTTGGAGAGCCCTACAGAATTTGGGAAAAGCTTAGTCTTACTTTGTGCTGCTTTAGCGTGGCAACAGTCTCTTCTTCGTGGTAAGTATTTGGTTGTTATATTCAGATTGATTATTGGGACTTGAAAAAATATAATAAAATACATTTTATCCAGAATGATTCATTTAAAGAAATAGCAGTATCTAAGAATATACTTTTGGTCTTTCTTTTAATCCTCCCTGCTTGATATTTTAATAAGTCTCAATATAAACGAATACTCAAGTGGTTGTGCCTTTATTACATTATTAATCTTTGACTATTATCTTTTTGTAAGTTATGCACATTGATGATAACTTCTCTATAAATGTCTCTGACATCATAAGTGTTTCTCTCCTGTCCTAATTTGATGCTACAGATAGGGTGACCAACTTGTCCAGATTTGCCAGGTACTTTCCCAGGTTTAGCACTGAAAATCTTACAGCCTGGGAAACCTCCCAATCCTGTTCAAATTCGAGTGGTTGCTCACTTTAGCTGCAGAAGATGGTTAATGTTTGTTTAATTAGAAATATTATAAATAGAGGTTCTTTCACATTTAGGGAAGCCAGTGGATGAAAGCTTAAGTGAAAAAGCTGAAGTACCATTGTCACATCGTTGTACGTGCCATTCAAAGAATTTTACAAACGATGGCGAGGACCGAGGAACTTCACGTCATTTCAGCAGTCCAAGTACACCACCTTCTGAAAGAAATGGCATTTCATCAACTTGTCAAAGTAGGTTATATTTTTGCCTGGGTCTGTAGGTATGTGTAATAGGAACCTACATTACTGTTGTTATGAGACCTAATTTGATAAATTTGATGAGCATAATTGGTTAGGTACCTCCATCTAATTTCTCTGGAATTATTTTTAGATAACACAAGAGTGGTCAGAAATCCTTGGACTACTTTATTCTTGGCTTTTAATTGATTTGGACATTTTGCTAGCTTAAATCATTTTTTGAAGCAGGCAAGGCAAAATAAATTATATTCAGAAATTGATGTTATTTGTAGGCAGGATTGTTAATTATAGGTTAGAACTTTAGAAAACATTGATTTGTATTGTAAGACAAAATCTAGTTAGCCTCATTCATTCTTGATAAGTTTGCATGAACTTCTGAAGCCAGTATCCTGCATGAGGATGAGATATGTTTTAGGTATGATCCTTGACTAGTTCTAATTAGGTTTATTTAAGAGAAATATATTAAGAATAACATAAGACTATTCATTTTTAAAAAAATATTTCTCTGGTTTTGACTATATGGAAAAGATTGATCGTTATTTGCCTAAGCCAGAAACTTGGAGACATCCTGTAGACGTTGCTTTACCTTATTTCTCCGTGCAAACCTCTATCTCCATTGACAACTCCCTGGTCCAAACTACCATCTCTTGTTTAGAGCATGCAATAACTTCTTTTCCTGCTTTCACTCATGCCA
The DNA here is from genome assembly GCF_020826845.1 of Diceros bicornis minor. Lineage (NCBI taxonomy): Eukaryota > Metazoa > Chordata > Mammalia > Perissodactyla > Rhinocerotidae > Diceros > Diceros bicornis. The sequence goes on from NW_026691418.1 coordinate 1,127,805, forward strand.
TTCTTTAACTAATCACTGGCAGGGAGAAAAGAGGTGGCCATGACTGACTTAAGTCTCAACAGTATCCACTTCCTAAAATCAAGAATGGAGTCATCTTCCTCTAAAGCACATGACTATGTGTGGAGGAGGGTGGCTGCTGGAACCCAGGTGTGATTCTGTTAGGAGTGAGGAAGAGGAGATGGAATAGTTTCTGGAGAGGTGACCAATAGTGTTGTCTACACTGTTTTGACCCTTAGCCCTTTTGACTTTCTTTCCATTCCTTCAAAGGGTCATGCTTTCTTCTGCCTCAGAGCCTTTGCTTGTGTTAGTGTCTCTTCTGAGGAAAGTTACATCTTCAACTTGTTATCCTCCTCTTCCATTAGGTGTTGCTTAAATGTCGCTTCCTTGGGGGAGCCATACTGACCTTTCCGTTAGATCAGATTTGGTTTCCCTGTTATTTTGTGTCATCTCACTGTGTTTGTCTCCTTGACAGCACTTGTCTGTGAAGTTTTTATTATCCATGTGTCTGTGTGCATCTTTTATTAATCTCTGCTTCCCCTAGCAGACTGTGTTCTCCATGAGGTCAGGAACCATGTCAGTTTGCTTACCATTGTAACCCTGGAACCTAGCAGAGTGCTTGGCATATAGTAGGTGCTAGATAAATATTTGTGGTGTGAATGAATGGAGTTGATTTTGAGCTAATTATAAGAACTCTGGTTTACAATATTTATATACAACCTGTATTATTTTTAGAAAAGCTTTATTGAAATATACTTGAGAAAACAAACTGCATTTATTTAAATGGTATGCTTTGATAAGTTATGACTTCCACCATAAGGTGTACCTCCATGAAACTTTCAGTCAGTGTCAAGATAGTGAACATATCCATTACCTTCCAAAGTTTTCTCATGCACCTTTGTTATCCCTCCTTCCCACCCCTCTGTGACTTACTCTCCCCAAAGAACCACTGATTTGCTTTCTATCACTATAGATTAGTTTGCATTTTCGAGAGTTTATATAAATGGAATCAGACAATTTGTACACTGATTTTGTCTAGCTTCTGTCACTTAACATAATTCTTTTGAAATTCACGCATGTTTTGTGTATCAATAGCTTGTTCCTTTGTGTTGCTGAGTAATGTTCTGTTCTGTGGATATACTACAAATTGTTTATCCAGTCAGGTGTTGATGTATATGTGAGTTGTTTCTAGTTTTGGGCTATTACAAATAAAGCTGCTATGAACATTTGTATGTAAGTCTTTGTTATGGACATGTGCTTTCCTTTTTATGGGCAAATACCTAAGAGTGGAGTGAGTGGATCACTTATGTTTAACTCCTTAAGGAACTTCCAAACTGTTTCCCAAAGTGTTTATACATTATACCATTTTACATTCCCACCAGCAGTGTCCGAGAGTTCCCATTTCTCTACATCTTTGCTTACACTTGGTATGATCAGTCTTGTCAGCCATTCTAATAGGCATGTAGTGTTGTATCTCATAGTGGTTTTAATCAACGTTTCCCTGATAACTTATGATGTTGAGCTCTTTTCGTGTGCTTATTAGCCATCTGTATGTCTTCTCTGATAAAATGTCTGTTCGAATTTTTGCCTGTTTTTTTTTCTTATTGTTAAGTTTTGAGAGTTCTTTATATATTTTGAATACAAGTGTTTTTCTATCAAATATACTTTTAGGTTTTACCGTTAAGTTTAAAATCCATTTCGAGTTATTTTTGGTATATGGTGTGAGGTATGGATCCAAGTTCATTTATTTTGCTTATGGATATCTCATTGTTCAGCACCATTTATTGAAAAGGCTATCCTTTATCCACTGAATTGTCTTTGTGCTTTGGTAAAAAATCAGTTGTCAATATATACACAACTTGCATTTTAGCATCATTGTGAGTTTGGACTGTTTAGAATAGTCTCTTGAAGCATCAGATGCGATAAATCAGGGTTGTATTCTTTATAATTTTAAGCAAATTCTTTAGTAAGATATTAGCTAAATACAGAAAAGCATACAAATCCTAAGTGTATAGCTTGATGAATTTTCACAAAATAAACACACTCGTGTATCTACCACCTAGATAAAAATAAGACATTCCCAACACCCTACAGCCCCTTCTCATGCTCTTTTCTAGTCACTATCCTTTCTCTCCACAGGTATTGTCAAGCCTCCCTTCTATCACCATTGATGAGTTTTGCCTCTTTATAGAAATGGAGTGATATCTGTACTCTTGAGTCTGCGTACTTTTGCTTAACACTGTATTTTGGGGATTCATTTGTGTTGTTGCATATAGTAGTAGTTCTTGTTGTGGTATATTATTTCCTTCTATGAACATATCACAGTTTATTAATCCATTCTGCAGTTATTAGACATTTGGATGGTTTCTCCTTTAGGCTTTTAATGCTTTTATTAACATTCTTGTTCATTCTTTTGCAAGTAGGTAAGTATTTTCTGTTGGATATATCACTAGCAATGACATTGCTGGTCATAGTGTATGGATATGTTCAGCTATAGTAGAGACTGCCAACATTTTCCAAAGTGGTTCAACCAGTTTATGCAACCTCTTCACTACATCCAGTAGTATATGAGAATTACGTTATTCGGCATTCTTGTTAACACTTGATATGACCAGTTTTCTAAAATTTTAGCCATTCTGGTGCATGGATGATCTTCTCGTGAGTTTGAATTGGTATTTCTCTGGTGACTAGTGAGGGTGAGAATCTTCATATATGTTTATTGGTCATTTGAATATTCCTTTTAGTGAATTGCCTATTCAGATTGCCCATATTTCTATTGGGTTGTTTCTTACTGATTTCTATGAGTTTTTTTTTTTTAATATCTTCTGGCTATGTCTTGTTTCTTTATAACTTTGTATTTTAAAAACTTAACTCCTCCAATAAGCTTCCTGCAAATGTCCCTGCTATAGAGAACAGGAAGATAAACCTTTTGGTCTATGCAAATAATATGATTTATTTTTAATGAATTGGGGTAAATCTCATTTGGCACATGGCAGTTCAATTTTTCTAAAATTAAATTATTGTTTTTGGTAGACGTTCCCTGCCCTTTAATGGGCCCATGCAAATTTGCCCCTTGATTTATTTGGGACAGGGTTTCTCAAAAGTGACACTATTAAAATTTGAATGGGATAATTCTTTGTTCTGGCAGCTGTCCTGTGCACTGTGGGATGTTTAGCAGCATCTCCCAGGCCTCAACTCGCTAGAGGCCAGCAGTACCTACCCCCCACTTTGTGACAACCAAAAATGTTTCCGGACGTTGCTGAATGTCCCTGGGGTGGGAGGTGTGGGTGTTAAAATTGTCCCAGTTGAGAAGCACTGATCTAGATTAGTTTTGTGGGTATTTTACCAGTTTGCCAGGAAATTACAGAGCTCAAAATTACGTGTGATTTCTAAAATACATATGGAAATACAAAGGACTAAGAATAGCCAAGATATTTTTGAAGCAGCAGGTCAAGGTGAGAAGACTTGATCTATGAGATATCCTGATTTATTCTATATAAAGCTATAGTAACTAAAGCACTTTGGTATTAGCACAGTGTTAGACCAGTGGAAAACAGTAGAGAACCCAAATCCAGTTCCACGTGTATCCAGAAACATGATTTCTTTTAACAGAAGTGCTCTTACAGAGCAGCGGGCAAAGGAGGGGCGTTTCTATAAGTGGTCCTGGGACTATTAGATATCAGTATGGAAAAAATTCAAATTGGAACCCTACTTTACTCCATACACAAAAATCCATTCCAGGTAGATTAAAGACCTAGGCATGAAAGGCAAAAATATTAAGATGTTAGAATATAGTGGTTTTCAAACGATGTTATTAAGAGTCTTAGAAAAAACATGGCTTGTAGTGGGAAGGGGACAAATGATCAGGGAAGTTCTAGGTCTTGCGTGCTCTTTTGGAAATTTTAAACGCCATTTCTTAAAAAACTGTAGTCCTCCTCAGAAAAGGCTTGAAAACCCATGCTGTGTGACATAAAAAGACTTCTGTGTTTGTGCAGACTCAAACTTATTTTTTTTGAAAATAGTATTGGACTTGCTTATAGGGCTTTCTCCCCTAGTAGTCCGTAAATCCTTCAAGGCCAGAGACTGGTTTTTTTTCATTGTTTTTCCATGGGGTCTGGAATTGTATGGACTCAATAAAATAAATGCTTGTTAAATGAATTCAAGCACTGGGAGTGTAGGGAGCGTATAGAGAAGAGCAGAGAGGAAGGAAGGTACTTTGAAGAACACTCTCATTTACAGAAAGGGAGAAACCAATGTATGGGAATAGTTAAGAACCGTGTTACAGACATTAAGGAAAAAGCAAATGCATTTATTCTGTTGCAAGAATACAGAGTGTTATGTTTGGCTGTATACCTAGAGGTTTTGCTTATGGATTTTAGAATCAGACAGCAGGAGTCAGTCATATCTAGGCTCTGCCTCTTACTAGCTAAACAATATTGGGCATGAGCTTGACTTATTTAAAACCCAGTATTCGCACTTATAAAATGGGAATAATGTTATTTGGTGATTTAAGAGGTCATTGATGACCTTGAGACAGAGCTTTCCGGATTGTAGGATTAAAAGCTAAATCATAGGAGCTTGATTCTAATATATTGTTAAGCCTAAAGAACATTGAGAAGCTTAGTAGGAAACAAACATTGAGACACTGTAAAGAATGACTTTTATAGAAATGAAAGACATTTTCTTGAGAGAATCTTACGGTTATATTTTTTAAGCCACGTTATTGGGAGTGGTCTACAAAAGCATAAAGCTACAATTGGACTTTCCTGTTGAAAGTATATTTCTCAAAATGTTTGCTATATCTTTGTTAAGGTAAACTGAGTGGTAAAGTGCTTTTAAACATGTTGAGCATTTCATGTTTTAAAGTATGTTATGAAATTTTTAGAAATAAATCATACCGCTTGATTCCAATTTTTTTCTAGAAAAAGATAATAAATTTGAATTGGCCCCTGAAGAATCAGTAGGATTTATAAAAGCACAAAGAATTAAAAAGTCATAAAAGCTCAAGTAAACTAGTTTTCCTAAAGAAGAAATTATGTTTTACTGAGTCATCAGAAAGAAGGCTCACAACAGAATGAGGTCAGCTCAGCAAGGACCATGAATGCCAGGGTGAGAAGTCTGACTGATTTTATAGGCAATGAGAGCCACTTAAGCATTTGATGTAAGGCTTCCCATGATCAATGTGGTACTTTAGGAAGATTATTCTGGCATGGTGTGCGACTGAAGGATGAGAGGAAGATGCCACTAATCCACTCAGCCTCCCTATAGGGAGCTCTCATTTTTTTTTTACATATGCTCTGTGAACAGTTATCCTCCAACAACAGTTTCTGGATGAGCATCTCCAGGATGGTCATGGCTGCACGTATCTTGTTTAATTGGAAGAGACCACAGATAACTAAATCACAGGCTGACACATTTATGATGAGACTAAAGAAGACAAGTCTTTACTCAGCCTGTGTCCACTGGGAAAGCAGGAGTTGCCCTCCACTCTGCTCCCTCCTCCCCTACATCCAGACAAAACACCAGCATCTCCAGGCCACCTCCCTTTGTTCCAGTCAGGTTCATCTGATGCTGTTCCTTACCTTCTCCTTATATCTGACGTCACTGCTCATGCTATTAGGTCCTAAGACTTTGGGACTTCAGCTCCTTTGGCCTTGCCTTTCTTTGGCTATGACAGCAATGGTCATCTCTTTACAGCTGAGACAAAGACCAATTATTTGCATCCTTAGTCTCTCTTTTAGGGCTTCATCCTCTGGGGCAGATGCTACAGAAAGAAGAATGCTGAAATGCTTTTGCTATGTGATGACAATAAGTTATTTCTACTCTTCAAAGCCCTGTAGATCTATGAGCAGGTCTGTGCATTCCGTAGAACAATATCTTGAGAATGAAGCTCAAAATGCACTCACTCCCATTCTGTGCCAGGCATAAAATATACCCGCCAGCAGAAAATTAGGGGATTGCAACACCAACACTTCAGTCTCAGACTTACCTTTAGTTTATTAAACACTTTAAAGGATATAACAGTTAATGATGTATCTTCCTGCTCAAATATTATTAATATCTCCTAATATTTGCAAATAAAATCCTTTGGGAGGAAAGAAACTAATATTTGGGTGATGCCTTAGGTACTAGGCCCTCTTCTGAGCAGTTTTCATACATTATTTATTTCATCTTCTAAACAACACTTTTAGGTGGGTACTATCCCCGTTTTACTGATGAGGAAACTAATGTTGAAGAAGGTTAAGTAACTTGGCCAAGGTAACACAGAATGTAAGGAGTGGATTCAACCTAGCCCCTTCTTCACTGTACCACCCGGCCCACTCTGCCTTCACATGGCATTCAAGCTCCAAAGAGTGTGGCCCCAAACAGCCTCTCCAATCTAGTACACATTTTCCCATCTTTTATTTTGTTATATATAAATCACAGTTGTTTGTCCAATCTAATTTCATGATTTCAAAACATAACATCATAGAAAACCAACCAGCAGCAGTTGCTAAGCTGAAATACACATACTTTACAACCTAGCAATTCTACTCCTAGGTAAATACCAAGAGAAACATGCACATATGCACATCAAAGACAGGTACAGTACTCAGAGCAGCACTACTCACACGAGTCAAAAACAAAAACATGGGCATAACCCAAATATGTATCTACAACAGAAGGGACAAATATTTCTACAAGGAAAATATAAATAGCAATGAGAATAAACTGTAGCCATACACACTTATGAATCACACAAACATAATGCTGTGTGAAAGAAGCCAGGCACGAAAAAGTATATGCTCTATGATTCCATTTATATGAAGTTCAGAAACAGGCAAAACTTATCTGTCCCAATGGAAGCTGGGACAGAGGTCATCTGCCCCCAGGTGGAGGGGAGCAGATATGACTGAAGAGAGATTACACCTCAGCACAAATCAAGGGGGTGGCACCAAACTATATTAGAGTCATCATAGTCTTCACAGGCATGATCTCACGCTGGAAAAAAAAAAGCCAGTTTTACTAAAGAACATTCTTCTTTTTTTGTGAGAAAGATCAGCCCTGGGCTAACATCCGTGCCCATCTTCCTCTACTTCATATGGGATGCTGCCACAGCATGGCTGGACAAGCAGTGCATCGGTGCATGCCAGGATCCAAATTGGCGAACCCCGGGCCGCCGCAGTGGAGCGCAGGCACTTAACTGCTTGCTCCTGGGGCTGGCCCCTAAAGAACGTTCTTGATGGAGCAGTAAATATTATTATATTTTAATTTTATTTATTTATTTATTTTTCCCCCAAAGCCCCAGTAGCTAGTTGTATGTCATAGTTGCACATCCTTCTAGTTGCTGTATGTGGGACACGGCCTCAGCATGGCTGGAGAAGCAGTGCCTCAGTGCGCGCCCGGGATCTGAAGCCGGGCCGCCAGCAGTGGAGCACACGCACTTAACCGCTATGCCACGGGGCCGGCCCATATGTTATTAACTTTATTAAATCTTGACCTTGAATATACCTCTTTTTAATATTTTGATATAATACCTAGTATGTGATGAAATGGGAAGTAGGCGGGAAGCACTTCTGTTACGTACTGAAGGACAATGGCTGTCTTGAGGAGAAGCACTTGTGTGACAATCTGAGCTGACCTAGCCACTCTTGATAGAACGTCATTTTTACTTAGAAGAACGACTGACAAACTGGGGTTATTCAGTTTTGGGTATTTGGCACACATTTTCTCAAACATTATCTCCAAGAGCCTATCACTTCAAGGAAAACAACTGACGGTATTTGTTGACAATGACAAAATTCAAGCTCTCAGCCAAAATTATGGAAAACTTACACTTGATACAAAGAGCTTGACAGCTTTCCACTATGTAAGACTTTTCTGATAGGTCGGGCGTAGTGTTAAGCACTGTATGGTATTTTGTTTTGTTTTGTTTTCGTATAATGAAACGTGTCAACACTTGGAAGATCTGCAGAACTCAATGAGCAGAGGTCTAGAATAGTAAATCCTTAGAGACAGAACAGTGGTTGCTTGGGGCCGGGTCAAGAGATGGAGCAGGAATGGGGAGAGATGCTAATGTGCTCGGGGTTTGATTTTGCCGTGTTGAAAATGTTCTAAAATTAGACTGTAGTGATGGTTGTAAAACTGTAAATATACTAAAAACTACTGCACTGTGTACTTTAAGTGGGTGAATCGTATGGTATGTGACATATATCTCAAAAAAGTTATAAAATAAAACTCTACCACCGTAATAATATTGTAACATCTGGAGTTTATTTAAAACAAAAACAGGTTGTCAACACAAAGGCCATGGTTTGCTGACCCCTGTCTTATTGTACAATGTACCATCATCTTTGAGTTTATCATTATAGAACATCTCTGGTGTCCAGTATTTCAAAGTCTATCTTTAATCTACTATTTTTTTTTCTCCCAACATGCCCTCCTTTTATCTGTGCATCAAAAAAATGTTCTTTAAAGTGAGAATTGCCTCTATTAGTAAAACGAGCTTACTTCTAACCAACACTCCACAATCAACACACACAACAACAATAAAAGATATCAGCTGAGGCTACAGTCTTCTGAAGACTTGATTGAGGCTGAAGGATCTGCTTCTAAAATCACTCATGTGGCTGTTGGCACGAGGCCTCCATTCTTCACCTCAAGGATTTCTCCATCTGTTGCCTGAGTTTCCTCATGACATGTCAGCTGACATCCTCCTGAGCAAGAAATCCAAGAGAAAGCAAGGAAGACACCTCAGTGGCTTTTCTGACTCAGTTTCTGAAATGTACAACATCACTTTCATTTTCTTCTATTTGTTAGGAGTGAGTATTCAAGTTTTGCCCACTCTCAAGGAGAGAGGAATTAGCCTCCACCATTTGAAGGGAAGAATATCAAAGAACTTGTGGACATACCTTAAAACCACCATAGCCACCTTGGCAGTATACAAACAGGCTCTCATCTCCTCGTGTGAAGACATAGAAACTGGGGACCAGGCCCAAGACTTAATGGTCAGAACAGCCAAACTCCAAAGATGGATAAATTCCCAACAAATGTAGGTCTGCTGTACCAAGGTCAGGGCCCGGTTGGGAAAAAGATGGATGGAGTTATCTAGATTGATGTCCCTGAAGATCCTGAATCTCCAGATTCCCCTGAACCCTCTGAGCCTCCAGAGGTAGCCCACTCCTTTCCATTATGCACTAACCTCCTGTCTCCCATTTGCTTGGAGATGATACAGATGCTGCTTCCCCACAAGACAATGTTCACCCACCCACCTCCATCTCAGTGGGGTGTGGATATTCAGGATCTGCCCTTCCTGGCCACCAGGACTTTAATCCCTATGACTGTGATTTAATCTCAAAATTAGGATTAAGTCACAACATAACCCAGCTGCTGACACATTGAGGCTCACAAGGGAGCAAAGGGACTGTGCCCCAAGGAGCTACAAAACCTACCCAGCATGGACCAGCATAAGTCGGGATAGCGTGTGTGAGACTGGAGTCTAGGGTGCTTGATCAAGAGGACTGGAACATAAGTTGAATAAGGGAGAGTTGATCCATTTGCAAGCTCTTTCTTAGGATCCAGGGTTCAACACTTACTCATCAAGAAAATCAATAGGCAAGCTACAGATTAGGGAAAATATTCTCAACACATGTATCTGACAAAAGACTTGTGTCAAGAATATATAAAGAACTTCTACAACTCAATAATAAACAGACAATCCAACTTTTTTAAAAGGACAAAAAACTTGAGTAGACAGTGAACAAAGAAGAAATGGCCAGTGAACACAAGAAAAAGTTCTCAACATCATGAGTCATCAGTAAAATGCAAATTAACCCCATGAGATACTTCCACACATGCATTAGGATGGTTAAAATGAAAAAGACCGACAACACCAAGTGTTGGTGAAGATGAGAAACAACTGGAACTCTCATATTTTGGTGTGTAAAATGGTACAATCACTTTAAAAAACTGTTAGGCAGTTTCTTAACTGAAACCCAGCAATTCCACTCCTAGATATACTTCCAAGAGCAACAAAAATTTACGTCCACAAAAAGCCTTGTACAAGAATGCTTGTAGGAGTTTCATTCACAATAGTGCCAAAATTGAAAACAGCTCAGGCGTCCATCAATAGAAGAGATAAACTGTGGTATGGTCATATAACAGAAAACTACTTTGCAATGAAATGGATTGAATTATTAATACACACAACAATATAGATTAATCTCAGCAGTATTACGCTGAATGAGGAAAGCCGGACACAGACTAGTACACGCTGCCATTAGTACATACTTCCATTCAGAAATTCTAACAGACAAAAGTAATCTATAGGGATAGAAATCAGAGTAATGATTGCTTTTGGAGGGGGAACTGACTGGGAAGGGGTACAGGGCAACTCTCTGGGGCTGATGGACATGCTGTATATTTTGATAGGACTGTGAGTTACAAGGGTATATGCATTTGCCAAAATTGATTGAATTGTACACTTAAGATCCATGCATTTCACTATATGCAAATTATACTCTGATTAGGATAAGGAATAAAACTCATCATTTTTCCTTCCAAACCTCTTCCTCTTACCATTTATCTTAGTTAACACATCACCACCTATTTAGTATTCTTCAAGCCCAATTCATCCTAGACTTCTCTCTCCCTCTTCCTGCCACTGTCTCTCCCTCTATCGCCAAACCCTTTGGAATCCTTCTCCTAGAGAACTCTCAATTCTGTCACCTCATTTCCATTACTAATGACCTGGGCTTAGTTCACACCCCTGGACTAAGGAAATAGACTTATAGCTGGACTTACCCTTTCCTAATTGACTCCCTACAATGCCAATAAATTGATCTTCCTAAAATTCCTAATTTATTATGTCATTCTCTCACTAAAAAATTCTTCAATAGATTTACACTACCTGTGAAAGACTATCTAAACTCCTGGCAGAACAACATGGCAACAGCTACCTAGTCTAGTCTGTGAGCATGCCCAACGGATTTCATGTCCGAAGTAGTCTGGTCCCCAAGTAGAGACCTGGCAGTCTCATATTCTGTCTGATGAACTATGTATTTATGTGTCAGGTTCAAGCATATAGCCTGGATTTCATAATCATCTCAGTTCAGTGACAAATGCTCATCCTCCTCCTTTAATGCCTCAGTGAAAGGATTCCAACTCCAGCCACCAAGACTCAAACCCTGGAGGCACCAGTTCTCCCCACCCCTCATAAGCCACACCAGATGTGACACAAAAGTCCTTCCCATTTAGCCTCAACAGCATCCATCGAGCTGACTGGCTGCCTTGTTCTAACGTCAGGACTTTAGCACCCCTCTTTAATTACGGCCGTTGCCTCTCAACTGGTTTTCTCCACTTTAAATGCAACTTAGAGGACTTACGCCCGACTCATTAACATCCTGCATGGTTCAGATTTCAGCACCCCAGAGATTCCCACTTTCCTTGGGTAGCACTATAACTGTTGCTTTACTTGGAGTTTTGTATTACAAATTTCAAAAAGATTAGCTTAAAAATGAGGACTCCCAGTGATCAAATCAATTCTCCATTTTTATGACTCACTTTATCTTAAAGTTAATGTCAGAGGCTGGTCTAACATCCCAGCAAAGGCTTACTTTCATGTCATTGAAAATGTCTCAGCAAAAATTGAACTGCCTTTGTTGGGGCTGCTATTTATAAAAGAAATGTCCAGAGCATGGCAGGTGAGAAGACTACCTCTGAGATGCCTTCTAACACAGATGTTTTTCTAATATTCAAGGTGGCAGATTAAAGATGACCATAAATTGACACTCCTCCCATTAGAGGTGGGGTCTATGTCGCCTCCCTTTAAATTTGGGCAGGTTCTATAACTGCTTTGACCAACAGCATACTTCAAGCGTGATGCTGTGCCAGCTTCCAGCCCCAGCCCTTAAGAGACAAGCAGCTTCCATTTCTTGTGTCTTGAAACAGTTGCTCTTGGAGCACTCAGCCGCCATGTAAAAATTCCAACTGTCCTAAGGCCGCCATGCTGGAGACACACGTAGGGAGGTCCTGAGACCACACGATAGAGAGAGATGCCCAGCCTGCCCCAGCTGAGGTCTCAGACATCATGGAGCATAAATGAATCTTCCTCACTGTCTTCTGTCTGAATTCGTGTCCTACAAAACTGCAAAGAATATTTATTTATCCAATGAATATTTACTGGATAGCTACTATGTGTCAGGTTCCACTCTGCATGCTAGAGTTACACTGATGAGCAAAACTAACAGTTCCTGCCCTCTGGGAGCTGACAATGAATGATAAAATATAAAAAGAGAAAAGCCAATAAGCCACAGTTGGGCTCAAGAATTAAAAAATGGTCTCAGTGCACAAGGTACACATGTACGCAGTGGTGGCAGGAGGGCAGCCCCACAGCTACTGGGACCTAGGCATGGAGCCCAGCACTGGCAGCCATAACTCAATTCCTATGGGGTAAAGGAGTCTTGCTCTCTGCAAGACAATAGTCTCAAGCCACACTTGAGGCTCGAGGCCCTTCTTCTTAAAAAGAAGCTGAAAAAGACAGCTGCCAACTGGGGCTAGGTGCCCTGACCTCACAGGAAGCCGTGGGCTTGGGGAGGTGAAGAACACAGAATCTGAACTAAACTGGGTCTGAGAATCCCAAATATGATCACAGAACAGAGCATCAAAATATCATAAGATCTGGTTCTGGGCTGGAGGCAGAGGACAACACGTGATGGCAACTATCAAACCATAAAACCGCTAGACAGGAGGGAAAGAGACAACTCATCCATAAAACTGTGCATCTGTTCCTGACAACATGTGAAACACACCCCACTGAAATTAAACACAGAGAGAACCTCTCAAGTCCACCTAAAAGGCTTTGCCTACACAGAAGAAAAGCTGTAGTACTATTTTGTAAGCAAAGTTTGTGTTTTGGTGTGTCATCTATGGAGAGCTTTTATTCTTGTTCCTATAGTGCTCGATATTGCTATGGTGGGGAAATAAATCTCAGCAGCCTGCCGAGCATCAAGAGAGTCTGACAGTCACGGCCACTTAATGAGTCTACTTAGCTGGCTGGCAGCCACCGTGCAGCCCTGGAGAGGACTGTGGGCCAGCTCGCAGTGAAGACGGGTCTCCTCTTTAAGGGAGCCACTGTAATTCTAAGGAATGGACAAAAGCTACTATAAAACTTCAAGTATTCTCACACACAGATTTGACTACTTTAAGACAAAAATGAGATAGATGAGTGTTTTCAATAGTAAGTAAGTTTTTCATAACGTGATGGCAAGTAAAATAATTTCCTAACATATGTCTTTTAAATTCAGATATGAATGGAACACATCAGGTGACCCTGGGTGACTTTTGCCTCATCTATTAGTGAGGCAAATTAGTATCCAGGATCCACCCATTTTATTCTTTATGAAAAAAAAAAGCAATTGAAGTAAATAAATGTCTAACCACAGTTTGACAAGAACCTAGCCTGGAGGCAATATTGAACAGGCGAGAAGCGCAGAGTTCTGAAGCTGGAATGTTGAGTTTCCGACCTTGACTGCCCATAATAGGTGTAAAATCTTTGGGAGGCGACTTTGCTTCTCTGTGCCTGTTCCCTCATGTGCTCACACACTATATTGGCATTCATATATTACATTTTACAGGGGTCTTCAGAAATGAAACTGAGTAGTAGAGCAATACATTGATAAGAATGTATTTTATTTTGTTTTGCTTCAAGAAAAAATACAAGAACATACCTTTACTGTGGCAATCTAATGGAGGTGCCCCTAAGAAGTCATTTCTAGATGGGACTGGGGACTTTGTTTTAACTTTAAAATAGGTAATCTTTCACAAGCTCGGGAAGCAACAACTGTATTTAAACGGAAAACTCTCCACCCGGGAAGAAGCAAACCACCCAGGGGCTGCATTGGTTTTGCAAGTGCCCGTGACGCTGGCGCAAGGATGCAGGAAGCACCTCCTGCGTCGTTGTCCCACTCCCGACGGGAATTGGGGGCTCGGTCCTAAGTGAGCGGAGGGACCCCATCCCACTCAGCACCAGCAACTCCCCGCTTTCCCTTCCTGCAAACAAGCCGGTGCAAATAACCTGGGGCCCCTGCGACCGCCTCGCGGCACTCACCTGCCGCTGCACAGCAGCTCGCAGCCCGGCCGCTTCGCCTCCCCCTGTTGGCCCCGATCAGGAGGCGGGGAGAGGGGCGTGGCTTAGGAAGGGGCATGGCTAGGGGCCTGGGCTCTTCCCCCGCCCACCTCACTGCGCCTGCGCCCAAGGGCGCGGGACAGGGTGGGAGGTGGTGCCCCCGTGGTGGTCGGTGCTGATGTGGGTCTACGGGTGTTTGCCGCCCCTCCTGTTCTGATCCTCTGAGCTTTCCAGCCGTCACAGCGCCCAACTCTGGTCACTCCTGCCGCCCCTCCGCCAGCCTGCATCGGGTGCCAGCAACCAGCCAGAGTCTCCCCCGCGCGGTCAGCCTACCTCCACCTGCTCCTTAGGAGAACGCCGTGACGCCTCCTCGCCTGTGTCCCTGGCGCCTGGCTGGTTAGGTGTATCGTGTGGTTTAATCACCTCTGCAGCTGAGACAGTGAAAACAAGAAGTGAAAGAACTTGCTTCAAGTCACAGACCCAAAATGCGCTCCAGCTTGAAGTTGATAGCAGGCTGCCTGCCGCTGCCCTTCCACCTCGCGTGGCGCGCCCAAGTTGAGTGCCTAACCAAGTGCCGTGGGCTTTACCTGAGTTTTCGCTGTTCCTTAAGCCCTGCGAGGGCGGTATTATCTCTACAGAGGAGTCTAAGTGACTTGTCAGTCCAGCTTTGTCTCATGGCAAATCCTGGGCCATTTAAAACGCTGTATGTGGCCTCTGTGTTCCTCCATACCTTTTGTCTTAAATGGCTTTATTGAGGTGACTTACAAAAAGCCTGTACATATTTAAAGTGTACAATTTTATTTTTATGTATGTATGTATATGCCCCTGAAACCGTCACCACAATCAAGAGTGAACGTAGCCACCATCCCCAAAAGTTTCCTTCTGCCTACTTGCAATTCCTCCTCCCAGTCACAGACTGCCATGACCACTCCTCAGATAACCATAGATCTTCTTTCCGTCACTATAGATTAGTTTGCATTTTATAGAGTTTTATTATGAATGTTTACTGTGTGCTTTTTTGGGAGGAGGAGAGTCGGGCTTAATTATTTTGAGATTCAGCAGTGTTGCTGAGTGTATCAATAGTTCATTTCCTTTTTATCACTGAGTAGTAGTCCATTACATGGATATACCACGGTTTGTTTATCCATTCACTCATTGTTGGACTTTTAGCTTGTTTCCAGTTTCTGTTTTTTTTTTTTTTTTACAAACAAAGCTGTCAACATGGTTCTTCATTTGCTTACTATTCAGTTTTGAAAGTTCTTTACATTATCGGGATATGTCTTTCCAGTTATGTGACTCAATATTTTCTTCCAGTCTGTGGCTTAAAAGTTGTTTCAGAAGCAGACTTTTTAAATACTTCAAAAGCAAACTTTTTAAATTTTGATAAAGTTTAATTTATTAATTTTTATTTATGGATTGTGCTGTTGGTTCCATATCTAAGAAATTTTTTCCTAACCCAAGGCCCCGAAGATTCTGTCCACTTTTTCTCAAGAAGTTTTATAGTTCTAAATTTTAAATTTATGTCTGCGATCTATGCTGTATTAATTTTCATATATAGTGTGAGATATGGGTAGAAGTTAATTTCTTTGCATGTAGATACCCACTTGTTTCAACCATTTGTTGAAAAGACTAGTTTTTCTCTACCAAACTGCCTTTGCTACGTTTTTGAAAATCAATTGATCATATAAATGTGAGTTTATTTATGGAATCTCTATTCTGTTCATTGATTTATTTATCTGTATTAGCATTGATATCACATGGTCTTGATTACCATAGCTTTATAATAAGTCTTGAAATCAGGTCATTTAAATCTTTCAATTTTGTTCTTTTTTCTCAAAGTTGGCTTGGCTATCCTATACCCTTTGCATTTCAAAGTGAATTTTAGAATCAGTTTGCCAGTTTTAACAAATAAATTGCACAGATTTTGATTGAGATTGCAATGAATCTATAGATAAACCTAGGGAAAATTGACACCTTAAAAATATTGAGTCTTCTGATCTGTGAAAATGGTATGTATCTGCATTTACTTATGTATTATGTAATTTCTCTCAGAAGTGTTTTGTAGTTTTCAGTTTCAGTGTACAGGCCTTGCCCATCTTTTGTCCGATTTAACTCTAATTATTTCATACTTTTTATGCTATTGCAAATAGTATTACTCATAAATTTTTAATGGTTTATTGCTAATATATAGAAATACAATTGATTTTTGTATATTGATCTTACATCCTGAAAACTTGCTAAACTCGCTCATTAGTTTGAGTAGCTTTTTATACAATCTATAACATTTTGTTCATAGACAATCATGTCATCAGTGAATAAAGACCATTTTCTTCTTCCTTTTCGATCTGGACAGTTTATTTCTTTTTCTTACCTTAATTGTACTAGCTAGAACCTCCAGTACAATTCAGTGGGGGAATGGATGGTCTTTCCAATAAATGAGGCTGGGTCAATTGGATAGTCATACGAAAAAGCATGAACCTTGACCCCTGTCTCACACAATACACAAAAATTAATTTCAAAACCTTCATGGACCTGAATGTGGAAAATGAGACAATAATACTATTAAAGAAAACATAAGACAATGTTAATTGTAAGGGCAGGCAAAGATTTCTTAAATGAGACACAAATAACAGTAGCTATAAAAGGTTAACAAATTAATTCAATTTAATTTATAAATTAAATAGGATTAACTTATACATTAATTAAATTAGTAGAACTTGTATTCATCAACACACCGTTAAGAAAGTAAAAGGTAAATGACAGGCCAGGAGAAGATATTTGCGAAATGTGTCTGACAAAGGACTCCTATAAATTGATAAGAAAACATCTGAATCAATTTTTTAGAGGAGAGGAGGGGCAGAAGGCTTGCAGTGACCTTTACAAAAGAGGATCGCCAAAGGGCAAGGCATGATGAGAAATCATTCAGTATCTTTAGTCATCAAGGACATGCAAAGTAAAACCAAAATTGAGATACCACTACAAAACAAGACTCTCAACCCCCACTGTATTTGCTACAGCTATACTTACATGTTCATCCTACGACCTAGCAGTGCCATTTCTGGGTATATACCCAACGTAAATGAGTGTTTATGTCCACCAAAAGACATGAATGAGAATGTTCATAGCAGTTTTATTCATAATGACCAAAAACTGAAAACAACTCCAATGTCCATCAGCATTAGAATGGATAACTATATTATGTTATATTCATATAATAGAATACTATTGTATGGAATGGAATACTACAACAAGGAAAAAGAACAACTACTGCTACATGCACACACTTGGATGAATATCACAAATACAATGTTGATCAAAATAAGCCAATCACAAAAGGTTACATCTGTATGATTCTATTTGCATAAAGTTCATAAACAGGCAAAACCAACCCATGGTTACTTTTGATGAGGGGGGTGATAATGACTGGAAGAGAGCACAAGCAAACCTATTGGGGTACCAGAAATGATCTATACCTTGATCTGTGTGGTGGCTAAGCAGATGCATACACATGTAAAAATTCATTGCTCTGCACCTAAGATTTATGTGTTTTATTTATAGACGTTATGTCAACATAAAAGAAAACTGAAGTGTTTTTTTCTGAACATAATTATTCAGCTCTGCTGATACGTACACATATTTCTGAGCCAAAGCTGCACTTTTGATCACTATAACTTTCTAGTAGGTGTGATATCTACAAAATAAGTTCAAGTCTTTTCTTCCAAAATTTTCTTGCACCTGTATGCTTCCAAGCTAAACTTTAGGATCAGTTTTTCAAATTCCTTAGAAAAATTCTACTGGGATTTTTGTTGGGATTATGCAATATTTGTAGTTTATTTGAAGAACACTTACATCTCTCCAGTATTGACTCTTTCCATCCAATCAACATGGTTCGTTTATTCAGGAATTTTCAATCAAGTTTTAAATTATTATTTATGTAGGGCTAGAATATGTTTTGGTATATTATGTATATGATGTATATTAAGTCAGTATGGTTTCTGTTCCTATTATAGGAGAAATATTTGTCCCATTACTTCTCTAATCATTGCTGGTATATAAAAAGGCTCTTCTTCCCCCTATCTGGCCACCTTGCTGAACTCCTTCATTCATTTTAGGAGGTTTCCATTCGATTCTTTTAATTTCTAGGTTGTGAGTAATGTATTATAATCTTTTCTCCTTTATATGAGAATCTGACTTCTGATTAGTTTCCTAATTATGTTTTCCTGAAAACAGAACGATGGTACGTGTAGACTATGTGACTAGGCAACTTTGCTTATAATAAAAATGAGTCCTGGTTTGTAACTTTTGTCTGGACTGGGAGTCACCATGGCCTGAGGTTCCTTTTCTAACCCGCAAGTCCCTTGTGGGGACCCTGGAAACCATGCTTATGGAGTTGTCACCAAAGATATTTTCGCGGGGGTCGGGGGCATGAGGTTTTTAAATCAGAGTGACTGCCTGGTGTAGCTCTTGTCTTCCTGCACCTGAGCTGTCTGCTGAGTGGACTGCAGTAAAGATTCCCACTGCTAGGAATAGCTACACTGCCTTGCAAGCATGTGTGGTTCCTGCCCTATGGCCTTGAATAGGCCAGGATGCTATGTGGCCCACAGTGGTCTTGTGAATCTGAATTAGTTGAATCTAAGAAGACCCATGCCCACGGGCATTTCAGAGTGGTGGAGCAGTGGACTAGACTTTCGGACCCTCGATGCAGTTTGACCAATGGACTGTGAGATAGAGGTGTGGGGAAGGAAAGCTGACAAGGCATTAAATGTCTGAGAGGGAGAGTCCATCTGCCTGTTCTCTGAAGTTGAAAACTCTGCAGCATATGACAAGAGATTAGGGCAGAAGCGGGCTGGAGTAAAACCAGATTCATACCAAGAGGAGACACTGCTCACTGTTTATGAAGGGGACCTGAGCCGAAACCCACTGCAGCTGAGCTACCGGGATAGGTTAATGTCTCGCTGGGAGGGTTGGAGGGGGGTTGCGAAGACAAAAGAATGAACCTGAAGACCCCATGCTTGTGATGGGCCGCCACCTGATAAAGCAGGCGGAACTGCCAAGTTGACTGCAATTCCACTCAAACTTGAATCTACATGGAGAGAGGTTTGAGAGCACCCAAGCAGACAAAGGGCTGTGCGGTGGCCAGCAGGTCCAGGCAGAGCTACAATGACAGCAGTTTAATATGGTTTGGCGTCACCAATACAAGGTTAAAGAGAGCTCTCCATGTGTGGCAAAGGGTAACCCCAGGCCACCTAAACAGCATCCTACAGTCTGACAACAGCTTTGGACCGAGAATGCTTGAGTCAATTTAAGGCTGCACTGGAGCCTGAGCAGTGTCCTCTGCAGACATTGAGTGAAAATTCATGGGAATGCAAACATTTTCAGAAGCGACGCAGATTTTTAAAGCAATCATTGGTTATTGTAAAGGCCTAAGCTGTACTATTAGACTGGATAAAACTCTTGATTTGCACTTAGTGTATAGGGAAAAACTACACTTTTTCTAAAAAGGTTAAATAAATTTCATTGTAGTATATTTGATTTGCTGAAAACTATGGTGTAATATCATTTGATATAAAATGCCTAGAATTCCCAGAATAAAGGGGGTATTTTAGGCATTATAAAGACAGATGGCCATAGACTATTCCAGTTGCACAGGACATGGAGGGGACATCCTTACCCCACTGGTTAATACAAATCCTCGTGATCACAAAATGTGCTAACTTGTCCTTTTCTATGTTGAAAATGTCAGCCAAAGTCGTGGAGGTGGACTATGGGCAAAGGGTTAACAAACACTTCCGCATGAGAATCTAACCCTAGGTTATCTCCCTGAAAGTATGTGTCAACTCTTTAGCTAGGCAACATTGCTTACAGTAAAAATGATCATTAGTAAATTGCATCTGGACTGGCGAAC
Organism: Diceros bicornis minor; assembly: GCF_020826845.1. NCBI lineage: Eukaryota > Metazoa > Chordata > Mammalia > Perissodactyla > Rhinocerotidae > Diceros > Diceros bicornis. The sequence goes on from NW_026691418.1 coordinate 1,147,811, forward strand.
CTCTAACTACCCGATGGGGAAACGATTGTTTTGAGCTTCCTGCGTGTGAAACTCTTGTAACTGGGCACAACCCGTGCCGAGACCCTGGAAGCTATGCCTGTGGAACTGTGAGATCCTCTCTGTGAGGCATGGGGCTTTATATCAAAGCAGCTCTCGTAAAGGCCCCAGTGTGTATCTCGACGCCTTACATCTGCTGAATGCAGTGCAGCAAGGACCTCGCTGCAAAGAACACCTGAGGCTGCTCTGTGATTGCTGCGGCTCCTGCCCTGTAGCCTTCTAGCTGCGCCAAGGAGGCCTGGGTCGTCTTGTGAGTCAGCAAAGCCTAAGAAGACCGCTGCGGGCCTTGCAGAGGTCATTACATCCACTGCCAAAATTGACTTTTTTTTTCTTTTTCCTTTCCATAACTATACTCATGTCCTTTTCATTTGTTATTTGTTATAGTTTGTTGAATGATAGTGAGCACAATGGTGGGAGGAGGGGTGCAGTGGGTGAGGAGGGGAGACTGAATACCTTGTCCCTATATTTTATTTTTCCACTTTTTATTTGGAAATAATTTCGAACTTATAGAAAAGTTGCAAGAATACAAAGACCTCCTAGAAAGACTTCACAGAGATTCACTGTTAACATTTTTCCACATTTGCTTTATTTTTATTTTCTCTCTCTACATGTATGCATTTTTATTATCATTATTTGAGAGTAAGTTGCAGCCATCATATCCCTTTATCCTTATTATTTTATTGTGTATTTCCTAAAAACAAGACATCTACTTACATTATCACAGCATAATTCTCAAATTGGGAATTAAAATGAATACAGTGCTATTACCTAATTAACAGACCTGTGAAAATTTTTCCAGTTATCCCAATATTGTTTTTTTTTATAGCATATTTTTTCCCTGCTCCCAGATCCAGTCTTGTAGTCATCTCACTGTTTTTAGTTGTCATGTCCCTTTACTCTTCCTTAATCGAGAATAGTTCCTTAACCCTTTTTTGTCTTTCATGACATGGGCATTTTGAAGAGCACAGGCCTATTGTTTTAGCAGAATTTCCTTCAGTTTGGATTTGTCTGATGTTTCCTCAAGGTCAGATTCAGGTTGGGGTTTCCACCCTTTAGGGAACTCCACTCTGGCCTTCCTCTAGTCACATCTTTCAAGCCTGGAGCCAAGGAGGCAAGCCCATTGGAGCCTGCCCACTCCCACTTGGTCCAGAGAGTAAATATTTTAGGCTTTGCAGGCTATATGATCTCTGTCACAGCTACTCAGCTCTGCTACTCTAGCAAGAAAGCTGCCATAGATAATGTGTAAATGAATGAGCATGGCTATATTCAAATAAAATTTTATTTATAAAAACAGGTGGAGGGTGCATATTTGGCCCATGAGTCAATTTGCTTGACCCCTCTTCTAATCCACGCCCCAGCTACCAAGAAGTACAGAATTCCACGCCCAAACAGCCTCAGCCCCGTTCCCAGAGTAGGCCTGTGAGGGCCTCTCTTCCCCGGGTCTGCCATCGTGAGGCGTGGCATCTTGCCACTAAGGAGTGCGTTTCTCTAGGCTTGCGTGGGCCCAGGAGATGACAGTTTTGAGGAGTGTGGACAGATTTGAACCCAGAGGTGGGGCCTTCACAGTATCAGAAAGAGTTGAGAGTGAGAAGAGAAGGGGCAAAGAGCTAGCCGGGTCGGCTCCCCTCCTCTCACTATGTCTGGTGCAAGACTCCAAGGAGCCTAAGAATTACATTTGCATCTGGCCTTCCTGGTCAGTGTGAAGGGTTAGTTTATCCAGAGAAAAAGGAGTGCCATATGTTATTCAACCATTTGTTGCTTGATTTATATGTATATATATTGGAACATTTAGCTATATGGTACGTGGTGTCTATTTGCACTTTGCCCCAGCCCCATAGTGCAAGGGCAGCCTGTGTGACTGCATGAACACTTCTCAGAACAGCCTCAGCGGGGATGACTGGTCCCCACAGGTGTTCACCTGTGAAGGGAACCTGCAAACTGGCTCCTGGCTCCACTCTGCCCCGGGAGAATCAGGGGCGATCTGTGGCAAGGCCTCCCAGCCTTCTTTGCCTGCAGCCACTTGGGTTGACTAAAGACCCCACGTTCAGTGCTCAGCTTCTAAGCAACAGAACAAGGAAGATACTAACGGGCCAATTCCTCATTCTTCCCACTTTCTACTTCTAGACTGTCTTTTCTTTCTGGTTTATCTAACTGATTTCTTTGGACCTCTTGATATTTGAATAACCAATTCCACTGACAGACTTCAGACCCCTGGAGGTTTCTGTATCTCCCACTCTCATTCATGTAACACACCCCCACCACGACTGCCGCCACCCCTGCCATTGCCACGCTGCCGTAGCTGCCTCTGGTCAGCATGGGGCCTTAAGGCACCTGTCCCTTACCCAGAACATTCCAGAGCCAGGAGATGTTGTAGGGGTGCCATCTTACCAACACTAGTGCACACTCATGTCCAGACGCTTTGGAATTCCAACCAAGTAAATAACACCAATATGGTACCCGGATCTCGTAAGTAGTGAGGTGTATCTGGAAAGATAAGCAGTTTTTAAAAATGTTACCTCATGAAGTACCTCCAACTTGTAATATCTTTTAGAGGAAAGTAATGTATGTAAAGTATTAATCTAAATATCACTTCCAATAACATAATACTTTTGCTAAGGCATCCGATAACATCAAAATTTAAGAATTACGGCTATGCAATTTACATAATTCCTATAATATGGTAGCATATAATTTACTGTTATATAATTTACTATTATTTTGCTGAATTTTTTAACTTTTGTCCTAAAATTGTTTTCTATAAATATAAACTCTAAAAGTTCTTCCATTGTAATTTGTTTCTTTTTATAATGCTTTGAATCTCCAGAAAAAGGCCTTTTTTATGACAGTCTTTTGCAATAATATATTGATTAGTTACTCTATCATTTTAAAAAAATTTTTATTGAGGTCATAATGGTTTATAACATTGTGAGATTCCAGTTGTACATTATTATTTGTCGGTCACCATATAAATGTGCCCCTTCACCCCTTGTGTCCACCCCCCAACTCCCTTCCCCCTGGTAACCACCAAACTGTTCTCTCAGTCCATGTATTAGTTGATATTCCACATATGAGTGAAGTCATACAGTGTTTGTCTTTCTTTGTCTGGCTTATTTCACTTAACATAATACGCTCCAGGCCCATCCATGTTGTTGCAAATGGGAGGATTTTGTCTTTTTTTATGGCTGAGTAGTATTCCATTGTATATATATATACCACATCTTCTTTATCCAGTCATCTGTCGACGGACACTTGGGTTGCTTCCACTTCTTAGCTATAGTGAATAATGCTGGAGTGAACATAGGGGTGCATAAGCCTCTTTGGATTGTTGATTTGAGGTTTGTTGGGTAGATACTCAGTAGTGGGATAGCTGGATCATAAGATATTCCTATTTTTAATTTTGTGTGTGTGTGAGGAAGATCAGCCTTGAGCTAACATCCATGCCTATCTTCCTCTACTTTATGTGGGACGCCGCCACAACATGGCCTGACAAACAGTGTGTCATTGCACGACCGGGATCCAGACCTGGGCCGCCAGCGGCAGAGTGAGCGCACTTAACTGCTACACCACGGGGCCAGCCCTGTTTATAATTTTTGAGGAATCTCCATACTGTTTTCCATAGAGGCTGCACCAGTTTGCATTCCCACCAGCAGTGGATTAGGGTTCCCATCTCTCCACAGCCCCTCCAACATTTGTTGCTTTTTGTCTTGGTGATTATAGCCGCTCTAACGGGTATAAGATGATACCTTGGTGTGGTTTTAATTTGCATTTCCATGATGATTAGTGATGTTGAGCATCCTTTCATGTGCCTGTTGGTCATCTGTATATCTTCTTTGGTGAAGTGTCTGTTCATTTCCTGTGCCCATTTTTTGATTGGGTTGTTTGTTTTTTTGTTATTCAGTTGTGTGAGTTCTTTATATATTATGGAGATTAATCCGTTGTCAGATTTATGGTTTGCAAGTATTTTTTCCCAGTTGATGGTTACCCTATTCATTTTGATCCTGGTTTCATTTGCCTTGTAGAAGCTCTTTAATCTGATGAAGTCCCACTTTTTTATTTTTTCTTTTGTTTCTCGTGACTGAGTAGTCATGAAATTCAAAAAGATCCCTTTATGGCTGATGACAAGTAGTGTACTACCTATATTTTCCTCCAGGAGATTTATAGTTTCAGGTCTCACCCTCAGGTCTTTGATCCATTTTGAGTTAATTTTTGTGTATGGCAAAAGAATATAGTCTACTTTCATTCTTTTGCATGTGGCTGTCCAGTTTTTCCAGCACCATTTGTTGAAGAGAATTTCCTTTCTCCACTGTATGTCCGTAGCTCCTTTGTCAAAGATTAGCTGCCTGTAGATATGAGGTTTTATTTTGGGACTTTCAATTCTGTTTCATTGATCTGTGTGTCTGTTTTTGTACCAGTACCATGCTGTTTTAATTACTATCAATTTGTAGTATGTTTTGAAGTCAGGGATTGTGATGCCTCCAGCCTTGTTCTTCATTTTCAGGATTGCTTTAGCTATATGGGGTCTTTTGTTGCCCCATATGAATGCTAGTATTTTTTGTTCTATTTCTGTGAAGAATGTCCTTGGGATTCTGATTTGGATTGCATTGAATCTATAGATGACTTTAGGTAGTATGGACATTTTAACAATCTTTATTCTTCCAATCCAAGTGCATGGAATCTTTTTCCATTTCTTTATGTCATCATTGATTTCACTCAGTAAAGTCTTATAGTTTTCCTTGTATCGGTCTTTCACTTCCTTGGTTAAATTTACTCATAGATATTTTATTCTTTTTGTTGCATTTATAAATGGGATTGTCTTCTTGAGTTCACTTTCTGTTAGTTCGTTGTTGGTATATAGAAATGCAACCGAGTTCTGTAAGTTGATTTTATACCCTGCCACTTGGTTGTAGTTGTTGATTATTTCTAATAGTTTTCCAATGGATTCTTTAGGGTTTTCTATATATAAGATCGTGTCATCTGCAAACAGTGAGAGTTTCACTTCTTCATTGCCTATTTGGATTCCTTTTATTCCTTTTTCTTGCCTAATTGCTCTGGCCAGAACCGCCAGTACTGTGTTGAATAAGAGTGGTAAGAGTGGGCACACTTGCCTTGTCCCTGTTTTCAGAGGGATGGGTTTCAGTTTTTCCCCATTGAGTATGATGTTGGCTGTGGGTTTGTCATATATGGGCTTTATTATGTTAAGGTACTTTCCTTCTATACCCATTTTGTTGAGAGTTTTTATCATAAGTGCATGTTGGATCTTGTCAAAAGCTTTCTCTGCATCTATTGAGATGATCATATAGTTTTTATTCCTCGTTTTGTTAATGTGGTGTATCACATTGATTTGTGGATGTTGAACCATCCCTGTGTCCCTGGTATAAATCCCACTTGATCACGGTGTATGATCTTTTTAATGTATTGCTGGATTCGGTTTGCCAATGTTTTGTTGAGGATTTTTGCATCTGTGTTCATCAGCGATGTTGGCCTATAATTTTCCTTCTTTGTATTGTCCTTGCCTGGCTTTGGTATCAGGGTGATGTTGGCCTCGTAGAATGTGTTGGCAAGTATTCCATCTTCCTCTATTTTTTGGAATAGTTTGAGAAGGATAGGTTTTAAATCTTCTTTGAATGTTTGGTAAAATTCTCCAGAGAAGCCATCTGGTCCTAGATTTTTATTTTGTGGGAGGTTTTTGATTACTGTTTCAATCTCTTTACTTGTGATTTATCTATTCAGGTTCTCTATTTCTTCTTGATTCAGTTTTGGAAGGTTGTGTGAGTCTAGGAATTTATCCATTTCTTCTAGATTGTCCAATTTGTTGGCATATAGTTTTTCATAGTATTCTGTTATAATCTTTTGTATTTCTGTGGTATCTGTTGTAATTTCTCCTTTTTCATTTCTAATTTTATTCATTTGAGCCTTCTCTCTTTATTTCTTGGTGAGTCTGGCTAAGGGTTTGTCAATTTTGTTTATCTTCTCATAGAACCAGCTCTTTGTGTCATTGATCCTTTCTACTCTTTTTTAAATTTCATTTTCATTTATTTATGTTCTGATATTTATTATTTCCCTCCTTCTGCTGATTTTAGGCTTTGTTTCTTCTTATTTTTCTAATTCTGTTAGGCAGAGTTTGGGGTTGCTTATCTGGGCTTTTCCTTGTTTGTTAAGGTGGTCCTGTATTGCTTTGAGTTTCCCTCTCAGGACTGCTTTTGCTGCGTCCCATATGAGTTGGTACGGTGTATTTTCATTTTCATTTGTCCCCAGCTATGCTTTGATTTCTCCTTTAATTTCATCAATGATCCATTGGTGGTTTAGTAGCATGTTGTTGAGTCTCCACAGCTTTGTCACTTTCCCAGTTTTTTCCTTGTAGATGATTTCTAACTTCATGGCATTATGGTCTGAAAAGATGCTTGTTATGATTTCAATCTTCTTAAATTTATATAAGCATGCCTTGTTTCCCAACATATAGTCTATTCTTGAGAATGTTCCATGCGCGCTTGAGGAGAATGTGTAATCTGCTGTGTTTGGATGGAGTGCTCTGTAGATGTCTATTAAGTCCATCTCATTTAGATTTTGTTTAGGTCCATTATTTCCTTATTTATTTTCTGTCTGTGTTATCTGTCCATTGATGAGAGTGGGGTGTTAAGATCACCTGCTACTCTTGTGTTGTTGTTAATATCTCCTTTTAGGTTTGTCAATAGTTGCTTTATGGACCTTGGTGTTCCTGTATTGGGCGCATATATATTTAAAAGTGATACGTCTTCTTGGTGGAGTGTCCCTTTTATCGTTATATATTGCCCCTCTTTGTCTCTCATTACCTGTTTTATCACGAAGTCAACTTCGTCTGATATGAGTATGGCAACTCCTGCTTTCTTTTGTTTGCCATTAGCTTGGAGTATTGTCTTCCATCCTTTCACTCTGAGCCTGTGTTGCCTTTAGAGCTGAGATGTGTTTCCTGGAAGCAGCATATTATTGGGTCTTGTTTTTTAATCCATCCCACCACTTTGTGTCTTTTGATTGGAGAGTTCAGTCCATTTACATTTAGGGTACTTATTGATATATGGGGGCTTGTTGTTATTTTATCGCTCTTTTTCTGGTTCTTTTGCATTTCTTTTGTTTCTTGTCCCATGTGTTTCAGACTACCAATTTAGTTTGGTAATTCTGTATGGGAGTTCCCTTAGTTTTCTCTTTCTCTATCATGTGTGATTCTGTTCTGATTATTTGATCAGTGGTTACCATGAGGTTCGTATAAAAAATATCTTGTATGTGATAGTCCATTTTTTGATGGACTCTTATTCCCTTAGACTAAGTTGATTCGATTCCTTTCCTCTTCCCCTTCTAAGTTATTGCTATCATATCTTATTCCTTCTTGTGTTGTGAGTTTGTGTTTAACATGATGAGGTTATATTTATGCTTGGTGCTTACCTTCCCTTGATCTTTTTTTTTGTGTGTGTGAGGAAGATAGACCCTGAGGTAGCATCTGCCAATCTTCTTCATTTTTTTCTTTTTTTTGTTGAGGAAGACTGGCCCTGGGCTAACATCCATGCCCATCTTCCTCCACTTTACATGGGACGCCTGCCACAGGCCACATGGCCTGACAAGCGGTGTGTGGGTGTGCGCCTGGGATCCGAACTGGCAAGCCCCGAGTCACTGCAGTGGATCACGTGCATTTAACCACTTGCGCCACTGGGCCAGCCCCTGATCTTTGGATTTATATTGAAGTGTTTGCTAATCTATTTTGATAGAGGACTGCAATTTTTCTGGTTTTGTTGACCTATTTTCCTCCTTGTTCAAAACTTTGAATCCCCTTTCTCTTTTTTTCCTCAGGTATGCAGGCCTTCTTGAACACTTCTTGTAGTGGGGGTCTTGTGGCAATGAACTCCCTTAGCTTTTGTTTATCTGGGATAGTTATTATTTCTCCATCATATCTGAAGGATATTTTTGATGGATAGAGTATTCTTGGCTGAAAGTTTTTGTCCTTCAGAATTTTGAATATATCGTTCCACTCTCTCCTAGCCTGTAAAGTTTCTGTCAAGAAATCAGCTGAGATCCTGATAGGAAATCCTTTGTATGTTATTTTTATTTTTTTATTTTTTTTTGGTCAGGCTGCCCTTAATATTTTTTCTTTGTCATTGACTTTTGCCACCTTTACTACTATATGCCTCGGAGAGGGTATGTTTGTGTTGATATATTTAGGAGATCTATTGATTTCATTCACTGGTATTTCCAGCTCCTTCCCCAGGTTTGGGAAGTTCTCAGATATTATTTCTTTGAACAAGTTCTCTGCTCCTTTTTCCATCTCTTCTCCCTTGGAATACCTATAATCCTTATGTTGGATTTCCTAGAGTTAGATATTTCTCGGAGTGTTTCTTCATTTCTTTTTAGTCTTAGTTCTCTTTCATCCTCCATCTGGAGCATTTCTGCATTGCTGTCCTCAATATTGTTAATTCTTCCCTCTATATTGTCAGCTCTGATGCTTAAGGTTTCCAGATGTGTCTTTGTCTCCTCTATTGTATTTTTCATCTCTAAGATTTTTGATTGGATTTTTTTTTTATGGTTTCAATCTTCTTTGTGAAGAAACTCCTGATTTCATTGAATTGTCTGTGTTTTCTTGTATTTCATTAAGCTTTTTTATGATGGCTATTTTGAATTCTCTGCCATTAAGATTATAGATTTCTGGGGCCGGCCCCGTGGTTTGGCGGTTAAGTGCATGTGTTCTGCTATTGGTGGCCCTGGTTCGGATCCTGGGTGAGCACCGATGCACCACTTCTCAGGCCATACTGAGGCTGGGTCCCACATACAGCAACTAGAAGGATGTGCAGCTGTAACATACAACTATCTACTGGGGCTTTGGGGGAAAAATAAATAAATAAAATTATAAAACAAAGATGATACATTTCTGTGCTTTCTGGGTTGACTTCTGGGTGCTTGTCATTTTCCTTTTGGTCTGGAGATTTAATATATTTTTGCATGGTGCCTGTCAGTGTTGGCTTACTTTCCGTCATAGTGAAAATATATGGTCGCAGTTTCCTCTTGCTGCTGCTGGTTGGGAGTCAAGGGCCGTGTATTCTGGCCTGCCTCAATCTGCAGGCACTCTCGTCACCCCTGGCTGATCTGAGGCATGGCTGAGTGGAGGCTGCTGAGGGGGGTAAGTGTGGGAACAGCTGGAGCTGTAGTGTGGGAACAGCTGAGACTGGAGTGCAGGTAGGCTGAAGTAGCTGGGGCTTGGGTGCAGGTGGGTTGAAGCAGCTGCAGCTGAAGTGCCGCTTGGCCAAAGAAGCAGGGGCTGGGGTGTCACTGGGCCAAAGAAGCTGGAACTGGAGTGCTGTGGGCCGAAGTTGCTGGTGCCAAGTCAGCTGGAGTCTGAGCACAGGCCAAGCCAAAGCCACTGGAGCCAGGGAATGGGGGGCGGTCCAGCCGAAGGAGCTGGAGCCGTGGCTTGGTCCAGCCAGAGCAGCTGGGGCTGTGGCCTGGTGAGGCCTGAGCTGCCAGTGCCTCTGGTGCAGGGGCACAGGCTCGCCTTGCTGGTGCTTGGGCCCGGGCACCTGGGGACCACTGCCTGTGGGGGTGGGGCACAGTCACACTGCCCCTGCTGGTGGGGCCTGGGCTCCTGGGGGCTGCTGATTCTGGGGATGGGGCTGAGCTGAAGCATCACTGTGCTGAAGCACCAGTCGGGTGGGCCGGGTGGGGGAGGGGCGCTTACTTTCTCCTCCCCTATCTCAGAGGTTTCTCACCTCGCTGTCACTCTCTGCTCTCCTGAGGGGCTAGCTGGTTGAAACTACCCTCGCAACAGTTCAGCTCCCTCCGTAGGGGGGTCCCCTCAAGCCATGAGGGGTCTTGGAGAGCTCCGAGTTTTCACGCGGTGAGCCGCCCCTCCCCCACCTCTGAGAGCTGCGTGGCCTCAGTCTCTGGGACGCAGTCCTTGGGGAAGGAAAGGAGCTCCTCTAACATCCTTCCAATTCCTCTGGGGATTCCAGCACCTCCATCCTCGGGTGTATGGCTGCCTGAGTGCCTCAGATGTCGCCTGTTTTGAGTGAATAGCTTCTGTTTTAATATGAATGCCCTTTTTGTTGTGTCTTAGAGGGGGAGAGTTCAGTGGGGGAAGCTCACTCCACCATGATGCTGACATCACTCAGTTGTGTTTTCATTTTGATCCTCATTTCCTTTGCCTTGCAGAAGCCCTTTAGTCTGATGAAGTCCCACTTGTTTATTTTTTCTTGTGTTTCCCTTGTCTGAGTAGACATGGAATTTGAAAAGATCCCTCCAAAACCGATCTCAAAGAGTGTTCTGCCAATATTTTCTTCTAAGAGTTTTGATAGTTTCAGGTCTTACTTTTAAGTGTTTGATCCATTTTGAGTTAATTTTTGTGTATGGCAAAAGATAATGGTCTACTTTCATTCTTTGGCATGTGGCTGTCCAATTTTCCCAGCACCATTTGTTGCAGAGACTTTCCTTTCTCCATTCTATGTTCTTAGCTCCTTTGTTGATGATTAGCTGTCCATATATGTGTGGTTTTTTTTTTCTGGACATTGAATTTTGTTCCATTGATCTGTACGTCTGTTTTTGTACCAGTATCATGCTGTTTTGATTATTATACCTTTGCTGTATATTTTGAAGTTAGGGATTGTGATGCTTCCTGCTTTGTTCTTTTTTCTCAGGATTGCTTTAGCTATTTGGGGTTTTTGTTGCCCCAATGAATTTTAGTATTCTTTGTTCTATTTCTGTGAATAATGTCATTGGAATTCTGATTGGAATTACATTGAATCTGTAGATGGCTTTAGCTAGTATGGACATTTTAACCATGTTTATTCTTCCAATCCATGTGTATGGGATATTTTTCCATTTCTTTATGTCATCATCGATTTCTTTCAACCATGTCTTATAGTTTTCATTGTATAGGTCTTTCACCTCCTTGGTTAATTTTATTCCTAGATATTTTATTCTTTTTTTTTTTTTTTTTTTTTTTTTTTTTTTTTGTGAGGAGATCAGCCCTGAGCTAACATCCGCCAATCCTCCTCTTTTTTTGCTGAGGAAGACGGCCCTGGGCTAACATCTGTGCCTATCTTCCTCCACTTTATATGGGACGCCGCCACAGCATGGCTTACCAAGCAGTGCGTCGGTGCGCGCCCGGGATCCGAACCAGCGAACCCCGGGCCGCCGCAGCGGAGCGCGCGCACTTAACCGCTTGCGCCACCGGGCCGGCCCCGATATTTTATTCTTTTTGTTGCGATTGTAAATGAGATTGTATTCCTGAGTTCTCTTTCTGTCAGTTCGTTATTAGAGTATAGAAATGCAACTGATTTTTGTAAGCTGATTTTGTACCCTGCAACTTTGCTGTCGTTGTTGATTATTTCTAATAGTTTTCTGATGGATTCTTTAGGGTTTTCTATATATAAAATCATGCCATCTGCAAACAGCGAGAGTTTCACTTCTTCATTGCCTCTTTGGATTCCTATTATTCCTTTTTCTTGTCTAATTGCTCTGGCCAGATCCTCCAGTACTGTGTTGAATAAGAGTGGTGATAGTGGGCACCCTTGTCTTGTCCCTGTTCTCAGAAGGATGGCTTTCAGTTTTTCCCCATTGAGTATGATGTTGGCTGTGGATTTGTCATATATGGCCTTTATTATGTTGGGATACTTTCCTTCTATACCCATTTTGAGACTTTTTATCATAAAACGATTTTGGATCTTCTCAAAAACCTTCTCTGCATTTCTTGAGATGATCATATAGTTTTTATTCCTCATTTTGTTAACATGGTGTATCACGTTGATTGATTTGCGGATGTTGAACCATCCCTGTGCCCCTGGTATAAATCCCACTTGATCATGGTGTATGATCTTTTTAATGTATTGCTGGATTCTGTTTGCCAATGTTTAGTTGAGGATTTTTGCATCTGTCTTCCTCAATGATATTGGCCTGTAATTTTCCTTCTTTGTATTGTCCTTGCCTGGCTTTGGTATCAGAGTGATGTTGGCCTCATAGAATGAGTTAGGAAGTATTCCATCTGCCTCTATTTTTTGGACTAGTTTGAGAAGGATAGGTTTTAAATCTTCTTTGAATGTTTGGTAAAATTCTCCAGAAAAGCCATCTGGTCCTGGACTTTTATTTTTTGGGAGGTTTTTGATTACTGCTTCAATCTCTTCACATGTGATTGGTCTGTTCAGATTCTCTATCGTTTCTTGATTCCGTTTTGGAAGGTTGTATGAGTCTAAGAATTTATCTATTTGTTCTAGATGTCCAAATTGTTGGCATATGGTTTTTCATAGTATTCTTATAATCCTTTGTATTTTTGTGGTGTCCATTGTAATTTCTCCTCTTTCATTTCTAATTTTATTTATTTGAGCCTTGGCTCCTTTTTCCTTAGTACGTCTGGCTAAAGGTTTGTCAATTTTGTTTATCTTCTCAAAGAACCAGCTCTTTGTTTCATTGATCTTTTCTACTGTTTTTTAATGGTGACAAAGGGACCATACTAATGTAAGGTGCTAATCACAGGGAAAATTGGGTGTGAAGTACATGGGAACTCTGTATTATCATCAAATTTTCTGTAAATCTAAAACTATTCTAACATTAAAATTTTATTTAACAATTTTTTAAAAATAAAGGCAGGGCTACCTGACATCAATGAGCCTCGTGAAAATGCATTCATTAATAATCAGAGCAAGCACCCCCCACAAGCTTGTACATGCGCACACACACACACACACACACACACACACACACACACAACTCGGGCACAGGAAGGGAACCCAGGATCTGACTCTGACATCACAATGAACAGAATCCAAAAAACAATTATACTGCCAAGTATTACGCTAAAACAATTATTGAAATTGCTAGTCGAAAACAGTTAATGGAATAATTAAGACAGATTGACCTAAAAGCTGATTTAAAATTAACCTGACGCGTGCATGCTATCTAAATAATGACTCTCTCCTATGAGCTAGCCTCTCATTAAAATCAAATTCCACTGGGAGAAATTACACACTTGCACCGTGATTGGGAAGAACAAGCTGCGTTCACTCAACCACTGATGGAACTGGAGGGTCATCAGACGAGGAAAATGGAAATGAGTGTCCTGTCCTTCCAGGTGTGCTGCTATCTGTCTCAGTAACAAGCCACCTCCCTCCCATTTTTCCCTTTGGAAATGATGGAAACTCATTAAAATTGCGTCATCTCAGGACCCAAACCACTAGATGCCTGAATGGGCACATCTGAAGCTTCCAAAGGGAAAGATCAGAAGGGAGGGGCCATGGGCTGGGGTCTCGTGGACGGACTGAGGGCAGGGAAGGGATCTGAGCAGCTCTGAAAATGAGGCCCCTCAAGCACTCGAGGAAACTCGATGGCTTCCACCCCTCGTTTCTCTAAAGGTGAGAAAACCCACGCTTGTTGAAGACCAAACTCCAGGCGGGTGGCAGAGGCAGGAGCTCTTTTCAGCATAATGCTTTTCCCCGCCCAGCACCTTCTCCTTTCCACTGCCGTATCCAGTTGGAAAGAAGTCATGGTGAGGTTTGTGGGTCTACAGGCCTCGATCACACCTTGCTCCTGAGTTTAGCCCAGGGGTGTCCCAGTCTGTGTGAGCAGTTTTCGCTTGTCCCCATATCCCTAGCTGGTTGCCTGCCACTGGCCAAAATAGGATCCTGTGGTGTGTGCGCCGATGTGGGGGGACGCACCTGAAAAGGCCCACCCTGCTGGAGGAGGGTCATGGCCACCCCTCCCTCCAAGGGCCCTGGGTCCTGGCAAGAAGGTCTCAGCTGATGTCTGGAACACAGGGGTGTAGGCTCCTTGTTCCTTGTAAACCCCTGGAGTTACCTTTTTTTTAAATGGATCCCCTGCTCAGCATTTTTATGAGATAAAGAATTTCCCCCATTAAAATTATTCAAGTTTAGTAATAACATATTATTGGGACAAGCAGGAAAACACAGGATGCTCCAAAACAATCCATTACTTGGAGGATTTTAAAATTCTAATGAGAGAAACCACTCTCTCTCATTGTTCATCCTCTTGGTCATCAGCAGGATTAGTCTGGGAGAAGGACAAGGCAGGAATTCGCTGCACTCCTTATTTATCCCTCTGATTTCTCCAGAGTTTTTCTTTTCTTCAAAGAGACATCTCTGGGCTCTGCAGGACTTGTCAGTGGTGAAGTCAGGCGACTCTGAGACTGTGCAGAGCAGGAGGATGAGAACATGGGAGGGAGAGGAGGAAGAGCTGGGACCATCACTTCCCATCACAGGCTGAGGCTGAATTAATCTACATCTAGGTCAGGATCCCAAGAATCGGATGTTATCAACCTTGTCACACCGTGGGGGTTGGGAACAGGGAACAGCCAAGGCGCCATGGCCACTTTCAGAGAAATAAACAAAGTAGGAGGGCACCACTGGGAGCCAGTTTGAAAATGGTCACTAATGTGAAATAATAAGACACATTTTTCAGAAAAGTGAAGACAATTCTTTTGGCTCTCAGACTCGCAAACACCGTGTGTTCTTCAGGAGCAGACTGAAGCTGTTGACCTTTAGGGTGATTGTGAAAGGAATCTGAGCTCCATCACTGTTTCTGAATAAGTCAGAACAGTCCAGCACACACTCCTTGACAATGCTGAAGATGACCAGCGTCCAGGTGCTGTGGGGTCGAGACTTCTATCACTCAAGACATCCTGCCAGGCAGAGGGGGCTAGCCTGGTGGCCACTAGACCTTTATCAGATGTGGGATTTGCAAATATTTTCTGCCATTTTGGATTGTGGATTATCTTTTTTTCCTTCTTAATATTCTCCTTTTATGCACAAAAGTTTTTCATTTTGAAGAAGTCCAATTTGTCTAATTTTTCTTTTGTTGCTTGTGCTTTTGGTGTTATGTCTAAGAAATCATTGCCAAATTCAAGTCACAAAGATTTACTCATATGTTTTCTTCTATGAGTTTTATAATTTTGGCTCTTTTATGTAGGCCTTGGATCCATTTTGAACTCATTTTGTGGATGGTGTGAGGTAAGTGTCCAGCTTCACGCTTTTGCATGTGGGTGTCCAGTTGTTCCAGCACCTGTACTAACTGTTTGTGGGTTTCTTCGGATTTTTCCTCATGTATGATTCTATCTGCATAAAGAGGCATTTCTACTGCATTTCCAATTGTTGTGATTTTTATTTTTATTTTATTTCATACTGTCTGTGCCTTTATATTTAAAGTGCAATTTTTGTAGATAGTATACATTTGGGTCTTATTTTTATATCCATCCCAAGAATCTCGGCCTTTAACTGAACTCTTCGGTCCACTAATGTGTAAAATGATGAGCAAACAAGATGGTGGGATAGGAGTTTCCAATACAGGTTGTTCAGCAACAGCCTTGAACAAAAAGAACAAATTTGGAGGCATCACACTTCCTGACTTAAAAATATAATACAAAGCTATGGGGGCCGGCCGAGTAGCATAGTGATTATGTTTGCCTGCTCCACTTCGGAGGCTCAGGGTACACAGGTTGAGATCCTGGACGCAGACCTACACACTGCTCATCAAGCCATGCTGTGGTGGTGCCCCACATACCAAAAATAGAGGAATATGGGAACAGATGTTAGCTTAGGGCTAATCTTCCTCACCAATATATATATATATATACTACAAAGCCATAGTAATCAAAACAGCATGGAACTGGCATTAAAACAGACACACAGACCAATGGAACAGAAGAGAGAGCCCAGAAATAACTCCATGCATTTATGGTAAATTGATCTTTGACAAAGTTGTCAAGAATACACAATGGGGAAAGGATAGTCTCTTCAACAAATAGTGTTGGGAAAACTGGTTTTCCACACATGGAAGAACTGACCCCTTACCTCACTCCGTATGTAAAAATTAACTCAAAATGCATTAAAGACTTAAATTTAAGACCTGAGACCATAAAACTATTAGAAGAAAATATAGGAGAAAAACTTGAGATTGGTCTGGGCAATGCTTTTTTTGGACATGACCCCAAAAGCAGTGGCAAAAAAAGTGAAAGTAGACTGATGGGATGCATTCAAACTAAAAAGCTTCTGCACAGCAAAGGAAATCATCAACAGAGTGAAGAGATAACCTACAGAATGGGAGAAAATATTTGCACACTGTAATCTGATGAGGGATTAATATCCAAAATATATAAAGAACTCATACAACTCAATAGCAAGAAACAAGTAACTCAGCTGAAAAATGAGCAAAGGATATGAATAAACATTTCTCAAAAAAAGACATACGAATGGCCAACAGATACATGAAAAGGTGCTCAACATCACTAGTCATCAGGGAAATGCAAATCAAAACCACAATCCGATATCACCTCACACCTGTTAGAATGGCCATGATCGAAAAAAACAAAAAATAACATGTCTTGTTGAGGATGTGGAGAAAAGGGAACCCTTGTGCACCATTGGTGGAAATGTAAATTGGTGTGGCCACTGTGGAAACCAGTATGCAGGTTCCTCAAAAAATTAGCAATAGTATCAATAGAACACCTTGCTGTGATTGATAGAACCAATCATTATACATAAAACAGATCTGCACATATATGATAAATAAAAGAACGTAAGGGAAAAAATTAACAGTAGAACTACCACGTGATCCAACAATCCCACTCCTGGGATATATCCAAAGGAAATGCAGTCAGTATTTCAAAGAGATATCTGCACCCCCATGTTCACTGCAGCATTAATCACAGTAGCCGAGATATGGAAACAACCCAAGTGTCCGTTGACAGATGAATGGATAAAGAAGAAGTGGTACATATACACAACAGAATATTACTCAATCATGAGAAAGAAGGAAATCCTGCCATTTGTGACAACACGGAAGAGCCCGGGGGACATTATGCTAAACGAAACAAGCTAGACAGAGAAAGACAAATATGGTATAATCTCACTTATACGTGGAATCTAAAAAAACAAAAAAAACACATGGAACTCATAGAAGCAGAGATTAGAACGGTTACCAGGGGCTGGGGTTGGGGGGGGAGATGGTGGTCAGTGGTACAAATATGCAGTGACATGGGTTGAATAAGTCCAGAGATCTAACATACAGCACGATGACCCGAGTTAATACTACTGTGCTGAATACTTGAGATCCGCTAAAAGAGTAGCTGGGTGCTCTCATCACACAAAAATCGTAACTGTGTGAGGAGATGAGGTGTCAATTAGCTTGACTGCAGTAATTATTTCACTAAGTATATGTACATCAAATCAGCATTGGATACTTTAAAATATATAATTTTTATTAAAAATATATAAAATTAAAAATAAATAGCTATTGACATAGTTTTGGGTCTGTAATTTTATTTCTTTTTTCTATTCGTTTCCTCTAGTTTTTTCCCCTTTATTTGTCTTTTTAAAACTTTCCTACTGGTTTTTTCAAAGGAAGTAATGGAGGCATGATTCACATGCCATAAAAGTCAAGTTTTTTTTATTTTACAGTACTATTTGTTATGAACACATACATTCATAAACCACCACAGAAATCAAGACAGAAAACAGCTCTGCTGCTCCCAAAATTCCCCATCTGCCCCTTGTGGCAGCCCCTCCTCCCCACTAGCCAACACTGATCTGCTCCCTATCAGTAGTTCTGTTTCTTCCTGAATCTCACAGGGGTGGGATCACACACTGTGTAACAACTTCTTGAGATTTACCTTCTTTACTTAGCAGATTGTATTTGATATTCATCCATTTCGTCTCACATATAAAATGCTTATTCCTTTTCATTACTGAATAATATTCCATTGGATGGATGTGCCACTTATTTACTAGCTGAAGACAGTTTATATCCACAGATTGTCTGTTTGGGTTGTTTCCAGTTTTTGGAAATTGTGAATAAGTCTGCTATAAACATCAACATACAGATTTTTGTGTGAACGTAACTTTTTGATTCTCTTTGACATATATCCAAGAATATGATTACCGGATCAGAAAGATTACATGGTCAACATTTCTTTAACTTTACAAGCAACTCTCAAAATGTTTTCCAATATGGCTGAAACATTCTGCTTTCCCAGCAGGAGTGTACGAGCATTCTGGTTGCTCTGCGTCCTTGCCAGTACTTGATATTGTTGCTAATTTTTTAAGCCATTCTGAAAGGTGCACACATGTATCTCATTGTGATTTTCACTTGAATTTCTCTGATGACTGATGATGTTGAGCATTTTTTCCTGTACTTTCATTCCATTTGTGTATCATTTTTGCTGAAGTGCCTCTTCAAATTTTTTGCCAATTTTTTACGAGGTTGTTTGTTTTGTTATTCAGATTTAAGTGTTCTTCATATACACCAAATAAAAAGCCTTCTCAGATATGTGTTTCAGAAATGGTTTCTCCCAGTTTTTGACTTGTTTTCCTTCTCTCAACAGTGTCTTTTGAAGAGAAGAAGTTCTTAGTTTTGATAAAGTTTAACTAAACAAAATTTGTTATGGGTGTGCTTTTGGTTTCACACCTGAGAAATCTTTGCCTAATCCAAGGTCATGAATATTTTCTCCTAGAAGATTTATAGTTTTAGATTTTACACTTACTGCTATGATTCACTTTGAGTTAATTTTTGTATGTGGTGTGAGACATGGGTCCAAGGATTTTGGGGTTTTGTTTTGTTTTGAGTTATATATTATGGTGGATATTTTTGCGTATGAATATTCAATTTTTCCAGTGCCACTTTTTGAAAATACTATTCTTTCTCCACTACGTTATTTTTGCAACTTTGTCAAATATCAATTGCTCATACACGTATGGTTCTGTTTCTGGATTCTCTCTTCTGTTCCACTGATCTGTGTGTTTATTCGTTCACCAGCACACTATTGATTATCGTAATGTTATAATATGCCTGGAAAGCAGGTAGTTTAAGGCCTCCAACTTTGTTCTTCTTTTTCAAAATTGTTTTGGCTATTCTAATTACTTTGCCTACTCAAATAAATTGTAGAATCAACTTCATAGTTTCTACCAAAAATACGCTGGAATTGTAATTGGTATAGATCAACTTAAGGAGAATTAATATTTAAAATACCGAGTCTTCCAATCCACGAACACAGTATATTTCTGCTGGGGTCTGAATGCTTATGTCCTCCCAAAATTCACATGTTGAAATCCTAACCCCCAAGGTTGAGAGTGTTAGAAGGTGGGGCCTCTGGGAGGTGCATGTGTCATGTAGGTCGAGCCCTCATGAACAAGATTAGTGCCTTTATAACAAAAGAGGCTCCAGAGAGAGCCCTTGTCCCCTCCACCGTGTGAGGACACAGCAAGAAGGCACCGGCTATGAACCAGGAAGCGGGCTGTCACCAGAATGTGACCATGCTGGCGCCTTGATCTTGGACTCTCAGCCTCCAGAACTGTGGGAAATAAATGTCTGTTGTTTATAAGCTATCCAGTCTGTGGCTTTTGTTATAGCAGCCCGAATAGACTAAGACCATTTCCCTGCTTATTGAAGTTTTCTTTTACTTCTTCCATCAGTGTTTTGTAGTTTTCAGCATAGTGATTTTACAGGCATATTATAGGATTTATTCCTAAATATGTTATGATTTTTGTTGCTATTGTAAGTTGCACTTTAAAAATGTCAATTTCTGGGGACCGGCCTGGTGGCACAGTTGTTAAGCTCGCATACTTCACTTCCACGGCCCTGGGTCCTCGGGTTCGGATCCTAGGCATGGATCCACACACTGCTCATCGAGCCATGCTGTGACAGCATCCCATACAAAGTAGAAGAAGATTGGCACAGGTGTGAGCTCAGGGACCATCTTCCTCGAGCAAAAGAAAAAACATGTCAATTTCCAATCATTTATTGCCACTGTATAGAAATACAAATGATATTCGTATGTTGACTTTGTATCCTATGACCTTGTTACACTCATTTATGAATTCCAGTAACCTTTTTTTTGTTATATTCTTAAGGATTTTTTACGCAGACAGTCATGTCATCTGTGAAAAAAGACAGTTTTACTTCTTCCTTTCCAATCTGTATGCCTTTTATTTGATTTTCTTGCTATTTCACACCAACTAAGAATCCAGTGTGGTGTTGACTGGAGACAATGAGAGTGGATGTCTCTGCCTTGATCCTGACTTACAGGGGAAGCATTTAGTCTTACTGTCTGTGATAACTGTAGGTTCTCATGGATGCCTTGTATCAAGTTAGAGAAGTTCCCTCTACTTGTACTTTCCTGGACTTTTATAAATGGATGTAGAATTTCTTCAAATGCATTTTCTGCATGTCACATGATTTTCTTCTTTGATCTGGTCATGTGGTGGATTACATTGTTTTAATTTTGTCCTATTGGCTATTTTATTTTCAGTCATTTATCCAGGGTTCACAATCTCCATCTCTAACTTTTCCTGTTCCACTTACAATGAACATTTTAGTACTTCAGGTAAAATATGGAAATATTGCAGCCATATTGGGCAACCCCGCCCATCCTTTATGCTGTAGTAACTGTATGTACTGCATCTACATATCTTATGAACCTCAGAAGAAAATATTATCATTTTTTAAAGACTTTATTTTTTTAGAGCAGTTTTTGTTTCACAACAAAATTGAGTGTTTGGTACATATATGTCCTGCTTCCATATGCACAGCCCCCCCACTATCAACATTGCCCATCAGATGGTGTATTTGTTACAGATGACCAACCCGCACTGACATGTCATCATCACCCAAAGTCCACAGTTTACACCAGGTTCACTCTCTCTGTTGTGCATTCTGTGGGTTTGGACAGATGTCTAATGACATGTATCCACCATTATTATGTCATACAGAATAGTTTCACTGCCCTAAAATCCCTCTATGCTCACCTAGTCATCCTTCTACCCTCCCCATAATATTACAGTTTTTACTTTAAGTTGTGTGTATTATACAAAAATTAGAAGGAGAAAGCAGAAAAAATGAGTAGCCTTTGACATTTATCTAGATATTTACCATTTCTGAAGCTACTTATTCCATTCTGAGGATATGAGATTCTTTTTCTGGTATAATTTCCCTTCTCCTAAATAATTTCCTTTAGCATCTTCTATTGTACAGATTTGCTGGTAATAATTTCTTTTAGTTTTTCTAAATCTGAAAATGTTGTCTTTCAACAGTGATTTTCGAAGAATATCTTTGCTGGATATATGATTCTGGATTGACAGGTCTTTTTTTCTCTCTCTCAACACTTTAAATCTCTTTTCTCATTCTTTTCTGGTCCCCATAGTTTCTGATGAGAAGTCACCTATTAATCAAATCATTACTCCACTCTGTGTGAAGTGTCATTTTTCTCTGTTGCTTCCAACATTTGCTTTTCAGTCTTGGTATCCAGCTGCTAGATCTGATGTGTCTCTATGTGGGACTGTCTTCATTCTGCTTGGTGTTAGTTGAGCATCATATTTGCAAATGTCTATCTTCCATCACTTGGATAATTCCAGCCACTATTATTCAAGTATTTTTGTCTGCACATTCTCTCTCTCCATTCCTTCTTTGAAGCCGACCACATGTATATTAAAGTTTGATCTTACCTAAGAGTGACTGAGGCTCTGTTATTTTTCCACCCTTTTTTCATTCTATTTTCCATGTTAATTTCTATTGCTCTACTTAAATTCCATGTAAAGAATTTGTTATTGCTAATATTGTATTTTCCAATTCTAAAATTTTCTTTTTTAAATTTTTCTGCTGAGATTTCCTACTCTTTCATTTGTTGCAAACATATTTGTTTACCTTCACGGAGGATAGTTATGACAATCACGTTAAAATCTTTGTTTAATACTTATGCTTTCAGCCAAGGTGAAATAACAGGGAACAAATTTACCTTTGTTCCCACAACAACTGAAAATCTTGGGGAACATATATGAAACAGTAGTTTTCACACAGTGGGTCTCAGGCAGCAGAGTTCAGTGATCCCTGAGAGACCTGGAACCGACAAGGTGGGCCCTGTGATGACCCTGCTTCCTGGAGAGAGAATTCCAGGCTCCAGCACAGGGAAGGAGAACCCAGGTGGACCCCTGAGCTCTCTCTGAGTTGAAGAGATGGCACTGGGTGTCCTGGGAGGCTGAGGTGACTAGAGAACATACAGAAGACCACCCAAGAAGAGAGAACTGCAGCAACAGAGAACATCACAGATTCTCAGTGGGCCCACTGCATCTTCCACTGAGTACTGACCAGTGCACCCATGTGAGGAAACTACCCAACACTACAGAATCAAACACGAAAAAATTAAAGGAAATAATTCTTGGAGTTCACACAGACAGGAATGGTTTGGGTTCAACCAGTCCACACATAGCTTAGGAAAGCCCCATAACTCACAGGAGATTGTGTCCAGTATTCAGAGTGGCCTCAGTGGTGGAACACAGTCAGCCTTGGACTAAAGTTTACTCAGATCCCACATAACAAAGCTTAGAATCAGCCTGAATGTTTCAAATTGTTTCAAAGTAACACAACTCTGTCCCAGGAAACAGCTCAAGAATATTTTTAGGAGTACAAACTATCGAGGTTCCAACAAGGAAAAATACACAATGTCTACCAGCCAACCAAAAATTACCTGGTATGCAAAAAAGCAGGAAAACACATCATATAATGAGGGGACAAGTCAGTCAATTGATATGGACCACAAATAGCACAGATGACGTAATTCATAGACAAAGATGAGATGTTATTACTGTCATATTCCACATGTTCAAGAAGTTAGAGAGAAGACTGACAATGTAGGGGGTTGGGAGTGGGTGAAATAGGTGAGGGGATAAGAGGTACAAACTTCCAGTCATAAAATGAATAAGTCATGGGGATGGAATTACATGATGGGGAACACAGTCAACAATATTGTCATAACTTTGTATGGTGACAGATGGAACTAGATTTATCATGGTGATGACTTTATAATGTATATAAATGTCAAACAACTATGTTGTGCACCTGAAACTATCATAATATTGTATGTCAATACTTCAGTAAAAAAAAGAAAAGGCTGATGATGTTAAGTAGAAATATGGAAGATATGAAAAAGACCCAAAAACTTTTAGAGATGAAATGTCTGTAACTAA
This sequence comes from Diceros bicornis minor, assembly GCF_020826845.1. NCBI lineage: Eukaryota > Metazoa > Chordata > Mammalia > Perissodactyla > Rhinocerotidae > Diceros > Diceros bicornis. The sequence continues at coordinate 1,170,838 of NW_026691418.1, forward strand.
ACATCTGTATTGAAAAACTTACTAGATGAGATTAAGAGCAAATTAGTCAAAAGATTAATGAACTTGAAGACATATAATAGAAACCATTCAAAATAAAATACAGAGAGAAAATAGACCAAAGAAAATGAGCAGAAGCTTAACTGCAGGACAACTTCAAATTACCTAAAATATCTGTAATCAGAAAGAGAAAGAGAAGAAAACAGAAAAAACCATTTGAGGAAATAATGACTGAAAATTTTCCATATTTTATTAAAAAAAATACTATAAACCCACACATCCAAGACACTTAATGAACCCCAAGTCTAAGAAGTATGAAGACGGCACATCATAATTAAATTGCTTAAATAGGGTGATAACAAGATAATCATGAAATCAGACAGGAGATAAAAAGCCCTGCTGAGTGCAGAGGAACAAAGGTTAGGATGAAGACAGATCTCTTACTGGAACTGAGACCAGAGCAGAGTGGAGCAAGGTCTTCAGAGTATTGAGAGAAAAAGCTGCTAATTTATGATTCTATGCCTGGCAACAAAGGGTACAAATAAGATAAAATATCAACTTTCTCAGACACACAAGAGCTGAGATAATTCACGGTCACCAGCGGATCAGCGCTGAGAGATGCTGAAGGAAAATGACACAATATGGAAACCTTATGTGAAGAAAGGGATAGCACTTTCTGTGGGGTATGTAACACGTCAAATAAAACGTGTGACAACATGGACACGGAGGATGCAGTGGGGGTGGGAGAGCACTGTTGTGATGTTGTTCAGGCGTCATGAAGTGGTCTGATATTATTTGAAGATAAACTGTGATAAGTTAAAGATGTGTATTGTAAACCCTAATGCATGCACACACACGCACACACACAGCAAAGACTTATCCAGAATAAGCCAAAAAAGATGATTAAATGGAATCATAAAAAATACTTAAATTATCCAAAAAAAAAGCAGTCTAAGAGGAAAAAGGAAACAAAAAACAGATTGGTCAAATAAGAAACAAATCACAGGATATATTCAAATCTAACTATTATCAGCAGTAACATTAGATGACAGTGGTCTAAAAACCCCATTTAAAAGGCATAATTTGTCAGATTGAATAAGAAAGCAAACTCAACTATATGCTGCCTACCCCAAACCCACTTTAAATATAAAAACACAAATAAATTTAAAATAAAGAGATTGAAAAAACATGCCATGCTAACACTAGTTGAAAGAAAGCTGGAGAAGCTATACTAATACTAGATAAAGCAGATTTCAGGCACAGTGAATATGACCAGGAATAAAGGAGGTCGTTGTGAAATCCAAAAGGGTCCATTATCAAGAAGACATAATACAGATTGTTTATACACCTAATAACCGAGCTTCATGGCACATGAAGAAAAATCCTTATCTGCCAGTTCCAACACCTGGGTCATCTTGGGATTTATCTCAGTTGATCCTCTTTTCTCTTAATAATGTGTCCCATTTACTTGATTTTTGATGTTGGGTGATTTTGCACTGTGTCCTGGAAATTATGAATGTGGTGTGGTGGAAATTCTGGATTCTGTTATTTTCCACCAATGACTGTGTCTCTTGCTTCAGCAGGTAGTGATCTCAGCTGGTCTTGAACCGCAAACTGGCTCCTAGCTGCAGCTCCAGCCTCAGTTCAGATCTTCTGTTGTTAGCGGGTGGCTTGCGCATGTGTGGTTCAGTCCATCAGAAAGGTGGGGGCAGAGTCTGAAGTTTCCCCTGCACATTTCTTCCCCTCCTGCAATCCCCCTCCCTCTTCAGTGACCATGTCCGGGACTAGGTGCCTGGAGAAACTCAAAGGTGGGTTTGGAAGCAATTAACTGTTTGTCCAAGCTGTTTCTTTTCCTTTTGTAGGTTAAGGAGATGTAACCACCAGCTATCCTGAAACTGACCAAGCCACACCACAAGAGCTATGCCCATGACCTTTGCTTTATTTTTAATTCAAAGATCTCTCCAGGAGGAGCTTAGGCCTCATTATGTGGAAGCATGTTCTCGAACTGAGCATGTGGAAGTCAATACCCACCGCTCCTTTTTGAATATTATTCCCCAACTGAAATAAAAGTTCCTGCTTCCCTTAGTTCTGGGATGCCATGACTTTGGAAATGATTCCTCATGGCCTCCTATTTGCTGCAAATACAGTTTACTTTGTGAGACAACTTCCACAGGTATAGTCTTATTTAACTCATCAGTAGTTGAGCCCACTTGGTTTGGTAACAAGCCCACTTGGTTCGGTAACAACCACAGCCCCCCAGTTTCATTTCTCTCATTCTTGGGCTGTGAAGACTGCGGTTTTCCCAGAGCCACTGCCTCCCATGTCCTGGTCTGACTGCACATGGCCTCAGACTGGAAGCCACAGGAATTCACTTCAAACTACTCCCCCGGAATCTGTCTGCTGCTGTTCACTCCCCAATGCCGTCAAGCGGTTCCTGGGTGCATTATGTACAGATTTTCTAGTTGTTCTCTGTGGGGGAGGCAGTGTGGCGTGATCTTACAAAATCATTACAGGAAGAAGAACCAGCAATTACCCGTCCACTTTTAGAACTGCCTTGTGCACGAACCTCACATCCTTTGCGTCCCAGTTGGAAAAAGCATATGTTTCATCTGTTTCAAAGGTCGAGATAGCTTCACTGCAGGGGACTTGAGGAACAGATTACCATCTTCCAGAGGACATGAGTGCAGCATAGTGAACGGAACCCCTGAATAGCCACGGGTGCACTAGACGAGGGTTGGGGCCGGCTACCACAAGAGGGAAGACGAGAGGACAGCTGGAGCCTATTCTGTTTTCAGAGTCCCCATCTCAGCACAGCTGTCTGCTCCTGCCCAGAAGCCACCTCCCCTCCTTCTTTCTATGTCATTAGGGAAAAATAAAGCCAACCACCTTTTCTCCCCCATCATCCCCACCAACTCGCCAGTCATTCAGTGTCAGCCTGACACCATGCCCACTGGTCAGAGTGGGCCCAGGATCCAAGGACACACCACTGAGCAGTCTGGTCTCTGCCTCACAGCTCAGCAGAGATAGTCGTGCTAACAGACGCCAGGTGAGAGGGAGATGGGTGAGGGTCAAGACAGAGGAGGTTACACCTGAGGGAAGTTGGGGTGCCCCCTTGTGCCACGGAAGGAGGGTGGTCCTCACTCTGCAGGCAGCAGGAGCTGGGGCACCAAGGAGTGTTGTGCCAGGAGCGTTGTGATCCGACTGCATTTCACTCAACATTAAGAAGCTCCCATCCAGCCTCGACCCCTGGCACGCCCAGTGCATCTCCAGAGAGGGGCAGACACGAGCCAGGAGGATCCTGGCAGCAGTATTTCCCTACCGAGTGCCAGAGGAAGGGCTGTGGTCTTGGGTTTGGAGCTGTGAGGAGGTGGAGAGCTCCAGCATGGGAGGGCGGGGGTAAGCAGGGAATTGACGGGGAGCCCAGACAGGGACATTACCAGGACAGGAAAGCGGGTGCAGCTCATGGTCCTGGGGGGCTCGGTGTTCAGGTGATGGTCTAAGGGCTGGAGCTCTCACTTGCACACTCAGTTCCTGTGGATTGGGTGGCAGGGCCCCAGAACCCTGACACACTGTTGTTAAGACAGTAAATCTTGTAACAGCAGCCACCGTGCATCGAGCGCACACTCCTGCCATGCTTCACCTGCACCACCTCCCCTTCTGACCACCTTCCGGAAGTGGGGATTCCTCTCCGTTTTTCGTGCGGGGCAGCCATCAGGGTCCAGCTTGAGATGAACACATGGGGCCGACGGGAAGCCTAGATGCAGAGCCACCTCCGCCATCCCTGACCTCAGAGGGTCAGCTTCCCCATCTCCAACAAAGGGTTGACAGTACTGTGACCCTGTAGACCCTATGGGGTTGTCCGATGGTCCTGGTGAGCTGACAGGGTGACATGGTGGGAGGAGATGAGGGGGTTGCTGCTGGCTCTGCTGGCCACGCCACAGCCGGGACTCAGGGCCAGGATACGAGATTCGTGGGGGCGCTTGCCCCCCATACAGATGCGACGCCGTGACTGGAGCCGCTCACGAACTTGGTCCGGCCATGTGGCTCCTGAGTGGGGAGCAGCCAGACTGGCCACACTCCAGCGCTCCTGGAACATGCGTGCAGAGCCTCTGCTCCAACTGTCTGCATCCTGGTCCCCTCGAGAGCAGCTATGGGACCCAAGTGCTTTCTCCTTCTTGAAGGTTGACTGCACTTGTCTGAAGCTGGCAGACACAGTCAAGGCGGTGGGAAATGCTGGGCATAGTGAGGGGGATGGGCCCACCCTCAGAATGAGCACGTGTGTGTGTTGTGTGCCACTGCTGGCTTAGGCATGCTTATAAGTGACATACATGTGCGCACATGCACACACACACACGCACGCAGACTCACAGCTCCCTTTCACCGGAAGTGTTCCCCAGGGAATGCCAGCCCAGCCCCGGCCTGTGTCCAGATCTCTGTCACCCAGGACATGCAGCTGGAGGGCGTGAGCTGAGACAAGGAGAGAGAAGAGGACAGAACCAGGAGAGGAGAAACTGCCTGTTCCAGGAGGTGTCAAGGAGAACAGTGCCCAATCTCTGAGGCAGAAGATGGGGCACTCTTGTGTCCCCTGAGGGCTTGGCCAAGTCACTTTCTAACAGAGGACTTGGGGTCCCCACAGCCTGTCCAGGGCCCTCTTCCTGGCTCTACTGAGAAAATACAGACCACTCTGGATGGCACCCACCAGGACCACAGTGAGACATATCTGCGGGGCAGCGGCCTGGAGCAGGCCATGTTCAGAGGGGCCAGGAGACGTCACCAGGCTGGTAGGGGGGTGGTCTGGGAGGCTCAGAGCAGGATGTCAGAGGCGGTCCATGCCTCAAGTCCCGGAGGGAGAGGGATAGAGAGAGAGAGAGACAGAGACAGAGATAGAGAAAGACAGAGAAAGAGAGAAGGAAATAGAGAGAGAGATCCCTGACCTCTGAGTCGCTGCCTCCACCGCTGGCTGGTGCCAACTCACACACCACCGCACTTCCACCCACAAACCCCACGCCCACCCCAGGGCCAGCCATACAACAGAGAGGCCAGTTCCTGGTCACCTCTGTTCCATCCCTTCCGGACCTGACCCCAGTGCTGGGGAAAGGTTCAGAGAAGCGTTTACATGTCCCTCTGCATGACTATAGACTTCCTCCCCTCTCCCATTTCACAGGCCCACCCACGACATACACCTTTGTCATTAGCTCGGGAGAGGATGCAAGATGAGAATCTCTGTTATTGTGTGGGGAGACTCAGTTTCCCGGGTTTCCCCCATGGACACATGTTCTTCAGCTGGGTCTGATTTTCTCCAGACAACCTGTCTTGTTAAGGATATGGCCAGCCATAAGAACCTGAAGTGAAAGGGCGGAGGGCCATTCTCTCTCTGCCCCCAACAGCCCCGAGCTGGGTCTGTCCCTCAGACCTGGCCAGAGGCAGCCCATCCCACGGCGCCCTCTCCCGGGGCATCCAAGGGCAGGCTTGGCACCAGCCCCACCCCGCTAGCTACTGCCACGACCATCGTCCTCCCTGGGGAGGCCTGGGCAGGACAGGGACCGGGTTGTGAGAGGCCTCCAGATCTCAGGTCTGGCACACTGCTTTCCAGCCTGCTTCCTCCTCTGATGGGGGCCCAGCACACGCCCCAGGAGACTTGGCAGCTGTCCCCAGGGCTATATCCTCCAGAACTCGTCCCCTTGGAAGGGGCCTGGCCCAGGTGTCAGGTTCGGCTGGTTGGCCAGCATACTTTGGGGAAAGCAGGCAAGCCGAGCCAGGCTTGCAGTGGCCCTGGCGAGACACCTGTGACCTCAGGCAGAGGGCCTCCTGCGTGTCCTCCATGGCGGATTTCTCCCCAGAACCATGGCCTGGGCACTAGGAAGACCAGGCCTTCCTGACTCCAGGGAGGAGGCTTGGACCTGTGGCCGGAAGGGCTTGCCCTGTTAGGCCCTGGCCCCCAAGCCCTGCAGTGCCATCTGCCTGTCTCGGCACTTCTGACTCCACAGAGCCTTTCCTACACCTGGCCTGGCTGCAGTCGCAAAGTGCAGGCATGGCGTAAGGCCATGGCTTTGTCTTTCCAGGAAGAAATGAGCCCTTGGACATAGCAGCTGGCCAAGGCAGAGCCTTGAGCTTGAAGCCCAGTATGCCTGTGGCCATCAGGGCCAGAGCAATGCTTCCAAGGCAGAGAAGCGGCCTTCAAGCTGAGTGGGAGTGGGGGAGGGGAGGGAGACAACAGCTGAAACCAAGTCAAGAAGGGCGGTGATGGAACAGCTGCAGCTGGGTGGCGCCAGCTGGTCAGATCCTGGAGGGAGTGCAGGGCCTTCACAGAGGACCTCCGAGGCCAGCCCTAGGCCCTGGCAGTCGCTCATGAGCACCTGGCTTGTGCAGGGGTGTGGGGGTTGAACCCAAGCCCACAGGGCTCCCGGAGCGACCAGAGAAAGAAGGGCCCATGGGAGAGGTAGGCGAGGTGGGCAGGTGGCGCCTCCTAACTCTCCTCAGGTCCCCGAGGGTGGGAAAGAGAAAGAGAGAGAGGGAGAGAGAAAGAGCCCTGACCTCTGAGTCTCTGGCTCCACCGCTGGCTGGTGCCAACTCACAAGCCATCCTTCTTCCAGCCATCAGCCCCACGCCCGCCCTCGGGCCAGCCCCACCACAGAGATGTCTGTTCCTGGTCACCTCCATGCCTTCCCTTTCGGACCTGACACCAGTGCAGGGGAAATGGGTTGGACAAACTTTTATCTGTATCTGTGCATAATAATCATCTTCATCCCCTCTCCCATCACACAGGCCCACCCACGACATCCACATTTGTCATTATCTCAGGAGAGGATGCAAGATGAGAATCTCTGCTATTGGGTGGATTGACTCAGTTTCCATGGTTTCTCCCATGGAGACATGTTCCTCAGATGTGTCTGATTTTCTCCAGCCAACCTGTCTTGTTAAGGATTTGGCCAGTCCTAAGAACCTGCAGGGAAAGGGCGGAGGGGGATTCTCTCTCCCCCTTTCCTCCCCCTCTCTCTCCCCCTCCCTTGATCAGATATTTTCTCACAGAGCAGACCTCTTTCTTATATTCTTCCTTTCTCTCTCCTCACTCTCCAGGGCTCCTTGCTAATCCTTCATTTATTTATTTATTTTTAATTTTTGTTTATTGCAGTAACATTGGTTTACATCATTGTATAAATTTTTGGTGTATATCATTATGCTTCTATTTCTGCATAGATTACATCGTGTTCACCACTCAAATACCAATTACAAACCATCACCACTCCTTTCTAACCATTGGTTTGATTTCCTGCTTGACCAAACAGTTATTCATGAGAGTCTTTATTGGCTTATAAATTGTCTGATTTGTTTAAGATATGTTGGCAGTTAATGAACATTTTTGCGTGCAAGTTGGTTAAGGAACTGGATTTCAAATCTGCCCCTTCCTCTGATGAGCTACTGAGTCAGAATTTCTGTGGTTGGCCATCTATCTCACTTCTGGCGGCTTCAGGAATTGATTGCTATGTTGAAATTTCTTGTTGGACAAGGATAGGACCTAATTTTATAATAATATGCTTTCTTTGCTTTGGAGTAGGAAATTTGATATTTATATGTGGGCACGTGTGTGTGTATGCTCCAAACATATTTAATGATAAATCAAGATTAACAATATATATGATTCCTATATTGACTTTTTTTGGGCAAATACTGAGAAGTTAATTGAATACTCTTACTTTGGTTGTAGTTAGGTTCAAGTTACTTCATATTTTTAAAATCCTTTTTTAAATATATGATACTATAATTGAACATATACATTTTGACTGCTAACCACCTTTTTTAGTCCCTAAATATTTTGCCTTCAGATATGTGTACCATTATACACGTTCATAAACAAAAGTTTCATATTAGTTGTGGCTTTACTTTTGTGAGCACGTGTATGGAATATCACTGACAATCCCGTTTCTTTCAGCACGTATGTTCAGTGTTAGTTTACTATGTCTTCATGGAATGTAGAGTAACATTCAATATTGAAAAAGTGATTTAAGTAACTTCAGTATAGTATAACTGCTATATGTAGCATTATCTCTCTGGTTCTATTTTTAAATTTTGTACTTTGCTTTTTTTCTTTTTCCCTTGTTTTTCTCCATTTAAAGTAATTTTCCTTATTAAACTTTTCTCCACGATGTTGGATATATACATATTTTTCATATTCTATTTTAGAATTTTTTTTCTGTTGAGGAAAATTGGCCCTGGGCTAAGATCCATGACCATCTTCCTCTACTTTATATTGGACACCAACACAGTATGGTTTGATGAGCGGTGCAGAGGTCCGCACCCGGGATCCTAAGCCACGAACCCTAGACCACCAAAGCAGAGCACGCAAACTTAACCACTATGCCACCAGGCTGGCCCTTATTTTACAATATTTTTAATTTGAGAAATAAGAAGAACCTAGAATCTGAAGTCTTGCCTCACTGCCTCCTCAATGTTAGATGAAAAACTCATTAGTATTTTACTTCTTTTCTTTTTCTCCAAATCCAGTGTCTCTTTTCTCCTAATCCAGTATAGATTAAGCTCTTGGTTCAAGATGGTTTTACATTTTATGCACATTCTTTAAAGTAGTTTGTGGTTTGCATTTTTAAAAAATCGCATTAACACTAAGTACTGAGACAATTGTTTTAATTTTTCAGTGTTCACTTCTTTGGTACGGTGCCTTTTTTGAAACCCGTCAACCTCAAACTTGATTATGGATCTGAATTATCTGGAAGGCTTGTTAAAACACAGAAGGTTTGCTGAACCCCACCCCAAATATTCTGATTCAGTAGGTCTCGGGTGCAGACTAGCCTCTCCACATTGTGATTCAAAGCTCCTCTGCCTAACATTCCTTATTTTTTTCATTTCAGAGGCATTAAAATCCATATCTGAGTGTGCAGGCTGTCCCTGCCCAATCCTTTGATTTTTCACAGGTGTTGTGCCACAATAATATTCTTGTACTCCTAACTCCACCTCAGAATTTGGAGGCCCCAACTGACACAAAAACGTTCATTTTTCTTCTGAAAGGAGTCCTTTATTTTCAGAAATGTGACACAATCTGCAATAAGTTTAATGTGCATGCTGTTCTCTGCTTTTTAGACATTGCAATTTACTTATACAACACCTACAATTTACTTATACAACACCTGCACCATTCTTCCTTGTTCTCAGTATTTAATGCTCTAACATTGGAAACACATGGGGCTTCTGGACATTCTGGACACTCTCCCTTCTTCAAGTTTAATTGATCATATCACACCTGAACTAAGTTGAACTAAAGTTGGCAATATCATGGCTTGTCACATGACGATCAGGTATATGTGTAGTATGTGCGCACCACACAGAAACAGAATGTTCCTGGAGTGTGCATCTCAATGATTCTTCTCCTAAAATTTGATTAAATATGTTCTAAATAGAGGTTCTTAGTTTCAGTTAAATGTACCTTATCCATACATACATTACTGTAAAATTTTCTATATCTTAAACTTATTTTGTTGAATAGCGTGTAAATTATTTCTATACTCCCAAGCTCACACGTTTGATTTTAAAATTTATTTATTTTCTTTTCAAGTTAAAGAAAGAATTTTTATTAAAAGAAAGAAATGCAAAGAAGTATCCAAAAGAATGAAATACTAGGAGTATGGAGGACTAGATACCTCAAAGGGGTTTCCCTCCACATAACACTATCTTCCATAAAATATAATGTTATTGCATTCTTGAGTTCACATGATGTAAGCCAAGTCTCAAAGGACAGAAGAAGGACATTGTAAGCACTAGACAAATTTGGATTCACCCAGTGGTCAAAGGCCAGTATGATCCTCTAATGAAAGGATTTGTCTTTGAGTCACCAGTGACTTGAGGGAATGAATCTGGGAGTCACAGATTAGTTGTGAGTCACACAAAAAAGGCATTTAGCTTGGTGTCATCTCACATGACTGTGAGCAGAAACCAGTGGCATTCATCTCTGGAAGAAAGAATCTAAACTAAAGCCTTACATTCTGTACACATTAAAATCAGACAAATATGAGCTCATAATCAAATTTCTCCAAACAAACAAGGAATACATGCCATTGTCGATAAGAGTCATAAGACATAAGAAAATTAAAAATAAAACAATAGATTTAAACACTAAAACCTTCACTATTAGACTTACCAACGTCAAGATATAAAATAACTGTGTATAAAAAATGGAACAACAAAAAATGGAATAACAAAATCAAAGAGGAGACATTAGAAATGATATGACATATTTGGCAGAGGACCTTATAGAACTTTAAGAGATAAAAAAAACATAAAAGTTGAGTTTTAAAACTTCATAGATGGATTCTACAACAGAAGAGAGAATAGAAAACCAAATTTGAATTCTGAAGGAAATAGAATGCAGCATAGAAAGACAAGGAACTAAAAAACATGAAAGATAATTTAGATATGGAGATGATGAGAGAGAGTAAAGCAAAAGGAGAAATAAAGTACTGTACAACAAAAACAAGTGAGTCATGAGGGTAAAACTGAAAGTGAAAGGGTCTATAAATTTCTCAGGAGATGAGAAACTATATCCACTTCAGGCAATGTGGGCTGGTGGTAAAATAGAAGTAGAGAATATAACTCTCACCCAAATAGAGGAGATACAATAGAATATGGAAAACAAGTATAAATCAATAAATTTTAAAGGGAAATAACATAATAAAACTTGTGGAAAAAATAGAAGGAAAACATATAGATAGTGGGAGCAAAAGAAGGACATAAATAATCACAACAAATGTAAATGGAATAAATTCTCGAGTTAAATATAGATTGTTAAATTTGATGCGACAATGATAAATTTAGATGTATCTTGTTTACAAGACTTGTGAAAACTAAAATACATGGAAAACTAGAAATTCAAAACAGAATAGAAGATATAAAGATATGCTAGGAAAATATCAATCAAAAATCAACTCAGGGTAGCTATAATAATATGAGATAAAACAGATGAGGAAAAATCATCATTAGGAATTAAGTGGTTAATCCCCAATGGTATATAAGTTCAACTTAGCATGAAGATATAGTCGTTATACTACACACGATGTCTTGTGAAGATAATATAGCCTCAACTAGGAAAGGAAGGAGGAGAAGGAAGAGGACAAGGAGTTGAAGATAAGAAGAAAAAGTCAGAGGAAGAAGAGGAAGTACAGGAGAAGGAGGCAGAGGAAGAGGAAAGGTAGACATAATATATCATCATAGTGAAGAATTTCAACTTTCCTCTGAGACAAAGAATATCATATATCTAATAATAGAGTGTTTGAAAAACAAATTAGCAAGTTGGATTTAATGGATACACATCGAACTCTATACCCAACAAGTGAAGAACACCTATTCTTCACAGGGACACGGGGAGCATTAACAAGCAGTGAGCATGAACTAGGGTACTAATCAATCCTCAAATAATAAAACACTTGAAATAAGTACAAGTGACTGCTCTATTTTATTCTTGATGCTATTACAAATCCCAGGAAATAGAAATGCAGAGAAATTTCTTTGGCTTAAGTGTTATTTCTGTTTAGAAATTCTGTAGAAAACATGAAGACAATATGGGCTATCAGGAATAGGTACCGTTAAAGATGTTAATGATTAATTTTAATTTTATATTTTTAAAATAAGAAATGGATGAGAAGCTTCTTAAACTTTACAATGCTCTCTCTCTTAGATTCCTAAGTGTTTCTAGTGCTTTCAGTCCTTCTTGATTCTTTCAATTGTTCCTGCCTGTTGATGATTCCTCCTTCATTGGATCTCTGAAGTTCACCTTAGTTTCCTGGTTTTAATGGTGGCAGACGCCCAGGTTTGAGGGGGCAGAGGTTAGGCAATTTGATTGACAGCCTTCTGTTGCCCCATTCTCATCGTGCACATGTCATGCATCTATGCTTGTCATGTATCTTTCAGTTGCAATTACTCTTCCTCCCCAGGGCTTTCTCGAATCTCATGCTAATATTGTTGCTCTTCTAGGAAGCATTTAATGGTGTGCTCATATAAACAAGCATTTTGCATCCTGAAACAAAGAGCCATTTACAAGTCTACTCTGAATGTGATCTGTTTTTCCATTCATTGTACTTTCTTCTGTGTATTTAACCAGTTTCTTTCATGAGTGTGGAATTCAGTAAGGAAGTTCCTCAGCTGGAGTCATGTTATTTTCTTTAGTTATAAATTCTAAGGCTTCACGAGTGCCATCTGTTGCCACAGACATTCGAGTCAATAGCAAATTTATCTTAATAAAGTCATTGTATTGCATTTGAAGGAAATCATTTTGAGTATTTTCCCTAAGGATCCTTATCCCTCTATGCAGGTTTCAGTACAAGAACTACCAGTATGTTCTGGCCTTGGTTTTTGCCATTGAGGAAATCAACAGGAACCCTCATATCTTGCCCAACATGTCTCTGCGATTTGATCTCTATAATGCCCTGCGCAGTGAAAGGAGGACATTGGAGAGTTCCCTGATTTGGTTCTCAGGGTTGGACAAGGACATCCCTAATTAAGACTGCAGGAGAGAGTGTAAGTCTCTAGCGGTCCTTACAGGAACCACCTGGGCAATTTCTGCCCAGATTGGAACACTGCTGGAACTGTACAAATTTCCACAGGTAAGACTGGGTGGGATGGGGAGAGATGAAACCACGTCTCCTTTGGTGCCATTCTCAGGGGCTTAAAAAGGAAGAGAGGAGGAGACTGGGTTTATGCATCTCTCAAAGTATATGATCTCAAAGGTTCCATCTACAGGACCTCGATGGAGTATGACATTTCCTTTATTTGGAGTAGAGAGAAGGTTGAAGGGGAAGGAGACAAAGCAGTTTCCTGGAACTCTGACTGATCTTATTTTATAGAAAGCTTTCAGGGAGTGCAAAATGATTAAAAAATGAAATGAGTAATTGTCCCCTTCTACCACTCCAGGTGTTGCTGAACAGCCTTCAGGACTGAGAGTGTGATTTTTGCCAATCCCCTTCCTCATATTGCTTCCAGTTGTCTTTTCCTTTTAGCTTACCTATGGTCTTTTTGATCTTACCCTGAATGATGATGAGCAGTTTCCAATCTCTCTATTAGATGGCCCCCAGGGAGACATCTCTAGCCATTGTCATGGACTCTTTGCTGTTTCATTTCAGTTGGATCTGGGTGGGGCTGGTCATCTCGGAAGACAAGAAAGGTGTTGAGTTTCTCTCAGACTTGAGAGGAGAGATGGACCGGAATGGAATCTGTGCAGCCTTTGTGGAAATGATTCCTGTGACTGAAATGTTATATTGCTCAAGGACATGGTCATACGATTTGCAAGTATAGGAAACAGAAGGGAAAGTGATTATCATTTATGGTGATGCAAACTCTCTCATAAGCTTGAGCTTTTCTACTTGGGAGTATTTAGTGATATGGAAAGTCTGGGTCACGACATCACAGTGGGATTTTATACACAGTGAGAGAGATTTCATCCTTGACTCATTGCATGGGACTCTCATTTTCTCACACCACCGTAGTGAGGTCCCTGGCTTTGAAAATTTTATCCAGACAGTTAACACTTCCAAATATCCAGAAGACATTTACCTCACTATGTTGTGGTTTCCCTTTATTCCTTGCACGATTTCTGAGTCTTACTGTAAAACACTGGAGAATTGTCCACCTAATGCCTCCTTAGGATGGCTGCCTTGGCAGATTTTTGACACAAGCATGACTGAATGGAGTTACAGTATGAAAAATGCTGTGTATGCTGTGGCCTGGACCCTTCACAAGCTGCCTCTTCAACATGCAGAAATGCAGCCAATAAAAGTGGGGAAGGTCTGGTGTTTTGTCCCTGGCAGGTAAATTTCTTTGACTTAACAGAATGTACACTCGTAAAAGTGACTTTCTTATGGTTCCACAGGTGCTCAAACCAAGCAGTTAGGATTCTTTCTCCAAGAAAAGCACAAGAGTTTCTATACTTATTTCACTCTCTAGGAGGTATATCTAGTCCTGGGTAGTAAGTCATCTACAAGAAGTTTCTAGTGACAACGAGGAAGTGAGCTATGAGTCAATATCAATGCTTTGTGTTACAAAGGATCCCAATATCCTGCCTGCCTAACGTTTCAATAGGGAATATCCTGTCTTCTCCGATGAAGCTCCTCAATGTCAAGAAGAAGAGAACTTGTCCTTTATGTTCCTATCTGGTGCTGAACATCATAGTGAATACTTTACATAAATGATCTCATTTAATTCTGCAACCACTTTAGGTATTGCTAACATCATTTTGCAGATTGATGGTCTGGGAAAATTCAGAGAGTGCATGAGGGTGGCTAGATTGGACTTTGTACTCGAGATTTGTCTGAATCCTATCACCATTTATCATCTTGATCTTCTTGTCTTTAGGCATTTTCTCTTGAAACTAACTGATATTTTAGAAACATTATGATATTGTAGTTCTCCATATGATTTTATTTGCTTCACTTCATTGGATACTTGTAATAAAGGTACATTATGAAGCAAGGATTACAGACAATGAAAGGCTGTCCCCAATTCAGGGTTTTTCTCTTTAACACCCGGGCTCACTTCACCACAGGTTGATGTGTCTCTTTTAGCTGCTCCCCTTTCTGAGGAACATAGAATTTAACAATCCTGCTGGTGACTCATTGAATTTGGCTGATGCAGGAAAATCAGATTCAGAGTAAACCATTCTCAACTTTTGGAATTTTCCAGAAAGTCTTGGACTTAAGGTGAAAGTAGGAGAATATTCCCAACATGCTCCACGTGGTCAAGAATTGTCTTTATCTGAGGAGGTGATTGAATGGGACACGGGAATTACTGAGGTGGGTTGAACCCAATCACAATTACTTACACCACACACGAATAACCAAAATCTTGTTGGAGTTTTGTGTCCCCTCATAGCTTCTTAAATGGCCACATATGGGAATTTAACAATTCACTTCCAACTGAAGTAATTTTTTCATTTACCAACATTTACCAACAAACCAAGATGGAAGCAAGACCTTCATAAGCAAAAGATTGCAATTTGCTGAAGGTTCAGAAAGTGGTTAGTAGTTTTCAGGAATAATTTTTTTTTAAAAAAATTGTTATGTACATGTTTTCTAGAGATAATTTTATTGCACACTTAGTACACTACAGTATAGTGTAAACATAACTTCTTTATGCACTAGGAAATCAAAAAATTGGTGTGACTCACTTTATTGCAATATTTGATTTATTGCTGTGCTCTGGAAACAAACCCACAGTATTTCTGAGGTGTACCAGTGTTTTATATCATACAATAAGCATGGCGTCCAACCAATGAATTGGATTTAGGTTTTTCAACATTAAGTTTGTTAAGGCCCAATACTCTAAAACACTCTAGTTACTTGAAAATTAGGTAAAAGTCACAGCTGTTACCAAGTGTTATCTGATTTTCTCCAAACTCCACACTCTGCATGCAGTGAGAGTTGCAGTCCGGGATTCAGGAAGAGCCCTTAAGAATGCAATGTTACCGGTTGTTTTGCTTGCATTCCCAGCCCAGAGAATGTGATTTCCAATTAGATAGGCGAGTACATGCCTTGCGGCGACATTCTCCACATCTATTTTTTTTTTTGAAGGGAAATATTTGTCCAGAGCTAACTAACATCTGTTGCCAATCTTGCTCTTTTATTATTGTCCTCAAAACTGTAGTACATAGTTGTATATCCTAGTTGTAAATCATTCTAGTTCTTCTATGTGAGCCACCACCACAGCATGGCAATTCACAGAGACGTGCTGTGGTTCCATGACCAGGAAACCAACATGGGCTACCGAAGTGGTGATCACTGAACTTTCACCACTAGGCTATCAGGGCTGGCTCTCCACCTCTCTCTTGTATGCACAGTTCTCCCAAAGAAACGGAAAGCTCTGATGAGGACTGCAGGGTCAAAATGTTGCCTTCCTCCATTTAGTAATTTAACTTTTATAGCCAATAATATTTCCTCCCAAAATGATACACTCTCTCTCTACCTCGAACTAGCTTGCTTGTCTCATTTTAGCATCTTTGCAAGCATTATGATCTCAAGGAAACCCTTTCTGACCACTCCACAATAACTAACTTAAATCTCTCTCATGGAATCTAACACATGGTATTATATGTCCTTACTTTTCATCTTCTTTAAAGCTACATTTAGATCACATTGAACAAATCCTTATTTTTCCAGTGTCTGGTGCTGTTCTTGGCACAGAGCAGGAGATCAGAAAGGTTGTGTTTGATTTAAGAAGTAAGTATTTCCATGGTGTATAATGAGCTTATGGTACAGCTTGGTTTCTGATATCCTCGAGTTCACAGGTGAGTAGGGGAGACAACATGCAGTTATGTGAATTCAAGGTGGTGACATAGGGCTGCAATATAGGTATGCAGAGATCCATGGGATGAAATAAGTGATAGTATATATGTTTGTGGGGAGGGAAGTGTCATGGACTTCTTCAGAGAGGCAGTAGCATTAGTATTATATCAGACTAATGAAGGCGGATTAAATTCTTGGAGGAATTCTTAGAAATGGCAGAAACTGCCAAATTAGCCTTGCATTTAATATTCTAGGGAGCTGAGAAAAGGTTCAACATGACTAGAACACAGACAATGTAGGTTTGGGAGTTGGGTCATGAAGTAGAAGAGGGACAGAAAACCATCACTGAAGATTTTTCATACAATAATTAACATCTTGGAATTACTCAGATTTATGATATTAAACGGTGCAATGCTGGAATCCCCCCAATGGTGGCATTATCTAATTTTATTTTTGTGATTGATATGAGGCTTAATTTCCCAACATCTTTTGTATAATTTCGATTTTTTTGAAATGTACTGAGATTAATGATACAGTCTGGCACATCGTCAATTTGGATAAAGCTTCCACGTGCACATTTGGCATGTGGTAAGTTTGGGTATATGTTCCATATGCACATCTAAAGAACACTACATCCACTAACTTCAATTCCTACATGCTTGGAGATTAATAAATACACTTGTAAACAATCGATGATTAATGAGTAAACTATGATGGAAATTAGCATGTATTTCCCATTAAAAATACTATTCATCAAATTTTATGGGGTGGAATTAAATCTATCCTTAAAGAGAAATGTATAATTCTAGATTATATATATTTATATATTATTGTGTATATTTAAATAAAGAAAGGTTGAATTTCTAAGTTCTAAACATTCATCACAAACTAGAAAAAGAGCAGAAAAGTAAACACAAGGAAAAGAGAAAACACAAAATGATAAATGTTAGAGGAAGTGTTAACAAAATAAAAGACAGACATCAAAGGATAAATAAAACTAAATTAGATTCTAATAAATGACAAATATGCTCAATAAAATCCTAGTACTAGTGTTCAAAAAAAGAGAAAAATTGCAACAAAATAATACCAAGGCTGAAAAGGGAGTAATCTGTGCAGATAATATGGAAAATTTTTAACATGAAGAAAACATAAATATCATGTTGATACAATGAAAATTTAGAGGAAATTCACAAATTTCTAGGCAAATAAAAGTTACCAAACTGCCTCAAGAAAAAATGAAAAATCTGAATATTGCCATACCTATTACAGAAATTGAGACCATCCTTTAAAACATTTCTACAAAATTTTATTCTAAGCTATTTATGTGGTACAAAGTTGATGAATCTGCCCAAATATTCAAGAAAAAAATAATATACATCTACTCAAACTCTTCCAGAGTATAGGAAAAACTGAAAACTTTTTGACTCACTTTGAGAGACGAGATTAACATTGGTACTAAAATCTAACAAAATCATTGCAGGAAAGGAAATTACAGGCCACTCTCTTTCTTGGATTAAATTCATTTATACTAAAAAAAAATCAAATCAAATCAAGGTTCCAAATCTAGCCATATTTTATAAGAAGGACATATCATGACCAAATTAGGTTCATGCAATGTAATTCAGTACACTAATCTCTGAAGAAAGAGAAATAATAATCTCAATAACTGTAAGAAAAACTAGTAAAATTAAACACCTATTCATATTTTAAAACAAACAACAACAACAAAAACAACACTTACCAAATCAGAAACAGAAGTAAACTCTCTTACTCCCATACACAGTATTCACAGAATGGAAATTTATGGTGCACTGTTGAAAGCAAGGATAAGAGAAGAATGTTCAACATCACTGCCTCTATAAGCCATTAGGCTGGAGGTCTTGCCTGATACAATAGTGGCAGGAAAAGAAATAAAAGGAATAATTTACTTCAAAGGAAGAAGTAAAATTGATGCTATCTTCAGATGATATTATGGTATAAATGTAAAAACCATATAAATTAAGGTATTAACTGAGTTTATTGGTGGCTGAATACAAGGTTAATATAGAAAGTTTTGCTTCTATCTACCCGTCATAAGCATTCAAAATTAAAATTTTACAAAATGACATTTACAACATCTTAAAGTATGAAGTACCTAGAAATAACTTTAATGAGACTTTCAAAAGATTTCTGTCCATAAATTTATAGAACAGCATTTAGAAAAATGGAGGAAGACTGAAAGAAGTGGAGGGATAAATCAAATTTGTGACTAAACAGACTCAAAATTCTACAGATATCAAAACTGTCCAAATTAATCTACAGCTTCCACAAAATTGCAGCTAAAATGATGACCCATTCTGTGGAAATTACAATTGATAAAATTCTTATGGAAATGATAAAGGAAAAACTTAGCTAAGAAAATCTTGAAGATAATGAATAGAGTGGGAAGAAGTACTCTACCTGACAACAAGTATTATGGCATCACAATAGAGGAGGTTCATCAAGAGGATAAACAAGAAAATCAACGGAACCAAATGGTAAGTTCAGATACAAACTGCTCATATAGGGATTCACGTATAGACGTCTGATTTACAAGGAAACACTGAGGTGGAGTGGGAAAATGAAAGACTTTTCAATACACCATGTTGGGTAAATTGGCTGTCTTCATGAAGAAGACAATGACTCGCCAACCCTAACTCACACCATCCACAGAAAACGTTATCAGGCAGATTGTAGTTCTAAATGTGAAAAGTGAGAGAATTTAGAGGGACATAAAGAGGAAGGAGCAATGCCCCTGTGGAAGGAAAAATCATGTATTGATACCTGCAGGGATGAGTGGGCACGAAAAAGTTTCAGAACCACATGAAGATTTGGGAATCTTAAAAATCAGAGCAGAGGTAGTAGAAGTAGGCAAGACCAAGGTTATACAGTCTTTTTGGTCTTCCTAAGAGGTTGTCGGATTTTTTAACGGATGATAAACATGATCCCACTTACATGTAGAAGTATCACTTGTGATGCAGGACAAGGGCAGGGAACCAGAATAAAAAGATCTTATGGTAACATAGGAGAGAAGTGACTAAAATCTTAACAGAAGTGGTGGAAGTGAAATCAAGATGAAATGTTTTGGAGATCATTTTAGATGGTAGAAATGGTCTCATTTTGAAACTCCCGAGGAGTGAGGTCTATGACTTGGTCATCTCTGTTTCCCTAGAATGTAGCATATTATCTGGCTCATGGAGGTTTACCAATAACTGCTTGCTCATTGAATGAGTAAATCTAGGCCATAGCTTACAGGGGTAACTCAGAGAGACAGGGAGGACATTTGGTTTTCTGCTGAGAAAAAAGTGCTTTCATGAATATGCAAGATAAATAAAGATAAATACTGAGAAGAATAGTAGCTTTGTTTACTTAACCATAAATAAGATAGGCAGTATTAACCGGGAATGGTTCTCTACAGAGCATTGTGTGATTTGGTGCCTGGAGCAACAAAGGAAGACAGTTGGCTAAACTTACCCAATGTCTTCTTTGGGGGCATGCGAATGAAGGGAATGACTGAACCTGGGCTGAGGACACTTTGCATCTCTCCCCAGACAGGTATCAGTGTGTGAAGTGTCCAGATCATCAGTATACCAACAGAGGGTGAGATTGCTGCCTCAAAAAAGCTGTGACCTTTCTGGCTTATGAGGACCCCTTAGGGATGGCCCTGGCCTGCACAGCTCTGTGCTTTTCTGTCCTCACAGATGTGGTCCTGGGGGTCTTTCTGAATCACCAAGACACTCCCATAGTCAAGGCCAACATTCGGACTCTCAGCTACATCCTGCTCATCTCCCTCACCCTATGCTTCCTCTGCTCCTTACTCTTCATTGGTCGTCCCAAGACAGCCACCTGCAGTCTTCATCAAATCACATTTGGAGTTGTATTTACTGTGGCTGTTTCCAGTGTCTTGGCCAAAACTATGAGTGTGGCTGTGGCCTTCAAGGTCACTGCACCAGGGAGAAGGATGAGGCAGTGGTTGGTCGCAGAGGAACCTAAGTTCATCATTCCCATCTGCTCCTTTATCCAGCTGAGTCTCTGTGGAATCTGGCTGGGAACATCTCCTCCCTTCATTGACACAGATGCACACTCTGAACACTGCCACATCTTCGTCGTGTGCAACAAGGGCTCGGTCACTGCTTTCTTCTGCGTCCTGGGATACCTGGGCTCCTTGGCCCTGGGCAGCTTCACTATGGCTTTCCTGGCCCGCTACCTGCCTAACACCCATAATGAAGCCAAGATCCTGACATTCAGCATGCTGGTGGTCTGCAGTGTCTGGGTCACCTTCCTCCCCATCTACCACAGCACCAAGGGCAAGGTCATGGTGGCCGTGGATGTCTGCTCCATCTTGGCATCCAGTGTGGGGCTATTAGGCTGCATCATTGCTCCCAAGTACTACGTTATTTTCCTAAGGACAGAGAGAAACACATCAAATGTGTTAAGGAATAAAACACATTCAGCGAGAAAATAATCGAAATGTGAGTTATTTTCATAGGTCACAAGAACTTGCATACACTTGAAAAATAATCTACCACATTTTTGCAGATCCACTTTTAGTACCAACTAAACTTACCTTACATCTCCACTTAATTTTTTGCTTTACGTTCGATTTGGCTTTGTACAATTTTCCTCGGGCATTCAAATGAACAATTACAAAAACATTCATACTAATTCTCCTCTAAAATTATGTGTGAAAGATTGCGAAAATGGCCACACATTAGTCTTCTCCCACTGTCTGTTTGGTCGTAGCATCCCACGTTGACTCTGGGTAGACTTGGCCTTGTAACTTGCTTTGGCCAATGAGACATTAACAAATGACATAAGCAAAGGCATGAAAACCACTTGCTCATTGTTGGTACTTGTCCTTCTCTGTCCGCCCTTGGGAAGCCTGAGGCCATCAATATGTGAATGAGTCTAGATAGACTGCACATCTCCATTACTCCAGGTGACTTCAAGTCAACAATCAGATATGTGAGTAAGGCCATCCTAGACCAGCCAATCCCAGCTGAGCCACCAATAGGTCCAGATCAAAATAACTGCCCAGTTAGCCCAGAGAATCTTGAGAAAAAATAAACTATTCTTATTTGAAGCCACCACATTTTAGGTTGGTTTATTATACAGCAGAAGCTAACTGATACATTAGGCTACCATTTATATATGTTCTCTCATTTTTTGTGTAATTATCACAGATTTCTATTTCTTTATCCAATATCATAGACTGGAATATTTTTCTATAGATTAAGTCTCTGAAAGAAAATCAGAGACCATATCACGTTCCATTTTACTTTTTCTCCTTCCTCTTTTCAACCAGACATCTTTAAGCATATATATTAAGAATATCTTCACTAATTTTAAGATTATGGATATTCTTCTATATTGTCATGCACCACTGTTATACGCGGGGGATTTTTACTTTTAATTTTAGCCCTATAATCCATTTGGAATGATTTACTTGTGAATAATGTTAGTTGATGGTCCAGTGTTTTATTTTACAAATGGATATCTTTTAGTCTATAAAACAAACACTACATCATTTTAAAAGTTGATTTGAAGCACATGGAATCTGAATAATGTTTGGAAAATTGATATCTTTGAAACGCTGTTTTCAATCACAAGTATAGTATATCTCTCTATTTAATCAGAGCTTTTACACGCTTTGTATCTCTTTATAATCTTTTTCATATAACTAATGTGTAGTTCCAATTATTTTAAGTACTCATCTTAAATAATTCATTGCTCTTAGGAATGGAATAATTGTTTACATGTTTAAACTAATTCTTGCTCATGTAACAGTATTTTCGATGTTTCATATAGGAATCTAGCTTCCTTATACATTACTGCACTTATTTACCAGTTCTAAATTTTATGTTATGTCCCACTAAAATAATAGATTTTCTCTTCTTCTCTAATATTATTTACCTCTTATTCTTTTGATTCTCATTTTTTCCTGACTGTGCTCTCCATTGCCACACTGAATCATAAGTGTTTGCCAGGAGCATTTTCCTCTTCTTAAGTTTAGCATAAACATGAGATAAATTCCTTGTCAGGGCAGAGCAGGCATCTAAGGGAGAAAAAGTAAAAACGTGAAGGGGAATCATTTCTGCCTGGAAATCAACAGACTTGCTTCTCTTGGCTGTTTGGAGCTGGAGATCTTATGACAATGTGGCCAGTTGAGAATCAGAGGATCTTTCTCTAGTCCCAGGAATTAGTCTTGGTCAAATCTCTCAACCTCTTTTGACCTCAGTTTCTTCACCTGTAACATGAAGAGTTGGACGAGTCTTTTTGAGTTCTGAAATCCAGTGACAACAAGATACCCTTCACCCACATGCACTTGACAAAGACCAGAGACAATTTTTAGATGTCTTCTTCTGCATCAACATTATTATCAATATCACCCCTTGAAGACATATCAAATATCTACTTTCGCATGACACTGATAAAACAGGTTCCATTCCAAATCGCTGTTCATTGGGATAACAAATCTATAGTTAATTGTTTAGAGGTAAGTATAGAGATGGGCCCTGCTGGCAACAGCAATCAATGGGCCAAAAAGTCTTGCTTTATGTTACAGTAAGGCTGTGGAAACACTCCCTAATACACCAGAATGCTTAAGTACTTAAAAAGTATGAAATAAATGGGAGCCTTGTATCCATGGTTACGAGCTAATAAGGATATGATTTTTAAAATTTTGTTAATGATGCCATTTGCCTGCTATGGGGCTGTTCTCTGGTGAGTAAAGAGCAAATGTATTCAAGGCCACTTTCATTCCTTTAATATTTACTCAGTGCCTACCACTTGCTGCACGATAGCTGTGATCTACCCTAAGAGCATTTATATTCTAGTAGGGTGACACAGACCATAAACAAAAAGAGAATCTTGAGGTGATCAATAAAGTTACATATACATCAAACTTTTTTCATTCTGAACTATTATTCACCCTTTCTCTTCTTTGACTGTTTACCAGAAGTCTAATCATGGACTTGAAAACCCAGAAAGCATGGGTCCCAAGTTTCTTCTCACAACATCCCTGTTTCAAAGACATAGTGTTTATCATCTGAGAGTATGTTTCTTTAAGACTAAGTTCCTAGGAATCAGCATTATTTCATCACTTTCTTGAGAGAACCAATGATATTATGAAAGTGAAAAAAATATCATATGGGATTTATACTTGAAATGGTGTTTCCACTCTAATTGTGTTATTTAATGTGGTGTGATTTGGGGGAAGTCAGTTACTCCTTCAGAGACAATGGTAATATTACCCTGAAAAGCATTCTGTAGAGATTAAATGAAACAAAGTATAAGAAACTGCATTGTAAATTGCAAAGCAATCTATTTCAGCTTATTTTTCTAATAATATTTTCATTTATCCAATCCTTTTTGACTCTAACAAACCTGCCTAGACTTTTATCATTTATTCAACAATAATAATGGGTCAAAATGGTTAAATATTAGAAATTTCATATGGTTCAACTTAATTAATAGGCCATCACAATATTTAATTTGATTATAATTACAGTTAAATTTTTCATGATGCCTTATCATGTGCCAGGCACTTTCTAGGCATCTCACATGTATTCACTCATTTAATCCTCACAACAATGCCATGGAGACAATACTATTAACCTCTATTGTATGGATGAGGAACATTAGAGGTTATATAATTGACCAAGGTCACACAGCTGGTACCCAGGCAGTCCACCTCCAAAATCTCATTTAGGGATCCATTAGAGGTTGTGGGGCTTACATTGTAAAAGGATAACCTTGGTTCCTGGTTGGTGAATGGATCAGAAGGGACTAAGGAAGAAAGCACATGGCTACTGAAATGATCCAGGCAAGCAATTGTGAATACAGGATTTCCTTCCTTTTTAAGGCTGAATAATATTCCATTGTATAGATGCCCCAGATTTTCTTCATCCTTTCACCCACGGGTGCACAATTAGGTAGTTTCCATCTCTTGGTTATTTTGAATAATATTGCAGTGCATTTTGCCAAATGAATTCCTGGCACTTAGTGAGTTTGAAAAAATTCTTATACACATTAGTTACTGTAATCAATTACATTTCTAAGTGTCTAAAGTTTAAATATTTGTCATTCTACAGAAATACCTTGCCTAATCATGATTTGTGTCATTATCAGTTCATGAATGATCTAAGATTTTTGTACAAAAATCGTTATAATGGCTTTTTTTGCATGTATTCAGGAACCTTGCATAATATGGGTATTCCCTGATTCTTGATTTTTAGTAGAGTTTTCTAGTAAGCCTTTGGGATACGAAGCATCTTCATAGATGTGAGGCAGACAGTAGAAAAATAATAAAGTGATTGTTATATTTAATTATATCAAAAGAAAACTGTGGTTTTGCTAAATTGTTTTTACACAGCCTTTGCTTATTTGTAAGAGTGACATATCATTTTATTAATGAAAAGAAAATTCAATAAACAATTTTAACATAAAACAATATCTATTGAGAACTTATATGAAAATTTTAGCAATATGCTGTCACCAATTTCCTCATCTGCAAAATGGAGATAGATAATACCATCTTCCTTATGGGTTGCTGTGAGAATACTCAAGAGTAATGTATGTAAAAGGCTTATCAACATGTGGGTTGGAAAGTGATGCCCCATTCATTTTTCCACCGGGATGGTGACAGCTTTTTTAATGCTTGAAGTCTGTAGTTTTCAAAATACGGTCTACTCTTGTAAAGTGAATCCTTTTTACAAATTCTTTGTAGAGTTAGATGATCCCTTTGGAATACAAATTCAGGCTTCCGTGTGTGTGCGTGTGTGTGTATGTATACGCATATCTCTCAAATAATACTCCAAGGCTTAGAATGAAAAGCTACTTTCCCCACTCTTGAGTCTGCTTCCAAAAACAACTTCTTTAATTTTCTGGTTTAAAATCTATATTTCTAAATTAGCTACTCATACAGCTTTTTCATTTTTCAGCTTTTAACTATTTATAGTTTATTTCTTCTCTGAAAAAATCAGCACAAAGTGTTCTTACATATGTTAAAAACATAATTCCCCTTGCCCAATATAACTATTTAATGAATTAAGATAAATCAAAATTCAATGTCTACTGTTTTATGACATCAGTGTTTACCATTTTATAGCATACGAATCTCATCCAGAAATGTGCTACGTCAGATAGTATGAATACTTTTTCTTTCTCAATTTTTCCTTTGACTTTTTAAATGGTAAAATTCTCTTGTTTCTTTGTTGTCTTCCTATGGATTCATCACTTGTTCATCTCCTTCTACCAGAAAATTAAATCTCTTCTCATTAACTTCTGATGCATGAGACAATTCATGGGCTTCAGATTTTGCTAGGGGACATCTCTCTTGGTCTTGAACATATACACAGTCCCTCATATACACAGTATGTCTGGAAGGATAGAGGAGGAAAGGATGTTTATCTCTGTGCAAAAGTGCCGGGAGACAGTGGTAGAGTGAGAATATTTGAAGTTTTCTTATACGTGGACCTACGACGTAGGCCTCCCTCCCCCCAGATTTTTAAAATTAAAATAGCGTTATATCCTTATCTACTGGCTTGGAACAGCAAGTTCTAGAGAAATGTGAATATATGATCCGATTTTTTAACGAAATTATGAAAAGGAAACGCACAAAAGATTTAGAATTCTAAATATTGGCACATCATTCTATGAGGCTGTGTCAAGGTGGGGAAAGGAATGAAGAGCAGCTGTTCAACATCCAGCTACCTGTACAGTCTAGGGGTCCACGGAAAGCCTCGCCTCCAACCAAGACCCTGGAGCTGATTTCCTCCTCCTGTAAAGTCTGCTTGAGTTATTCCAGCCACACCCCCGCCTCTTCCCTCTCCTGGAACTGGTCTCAGCCCACAACGTCTGGCCTGCCTCCGCCCACAGCCTGGTCCCGGCTCATTGCCTTGCCTGCACCCTTGTTCCCGCCCATAGAACTGCCTCCCCGGCCTGCTGTCACTCACAGCCTTGGCCCCGCCCACAGCCCGCCCATAGAACTGGTTCCCGCACACTGCTCTGCCCCTAGATTTTGTCCCTCTCCCTAATGCTGATCCAGCCCGCTTTCCAGCTTCTCACTCACTCTAGAAACTAGACACCTCCCCCGAGGCTGAGGTGCGCGGCCTCGCCCCGCCCGCCTCCTCAACCCGCAGCCCCCAAACGTTCGTCCTGCCCGAACGCCCGCCCGAGACCGGAACCGGAAGCGCGGGTGGCGCCGTGGATGGAGCGGGCGTTCTGCACGGTGTGTTCCGTCTTCTCGGTGCCGACCGAATTCCCGTGGACGTTCGCCCTCAGAGGCAGGGCTCGGTGAGCAGCGGGTGGTCCCGGCTCCAGTTGCGGTCCAGGGAGGGGCCTGGGCTGTGGGCAGCCCCGCCAGGGCTCGGCGTCTCTCCGTCCCCCCGCAGCCCCGTTTCCCCCGGGCTGTTCCCTCAGGGCCCCCGAGACGGCTGTTCCTCCTGGCTCCGGGCACCGCCGTCCCCTCCTCTGAGTCCCCGTCACCGTCCTCCGTGTGATTTTTGTCCCCAGGGGGCTTTAGCCACTTCTGGAGGCGATGTTTGGGTCGTTACAATTGGGGCGCTCCTGGCATCTAAGGGGGGAGGCAGGGATGCGGCTCAGCATCCTCCAGGGATCAGGACGGCCCGACAGAGAATTATCCAGCCCCAAATGTCAGTTGTGCCAAGGTTTGGAAACCTGCTCCAGGGCCTGAAAATCTCCCGAGCCCTGAATAAGTGTGGAAATTGTTGACAAGTCAGCGAGTCACTCTTAGTGTCCCTAAATGACAGGCTTGTTTAAAGGGTCCAGAGTCACCAAAAAGTCTCTGTCCAGCCAAGTGAGTTGAGCGACTCAAGTGCACACAGCACGAAGCTGCTTTCTCCCATCTCGGGGAGCAGCAGGTGGCTGGATAGGAATCGGGAAAATCCAGCCACAGCCAACAGTTACAGTTAAATCAGTAAATACAAAAATAGAAAAGTGAATGGGGTTGGCCTTTCCATCCAACACCCTATAAAAGGCCTCAAAATCTTGTTTGTGCTTTTTATCCCCTCTCAGACACGAAAAGCATCCGTGGAGCTCAAGTTTGAGGTGAAACCAGGCTCAGGGTCCACCTGTCCTCGCTGATCCATGGATTTCTGTGTGACCAGGTGAGTACCCTGTGGACCTGGTACTAAGAGGTTCTGGCAGTCTCCGCTGTGCAGAAGACCAGCTAGTGAGCTTCCCTGGGCTCGGGTTGTCACCACCTGGAGTTACTGAGAGTGACGTTATCTTGAGAAAAATTATTGATATTTGATGGATGGAAATATGGTAAGCTGTGTGTGGTTCTGTGTGGTAAATATTTCAGTAAGTACAGTTATATGCAAATAAGAACACATGAAACAAACTTAAATAACTGCAAATGTGTATTATAGTAGAAAATATAGATTTACTTGTATTGCATAATACTCAAAAGTCAGGATTTATATATAATATAAATACAGAAATGTTTTGCGTGTGTATGTAGTATTA